>NC_090440.1:974032231-974645960 GCF_031143425.1 Pleurodeles waltl | reverse complement strand
ATGTAAAACACATAAGTACATGTCTTGCCTTTTACTTACACAACACCCTGCCCTATGGGTTACCTAGGGCCTACCTTAGAGGCGACCTCTATGTAGAAAAAAGGGGAGTTTAATGCTTGGCAAATAGTTTTAAATGCCCAGTCCAAGTGGCAGTGGAACTGCACACACAGGCCTTGCAAAGGCAGGCCTGAGACATGGTTAAAGGGCTACTTATGTGAGTGGCACAATCAGTGCTGCAGGCCCACTGGTAGCATTTAATTTACAGGCCCCGGGCACCTCTAGTGAACTTTACTAGGAACGTATAGGGTAAATTAAATATGCCAATTGGTTATGAGACAATATTACCATGTTTTTGGGAGAGAGCACATGCACTTTAGCACTGGTTAAGTGTCCAGAGTCCTAAAGCCAACAAAAACGAGGTCAGAAAACGAAGAGGAGGAAGGCAAAAAGTTTGGGGAGGTCCTTTAGAGAGGGCCATTTTCTAACAACTATACATTAGAGTGACCAGGCTCAAGATTAGTACAACAAATTAAATGCTGTGCCGAAACAAGACCTCCTGGAGGCCAGCCGCACAATATAACATAATGCACAGTCCCAAAACCACTGGATTTACTCTGTGACATATGCACGAGTTTATCAATTAATATATAATGCTCCCAATAATTGCCTGCATTATGGAAGAAACTACATAAGCTGTCCTGACATGGCCTATATATTAAATTGTTCAATTATTGTACTTTTTGATTGCATCGACTTACCAGTAACCCACTGTGAAAAACTAATACTGGGCTATTTTAGAATACTGTAATATGTGTAACAGGCTGTTGCATTTATACCAAACGCAAATACAGAGCTATTGCTTGAAAAAAGTGTGGTGGTCTGCCTTTTTTAAGCTGATATGTTTCGAACCCTGGGAATGGGTTTGAGTGTCATTATCAGGACAGGGGTTCTACAGTATCTGCGGTATGTGATTTATGGGGAAGTACCTAGGGGACAGCGAGTTGAATCTGGACGGGAAACCTGTGGAGTATTCAGAGGTGCGAAGGAAGGATCCCATAAGCCTAGGAGTGCATAAACCGTGCACAAGGTTAGTCCGGAAAAGGGAGGCTGAAATCCACAGACACCTGCCATGTCCGGTTCGACATGGTGGATGCAGCAAGAGGAACGCAGGCAGCAAATCCTCCAGGCCTGACTTTCAGGCAAAAGCAGACCACTGGTGCAAGTCTTGTGGCCTTGGAAACGGAGATGCAGGAGTCAAAGCACATATCTATGGTCAGCAGGGTGCATAACTATTTTTCTGTGTGTATACAAGGGTCGGAGTACCCATCATTCCTCAATAAGGTCCCGGACCCTACATATATAAGTTACATGAAATTATAACTGTGCTGAGTAAACCCTTATCTACTGCATTTAATGAGCGAAAGAAACCCTATACGACCATAGCCACCAAATAGAACAACAAGTCTATGTAGCACACAATCTCATTTGTACAATGAGCATAGTCAGAATAGTTAACTATTGGACTCCAACGAAAATGGCAGAGCTGCATGGCGGCCATCTTAAATGAATTCAGACACTGGAGTAGTTACGTACAGTTAAACAGCTTAATGTGCCAGAAGCAGAAATTGTGTGGTAATATTAAATGAATGTACATGAGATTTGGCCAGGTGGAACCATGAATGAATGAATAAGTATTTATTGATAGTTAACTAAAACCAAATTCATGGACAAAGTTAGTTAATAGTACAATTTAACATTCATTTTCAAACTCGCCTTTAAGGTTACATGTTATCCACTGTATATTACAAATTAGACCATTTAATATGGCTGCTATGAAGGCTGGGAGAAAACAGGCTGCAGGGATGACAAAAAGTTTTCTACATATTTGCATAAAGAACAGATTGTATATCTCCTTGTTCAGAAACCATGATGAAGAATCTGGACGCCTCACCAATAATTGGCACATCTTATCACACTGTGAGGCATGCCACTTGCATTTTCAAACAGCTGACTTACACATCAATAGTCTGTTTCAAGTTATTTAAAGGAACTGCGAAAAATACATAGCTGGGGCAGTTTTCTGTCCCTGTCTGGTGCTTTTAATTACAATCCAAGTCCATCTAGGCTTCAAAAACTGTCAAATACATCCAGGTTTCATCTGAGACAGGTAACTAGTACCACGACTCTCCTTATGGTGCGACATCATACCCATAGTGGAAGCGAGATAATTTTAACATTATACAAAATAATAGCAAATATGTGAAATATGTTAAACTAAGAAGTCAGTCTGCAGTTATCACTTCATATTATCCCACGTTTAGAGGCTTGCCGAAAGGAATACCCCTTTATTTCCCAACCAGTTTATCTGGAGCCTCTGAAACGCTAAGCAGGCTGATTTCCATCCCCTCCCACCTCCCTCCTGCCTGGACAGCACTGCTAATGTTTCGAGACGAAAGAGAGGCTAGATATTAAGTGACAATCAGTTTCTTGGGGGCATTTTTCCCATATGTAGTAAGCTCACCAGGTGTCCCGGATTTGCTGAGAGAGACCTTTTTTTTTTTTTAAACCATATGCCCTAGCAAATGTCAATGAATTGATCACATGTCCGGATTTGAGAGAGAGCAAAGTTTCAGGTGCCCCAGCACAAGATGAGTTAGCAGTCAGAAAGCAAATGAGTTTATATATACATTGTGTGGAAAAACTGCATGTATTTACCCTTGGTACCTACAGTGACCACCTGTCCGTTACTTATACGGAACATCTGTCAAATCACCACCATGTCCGCATTCAGTGGATAATCCTTTGATTTGGCATTTGTCCGCTCTGAAGTTTTCGCACTTCCGGGTCGCGTTACAACTAAACCCATATCCTGGGAGCGAATATGTAAGGTGAGCTAGGATTGGAGCATTGGTGGTATTTAGCCAATCACAGCACCTATACACAATGCTGATGTGCTGACTGGCTGTGGGATGCGCATGTGCCTTCGTGCGATCCGTCCTTAGAGCAGATGGCTGTCGCATAGTTTGTAAAAGAGCGTGGTGTCTTGACTGAAGTATGTTTTTTGGCCAGTGGCGAGTGAGTTATTAACTGAGTGGTGATCGTCTGTCTCCACTCAGGCAGGCCAGAATAGGGTACTGTTGCCTGGCGTCGTTCATAGGATGGGGGTGAGTAAAAAGGGAAGGTGAGCATACCCATAGGTGGTGAGAGGGATTGATGTTGGGGACTACCATGGACTGTGCACTAATGACAGCAGGGCAGGCCCACTGGACACCAGGATCCGTTAAGATAACGAGATATTGTTGTGCAAGGGACATGAAGCGTTTTAGAATTTACTGACACTGGCCCTCAAGGGCCAGAACCTGCAGCACGCGCAGCACCATTTTGATGACAGGCGCTAGGAAAAGGGGAGCACGGTTTCTCCTTTTCATAGTATCTCTGTGTTGAGGGTGACACCTCACGGTTACCGTTGGTAAAACAGTTTAATGTCAGACACCAGAACAAGCGTGATTCTGCCTTTACCAGTCACTGGTAAACTGACTCGAGTCGAACCAGCGCTAAGCCTGGATTCGAAGGAGCTTTCCTGGCGTGTACGTTCCAAAGATAAACAATAATCCTCCAAATTTCGAGGAGGTCTGCAGATTCTAGTGCAGCGACTTTCTCTTATCTCCAAGGGAAGAAGAGAACAATTAAGACCAGACTCGACAGCATCTCCTCTCACACTCAACGTGGTCTCTGGCTGTCCGATCTCTATTGTTCACAAACGCTTCATCACTTGTCAACATAAAGCCATTAAGACTTCTTCGAGACTCCACTTTTCCTTTCTTGGCTACATATTTGTCAACATCTCCTCCCATCAGGTAGGGTGCTACTTTACGCTTGTTCCACCTGTTGCCCTTTTCTAACACTACATACCTGTAAAACACTTCCTTAACGTCTCCGTCCCCTGCTGTGGCCCAACACGATACAGGCTACTTCTACATTTGTTGCTGTGTTCTGGATAAGTGTAACCGGGCATGACTGGCAATCGTCGGCAAAATGTGGAACGTGACACCACACGGTTAGCGTTGACAAAACATTTTGTCAGACGCCGGACAAGCATGATTCTATGTCGGGACCGGAGGCGAGGTCATAACTTTATTCACTTTATTGTGACAGCTGTTTCCTGTGGCAGCTCTTAAGGAGCGCCTCAGCTGACGACGACGCGCGTTTCAGGGCAACGCTGACAGGAAATTATGTGAATTCCTGTCACGCATTCGTTTTCCCTGAACCAACCCTCGCTCGGACACCGTTGGTGGACAGTTTTTAAGCAAATTGTCCCATCTAGTGGCCAATTTATTTTTTTCATTATATATATATATATATATATATATATATATATATATATATTTCTTCTTACAATATTTTGAGCACCAGCGAGGGGGCTGTCTTTTTATTCTTTGGGTGTATATATTTTTGATTTTTTTTTCTCCTAACCTATTAAAAAAAAAAAGAGAGACCTAATTTTATATTTTTTTCCTATTATAATCTTATTTAAGTTTGGTGCTCTCACCCTTATAATGGATCAATCTATTGGTCACGAAAATGCTTCCTTTTAGGATGCACCACAAGAATGGCCTTCCCAACGTCATCTCCCAGAGGTGAGTCAAGTGCTTTCTTTAGCTATTTCCAATGCGCTTGCACCTCTTAGGGAACAGGTTGATAAGCTCGCGAAGAGCATACAGGGGTTTTTCAATTGATCCTGTTCAACCCAAACTGGGCCCTAGTGTGGTTAGATCAGGGGGTAAAAAGGCCTCAAAGCGTGACGTGGGGCACCTGGAAGGTTTTGATAAACTTACCGAAACCTTCCATAAGAGTGGGTGCATGCTTAAACATTTACCCTACCGGGAGGAAGATAATTCCAGAGAAATGAGCGACTTCGTAGCAAAAATCTAGACCCTTTATTTGGGGTCCCCCTTGGAGGGGAGGGTGTTTCAGATGCTGATTTTTCCTCAGATGAGGAACAAGAATTGAGTAGACCTTGGCATCCTAACTCTGTTTCCCCGGATTCTACTGAAGAAGATTCAGATATGTTTAACCCTTCAGGAATATATCATCCCAGGACTTCTGAATGGGTTCCTGAGCCTAAGGTAGCTGATTATGTGGCGGATAAAATACGCCAACCCGTAGAGAGGGAGGTCAGAGCTAAATTTAGGGTAGAATGTCCCAGACCCTCTTTACCGGGCAAGGTAGCTGTCACTCCCAATATCAACCCAAAGTTATGCACATGTTTTAATAAATACATTAAAGACCCTAAGAAGGGTATTGACAGATCTTGGAGAAATTGCCAAGACAAACTCCTAGATGTAGTTGGACTGCTTACCCAGATTAGTCAATTAGCGGAGCAAGCTAAGCAATCTGGTACCCCACACTTGGTGGAGGTTATTGCTGGTTTGGATCAAAGAGCTATTTTTCTCTTAGGGAATGCCAGCTGTGCTCTTGCTGCAGAGCGCAGGCAATCCCTGCTTATTAAAATTGATCCCAAACTTGGTGAGTTAGCCACTTCTGTGGCAGGAGCTATAGCCCAGAGAAATCTCTTTGGGGAACCCTTTGTCAAGGAACTAGGCAAATTTGTAGCAACCTTTTCGGCTCTTGACAAAGCCCAAAACTATCAAGAAGATTTGCCCTACTAAGGTTTTTGCTGGGGCCGGACGAGGAAGGGGTCGCTCCTCTGGCCGCCTTTACCATCAAGGCCCCTCTAGAGGATACCCAAGGAGGAACAACGGCTGGAATGATGGTCGTCAAGGCACATTCTATCCCTCTCAAGGTTCCGGCAGAGCCAAAGGCAACCGCATCAGAGGCGGAGCTAACGCACCACGAGGAGTTTCTGGTAAGCATTACCCCTTCTTTCCCTCTAGAACTGGGGAGGAAGGCTTCTGAGATTTGCTCCAAATTGGAAGACAATAACAAAGGATCCTTGGATCCTTCAAACAGTTTGTAGTTTTCACATAGAATTCTACGGTACTCCAATACAGCACTCTCGGCCCAGACCTTTCGTTTTCCCATCTCACAAGATGATTTTCATAGATCTAGAGGTACAAGATCTCCTACAGAAAAAAGCCATTTTCAGTTCTACCCTTCATCCGAATGGGTTTTTTAGCAACATTTTTCTGGTGGAAAAGAAAGACAAGGGTTTTTGTCCTATAATAAACTTGAGAGATTTCAACAAATGGATACTTCAAAATGGAAGGCATTCATCTGTTGAGGGACATTCTACTTCCAAATGATTGGATGATAAGAATGGACCTCAAAGATGCTTATCTTTCAGTTCCCATTTTTTTCCCCTCACCGGAGATTTCTTAAATTCTCATGGAAAGGTCAGATATACGAGTTCCAAACTCTCCCTTTTGGCCTATTCGCAGCTCCATGGTGTTTTACCAAACTCATGAGGCCGGTAGTAGAATTCCTTCGTACCAGGGGAATAAGGATAATAATTTACCTGGACGATATTCTTCTGATGGACCAATCCCTAACTCAGCTCAAATCCAATCTGAGCATGACTATTGCTCTCCTCCAGAATCTCGGATTTGTGATCAACGGCTCCAAATCAGAACTAATTCCAACCCAGAAAATAGTCTTTCTAGGTTTCCTCATAAATTCTGTCGCAGCTTTTCTCAGCCTTCCATTATCAAAGCTTTCCAAGATTCGGAAAGAACTCACCAAGGTTCTCAGAAGGGAGAGAATTTCACTTTGTCAATTGGCCAGGATTGTTGGACTTCTATCCTCTTCAGTCCAAGCCATCTTCCCAGGCCCTCTTCTCTACTGTGCATTACAAAGATTAAACGTTTCTCATCTCAGAAAGGGTCTAACTAATTCAGAAATGATTTCCTTATCTCCAGAGGCCAAAACGGAACTACAATGGTGGATAGACCACATGGAAGCCTGGAATGGCACAGCGCTTTTCAGTACTGAACCGAACATGACTATAGAATCAGATGGCAGTCGTCTGGGATGGTGAGCTAGATGTGGAGAAATCTCCATGGGTGGCAGATGGTCAGAGAAGGAACTCTCTCTCCATATCAATTGTCTAGAACTCCTGTTAGTATGTTTTACAATCAAGTCACTCACAAAGGACAGTGTGTTGTTCCATTCTGCTGAGGATGCACAACATATCAGTGGTCCAGTATATCAATCGACTGGGAGGCACTCGATCGAAGGCCCTCTCAGAACTAGCGAAAGATTTCTGGCATTGTTGCCTTCAGAAACAGATCTCGGTAGTGGCAGAGTATCTTCCGGGGATCAAGAACACAGTAGCAGACTGGAACTCCAGGAACCTTACGGACAGCACTGACTGGAAATTGGATTGGCAAATTTTTCTAGCCCTAATGGAAAGGTGGGGACCTTGCAATCTAGACCTTTTCGCATCCCGTCTCAGTCACCAACTGACGAGATGTGTCAGCTGGTGACCGGATCCGGGAGCGGTAGCGATCAATGCTTTCCTTCAAGTTGGTCAAAAGACCTTCTGTATGCGTTTTCCCCCTACATAATGATTCCCAGAGTTGCAGCTCAGGCAAGACGTCAACTGGCATCCTTGATTCTAGTGTCTCCGATTTGGAAATCTCAAGCATGGTTCCCGACTCTCATGGAGTTGTCTTGGGATCTTCTGATCCGTTTACCATCATTCCCTTCAATACTTCTCGATCACAAAGGGTCTCCTCACTAGTTGGTTCACCAAGGTCATCTTTTTCTCATGGCCGGGTTGATTTACGGGGACGTTGGAAAAACAGACTCCTTTCTAAAGAAGCTAATAACTTCATCGAACAGGCGTGGTCCACTAGTACCACCAAAACATACAGATTGGCCTGGAACCAATCAAATCATTGGTGTGTGGCGAAACATATTGATCCCTTGGGAGCACAACTTACATATATCCTAAATTTCTTGGCAGAACTTGCCCACTGTGGTCTGGCTTATCGTATCATTAACACCTTTAGGTCAGCCATATCTTCAGGACAAATAACCATTAACAACAAACCAGTAGGTGAACATCCATTGGTATGTAAATTAATGAAGGGCATTCATCTTTCTAAACCCCCTGAGCCCAGATATTCAGGTTTATGGGACGTGAACATAATTTTAAATTTCCTCTCCCAATGGCACGGTAATCATCTCTTATCTCGTAAACAAATTTCAACTAAATTGGCGATTCTACTCTGTCTCATTTCTTGTAAAAGGGTATCTAATGTTAGAGCCTTAGATCTCTCCGCTAGAGCCTGTACCCTAGAAGGTGTAACTTTCACTATCTATAGGAGAACCAAAACCAATATCAGAGTGGTTTCTTATCCAGCCTTTCCGGATCATCAAAAATAACGTGTGGTAAATTGTATCAAAGAATATGAGGACATTACGTTGGACGTCAGACCTGCGGGTGAGAATCAACTTCTTATTGCCTTACAAAAACCCTTTATAGCAGTTTCATCTACTATTGCTAGATGGGTTAGATGGATCATGGCAGAGGCAGGTATTGACATCCATAGAGTTGGAGCTCATTCCACCAGAGGAGCAATGGCCTCTAAAGCCATACAGGTAGGTGGTAGACTGAAAGACATCATGAATGGAGCAGATTGGTCTTCGGAATCCACCTTCAAAAAGTTCTATTTTAAACCTATTTTAGAACCCGCATCTCTGGTTGTAAGTAAGTTTTAAACTTGCGTAATCCTCGCCTCCATTCCTGACATAGAATGAAAAATTTCCTAGCTAACAAGAAGGAAAGTTTCAATTCTATTAATGACACGGAGGCGAGGATTATCCCACCCAGGCATTTGATCTTCATAGCCTATCCCTCCCTGTTACTGTTACCTCTCTTAGGGCCAGATGTAGGTAGAAATGGGAATGCGACTCACAATTTGCAAGTCGCAATCCCATATGCAGGATGGTGTCCCTGACACCATCTGCGAATCGCAAGGTGGTCCCAAAGACCCACCTCATTAATATTAAAGAGGTGGGCCGCAAATTGCGACCCCCTTGCGATTTCCTGCACTCACAGGGATGGTGGCCTGCTGGAGCCAGCAGACCACCATGTCTGTGACTGCTTTTTTAATAAAGCATTTTCTTTTTTTGTATTGCATCCCGTTTTCCTTAAAGGAAAACGAGTTGCAATACAGTCGGGAAAATGAAACCATTTGGTTTCATTTTTTCAGAGTAGGCAGTGGTCCATAGGACCACAGCCTGTTCTGAAAAAATATTTTTGGAGCCATTCACAAAAGGGAAGGGGTCCCATGGGGACCCCCTCCCTTTCGCGAATGAGTTAGCACCCACTTCACATGGGTGCTAACTGCGAATTGCTTTGCCACCGTGTTCGCGGTCACAAAGGAATTATGCATCGCGGTGCAACTCGCATATAGGGAGGGTAACACCCCTTTCTATTTGCAAGTCGCATTCCCATTTTGCGAGTCGGTACCGACTCGCAAAATGGGAATGTGCATCGCGATGCGTGTTTTGCATGGCGCAAACTGCGAATTACCCAGTTTGCGCCATGCAAAACGTTTCCTACATTTGGCCCTTACTCCAGTAAGTAACCTTTTATTGCAATGCTGTTCATGCTTTAAAATTCTTAATTGCTGCTTACAATAAATCTTAACATTTTTTCTCATTATGAACTAATTATCTTTCTTTCAGCATTGTGCTTTCTCTTATGAAACTTATCAATGTTATATAAGGAATTGGATAACATGTTTATAATTATTTTATTTACATAGGCAATAATAAAGGAATGGACTAATCTACTTTCATCTTTAACTTCCTCGAGTGAAGAAGAGGAACAGGAAGGGACGTCATACCTATTTATACACTGTGCTGTATTGTGATTGGACTATTACAGACTCTACACTAAAAGACTAATGGGACTTGTAGTCTTTGCATTTTTTAAAAACTTTTATTACGTTCTTTGAATCTTCTTTTGGAATACAGTGAAGAAAGTTATGCATAATCCTCGCCTCCGTGTCCTTAATAGATTTGAAACTTTCTTTCTCGTTAGCTAGGAAATCAGCAGCCGTTTCCTTTGAGTCTGCATAATAATCTCTGCTTGGGAATCAGAAATAAGTAATACTTGTTTTTTTTAGTTCCACCATTCTTTCCCACACAAAAGAACAGAAGCTTTGGAAACCCTTTCTATTTTAACTGAAGGTGAAAACCTGGAGTCCCGTTTAACCACCGTAGTTGTGTTTTTATGCGAACCCATAGTCCTTAATTTCATATTCTTAGTATTTTTCTTATTGTCAAAACACACTTTGCTATTCTTTTTGTTTGTTGAACACTTCAGATTGATTTTTCATATCAACCAGTTCCACATCATTACATTTGTGACCATTTGACGCTCCTAATCACTTTGGTAGAATAGATACATCAGGATTCCTGCCCCTTAGCAGTATGAAAGGAGCTACTCCGATGGTAAAGTAAAGTGTAGTCAAATAAGACAGGACCTCCCTGAGATACTTATTAACACATAAACCAGCAGATAAACATGTTTGTAAACCCTCTTTCAAAATATAATTGGGTCACTCAACTAGGCCGTTAGAAGTTTGACTGTAAAGTGCCACTTGCATGTGTTTTATATCCTGTGACGTCAACAATTTGCACATCTCCCAAGAGGAACAATGTGTCTCATTATCTGTAACAATATACTTTGGCAGACCTTCAATGGTAAACACATTTTTCAGAAAACCTAAGGCATTTTAGTGAATACATCTAATTTCAGTAGGTAGTAAGTTAAAAGGGCCAGAAAAGTTAAAAGCTACTTTCTTCAAGGGTCCTTCCGGAAAGGGTACAGGACCTAAAGTTCTTTCTTGCACTTCCCAGTCCTTATCTGATACAAGGCACTTAGGTCAAGAATCAACTATCTTACAAATTTCATTGTCTATGCCTGGCCACCAGTAGAATTGGCATAAATGTTTTGGCATTGAAGACATTATTAAATATCAAGTGTGCATTTTTCAAAAGACAGGTTTGCAATCTAACTGGTGGAATGAACCACGTTGATACAATTTTCACATGAAAGTTGAGAGGCCAATTGCGCATATGCACGAAGATCAGGTGTTAGATGTAAGACATCTGTCTCAAGGCCAACCTTCTCTGACATGTCTCATCATACGTATGAGAACATCATCCAGTTCAACAGCTTCAGACCAATTTGATTCAGAAATCGCCGTGTTACAGACACTAACAGCATCAACCAGCACCACAACACATTCTTGCTCAGTGTCATCAACATCATTCCAACAACTATCTTTGAGCAGCATTCTTGAGAGGCAGTCTGCCCTAAAGTTCTTCCCAGCCTGTACACATTTTACTGATATGTTGTACTCCTGCAACTTGGATAAGCGTCTGATCAAACAAACAGAAGCATTACCATGGCTATAACCATCCAATAAATAAACTAGTGCCTTATGGTCAGTAATAACATCAAAACTGGTTCCCCATAAATAGGGTTTAAACTTTTGAACTGCTTATACATAGGCTAATGCCTCTTTTTCGCTTGTACTGTAATTCATTTAAGCATCTTTAAGAGATGTGGAAGCAAAAGCTACAGTGTGTTCCTTCTCTTCACCATTTGATACAAAGGGTTGCAATGCAGGTGCCTCAACAATTAATTTTTTAGTGTCATCAAAAACCTTTTAATTAGTAGATGACCACTCAAATTTGACACCCTTTTTGAGTAGAGATCTCAAAGGCTGAGCAATGGTGGCATAGCCAGGAACAAAAAATGCAAAATATCCACACAGCCCTAAGAATGAGCATAAGGCTTCTTTGTCAGCTGGAGGTGGAGCTTTCTGTATTGCAACAAAGTTGCAAAATTTTGGGTGGATTTTTTCTGAAGATATTGTGGGCCATATTTATACTTTTTGACGCAAAACTGCGCTAATGCAGTTTTGCGTCAAAAAAATTAGCGCCGGCTAACGCCATTCTGAAGCGCCATGCGGGTGCCGTATTTATTCAATGACGTTAGCCGGCGTTAGCCGCCGGCGCTGCCTGGTGTGCGTGAAAAAAAACGACGTACACCAGGCAGCGCCGGCGTAGGGGGATATGGAGCTTGGGTGCCAAAAAATGGGGCAAGTCAGGCTGAGGCAAATTTTTTGCCTCAACCCGATTTGCGCCATTTTTTTCGACTCCCAACCCCCATAGAAATGACACCTGTCTTAGCAAAGACAGGAGTCATGCCCCCTTGCCCAATGGCCATGCCCAGGGGACTTCTGTCCCCTGGGCATGGTCATTGGGCATAGTGGCATGTAGGGGGGCACAAATCAGGCCCCCCTATGCCACAAAAAAACAAAAAAAAAAACACTTACCTGAACTTACCTTAATGTCCCTGGGATGGGTCCCTCCATCCTTAGGCGTCCTCCTGGGGTGGGCAAGGGTGACAGGGGGGGTCCCTGAGGGCATGGGAGGGCACCTCTGGGCTCCTTCCGAGCCCACAGGTCCCTTAACGCCTGCCCTGACCAGGTGCTAAAAAACGGCGCAAAAGCGGCCGTACGTCATTTTTTTTGACCCGCCCACTCCCGGGCGTGAATTTTGCCCGGGAGTGTAAATACGGCGCACATGCCTCGGAGTCAATTTTTTAGACGGGAACGCCTACCTTGCATATCATTAACGCAAAGTAGGTGTTCACGCAAAAAAATGACGCAAACTCCATGGACTTTGGCGCTAGACGCGTCTAACGCCAAAGTATAAATATGGAGTTAGTTTTGCGTCGGAATTGCGTAAAAAAAACGGCGCAAACAGAGTATAAATATGCCCCTGTGCGTCTTAAGTGCTTTAGTTCTGAGGTGAAGAGTTTACATTTTTTGTGTCTGAGTGTCGTTCCTTTGTCCTTCAAAATATTAAGTACACATTCCAAAATGATCAAATGTTGCTCAAGCTCTGCAGTAAAGAGCAGGGTATCATCATGAAATGCTTGAACGTTTGGTATTCTGCCAAAACGGTATCCATAATTTTCTGGAAAACACTTGCTGCTGAAGCAAGTCCAAAAGGTAGGCCTAAGTATTTGTATGCACGAAAAAGTGTCACAAACGTTGTAAGATCCTGTGATGTTTTAGAAAGTGAAATTTGATGGTAAGCCTGAATGAAGATCAATGATAGAGAAGTATTTAGCACTGCCAGCTTTGGCAAGCAGTACTTGAATGTGAGGTAAGGGATGATAGTCAATCAAAATGTTCTTGTTACCAGTGCATAAGTCTGTACACAAACGTAAATCTCGTGCGTTTTGCGTGCCAAAACAATGGGTGAAAACCACTCAGAAGAATCTGTAGGTGTGATTATGCCCTCTGCACATAGATCATCTGAACAAGACTTTTAGGGCATTACAAGCACTTAAAGGTACAGGCCTGACCTTATGGGTAACAGGAACAGCTCCAGTCTGAAGTTTGATGTCATGGACAAATCCCTTTACTATTCCTACTTTTTTGTTAAAGACTTCTGGAAATCTTGCAAACATGGTTTTTGAGTGGCAAGTTTAATGGCACAAACAGGCAAATCACCTAAGGCAATGGGATTATCAGAACCTGGTTTAAGATAGAGACCTAACCTCGCTAGGTCTAGCCACCCCATAATGTCACAATTTTTATCTGCTACATAAATCTTGGCTTGAGTTTTTCTTCCTAAACACTCAACGGAGCTACAGAAGAATCCCAGCATGTCTGGGTCAAACTCATCAAAAGCTTCAGGTTTGACCTCAGTGCTCTGTAATTCAGTCTCTCTAGATCAATGTCTGAAGAAAGTTACATCACACTCTACAGTACGTACCACATCGTTCTCATTGAAGTCAGCATTACCGATTTTTGTGTCAATCCTGTTACTTCTGCAAACCGACTGAAAAGTAACCAATTTTCCTGCAGGCATTACACTTTTTGTCTTTAGCAGGAAATGGCGGACTGTTACCCAAATGTCCTTTCAAACTACACCTATAGCAATTGGACACTTTTCTCCAACTATTCTTTTTATGATTCTTGTTCCTCATACTTAACCGGGCACAGAGTTAGTCTGGAAAAGGGAGGCTGAAACCACTCCTCACCACTTTGGCAGAATGGATACTTACTGAATTTTGATCACTCACATAACTCACTGGTGAGTGTCCTTCACCCATCGCTAAAGCTTTGCTCTAAACCATTGCTCTTTCAATGCTTTTAGCAATATCGGTGGTTTCATTCAAAGCAGAGTTTCTACAAGTAAATAAGCATTCTTGATTTTTTAGAGAAGCAATTGAAAACAAACTGATCTCTGATGTAAGTATCAACAGAATGTACAAAATCAAATGTGGATGCCAAAATGCATAACACTGCTACATATTCCTCAGCACTCTCTTCGTTTCCTTGCTTTCTTCTAAAGAAGTTTTGTATCTCTAATAATACGCTTGGCTCCTCCGAGAACTGCTTCCTCAGTCTTTCTTTATCTTCAGAATAAGCATCATCGGCCCTCATTACAATCCTGGCGGTAAATCCCGCTTACCACCGTGCAGAAGACCGGCAACACACCGCTGCGGCGGCGGAATTCCGCTACAGCTATTACGACCCACAGCTCAGAATCCGCCATAATCCAGACACCCACACAAGTCCGCCACACCAAAGGTCAGTGATAAACTGGCAATAACAAAACTGACACCGTCACGCCAACAGGAATACGCCCACACTATCCCGACCCACGAATCCATGCTGGGTCTTTCAACAGCTGTATTCCATTGGCGGTACACACCGCCGCGCTCAAAATACACACACATTTACAAAACACAACCACATTGGACAATTCGAAATACACACACCTGATACACATACACACACCACACCCACACACCCAATCCAATTTAAAACACACACCCACATCACCCACAAACCCTTACTACCAGAATTCTGATACCATACCAGAGAGAGACACCACCAGAAACAACACCAGCATCCACAGACACACAACATCATCACTCACACAACATCCACGCACCTCAAACAACACACAACACATCCCCTCACACATCACAACATACACCACCTCACACATCACCCACACCACATCATGGCACCTCAACGACACCTAGGTTCTCTGAGGAGGAGCTCAGGGTCATGGTGGAGGAAATCGTCCGGGTAGAGCCACAGCTATTTGGATCACAGGTGCAGCACACCTCCATTGCTAGGAAGATGGAGCTATGGCGCAGAATTGTCGACAGGGTTAACGCAGTGGGACAACATCCAAGAACTAGGGATGACATCCGGAAGAGGTGGAACGACCTACGGGGGAAGGTGCGTTCCGTGGTCTCCAGACACCAGATTGCTGTACAGAGGACTGGCGGTGAACCCCCACCCCCTCCCCCACAACTAACAACATGGGAGGAGCAAGTATTGGCAATACTGCATCCTGAGGGCCTTGCAGGAGTAGGAGGAGGACTGGACTATGGTAAGGCAAATCTTTACTACCTTATCTCACCCACCCCACCTGCATGCCATCACATACTCCCACCCTTACCCTCACACCCTTCACCCCAACAACCCACAGATACCCCACCAACACAACCAACACATCCCGAAACCAAGCCTTGCATGTAACACCAATGCATGGAAACCATCACCCAAGCATGTCCAGTACAGAAACTCACTCATGCCCCAAAATCACCAATCACACAAGGACCAAGCAAATAATGCAAGCACTGGAGTAGAGGGTCACTCACCCACTGCACACAATGGCACATACAGATGCAATAATCATGCCTTTACACCCCTGCAGGACCCCTACCCAATGTCACCGGACAGGAGGTACCAGACATATCCAGTCCCCCCACAGAAGAGACCCACAGTGATGACCGCAGCTCTGCACAACTGGATCAAGATGACCAGCCCGGCCCATCAGGGACCTCGGGACAGTCGGTTCTCCTGACACTGGCACAAGCCACCACAGAGCCTCCTCCCTCAGGAAACACAAAGACAGCACCCACCCAGCGGGCCCATCCCTCTGTCCCCAGGACACGTCAATCAGCAGTGTGTCCACCACTACAGGGAACCCAGGCAAACCCACCAACCCAAGACAATCATGGACCTGGGGGCAGTGGCAGTGGGCACACGGTTCAGGGGACAGAGGAACAGGAAAACAGGGGAACTGGGAGGACTGCTGTGCGACAGGGGGAGGACAGGCCCAGGGAACCCACTCTCCACGAGGGCCTCTCCAACATCATGGGAGCGTACCATAATTCCTAGGAGACGATGGGAACGGTACTGGCCAAGTTTCAGGAGACCCAGCGGCTGTAGGAGGAACACTGTCTGGGGATCAGGGAGGAACTGAAGTCCATTAACACCACCCTGGTCACCATTGCAGAGGTGCTGCAAGACCTTGTCAACACCAGAAGGGACACTGTGGCACAACAAGGGGCCCCTGACACTAGCCTGGATGATTAAAAGCCCTCCACCTCCACCGGCACTAGTGGGCAGGAGGCACTGCCACAGGAACACAACACCAACACCCCACCCCCTGCAGATAGAGAGCCACCCCGCAAACGGTCCCTGAGATCCAGGAACAAGACAGAGAACATTGCCCCCCGCTAGGAAATGAGACCCCCCTGAATGTCACCCTTCTGTCCCACTTTGTCACACTGTCCATCCATCAACTGCCCTTGCTCCACTTCCTATGCCCCTTTGGGCAATGCACCTGTGAAACAAATAGACTGGACTCTGCCATGGACATTCCTTCACCATCACCCCTGCCCATTTTACAACCCCCTCCACTTATTTGCACAGAAATAAACACACTTCAATCACAAAACAATCTGGAGTCAGTCTGTGCTTTCACAAATGTGTAATTGCAATAACTATGGAATATAGCAATGTCCATTTAATTGTTCACATACCGATGAAACACAGCTGTAGGGCTGGAGGAAATATAGCAGAGGTCACAAAGTGGGACCCACATCTGTTAAATGGAAAGGCAAAGTTACAAGTCAGGGTCCATACACTGAGTGAAAATGACAGACTTATGCTAGCTCCAACAATAGTATGAAATGTGTGAGGCAGTGGCATCTTCTTACCTGTGTCTCACTGGAAGTATTGCTGGATAATGTTGTTTCTGTTGTCGATATCCTCTTCTTCTGCCTCCTCTTCTTCACTGTCCACAGGCTCCACAGCTGCCACAAGACCAGCTGGATCATCCTCCTGCAGAAAAGGCACCTGCCGTCGCAAAGCCAGGTTGTGCAGCATACAGCAGGCCACGATGATCTGGTACACCTTCTTTGGTGAGTAGTAGAGAGAACCACCCGTCATATGGAGGCACCGGAACCTGGCCTTCAGGAGGCCGAAGGTACGTTCAATCACCCTCCTAGTTCGCCCATGTGCCTCATTGTAGCGTTCCTCTGCCCTGGTCCTGGGATTTCTCACTGGGGTCAGGAGCCATGACAGGTTGGGGTAACCAGAGTCACCTGCAAATGTCGAGGGACAACTGTTAAACACACACTAAGCCGTAGGGACAACCTCCGACCCAGACAACTATTCACACTGTAGAGGGTCCTTGTCCTCACCCATTAGCCACACACAGTGCCTCTGGAGTTGCCCCATCACAAAAGGGACGCTGCTATTCCTCAGAATGTAAGCGTCATGCACTGAGCCAGGAAATTTGGCATTCGCATGGGAGATGTACTAGTCGGCCAAACACACCATCTGCACATTCACTGAATGGTAGCTCTTCCAGTTTCTGTACACCTGTTCACTCCTGCGGGGGGGTACCAAGGCCACATGTGTCCCATCAATGGCACCTATGATGTTGGGGATATGTCCCAGGGCATAGAAGTCACCTTTCACTGTGGACAAATCCTCCACCTTAGGGAACACGATGTAGCTGCGCATGTGTTTCAGCAGGACAGACAACACTCTGGACAACACGTTAGAGAACATTGGCTGGGACATCCCTGATGCAATGGCCACTGTTGTTTGAAAGGAACCACTTGCCAGGAAATGGAGTACTGACAGGACCTGCACTAGAGGGGGGATCCCTGTGGGATGGCGGATAGCTGACATCAGGCCTGGCTCCAACTGGGCACAGTTCATGGATTGTTGCACAATCAAGTCTGTAGGTGACTATTACGTGTCTCTCTTCCATTGACGACAGGTCCACCAGCGGTCTGTACACCGGAGGATGCCGCCATCTCATCACCTGCCCCAGCGGACGTGCCCTATGGACGAGAACAGCTAGCAGAGAGTCAGCCAACACTGAGGTATCACAAAATGTCATTTGCACACATTTATTAATCCGCAATGTGCCTGTTACTGTGTGTATGCAAGGCCTACATTGGTGTGACACAGTTAAAATTAATGCCATGTGGCCCCCTGAAATGGCGGCTGCCTGACCTGTAAGTTGGGACAAGGGGATATGAGGTAACTGCGCTGGCGTTGTACACCATCGCGGTAGGCGGTCGAAGACTGCAGCGCAATCCTGCATTGGTTAACATTGGACCCTATGGGTCCCAGGAGCCAATGACAATGTACGCCGGTGGTGACGGTATGCACCGCCGCGCAGTGACCGCCATTTTCTGTCTGTTCCCTTACTTGATACCTGACCTTCAACAGGAGAGGACCTACACTGCAAGTGCTGCTGTGACCTCAGTCTGGAAGCGACGATGGCTCATGTGTCTGGGGAAAGGGCCCCTGCCTTCACTTCGGAGGAGTTGGGGAAACTAGTGGATGGGGTCCTCCCACAATACACACAACTGTACGGTCCTCCAGACAAACAGGTGAGTACACTGTGAGAATGCTGCATGGGCAATGCCTGTTTGGAGTGGTGTGGATGGAAGAAAAATGGGGGGGGGGGATCTGAGGCCTGCATGTGCGGACGGTGAGTGTATGTGTGTCAGGGCAAGGGTGGGAACGTGGGCCAAAGAGGATGACGATCCAGACGGGTAAACATTTTCCTTTTCCCCTGTACTATTCCTCTAGGTCAGCGCCCACCAGAAAAAGGATATTTGGCGTGCCATCGCCGGACCCTGGGGGTCCACCACAGACGGAGCACCCACTGCCGGAAAAGATGGGAGGACCTTCGCCGCTGGAGCAAGAAGACGGAGGTGGCCCAACTGGGGATGGCCTCCCAACGTGGGAGGGGTGCCCGTCGCACCATGACCCCCCTGATGTTCCGGATCCTGGCGGTGGCATATCCGGAGTTGGATGGGCGCTTGAGGGCATCACAGCAGCCACAAGGGGGTGAGTACACTATCATTCTGCTGACTTTTGCACGCATTACAAGGTGTCTGGGTGGGGGAGTGGGTTCCCTAAGGCCAGGGCGAGCTTTGTAGGCAAGGTCCCTTGTGAGGCAGGCTCTGTGGCACCCCAACCCCACTAGTGGTTAGTGCCATCTACACATAGTCAGGCTCCTGTGACTTCCAGGTGTGCAGCAATCGGGCTTAAGCCTTGTACCCCATGGGCATGTGATAAATCTAGGAACTATAAGTGCATGGCGTAGTGCAGAGGGCTGCTGTGTCTGTTGTGTCCGCCAACGGTAGTGGTGTTGCATGCACTGAACATGTCTTTCTTCTGTCCCCCCCCCCTTTTTGTGGTCTCCCTGTTCTTGTGTGCAATAGCATCCTTAGGCGGAGGAGCAGAGGCACCGGAGCAGGACGGAGCTGCATCCCACTTGTCTCTGGAGGGCGAAACAACGGAGTCTGACGCCACCAGTGGGACGGAGGGCGAGGGGAGCTCCACGGCGGGGACAGGAGCAGACAGCAATGACAGCGACTTCTCCTCTGATGGCAGCTCCCTTGCGGTGGCGGGCCCCTCTGTGCCCCCCGCATCAACAGGTACAGCCGCCACCCCCCCTACCAGCACTGCCCTCCCAGCAGCCCCTCAGCATGTGTCCCGTGCCCGCTCGCTCAGGAGGGTGGGCATCTCCTTCGCCCCAGGCACCTCAGGCCCTGCCCCAGTCAACCCTGCTGGCCTCAGTGAGGAGACTATTGACCTCCTGAGATCCCTCACTGTTGGGCAGTCTACCATTCTGAATGCCATCCAGGGTGTTGAGAGGCAGTTGCAACAAACACATGCATACCTGGAGGGCATTCATTCTGGCCAGGCAGCCCAACATAGAGCATTTCAGGCTCTGGCCTCAGCACTGATTGCAGCCATTGTCACTGTGTCCAGCCTCCCCCCTCCAACTTCCTCCACCCAGACCCAATGCCCCGTTACCTCAGCCTATCGCAAGCACACTATCAGACCAGCATGCACACACCTCAACACACAAGGGTGGCTCAGGCAAACATAAGCACCACACATCCCACAGGCACTCACACAAGCATCATACCCATGGACACATACCAACATCCACTGCCTCCACTGTGTCCTCCTCCTCCACGTCTTCCATCTCTCCCCTAGTCTCGTCTCCACTCACACCTGCATGCACTACATCCTCAGCCACTACCTCCATCACCACTCACATGCACTCACCACCCCCCCCACCATTCACACATCCCCAGTGTCCTCTCCCATTGTGTCTGTGAGCCCTCCTCCCAAAGTACACAAACACAGGCACACACCCACCCAACAGCCATCCACCTCACATCAGCCTCCAGCCTATGCACCTTCACCCAAATTCAGCAGACGTACACCTCCTACAACCACTACCTCTACCTCCACTCCCAAACCCCCTCCATCTACCCGTCCCAGTGTTTCTAAAAAACTTTTCCTGGCTAATTTTGACCTCTTCCCTACACCTCCCCCCGTCCTTTTTTTTGGGCCATGCTTTCCAGGTCCCAGCCCAGCACCTCAGCCACCACATCCCCAGGCACAGTGGTGCTAGCATCTGTGGGGTCATGGAGTGTGCCAACCATCAGGGCTGCCAGTGTGCCACGGAGCGAGGGCAAGGACATTCCGCCACCTGCCAAGGTGAAAAAGGTGCCCACATCCCGGAGGGAGAAGCCGAAAACGCCTGTCACCAAGGGGTCAGGGAAAACGAAAGGGGATAGTGGCAGGACAGCTGCGCCACCATCAACGGTGGGGAAGGGCCAGAAACTGAAGGGCAGGTCAGGAGAGGGCATGGTGGCACCGACTGAGGGACCAGTGTCACACCTTCTGTCCACGTCGACACCAACCTGTACGGCGGAGAAGACCGCCCCCTGCAGCGCCACAGAGCCGGCCGCCAGCACCGCTGCCAGAGAGCCCGCCGCCAGGACCGCTGCCACAGAACCCGCCGCCAGGACCGCGGCCACAGAGCCCGGCGCCAGCACAGCCGCCACAGAGCCTGCCGCAAGCGCCGCCGCCACAGAGCCCACTGAAACCACCGCTGCCACAGAGCCCACCGCAAGCACCGCCGCGACTGACACCCCCGCAAGCACTGCCGCTACTGACACCGCTGCAAGCACCGCCAGCGGCCCCGCAACATCCTGAGCCAGTGGCACCACCGCAGACATGGCTGCCATCCCCAGTGATCAGTCTTCAGAGGCTGGTGGTGAGTTCCAGGAGCCTGGGCAGCTTCCATGAAGCATCACTGTCATCACAGTTGTCACCTGGATATGGAATGTGAAGCCACAGCAGTGTGGGGTATGTCTCTGCCTCCACGCGTATCAACCTACCTGTACCTCGGCAATCTTGTGGCACACACACCCAGGCGAGTGTATTGTTGCGGCCACAATGCACGTGGAGCACTCTGGGCACAAAGCTCCCTCCAGAACCAGTGGAGTATCACATCCACTACCTCAGTCCTTGGCAGGATGAAGCACGCACTCTGGGCACAAAGCCCACTCCAGAACCAGTGGAGTATCACATCCACTACCTCAGTCCTTGGCAGGATGAAGCACTCTGGGCACAAAGCCCCCTCCAGAACCAGTGGAGACTGTTATCCACTTGAGAGACTGTGGCTTTGCACTCCCCAGGATGCAGCAGTGGGCAAACCACCCACTGGAGAGACTTGAAAGACTGTGGCTTTGCATTCCCCAGGATAAAGCAGTGGGCAAACCACCCACTGGAGAGACTTGAGAGACTGTGGCTTTGCACTCCCCAGGATACATCAATGGGCATGGAGACCCCTCGTGAAGCAGTGGCGTAGTGCGTTCATCAGGCCGAGGTGCCCCCCCCCCCGAGGTGCCTATATATTTTCTATGTGATGCCCCAGCAGTGTTCTCTCCGTTTCCAGTCAGGTATCTAGTGTGGGCCTCGCCCATGCATTTTGGGCCCAGTGGTCCACGGACAATGATTGGTGCACTATCCGGACTTGTGTAGTTGGTGTACATAATTGTATATACTAGATTTTGAGTTTTGACTGATGGATTTTGTTTTATTACAATCGTTACAATCATTTCCTTTTGTCCTTGCGTTATTCAAGGGGGCTTGCGGGGTGTATGTGTAATGTTGTAGCATGTGTTTGTGTGTATAGTGTTGTGGGTGGGGGTGTTGCATGTTGAGTGTGTTTGTCACTCTCTTTTCCCTCCCCCTGCCTCTCCCCTGTGTTCTAGGTGCAGTACTCACCGTGGTCGTCGCCGCCGTCGTTGGAGCTATGGATAGAGGAGCAGGAAGACCATCACCGGCAGGATCTGCAGTTCAGGCTCCATGGCGTCCTGGTTCCCCGTGGGGTGTGGAGAGGTGAGTGTTTTCCCTTCTGTGTACTGTTTCCACCGTGTTTTTATTCGCGTTGGTTCCGCCCCGGAAAAGGAGGCAGATAGCCCTGTTGTGATAGGGTGGGCGGTACATTGTGTTCCGCCTGTCTGTTGGCGGTGTCCGCCGTGCTGTTTGTTTGTACCGCTGTGGCGGTCGGAGTGTTAAAGTGGCTGTCTATGTTGGCGGTTTCCGCCACGGTCGTAATCCCATTTTGTTTTCCGGCGGCCTGTTTGCGGTATTACCGCCGCTTTAACACCGACCGCCAGGGTTGTAATGAGGGCCATAGTCTCCTGATTCACTCTGTGGAATCTGAGCTGGTGGTACATTGTCAAACACTCTTTGACCTGTGTGTCCAAGATGACTGAATACAACAGTTATTTTCCTGGTGCATCAAACTTTGTGGCATCAGTGGCCACCAAATGATTTTCAAAAATGTGTTACTATTCCTGCCTTTTTATGTCTGGTTTACCTGGCAGCTGCAAAAAAATGGGGGTGGTTGTGGTACATGCTGGCTGGAAGCCATAATCAACTGGTAGGTCACAATGAAGTAAACAAAATGTTTTAAAACGTGAAAGGAGTTAAAAAGTTCTGAACCTGAGTTTATTAATGTAAAATGACCCAATCCAGGATGGCCGAAAGCTGTCTCTGTGACTCAATGAATTGTGCACACAGTACT
Source organism: Pleurodeles waltl (assembly GCF_031143425.1). Lineage (NCBI taxonomy): Eukaryota > Metazoa > Chordata > Amphibia > Caudata > Salamandridae > Pleurodeles > Pleurodeles waltl. The sequence goes on along the minus strand of NC_090440.1, from coordinate 974,622,719 downwards.
TCCAATTTTAGAATGGCCAAATCCAAGATGGCAGAATGCATGTGACGTCACAATCTGTCGCTTTGAATTGAGGGTGTGAGCTGCAAGCTCCGAGCAAGAATGAAGTGGCTCTTCAGTGTATTAGGGCAATTGGCTGCAGGATTTATACAGGAAGTCATGGCCTCCAGAGCTTCCAGGCGGTGAGTAGATGCAGCAACAGGGGCTGCTCGGGCACTAAGATGCACAGCCTCTCAAAAACTAAGGGAGAAAATGTTCATGCTGAGTAGATGCAGCAGCAGGGGCTGCTCGGACACTGATATGCACAAAATTCCTCTAGAGCGCAAAGAGAGCGGTGTATCTAGTGTGGGCCTCGCCCATGCATTTTGGGCCCAGTGGTCCACGGACAATGATTGGTGCACTATCCGGACTTGTGTAGTTGGTGTACATAATTGTATATACTGGATTTTGAGTTTTGACTGATGGATTTTTTTTTTTTATTACAATCGTTACAATCATTACCTTTTGTCCTTGCGATGTTCAAGGGGGGGTGGCTGGGTGTATGTGTATGCAGAACGCATCACAGCCGCACAATACCAGTGGGTCCAACTATGGCATATTAGTCATTCCTCACTTTTCTGCCAAAAGCATATTGCATTGTGGGGCATGCATTTTTGCCTTATTACTTTCTGATGGATCTGTGCGCTCCAGGATAGACTTCGTTTTCACCTCTAAATCAGTGAGGATCAGGCAACACTCCATGGTGACAGTGCATTTCTCTGATCACAGGGCTATCAGGTTCCAGGGGGAACTAACAGGGAAGTTCCTGACAGGTCCAGGCACCTGGAAACTGAATAGTTCTCTGCTGGGGAGAGAGGATGTACAGGAGGAGCTGAAGAGGACTTACAGTGAGTGGCAAGACATGAAAGACACCTTCCAGTCAATAGGGGAATGGTGGGATTGGGTGAAAGGCAGGATTCAGGATTTCTTTAAGAACGTGGGCAGGAAAGCAGCAAGGGGGAGAAGGAAGGAGTTCAGTAGACTGCAGCAACAGCTGCAGGAACTGCACGACCTCCAACTCCAGGGATGGGACGTCATGAACCCTTTGGAAGAAGTCAAGAAAGAGCTGCGCGAGCACTTTCATGACGAATCCAGGAGGATCATCTTCCATTCTAAGGTGGAGAACCTGGAAAAGGGGGAGAAATGCAACTCCTTCTTCTTTAAGAAAATCCACTCTGTGCACACCCCTCTGGTTCAACTGCGCAACAGGGAAGACATTTTTTGTGACACCAAGGAAGACATTAGGAAGGCTGTGACAGACTTCTATGGGGACCTCTACTCAGAGAAGAGGTCAGATGGGGATCAGGCAGAAAGGTTTTTGGCAGGTATCGAGAGAAAGGTTTCCACACCAGCAAGGGAAGTCCTGAACGCACCCCTCACTCTGGAAGAGCTGCACATTGCAGTTAAACCCTTCAAGTCAGGAAAGACACCAGGTAGTGACGGTCTACCAATTGAATTCTACACTTCACTGTGGGACCTAGTGGGACCAGACCTTCTGGAGCTGTATGAGGAGATGGAGCAGGAGGGAGTCATGCCCCACACATTAAGGGAAGGAACAATCGCGCTCCTGTATAAACATAAGGGGGAGAGATGTGACCTCAAGAACTGGCGTCCCATCTCTCTCCTGAATGTGGACTACAAGATCCTGGCAAAGACAATGGTGAATAGACTCAAGGGCACTATGGGAGAGATAGTTCACCCAGACCAGACCTGTGGGGTTCCAGGACGCAGGGTAGCGGACAGCCTAGCACTGATCAGGGACACGATCCAGTACATCACGGACCGAAATATCCACGCTGCGCTGGTCTGTCTCGATCAGGAAAAGGCCTTGGCCGTATCTCCCATGAGTTCATGGAGAGGGTACTGCAGGGCTTTGGGCTGGGGGAGCAGTTCTGCAATTATGTTAGAATAATTTATACAGACATCTTCAGTTCAGTCACGGTAAATGGTTGGAAAACAGACCCCTTTCCTCTCAGGTCTGGGGTAAGACAAGGCTGCCCGCTCTCGCCCTCTCTGTTTGTTTTGGTTATAGAGCTACTCGCAGAGTACATCAGGAAGAACCCGAACATCAGAGGGATCCCGACACCAGGAGACGCAAAGAAAGAAGTCAAGTGCACGCTGTACATGGACGACGTCACCCTCTTCTGCACAGATGGGAAATCGGTCCAGTCCCTGCTGGAGGCATGCAAGGACTTTGGCAAAGCATCAGGAGCAAAGATCAATGTGGACAAATCACAGGCAAAGCTCTTCGGCCGCTGGGACCTATGTAACGAGCCTCTTCCTTTCCCCATTGAGGCAGGACTGGCAAAGATCCTCGGTATCTGGTGTGGGGGACCAGGAGCAGCGGCGAAAAGCTGGAACGAACGCCTGGCCAAAGTCAAGCAGAAACTGGGCTTTTGGAGCTTGAGACACCAGAGCATTGAAGGAAAGGCTCTGGTGCTCAGGAACGACGGACTGCCCGTGCTGCAGTTTGTGACACAGGCCTGGCCACTCCTGGCCAACGTAGCACGGGGTGTGAACGGCATGGTTTTCCACTTTGTTTGACACTCAAAGATGGATAGCAAAAGAACAATGGATTAAACCCAGATCTGTGACTGGGGGGGGAGTGTTTGCATTGTTCAGCACTCCGTCCATCATCCTTTTGTTTTACTAAAGTTGCCCTAAGTGGGAAGGGTATGCCCAGACGTGGGTCCCTTGCTCACTGTGCCACTGGATTCAAGCTAGCCTGGCTGATGAAGGGTGAAACCCTGAAACCAGTCCCAGGATGCTTGTTTCTGGTCCAGTGAGGACCTGGCTTGGCAGTTCGGGCTGGACTGTTCCCATGAGGAACAGGGTCAAGACTGATTTGCATATGGCTGGGTCCAAACTGGGGTGGCATGGTGAGCAAAAGAACGATGGATTAAACCCTGATCTGTGACTCGGGCGAGTGTTTGCATTGTTCAGCACTCCGTCCATCATCCTTTTGTTTTCCTCATTACGAGTGGCGGAAGACCATCAAATTCCGAGTTCTGCAGTTTGGCCTAAACCAACCACCGATACTCCGCCCGTCCTGCTGCTTTTCTGTGGTCCGCTGGGTTGAAGGTGAGCACCTCCAGTCCAGCGGATGCCGTAATACCGCTAGCAGTGTTATGACACGGAAGACCGCCAGCATTTTCCTGGTGGTCGCACTGCCAGAAAAAGCTGGCGGTCTTGTATCCCGGTGACAGGAATGTGCATTCCTGTTGCCTGGGATACACCCACACACACATCCACATACCCACACAGATGCACCCACCTACTCCCACACACAAACACGCACCCACGCACTCACGTCATACATCCCCATTCAAATTAACATACATACACAAACAACGCACTCACGCACGCATTCACTCCCTCTTCCCTCCAGCGCATACATACATTCACAACCCCCTCACTCCTCCAGCGCATACATACATTCACTCCTCCCTCTCCCCCAGCGCACACATACATTCACACCACCTCCCCCGCACCGCAAACGCACTCACTCACTGTGTCCACTGACACACATGCACCCGCTCACCACCTTCACTCACACAAACATGTAATCCCCTCCCCGTCCACTTACATACACATGCACACGCATACACGCACTCACCCCTTCCATCCACTCAATTGCACTCACGCACTCAATCGCTCACACCCGCACTCATGCACTCACCCCTCCGCATCCACAAACACTCACACACTCCCCTCACCCTGTCCACAAACAGTCACACAGGCAGAAACGTACCCACAGCCTGATGTGCGCAGTTTTTTAACGCCTGGGCCAGACGTTAAGGGACCTGTGGGCTCACTTCCATGGTCTCTGACCATGGAAGGAGTCCAGAGGTGCCCTTACCTGCCCCCAGGGACACCCCCTGCACCCTCGCCCACCCCTGGAGTACACTTATGGATGGGGGGACACATCCCAGGTAAGTACATGTAAGTTGAGGTAAGTATTTTTCTTTATTTTTTTAAAGTGGTATGGGGGGCCTAATTTGGACCCCCCTACATGCCACTGTGCCCAGTGACCATGCCCAGGGACAGAAGTCCCCTGGGCATGGCCATTGGGCAAAGGGGCATGACTCGTGTCTTTGCTAAGACAGGAGTCATTTCAATGGGGATTGTGCATCAAAAAATGGCGCAAGTCCGGTTTGAGGCATGATTTTTGCCTCAAACCTGACTTGCACCATTTTTTGACACACAAGCCCCATTTTCCCCTATGCCGGCGCTACCTGGTTTGAGTCTTTTTTTTTTACTCAGACCAATCCGCAGCGCCGGCTAACGTCATTCCTTAAATAAGGCGCCCATAGGGCGCGTAGGAATTGCGTTAGCCGGCGGTAAACTTTTTTGACGCAAACTAGCGCCGTCGCTGGTTTGTGTCTAAAAGTATAAATATGGGCCTATGTGTTTACTGTTCTTTCTCTGACTTCACAGTGAGAGGGTTTATGTGACAATCATGCTGGCTACTGGGGCTAATTTCAAAGTGTGGTGGAAACAAATCATGTAATACCATCAAAACAAATAAATACACAAGGATGATGACCTTTTCACACATTATAGTTTATGCACTGTATACTTTTATCAGTAAAATTATTTGTCTGTGCAAATATGATGGTCATTTCAATTGAAGATGTGTTGTCTTTAACGGAAGTGTGCTGCCACACCATGTATACTCCACTTTGCCCCACTTAGCTCTACTCTGCACCACACCATGCTACTGCACTCAACTATGCACCAGTCGCACTATGCCACTCCAGACTGCGTCACTGCACTCTACTCTGCACCATTCCACTCTACGCTACTTATACAGTTCCACTAATAAAGTTAGGACTGTATATTAGGGTGGCAGAACTTCAGGATGTGAGGACTTAATCCATCTACACCATCAGCAACTCAACACCCAAGTCCTAACTAGCACACAGTGCCTCACCTGAACCATGAACAGTGTACAGATTGCATGTCAAGAAAGGCTAACTAAAAACAAGCAGCATGTACAATGTATTCTCGAAATAATATTGTGCAAACATGAAGCGTGTAAAATGTCTTTGCTAAAAAGCAATGTCAGCTGAAAAAGTGTAAAATGTAAAATAAAAAACTAAACTAAGTTTGAGAACCAAAGTGGCCCCAAGAACGTCTCACGACACCTTCCCCTTGGCCATGTTCACCTCAACAAGCACAGCAAACATGCCTTTAAAAACATGGCAATTAAAACATAAGATCAATTAAAATTATTTGATAATAACAAGGGCCACATTTAAAAATCGAAGGAGGCATCCAAGATATATTTAATATTATCAGCATCAATGGGAAACAAGATGGAATCCCCATACACAGAAAGCATAACCACCATGGCTTCCACAAGCAAGTCGAAGGAACAAACATGGTCAGTGCCCTCAGCTGATGCTGAGGTTGTCGCATGCTGTACTGTGTCCACAGTGGAAGAGCCAGTGACAAGCTATCCAGCAGCCCAAACATCCTTTTTAAAGGTAAAGAATGGCTTATACAAAGCATCCTAAAGCAATGGCAGTCTCCTGGGGCAACACTGAAAATGAGCCCTCAATGGGCACATCTGCAGGTTCATGTCCATAGATTGTACCAAATGAGTTGCAAGACAGATGTCGAGTGCACCAAAGACAGCGGAACACAGGCTAAAAACAATAGTACCACACTGGTCAAAAAGACAGAAACCATTTTTCATTTGGGGCCAGATGTAGGAAATTCCTGACACCATCTGCGACTCGCAACACTCACAGGGATAGTGGCCTGCTGGAGACAGCAGACCACCATGTCTGTGACTGCTTTTAAATAAAGCAGCTTTTTTTTTTGTAATGCAGCCCGTTTTCCTTAAAAGGAAAACAAGATGCATTACAAAATGAAAAAATGAAACGTTTTTGTTTAATTTTTTCAGAGCAGGCAGTGGTCCATATGACCACTGCCTGCTCTGAAAAAATGTTTCCCTTGCCATTCAGGGGACCCCTTCCCTTTTGCAAATGGGTTACCACCAGTGGGATTCACGGTCACAAAGCAATGCAGCATCACGCTGCAACATGCAATTAGGAATGGAAACACCCCTTCCTAATTGCGACTCGCAGTCCCGTTTTGCGAGTCGGTAACCAGGTTACCGACTCGCAAAACGGGAATTGGGCATCGCGATGTGGGTTTTGCAAGTCGCAAACAACGAAATTCGCTGTTTGAAACGTGCAAAACCTTTCCTTCATCTGGCCCTTGGTTCCTCAAGCAAAGACACTCCAAAGTACTGTATCATGTGTTCATGACACAGCTGGACTTGCAGTAGTTCCATCACCATTTGGCCTTGAGGTGGAAGATCCATTGGGGAGCAACAAAAACAGGACCAAAATGCCACCAATTAGGAATAACACACATGTTATGTCTCCAAATACACCTGAAAACGGTATCACTGCAAAACAGCCTGGAACGTGCTGACAAAGCCAGACACAGCCACTTTAAAAAAGTGTGCCACACTCACGGTGTTATAAGCATTATATATACAATGCACAATTTCACCAAAATGCAGTGGAAAGTTTGTGCTTAATAGCGATTGTATTTCGAAGGGCGACCTTGCAACTGCTAGTTCAAATGTTTCACGGGCAGATGTAAGTGCCAGGGCTTTCTAAAACAATAAGGCCTTTAGTCTGCTCAGCTTGTAAAAAGTAACATTAAAGGTTGTAATAGGAGACCAGAAGCTGACTACTCTATTCTCATGCGCAGGAGGAACGAGCAAGAAATTACAGCAGGTCACTATTTGAAAGACTGAACCCACACAGGGGGCACTTCCTCTCATCCCACAACAGCCTTGATCATTCAAAAATAAAAAATTTCCATCTAAAAGTAACTCAAATACTGGGTGAATCAAGGAAACTGGTACTCATTTCAAGTAACATACCAGATTGGTCACAGAGGCATTACATGCCCTATGCAATGTCACCTGTTTACAAGTCATGGAATGGCTTAATGAAGTTTCACATTTGTTTCCCCTGAGAAAGACCTTCTTTTCCCTGCTCACACATTTGTAATCAAAAAGTAAATTCCCCACCTCAAGTACAAAAAATCTTCCCCAAAGCTTCATATCTGCCTACTTGAAAATATTTCAAATATGATGTGAACAGAAACATTGAAATTATCAGTGATATAACTCCATGAATTAGCCATATTGCTGATGGTATCTTGGCTACTGTGAAAGGCAATTTGTCTAGTCTTTCAATACTCAGCATTGTATAAGTAGCATCTTTCTTTGCCATTCTTTGTTGTTTGTGTGTTAAATTGAAAGGGAAAAACAATTCTGCTGTGTTAACATGGTTCCGGGACGTGCATTTTGATTTAAAAACCTGTAGTGACCAGCTCAACTGCATAAACGATCTAAGCTGACTTTGCCCATGTTGTAAAAAAAAATCATTTTGTATAATATCAGTTGCAGATGATACAATGTTATTCAAGGTGTAAATATGAGTGGACAACGTATTCATTCTATTATCGTCAACAACTAGTACTTTTTCTAAATTATCCTGGTCAATGTGCCTTAAATGAGCAGCAGCTTCCATTTTAGAAAGCCTCCAAATGTCACTATAAATGGCATAGAGGAACCTTTGAGAATGTGGGGACCTAACAAGAAATCTTTAAAGTCCGTGTCATCGGAGAGGAGGGTGAGGTGTTATTTTACTGCAGATAAAGTAGAATGATGTAACCCTTGCTGGCAGAACTTCACCACGCATAAGTAGTGACAACCCCTGAGTCCAGTCCGGTCTGCTTGCTTAGAAACACTATGATGAGTTTAAAAATTGTGCATAACAACTATTTGTGTTCACTGGCCACAATAACCACCCATTTGGTCCTGAAAGTGTAGACTTAAATGTGTCATTCTGTACCATGCCATTTAGTTGTTCTTCAGTGCAATTTACAACATGTAGCCAATGTTCGAAACATGCATTAGATTGAAAACTGGGCACATTCATCTCTTTAATTTTTGCTAGACCCAAGCATATACTTTGCTGCACTGTATCATAAAAATAAAAAAATCTGTATTGGAATTAAACAGACTTTAAAGAAGGCATCTGTGCCCTGCATTTGCCAATGTTTTGTATCCCAAACTGAGTTTAAATCATTTGTTTGTTTCCAATATTCCTAGCCATTAATTGCCAGTTGGGAAGTGAGAGGAGTTAGGGAACTACCCAGGAGTCCTCATGGCGTACTTTGTAGAATGGACCACAGGATGCAGTTTTACTCGATCAATTGAAACAAATCTTTTCTCTTTACAACCAGCAAGCAGTAGCAAAATTACAGTTCCGGCACCTTGAATGCTGACTACTGACCACAGTGCACAGTAGGATGAGCCAAACTCATTCTTTACCGTAATCTTCTCTCAAACTAGGGTCCATATTTATACTTTTTGACGCAAAACTGAGCCGATGCAGTTTTGCGTCAAAAATATTACTGCCGGCTAACGCCATTTCTGTGCGCCGTGCGGGCGTCGATTTTATACTTTGACGCACGGCGGCGCAAACCACAGGTGTGAGTCATTTTCTTTGACGCACACCACAGCATCACGTTGTAAAGGAAAACGACGTTAACGCGGCGGAAATTACTGTGAGCCGATTTACGACACCACAAACCAGATATGCGACGTTTTTTGACGCAATAGCGTCAAAACTCGCCGCAAACACAGCCATTTGTGCAGAGGAAAGCCAAAATGGATCCCAGATGCTTGTACAGACCCCAGGAAGATGACAACAGACCAGGAACCAGCCAGGAGGACCCACACAAAACCCAGGACAGGGAGAAGAAGAAAAGAAAGTGTTGCTTCACTGCAGAGGAGCAGGAAAACCTGGTTAAAGATGTGACGGAACACCAGCACCAACTGTTTGTCACCTCATATTTGCCAATCAGTAGGAGAGAGGCAATATGGCAAAAAATTGTTGACAAGATTAACAGTGTGGCAGAAGTACACAGAACAGTCATCGAGTGCAAGAAACGCTGGCATGACTGCAAGCGCAGGACCAAGGAAAAGATGGCCAGGAACAGGAAGGCAGCACTGCAGACTGGAGGTGGGAGTCCAGCACCGCAGGAGGCCCTGGACCACATGGAGGAGATGGTTGCAGCCGTCATCCCTGAGGAGATCGTCACAAGGATCCAAGGACAGGACAGCGCACACTACCAGGAGACAACGCACATGCAGGGTAAGTTGCATGGGGAATTAAAATGCAAAAATGTTAACTGCCAGCGGGGGAGGAATACCTACTACACAATGCATGTAAGTCATTATATACATGGAGTGGCATGGGTAAAGGGGTACGGCACGGGGGCATGGCCCGTTCAGAAGAAACCTGGGGCACACCACTACACAACACCAAAACCTTTCCATGGGGGTATGCTGCCATGCCAATGATGTTGCAAAGGTAAAGCCACGCCAGGATGGAAGGGCACAACGTCAAAATGACATCCCGTCACACGTCAGCCACTATACTCCCTACATTAAGTAGGGCCCAATTAACAACCTCTAGCCATATCGACAACTGGAATGCAACATTAACAACAGTTGCCACTACCACCTCTGTTGTGTGTGCTGGTCAAGTAGCCAATGGCAGTAACGTCCCCATGGATCATACACACCCAAATTAGAGGGTTTAGGATGACAACGTTAACAATGCCCTGAAACAAGACAAATGTTCCAGTCCTGTCAAATGTGAATGTCCATAGTTGCCGCAAACATCAGCCAATGTCATCCACATTAGGAGGTACACAGCAGTAATGTCACACCCATGCTGCATATGTCAGGGTCTATCCTGTGCCTGGGTCATGATGCAACATCCCAAATGTCATACTGCTCAGACAACAGCATTGAGGGGGGAGGACACATGTAACCGGTCACTGAACTACACCTGCACAGCAGAGGAGGAAATAGGACACTGCTACGACTATCAGGGCAATCCAATGTACCACACATTCCCCAACATCAGCAGTACACATTACCAATGCTGACATCCATATTGTGCCATAACAATGCTATACACAGTATATGCTACATTTCAACTACATATAGGTGGATGTGAAAGATCAGAGACTGGGGCAGGTCCAGATTGTTAAGTGTGCTGCTAGTGCCTCACCATGAGAATGGAAGTAGGGGGAGGGTTGAGTAGGACAAGAAGGGGGCAATTCACTATTTGGCCAGAACCAACACCTAGAGGAGATGATGCTGACAAGTCCATAAACTGACCACAATACATGTGACATGCAGGTGGGGCATAGGCCTGGGAGAATGCCCATCTGAAAGACTGGATCAATGAACAGGAACCAAGATCACAATGTGAAAATCATCACAAGGCAGGCATGTCACATCACAAATGCCACGACACAGACACACTGATTGTACCATATTTCATTGCAGAGAACGATGGATCTCCGGCGGATATGCCTGTCCAGTACTACCCTGATGACATGGATGAGGAGCTAACAAAAATCAGCCACCAGACCCTCCAAGAGGTCCTTGGAACCCTCCAGACCCCACCTTCAGTCACAAGAAGGAGCACAGATACAGCAGCCATCGCAGAGGATCCACCCACCACCCCAATTGTATGACCTGCCAGCTCCAATACAGCTGAGGACTCTGACGACACTGGCACCAGCTTTGAGAGAACTGTAGTCGGAGTACAGTGGGAGCTGGCCAAGGAGGTGCGGGTGGGGATGCAAACTATGGCAGCCAGCCTAGAGGGGGTGCGCTCGTGCATGATGTCAACTGAAGAACAGGCAGAAGCTATGCAAGGGCGAACAACTATCTTGCAGGAAGTAGAAAAAAGGCTGAAGGAAATCAGCACAGCTGTAATACAGTTGACCCAACACCTACAACAGCAATCCTGTCAACGCGTGCACGAATGCAACATTGAACCCCTCAGGGACGACCTGGCTGCCTACCATCGTGATGTGGCTGCTATTCTTAAGAACCAGCAGATCCTCCTTGCAGCAGTACTGCCCTTAAGACCCCCACAGGTAGCAGCTACTGGGATATCTGACTCCACGTCTACACACACTGAGGTGTGTGTTGCCCCTTCACAACCACCACCAACAAGGGCAGAGGAGGCAACATACACATCAGAAGATGAAGACCGGGAACAGATCACCTTCACACGTAAAAGTACCCGGTAGCACTATTCCCTGTCACATGGCCACCTATTGCCAAGGTCCTGTGCTTTGTATCATGCCAGTCTTGCAACAACTGTACTCAAGCACTGTTCTGCAAACCACTGTTTATCTTGTCAGCCTGCCCAGTGATTGTCTCTCACTAACTCATTGGCAAGTCCTGTACCTCTGCACTGTCTGACACTTCATCCCAGCATGTCCAATGACATGACCTTTTGCACTTGTGTAGGATCACAATGGAAGATGTCACTATAATGGACTCACAATCATGGACAATGTACATATAGCACTACAGCACTTTTCAATAAATAGCACTTACATAACCACTTTGTCTCTGTGTAATGTGACACAACAACCGTGCAGTAGACCACTGAATTTTGCCTCCTGTCAAATTACATAGCTTGTCAATACAACTGTCCTGAAATAATGTAGTCTACAGTAATAACTATGCACAGTGGCCTGGATTCTACCATACTCTGCCCTTCCTGAGGGTAATATCTGATAAAAAGAGAAACTACACACCATAATGCTGTGTTGGACAGAATAATGCTTCCTCAAGGGATATCTAAACCATGAAATAGTGCCTTCAAAATGTTGCCTCCAGGCAAAACTAACACATGTAACATTGCCCACAAATCTAAGTGAACAGTCACCAAACTGCATGAATGGAGGTGTATGAGTTTACATCCAAATAAGTAATCATGCTGAACAGTGTAACAAATGATATATGTGGGTCATGTACACTATACTACAAGAGAGCTTAGTACCACTCACCTTATAAGGGTTTCCTTGGACACCAGACTGCAGTCAGACATAACACAGTGTCCCCAATCATAAATCTGGAAGCACTGTATGTTACATTGAAAACATACTTCATGAAAAAAACACGTTGGGATCCATAGTAACTGTGATTGGTGGTTGCAATGAATGGCCGACTCTTAGCTAAGTAGCTTTGGGGTAGCTGCCAATGTTACAGCTCAGTTGTGATTTGTTTGCAGCATAGGACACAAAATGTAATACAACAGAAACACTGTACACTCATGCTAAGGCCCTGATCTACAAGCATGTGACACATACTGTAAAGGCTTACATACATATTTATTAAACAGTAAAAACAGAAGTGAAAACTCGGGGAAAAGCCTTACCTACCCTAATCTATTCTAACTACTCATTACCCACAACTGTCCCTAACTAACCTATGCTAAACTTACTTATCACATTTAACGAAACGTTCTAAACATCAGGCCCCCACCCCCCTCATGAGACGGGGCACATGGAGGACGACAGATACTAACCTAAACACATACTATCCTATACTAAACAAATATATATATATTTTTTTTGTTTTATTTTTTATATACTTTTTTTTTTGTAAAAACACAAGAACCCCAACATTGCCAAACACACTTAAAAATAAACAGTAGAAATATTCAGGACCCCCCACCCACTAACACTAACTAAACTAACAGCCTATACTAACCTAAGACTAAGCCCCTCAAACCCACAAAGTATAAGAACCAAGAAAGATGAGGGAGGGGAGGGAGTCATGTCCGCCTCATAGTCTACAGGTTGGCCCTCCAGAGGGTCCTCTTGATGGAACGCATCCGCCGGTTGACCTGTCGCACCTCCTGCCACAGTCTGCTCATCTTCCTAAGGACATGGTCCAATTTCCGTTCCATTTATCAAAAAGCAGCAGGGTCAATGGCTGCAGCAGGGGTGGTCTGGGTGCCAGCCGAGGAAGTATGGGCACGTGTTGTGTCCATGGCTGTGGGCTGCCCTGCAAGTGGTGCTGTGCTTGGGCCAGGAGCAGTTGCTGTGGATGGTCCTGCAACGGTCCCAGCTGCTGGTGGTGCCACCTGGGTGGTGGTGGTGCTGGTGATGGTTGTGGTAGGCAAAGAAGGGCCGCCTTGTGCAAATGCCCTCCAGGCTCCAGAGGCTCGTTCATGGCGATATCTGCGGGCCATGTTGCAGTACCCAGACTCGACTTGAAGTATGTGTTGGTACCTCATTGCCCGACGTTGAAACTCCCTGACCTGGATGGGAGTCATATTTGCAGCTGTTAAGATAAATAGAAAATCTAACATTAGGTACTGCATTGTGTTAAATGGCACAAGAAGTAAATCAGACAATACATCTATTGTACTTGTAACAGCTCATATCATCATACAGATCATTGAATGTCCCTGAGGAAGTACATGGCAGGCCAGCCTGCAAAGGTTCTATCACACATAGCACATCCAAACCCTACAAGATGGGTAACAACAGCCATGATTTTGGCATCATTGTTCTGGCAGTTGTCAGCTAACAATCATACTGCACATCCTCCACCACTGCCAGGGCTACAAATGTCATTGTACGGGATGGAAATCTAGGGCCACATGATCTGCGAGTTGTAAATGGACTTGCCAGTATAGTAAGCATGTGCTAAATATGAGTGTGTATACTAGGTTCAGACAAGTGATTCACTGATTTACATGTCTGTGTACCAAATTTGTATCATCAGTCCTAGGTACACTATTCACAAACCTATGCCTATGTCTGAGGGGGGGGGTGGACTAACAACTAATAATTTCTAACAACAAGGATACCCAGGAAGCTTAGGAAAGCTGGACATGTGTTTGGCTCAGCACACACACCACAGGTAAGGAGGATCTCCAAATAGGAGACAGCTAACCCTTGACCAATCCCATCGAACTCATGTTTGGAAATGCAGACCTTTGTCCACATCATTTACTACCAGTAGGCCATGACTTACAACAAACACAGAGATGCAAGAACACCCCTGGCCATGAGTTGCATGCACACCTAGGCCATTGCACTCAAGTGCCACATACTCGTAGCACTACATGTGGAGCTACATGCTGCTAGGAAGTTTAACCTACAGTTTAATAAGTACATTAGTGAATAGGGAAGCAGAAGTCTGTGGGTAAGCATTTGGCAGCCCCAGTCTGGGAGAATGGGGGTCTGACAGGCTGACTAAATCACAGATTAGGTCCAGTGCGACTCTTTCTGATAGAAGTGTTATCCACATGATTCATCCCCATTCACATTGCGGGGCATACAGGACTGACCTAGAATCCCAAAATAAGACAATAGGATAAGGATTGGCCAACTCAAAGATGGTGATAAAATGAAATTCCACTAATGGGACAAAACAACATATTGATGGCCTGTGCGTGCTGAATAGCTGCAAGATTAATCAACACAGAGGCTATGATGTTCCCAGATGCAGTGGGAACTTTACAGGCCAACCTGTGTACAAATGTTGTAATTACACCTGCCGGAACATGACTCCTGAGATATGATCTCACTCAGCACACCAAGGCTGCCCTGTTGACAGTCTCATAACACGTCTGCAGTGACAGGGTGGGACCATCCCCATGTAGGTTCTTATGTCCTCATCGGCTTTACTTCCATTGATCCCCGAAGAATACTCAGTAGATACAGGAATAGCCGCCATTGACTCATGATGAGACCTGGACATAACTGTGACAACATAGACCCATAAAAATATACAGGATCAACATTGGACCACACACATGAACCAGACACCTCCGTGCAATTGATCACTGGAAATATGTGGCTACGTGCTGCTTCGTCTGTTGGTCCACCACTGCCACAGGAGAGTTGTGGCTCAGTCATATGACCACAACTGTGGCATGATATTACATTTGTGGTTCACCTTTGGCTTTCCGTGTCAATAACATGGAACCCACTTAGTCTGTACATGTGCCTGACTCACGGTGGGTTCACCAACAAGTGCCTAGGAAGCAGTATCCAAATTTCCAGGACATGTGATGGGCAAGTTTTGGACCACTGACATGAACAAGCGTCTGCCATCTATCCGGTGCATGCTTTGTCATTTGTGGTGTTTACGTTACCCAAAAACTAGGAAGTGCACACAACAGATGTTGCTACATGTATGACTAACACATGTCCTCTTTCATTTCCACACTGTCTTGCATCTGAGGGTTGGACACATTGACTTCACATTCATACAAGCATATTTGCAATGATGCATCTTGTGAGGCACACACAGTGGGTCAACAACTACATTAGTAGCCAATGCACACACATACATTGAGCCATAGGCATTGAGGTATTGTACTTATGTGCGTCACCTTGCTATCCTCTCCTGATGCCAAACATGCCCAATTTGTGCAATACCGATTTGTAGGCCACACATTTGGCCATCTAGTGCATCAGTCAATAGTGAAAATCCTGTAAATGAAGTAGCGGATCATGGACCACAGTAGTATGATGTCTCACATGTGCCTATACACTTTCATGACCTAAGTGGATGCAAGCAGCCTATCTCTGTTTTGTCACAAATGTAATATAATATTAAAATGGTAAATTGACCCAAACCCAGTTAATGACCTGAAATTGTGACGCATATGCCTCAAAAAAGTACGCACAAGTGTCAAAAAATGACGCTTATGTCCGAAAAACGCCGCATAATGCCCTGAAAACACCATTGAATCTTCCACACTGTACCTCAGAAAATTGGTTAAGTGTTAGACTATTTCAAAATATATGGATGCAGGCTAATTTTTACTCCTGTGCATCGAAAAAAATGACGCCGAGACTGTATGCGTAATTTTGTTGACACATAACAATAAAAACGCCCGCCATTTTATGCAGGAAGTGATGTAATAGGATATCCTGTTTACAGATTATGTACAGTGGGTGTACTTTCACTTTCACTTTGCAGTCTGTGATTCTTCTAGACTGTGTGGCTGTGATGAGAGTTTTGTCTGGTTAAATTGTGCTTTTGTCTCCTGTGTGGTCCATTAGTTGTCATTTTGTGAATAAAATATTGTTGTTGTATCCTGTCTGAGTGTTTACTGTGTACAATTGTCTAGTATTGTATTGTCTTTGTTGTTTTTGGGAGTCTGTTGTGGATAGGGATAGTTTGGGGATAGTTGGGCTGTTTTAGTTGTTTAGTTTACGTTTTTCATGTTCTACTTTCCCCCTATTCTCCTTTGTTCCCCTTTATCCCCTATTTCCCTTTTTTTTCTGCTAAAATGTTGGGTAGGCCATGTCTTGGCTAGATGGTGAGGAGGAGCTTGGGGGGTTTCATTTGGCTGGTGTGCCATTTCCTCCCCCTTATGATTGAGGCAGGTGGGCGGGTGATACAGGGGTATCACACCGAGGCACAGAGGCTCCGGTGGGGAAAGGTATTGCATCACCTGCAACGCATCTATCTGACCCCAAGGAATGACCACCAGCTGAAGCACCGCTGGGCTGACCTCATCTCCAGGGAGCAAGATCTGCTGGACCACCTGTGCATTGTGATTGGTGGCCCTGTTGGTGAGTACAAATCACGTACATGAGCACGATTAAATGCTCTGTAGTGACATCAGATGATTTGTACAATATCTGCAGGCAATGTTGTTGAGTGTGTGGAATGCTTTGGAAACATACGGGGTCATTTGTGTACTATGTTAAGGACCACATTTGCTAGCTGTTAGGAAGCAAGTGCTCTGCAAACTTACTGAATACTTTTGCTAAATGTAAGTTGGTGCCACCTTTGTGTCAAACAGAAACACAAATCAGGAGCCAATTATTTAAAGATATAGGTCACATTTGCCTGTGGGGTATAGATTTTCATAATCATTACCAACATTTGTTGACGCAACAGCTAGACTGACTTTCGAAACACTACATGAGGCTGAAAATGAGTGCAGGCTTCACGTTAATTGATGATAGCAATGTGGCCCAAGCATATGTCTCATGTGTGTCTGGTGAGTGTGTAAGGAAAGCGATCACAGAAGTTCTATAAATGTTAGGGATTATTGTGGTCCTTCATCATTTCGGATACATGTCAGATCTGGATTTGGAGACATAGGGAAAAAGTGCAAGGTGCCCTCAGCTAACATCTTACACTGGTATTTGGTGTTTGTTGTTCCACCTTTCGTTTACGGATGGCTGGGCAAAGGTATGCACATGGGTTCATATCTCTATGGTTGGTGCAACTCATCATAGCTGGGCCACATCAAATGAAGAAACTGTAACAACATGAGGGCTTACAACTGTCCCTGCCCCTCTGTACATTGTACCTGTGTGTTATGAGTTTGTCATAGGCACAATGGCTGGTTGACTGGTAATGCACTCCTCAAGGAAAGTGGCTTTGGATGTCTCCCTTGGATACACATGATGAGACGAATACACTCCATTATTATGTCTGCTCACTAATGAAGGAGCATGTTTGCCACCACATGATAGTTGGGGCCACTGCATGTGTGCAGATATGTGTGTAAAACTCACAGGAGACCCATGGTATGTACATATTAGTCGTGCTATATCGGATGCAGTATCATCATGTCTGAGTGGCTTTACTTACTTATGTAATCTTACACATTGTATTTGTCTTTGGAATTGTTGGACAGTGCACAGATTTCGAGCACATTTCTCCCCTCCATGCCTTACAGGTGGGCCTGCACCCTAGACTGTTGGCGAGGTGGCTACATTCGAGGACCCAGACAACTCCAGCAAAGTGTTGATATGTCTGTTATGTGTTGTGTTTGCTGGTGATGTGTGATGGACTCCTGTGTGTTGAACAAATAGCAAGGTATGATGCGCTGCCCAATCATTTGTTTTGTTCCATGAGTGGAATATCATTTTATCACCATCTTTGAGTTGGCCAATGCTTATCCTATTGTCTTATTTAGGGATTCTAGGTCAGTCCTATAGGCCCCGCAATGTGAATTGGGATGAGTCATGTGGAGAACACTTATATCAGCAAGAGTTGCACTGGACCTAATCTGTGATTTAGTCAGCCTGTCAGACCCACATTCTCCCAGAATGTGGCTGCTAAATGCTTACCCACAGACTTCTGCTTCTCAATTCACTAATGTACTTATTAAACTGTAGGTTGAACTTCCTAGCAGCATGTAGCTCCACATGTAGTGCTACGAGTATGTGGCACTTGAGCGCAATGGCCTAGGTGTGCATGTAACTCATGGCCAGGGGTGTTGTTGCATTTCTGTGTTAGTTGTAAGTCATGGCTTACTGGAAGTATATGATGTGGACAAAGGTCTGCATTTCCAGACATGTGTGGCGCTGGGATTAGTCAAGGGTTTGCTGTCTCCTATTTGTAGATACACCTTACCTGTGGTGTGTGTGTAGAGCCAAACATGTCCAGCTTTCCTAAGCTTCCTGGGTGTCCATGTTGTTTGCAATTGTTAGTTGTTATTCCACCCCCCCACCCTCAAACACAGGCATCAGTGAATCTTTTGTCTGAACCTAGTATACACACTCATTTTTCCCACTGACAACTTGCAGATCATGTGGCCCTAGATTTCCATCCCGTACAATGACATTTGTAGCCCTGGCATTGGCGGAGGATGTGCTGCATGATTGTTAGCTGACAACTGGCAGAACTCTGATGCCAAATTAATGCCAGTTGTTACCCATCTTGTAGGGTTTGGATGTGCTATGTGTGATAGAACCTTTGTAGGCTGTCTGCCATGTACTTCCTCAGGGACATTCAATCATCTGTAGATGATATGAGCTGTTACAAGTACAGTAGATGTACTGTCTGATTTACTTCTTGTGCCATTTCACACAATGCAGTTCCTAATGTTATTTTTTCGATTTGTCCTCACAGCTGCAAATATGACACCCATCTAGGTGCGGGAATTCCAAAGGCGGGCAATGACTTATCAGCATATACTTCAGGTAGAGTCTGGGTACCGAAGTATGTCCCGCAGATACCGGAACGAAAGGGCCTCCGGAGCCTGGAGGGCATTCCAACAGGGCAGCCCTTCTTTGCTCACCACAGCCACCACCAGCACCACCACCACTACCACCCAGGTGCCACCACCAACAGCTGGGACCTTTGTGGCAACCACATCAGCAAGTGCTCCAGGCCCTAGCACAGCACCAACTGCAGGGCAGCCCACAGCCATGGACACTACACGGCCCCACACTTCCTCAGCTGGCACCCAGACCACCCCAGCTGCAGCTATTGACCCTGCTGCTTTTGTTGAGATGCAGCGTAAATTGGACCGTGTCCTGCGAAAAATGAGTCGCCTGCGGCAGGATGTGCAACATATAAACCGGCGGGTGCGGTCAATCAAGCGGACCCTCCAGAGGGCCAACCTATAGACATGTTGACGGACATTAGGTTAGTATAGGCTGTAAGTTTAGTTAGTGTTAGTGGGTGGGGGGTCCTGTTTCTTTTTGAGTGTGTGGGTGCGGGGCAATATTGGGGTTCTTGTGTGTTTAAATATAAAAATAAAAAAATTACAAAAAAATATATATTTGTTTAGTATAGGATAGTATGTGTTTAGGATAGTATCTGTTGTCTTCCATGTGTCCCGT
Organism: Pleurodeles waltl; assembly: GCF_031143425.1. Lineage (NCBI taxonomy): Eukaryota > Metazoa > Chordata > Amphibia > Caudata > Salamandridae > Pleurodeles > Pleurodeles waltl. The sequence goes on along the minus strand of NC_090440.1, from coordinate 974,603,204 downwards.
CTCATAAGGGGGGTGGAGGCTTGAATGTTTAGAACGTTTCGTTAAATGTGATAAGTAAGTTTAGCTTAGGTTAGTTAGGGACAGTTGTGGGTAATGAGTAGTTAGGGTAGATTAGGGTAGGTAAGGCTTTTCCCCGAGTTTTCTCTTCTGTTTTTACAGTTTAATAAATATGTAGTAAACCCTTTACAGTATGTGTGACATGCTAGTAGATCAGGGCCTTGGCATGAGTGTACATGATTTCTTTTGTATTAGAAATTTGTGTCCTATGCTACAAACAAATCCCAAATTGGCTGTAACATTGGCAGCTAGCCCAAAGCAACCTTGCAAAGATTAGACCATTCATTGCAACCACCAATCACAGTTACTATGGATCCCAACGTGTTTTTTTCAATAAGTATGTTTTCAATGTCATATACAGTGCTTCCAGATTTGGTATTGGGGACAACGTGTTATGTCTGACTGCAGTCTGATGTTCAAGGAAACCCTTATAAGCTGAGTGGTAGTAAGCCCTCTTGTAGTATCGTGTTCATGACTCACATACATCATTTGTTACACTGTTCAGCATGAATACTTATTTGGATGTAAACTCAGACACCTCCATTCATGCAGTTTGGTGACTGTTCGCTTAGATTTGTGGGCAATGTTATACGTGTTAGTTTTGCATGGAGGCAACATGTTGCAGGCACTATTTAATGGCTTAGAAATCCTTTGAGGAAGCATTATTCTGTCCAACACAGCATTATTATGGTGTATAGTTTCTCTTTTCATCACCTATTACCCTCAGGAAGGGCAGAGTATGGTAAAATCCAGGCCACTGTGCATAGGTAGCAGACTACACTATTTCAGGACAGTTGTATTGACAAGCTATGTCATTTGACAGGAGGCAAAATTCAGTAGTGTACTGCACGGTTGATGTGTCACATTACACAGAGACAAAGTGGTTGTGGAAGTGCTATTTATTGAAAAGTGCTGTAGTGCTATATGTACATTGTCCATGATTGTGAGTCCATTATAGTGACATCTTCCATTGTGATCCTACACAAATGCTAAAGGACAATGCATTTGACATGTTGGGGTGATGTGTCAGACAGTGCAGAGGGACAGGATTTGCCAATGAGTAAGTGAGAGACAAGCACAAGGCAGGCTGACAAGATATACAGTGGTTTGCAGAACAGTCGTTGAGTGCAGTTGTTGCAAGACTGGCATGTTACGAAGCGCAGGACCTTGGTAATAGGTGGCCACGTGGCAGGGACTAGTGCTTCCTGGTACTTTTACGTGTGAAGGTGATCTGTTCCATGTCTTCTTCTTCTGATGTGTGTGTTGCCTCCTCTGTCCTTGGTGGTGGTGGTTGTGAAGGGGCAACACACACCTCAGTGTTAGAAGACGTGGAGTCAGACATTCTGGTAGCTGCTACCTGTGAGGGTCTTAAGGGCTGCAAGGAGGATCGGCTGGTTCTTAAGAATAGCAGCCACATCCCGATGGTAGGCAGCCAGGTCAGCCCTGAGGGGTTCAATGTTGCATTCGTGCACACGTTGACAGGATTGCTGTTGTAGGTGTTGGGTCAACTGTATTACGGCTGTACTGATTTCCTTCAGCCTTTTTTCTACTTCCTGCAAGATAGTTGTTCGCCCTTGCACAGCAGCTGCCTGTTCTTCAGTTGACATCATGCACGAAGGCACCCCCTCTAGGCTGGCTGCCATAGTTTGGCCCGTATTTATACTCCGTTTGCGCCGAATTAGCGTCGTTTTTTTTTACGCAAATTTGGCGCAAAACGAACGCCATATTTATACTTTGGCGTTAGACGCGTCTAGCGCCAAAGTATGGGCAAATAGCGTCATTTTTTTGCGTGAACGCCTTCCTTGCGTTAATGAGATGCAAGGAAGGCGTTCCCGTCTAAAAAAATGACGGCGACGCAAATGCGTCGTATTTATACTCCCGGGCAAAAATCACGCCCGGGAGTTGGCGGGTCAAAAAACCCTGCATTTGCGCCACTATTTAACGCCTGGGTCAGGGTAGGCGTTAAGGGGCCTGTGGGCTCAAAATGAGCCCACAGGTGCCCTCCCCTGCCCCCAGGGACCCCCCCTGCCCACCCCAGGAGGACACCCAAGGATGGAGGGACCCACCCCAGGGACATTCAGGTAAGTTCAGGTAAGTATCATTTTTTATATTTTTTAATTTTTTTTGGTGGCATAGGGGGGCCTGATTTGTGCCCCCCTACATGCCACTATGCCCAATGACCATGCCCAGGGGACATAAGTCCCCTGGGCATGGCCATTGGGCAAGGGGGCATGACTCCTGTCTTTACTAAGACAGGAGTCATATAAATGGCCTCTGGGCGTCGAAAATAATGGCGCAAATCGGGTTGAGGCGATTTTTTTGCCTCAACCTGACTTGCCCCAGTTTAAGACGCCCTAACGCCATTTTCCCCCTACGCCGGCGCTGCCTGGTCTACGTGGTTTTTTTCCACGCACACCAGGCAGCGCCGGTCTGCTAGCGCCGGCTAACGCCATTCCATAAATACGGCGCCCGCATGGCGTTTCAGAATGGCGTTAGACGGCGCAAAATGTTTTGACGCTAAACTGCGTTAGCGCAGTTTAGCGTCAAAAAGTATAAATATGGGCCTTTGCATCCCCACTCGCACCTCCTTGGCCAGCTCCCGCTGTACTCCGACTACAGTTCTCTCAAAGCTGGTGCCTGTGCCATCTGAGTCCTCAGCTGTATTGGAGCTGGCAGGTCTTACAATTGGGGTGGTGGGTGGGTCCTCTGTGATGGCTGCTTGTTCTGTGCTCTCCCTTGTGACTCAAGGTGGGGTCTGGAGGGTTCCAAGTACATCTTGGAGGGTCTGGTGGCTGATGTTTGTCAGCTCGTCATCCATGTCATCAGGGTAGTCCTGGACTGACATATCCGCAGGAGATCCATTGTCCTCTGCAATGAAATAGGGTACAATTAGTGTGTCTGTGTTGTGTCATTAGTGATATGACATGCCTGCCTTGTGATGATTTCACATTGTTATATTGGCTCCTGTTCACTGATCCAGTCTTTCAGATGGGCATTCTCCCAGGCCTATGCCTCCCCTGCATGTCACATGTATTGTGGTAAGTTATTAGACTTGTCGGCATCATCTCCTCTAGGTGTTGGTTTTGGCCAAATAGTGATTTGCCACCTTCTTGTCCTACTCAACCCTCCGTCTACATCCATTCTCATGGTGAGACCTTTCACTGGCTGTGGGTGCTCTGATGGCACTAGCAGTACACTTAACAATCTGGACCTGCCCCAGTCTCTGATTTTTCACATCCACTTATATGTAGTTGAAATGTAGTGTATACTATGCATAGCATTGTTATGGCACAATATGGATGTCAGCATTGGTAATGTGTACAGCTGATGTTGGGGAATGTGTGGAGATTGGATTGCCCTGATTGTTGTAGCAGTGTCCTATTTCCTCCTCTGACTGTGCTGGTGTATTTCAGTGACCAGTTACATGTGTCCTCCCCCTCAATTATGTTGTCTGAGCAGTATGACATTTGGGGGGTCATTCCGACTTTGGCAGGCGGCGGAGGCCGCCCGCCAAAGTAACCCCGTCGGAAGACCGCAACAGTCATTCCGACTTTCCCGCTGGACCGGCGGGTGACCGCCAGAAGGCCGCCCGCCGGCCCAGCGGGAAAGCCCCTTCAACAATGAAGCCGGCTCCGAATGGAGCCGGCGGAGTTGAAGGGGTGCGACGGGTGCAGTGGCACCCGTCGCGATTTTCAGTGTCTGCAAGGCAGACACTGAAAATCTTAATGGGGCCCTGTTAGGGGGCCCTTGCACTGCCCATGCCAGTGGCATGGGCAGTGCAGGGGCCCCCAGGGGCCCCACGACACCCGTTCCCGCCATCCTGTTCCTGGCGGTAACAACCGCCAGGAACAGGATGGCGGGAAGGGGGTCGGAATCCCCATGGCGGCGCTGCTGGAGGATTCCCTTGGGCAGGGGTAAACCGCCTAGAAACCGCCGGTTGCCCTTTTCTGACCGCGGCGGTAGAATTGCCCATGTAGCACCGCCAGCCTGTTGGCGGTGCTACCTCCGGCCTCCACCCTGTGAATGAGGCGCTTGGGATGTTGCATTGTGACCCAGGCACAGGATGGACCCAGACATATGCTGCATGGGTGTGACCTTAGTGCTGTGTAGCTCCTAATGTTGATGACATTGGCTGATGTTTGCTGCAACTATGGGCATTCACAATTGACAGGACTGGAACATTTGTCTTGTTTCAGGGGATTGTTACAGTTGTCATCTTCAACCCACTAATTTAGGGTTGTATGATCCCTGGGGACGTTACTGCCATTGGCTACTTGAGCTGCACACAGAGCGGAGGTGGTAGTGGCAACTGTTGTCACTGTTACATTCCAGTTGTCGGTATGGCTAGAGGTTGTTAATTGGGCCCTAGTTAATGTAGGGGGTATAGTGGCTGACGTGTGACGGGATGTCAATTTGACGTTGTGCCCTTCCCTCCTGGCGTGGCTTTGGCTTTGCTACATCGTTGGCATGGCAGCATACCCCCATGGGACTGTTGTCGGTGTAGTGTTATGGTGTGCCTCAGCTTCTCTCTGTACAGGCCATGCCCCCATGCCACACCCCTTTACCCATGCCACTCCATGTATATGATGACTTCCATGCATTTTGTGGTCGGTATCCACCCCCTCTTACAGTTGACAATAGTGCATTTTTATTCCCCATGCGACTTACCCTGCATGTGTGTTGTCACCTTGTAGTCTGCGCTGTCCTGTCCTTGAATCCCTGTGACGATCTCCTCAGGGATGACGGCTGCGACCATCTCCTCCATGTGGTCCAGGGCCTCCTGGTGTGCTGGACTCCCACCTCCAGTCTGCAGTGCTGCCTTCCTGTTCCCGGCCATCTTTTCCTTGGTCCTGCGCTTGCAGTCATGCCAGCGTTTCTTGCACTTGATGACTGTTCTGCGTACTTCTGCCACACTGTTAATCTTGTCAACAATTTGTTGCCTTATTGCCTCTCTCCTACTGATTGTCAACTTTGAGGTGACAAACAGTTGGTGCTGGTGTTCCGTCACCTCTTGAGCCAGAATTTCCTGTTCCTCTGCACTGAAGCGACACTTTCTTTTCTTCTTCAAACTGTCCTGGGTCTTGTGTGGGTCCTCCTGGCTGTATCCTGGTCTGTTGTCATCTTGCTGGGGTCGGTACAGGCACCTGGGATCCATTTTGGCTCTCCCCTGCTGAAATGGATGTGTTTGCGGGGAATTTTGATGCTATTGCGTCAAAAAACGCCGGATATCCGGTTTGCGGTGTCGTAAATCAACCCACAGTCATTTCCGCCGCGTTAACGTCGTTTTGCTTTACGACTTGACGCTGTGGTGTGCGTAAAAATTTTTTTACTTACACCTGTGGTTTGCGCCGCTGTGCGTCAAAGTATAAATTTGACGCCCGCACGGCACACCAAATGTCAAAGTAGTCATCCTCAACCCACTAATTTAGGTGTGTATGATCCATGGGGACGTTACTGCCATTGGCTACTTGAGCTGCACACACAGCGGAGGTGGTAGTGGCAAATGTTGTCACTGTTACAATCCAGTTGTCGGTATGGCTAGAGGTTGTTAATTGGGCCCTAGTTAATGTAGGGGGTATAGTGGCTGACGTGTGACAGGATGTCAGTTTGACGTTGTGCTCTTCCCTCCTGGCGTGCCTTTACCTTTGCTACATCATTGGTATGGCAGCATACCCCCATGGAACTGTTGTTGGTGTTGTGTTACGGTGGGCCCCAGCTTTTCTCTGTACAGGCCATGCCCCCGTGCCGTACCCCATTACCCATGCCACTCCGTGTATATGATGACTTCCATGCATTTTGTAGTCTGTATCCCCCCACCCCGGTTGTAGTTGACATTAGTGCATTTTAATTCCCCATGCGACTTACCCTGCATGTGCGTTGTCTCCTGGTAGTCTGCGCTGTCCTGTCCTTGAATCCCTGTGACGATCTCCTCAGGGATGACAGCTGCCACCATCTCGTCCATGTGGTCTAGGGGCTCCTGCTGTGCTGGACTCCCACCTCCAGTCTGCAGTGCTGCCTTCCGGTTCCTGGCCATCTTTTCCTTGGTCCCGCGCTTGCAGTCATGCCAGCGTTTCTTGCACTCGATGACTGTTCTGTGTACTTCTGCCACACTGTTAATCTCGTCTGCGCAGTTTTGCGTCAAAAAGTATAAATATGGCCCTTAATATCTTCATAGATGTAGAACCCTTGGGTGTGTAAAAAAACTTGTGTCTTGTTAAGTGTACCTTGAAGTTTAAGGTTGTCAGTCAGCACTTAACTATGGACATGCTTTGCAAATTTTATGATGATTAGTGTGTTTTTTTAAATTAGAATTTGCAACAATTATAATACTTCATCATTTTTTAAAACTGCTTTTCATGTGTATTTTAATGCTCAGGCTGTGGCTCGTCAGTGTGTGCTGAAAGTGAGCTTTGGGGGAGCAGATGTCCGAGCTACTTCTACAACCGGTGTCACCATTTGAGGGTGAAACTGGTTAGTACTGGTGGCTGCAGATATCGATGCATCAACACTGCTGGTGGAGGAAAGAATAATGTTTTCTCCATATGCTAAGCAAGAACTACAGCACCAGGAGCCATTCTGGAAATAGATGCCTGTTAACACCCTGGGTTAACCTTAAATGTGTTCTGAGCCACCTATCAAGGAGTCTGCTGCTATGCTCCTTTGCTGCTCGCTGAAGTCACTGAAAGAGACACTTTGCTATAAAGACAGCTGCTGCCAAAATTCTATTAGTTGCTAGCAAATTTGATCTCTTGTACAAAAGCACGCTGACCTCTTATAGAAATGAATGATGGTCCACATGCAGCTTCACAAAAGTCAGATAATTTGTTTAATAGTATGGGTAATGGGTTCGAATTGCAAAATAAGCTTTTTGACTTCTTCCCCTTTTATGAGCTGAATTATATTCATTCTAAGAAATCTGGCTTGGTGTCCCTTCTTCCCACAATTCCTAGACACCATATTCCATATAAAACACATTGTATTATTTGATGTTTGGCCCACATTCCCACATTTAAACTTATCGCTTTATTCTGTTACGACTCTGTCGTCCCATTTCTAGGGGGCGCTGTAAGGGGACTGTCGGAAGCCTGAGAATCACTTTGAACACTTATCTAGAGTCCCTTGCTGACTCCCGTTTGTTTCTCTTTTTGCCATGGAATGCTTTTGTAGTATTACATTTGCTTCCTGGGACTGCAAATCCCATAATGCACAGCCTGGTAGTCAGGAAAGCCTGGATTCTGTTTCCCATTGTTTTCTCCTCCAGGACTTGCGAGTGTCTGAAACTACACACACCTGAGACCAATCCTGTGCAGCCCAGTCATGTGATTCCACCTGGGGTTTTCTGCAGCTTGGAACTGCTTAAAAGCAGCCATTTCCTCAAGATCCCCGTCGTGCACTGGAGTTCGATTACTTTGTGTTATAGACCCCTTATCGGATGGTGTTACAGTCTTGTTCCTGTTCTGTTCCAGCTTGAACCTGTTTCCTGTTTCTCTGCCCTGCTCCTGATTGTTCCAGCCAGAGTCTGCTCCCTATCTCTTAGCCTTGTACGTGTTTGTTTCTTCCAGAGCCTGCTACCTGTTTCTGTCTTGCTCCTGCTTTGTTTCAGCCTCAACCTGCTCTCTGTTTCCCAGTCCTGTTTACTGCTTATTCCTACTCCCTGTATTCCAGCCCTGTCCTTGCTTGTTCCAGCCAGAGCCTGCTCTCTGTTTCCCAGTCCTGTCTGTTTGTTCCAGCCAGAAGTTTGTGCCCTGTTTTCCAGTCCCAGTCCTGCCTTTGCTTCAGCCTGAGCCTGTTCCCAGTTCCTGTCTCTGTCTCTTAGTTTGTCCCTTCTGTTTCTGTTTCCTCTCTGTATTTGTGTCTGGTAAGTGTTCTATCAGTCTTCACCAGTGAAAAAGTGTCCTCCTTTGTACTGGGGTTGGCTCCTGGTTTCCAGAAGGCAATTCCAGCCTACGGGGCTTGCAGGGTGACTATCTGTAAGAGCAAACTGCACAGAGGCATTGACATTCCCTATCACTGTGGAAGGTTCTGCGCCCTACTCTGTGTACAACCCCAGCGTGTTTGTCCATTAGTAATCCGTTTCCTGTTTGTTCACACAAGCGTTGCTCTGCTTTTACTTTCCTATTTCCTGTGCCTGTCCATAGCTGTCCTTTCTGTGTATGCCTTTAGCTGCTATTCTGCCCCAGTACACTACCGCTTTTGGATATTCGGGGACCTCAAGGGGTGTCCCAACCAGAGGCCTGATCAGACCCGCCCGAAACCGTGACGTATTTTCATTACCTGATTTTGACCTAGAATTTTTCCTCACGAGAATGTCCTCTTTCTTAAATATAACTTAATTTCCAATATACCCCAATTTTTTCGCTAACACACACAGCTCTATGTTGCATACTCTTAACAATAGTTATAGCTACTATCAAACTAGTGCCCATATTTATACTTTTTTAACACCGCATTTGTGCTGCTTTTTGACGCAAAACTGGCGCAAACTTACAAAATACTATTGTATTTTGTAAGTTTGGGCTGCTTTTGCATAAAAAGATTACGCAAATGCGGCGCTAAAAAAGTATAAATATGGGCCTAGGGTTCTTTGCCAGTAACTCTTCCTGCACCTTGGGATTGTTGGTGCAGAAAACTAATTGATCCCTTATAAGAGAATCAGTCCGCACTCCAAACTTGCAAGTGCGAGATAAGTTCCTCAGTGCAGATACTGAGTCATCCACTTATTCTTGTTTTCCTTACGTATTTGGTGGGGAGGAGCACTGGGGGTTGGAGGTGCAGGGGTAGATTTGAGAAAGTGGATCTGGCTGTGTTTGAAGATGGATGGACATGGCTACTCTCAATACCCCCAGCTATAAGTGATATGACAGCGCAAGGCAGGCATAAACTCTGTTGCCCAACTAGCCAGATGTGTTGGCTGAATTTTTTGCCACATCTGGGACAATGGCGTAGGATGCCTGGAAAGTGGCTCCTGAGCTGGCAGGAGGCCCCAGAGCAATTTCTCCTGACCAAATGGCGGCCACGTCATAGCAATCAGCAGTGCCAGTACCAGGAGAGACAGTGGTGGTAATGTAGAGCCTGAATTTGTTTGACCTCAAGATCTAAGGGGTAGAAAGGGTGTGGAGGACTACAGGCCAAGCGCAAGCAAGATGGCAGCTGTGTCCCGACTGCCGAAGCCTTAAGCGGAATGCGGCTGTTGTGGTCCACAGCTGCCTCCCCCTGTGAAACTGAAGAGCCGGGTGGTTGGTGCGTGGTAGCCTGAAGCCCAGAGGACGGGGAGAGCTGAGATGCACCCTGACAGCGAGTGACCACGAGCAGAGCACGTTGCACCCTGAATAGGATATGCGAGGCAGAGAGTCTGAAAACAGGGCGGGTGGCCCGGAGCTCTGCATTCAAACAGACACCCGGGACTCCTGTGAACACCACGGCAGGCCCAGACGTGAATTGAATGGAGGTCCCCTACAACCATGACTTTGGACAGGAAACATCAGGCATTACTAAGACCTGGGTCTTTTCTCTTCCCCCCGCACCACTCCCAAATCAACCCCCTCCTCCTAGGCATGCATAAAAGATCACCAGAGGGTTCGAAAACACCCTCTGAGGCCTCCTTTAAGACAAGGCTTGGGAGCTGTGGAGCAGATACTTGCTGCAGACCACTGGATAATATTTGTGGAGGCCGCATGTATCCCCCTTTCTTCTTTCCCTCCACTCTCCTCCAATGCTGGTGGACATTGAGGGTGATAGGGTACACCCTGGTGGCCCGGGAACAGGGTCAGCCAGAGGAGATTTAAAGGACTTCTTGCTGCTGGTGTGCTGCGGGTTCAGCAGGTGGGGTGCTTTGAAGGGGAATATGGACTCTGGGGGCCCCCTGACGCCTTTATCAACTAAACGGGCTGCTACTGAGGACCGATGTGCCGGGTTCGTTCAGCTGTGAGGACTGTTGGTAGCCGAACTCTCGCTCTTAGGCAAGACTTTTGGTTTAGGAATAACAGCACTTTTGTTTGTAGGCGACTAAGCCATTCCTACAACAAGTCACAACGGTCAGCCCAACCCTCCCAGCTCACAAGCAGTACCTCACCAAAATCCCAAACAGTAAAAGGTGATTTCTGTCAGCCTTACTCATGGACTCTGGATTGCAACATCTCAGGGAAGTCGTGGTTTAACGGAAGTTACCCCTTTTTCATGTTAGCAACAAGTCTCAGTCACACACAGGCAATGAAAGAAATGCAGGAGAGATTTCTAAAAGTTTATCGAAAGACTGCAATAGTAAAATGCATGAGCTGCAATGATTAAGATAATGAACAATAAAATAAGCATAATTGTCAAGATGCGAGCAGAAAGACTTCCACCATCTTGCAATAAGCATGAAAATTAAAATCACCAGCACAGAGAACCTAGGGCCATATTTATACTTTTTGACGCACAACTGCGCCAACGCAGTTGTGCGTCAAAAATTTTAACGCCGGCTAACGCCATTCCAAAGCCCCATGCGGGCGCCTTATTTATGGAATGACGTTAGCCGGCGCAGCTGACTGGTGTGCGCCAAAAAAAATGACCCCCACCAGGCAGTGCCGGCGTAGGGGAAAATGGAGCTGGGGCGTCAAAAAATGGGGCAAGTCAGGTCTGAGGCAAAATATTAGCCTCAACCCGATTTGCGCCATTTTTTTTTTACTCCCAACCCATATGTCCCCTGGGCATGGTCATTGGGCATAGTGGCATGTAGGGGGGCACAAATCAGGCCCCCCTATGCCACAAAAAAATAAAATAAAAAATACTTACCTAAGTTCCCTGGGATGGGTCCCTCCATCCTTGGGCGTCCTCCTGGGGTGGGCAAGGGTGGCAGGGGGTGTCCCTGGGGGCATGGGAGGGCACCTCTGGGCTCCTTCCGAGCCCACAGGTCCCTTAACGCCTGCCCTGACCAGGCGTTAAAAAATTACGCAAAAGCGGCTGGACGTCATTTTTTTTGACCCGCCCACTCCTGTGCGTCATTTTTGCACGGGAGTTTAAATAAGGCGCACATGCCTTGGAGTCATTTTTTAGACGGGAACGCCTACCTTGCATATCATTAACGCAAGGTAGGTGTCCACGCTAAAAAATGACGCAAACTCCAAGATCTTTGGCGCTAGACGGGTCTAACGCCAAAGTATAAATATGGAGTTAGCTTTGCGTCGGATTTGCGTAAAAAAAAACGAAGCAATTCCGGCGCAAACAGAGTATAAATATGCCCCCTAATGTCTAACCTAACGAGAGGTAGGTTTGATGAACCTCATCTACCAGTACCATGTCCATGAGAAGCACCCTTAACCCTTGTTATCTTGGAATGAGGTCTCTAGGTCAGACTCTGTGGTGACACGAAGGCTGAGTTCTGCAGCAAGGTGACGTGCAGTGTAGATGGCATCTGGAAGGAATATAGCCTTAAAACCCGCCGTAGCGGGCTCTACCGGCTATTAAAGGCCCGCTCCCCGCGTTAAATGCCCGAGCCGAAGGCGAGGGCATTTAACAAGGGAGAGGGACTTTAATAGCCGGTAGAGCCCGCTACGGCGGGTTCTAAGGCTATTAGAACATTCTGCCACTCAGGGCAGAATGTTCTATTAAAAAAAAAATGTTCACGGAGCCCTAGGGGATTAAAATCCCCTCGGGCTCCGTGAGGCTTTGTTCACAGCTGTTGCTGTGAACAAAGCGAACATTGGAATGTTGTAGCTGCGGGCTTTTACCTGCCAGTAAAAGCCCGCAGAACTCCATTGTTTTCAATGGAGCCCCCAGCATTCCAATGTTCTAATCCCTCTTATAACCTTGTCTGTGCAAGATGTATTTACACAGACTATGTAGGACCTTTGACGCAGGTATGTTCCCAAAAAATTGATAAGGGGGCAGACTTGTGGCAGCAATTATGTAAACAATCCCCAACAAGTGTACATTATGTTCCTGTCACAAGTAAGTGAGGAAGGGACATTATGTGAATATCTAGGAACATCACTTGATTATGACACTGATAGTGACGCCTTCACAGAGTGGCACTGATAATGCAAATCAAAACATTTTATAACTATAAACAATGACAGCCATCTTAACCCCTTCGCTGCCAGGCCTTTTCCCCCTCCTGTGCCAGGCCTTTTTTTGCCTATTTGGGGCAGTTCGCGCTTAGGCCCTCATAACTTTTTGTCCACATAAGCTAACCAAGCCAAATTTGCGTCCTTTTTTTTCCAACATCCTAGGGATTCTAGAGGTACCCAGACTTTGTGGGTTCCCCTGAAGGAGGCCAAGAAATTTGCCAAAATACAGTGAAAATTTCGTTTTTTTCAAACAAACTGGAAAAAGTGGCTGCAGAAGAAGTCTTGTGGTTTTTCCCCTGAAAATGGCATCAACAAAGGGTTTGCGGTGCCAAACTCAGCAGCTTCCCAGCTTTCAGGAACAGGCAGACTTGAATCAGAAAACCCAATTTTTCAACACACTTTTGGCATTTTACTGGGACATACCCCATTTTTGCAATTTTATGTGCTTTCAGCCTCCTTCCAGTCAGTGACAGAAATGGGCATGAAACCAATGCTGGATCCCAGACACCTAAACATTTCTGAAAAGTAGACAAAATTCTGAATTCAGCAAGGGGTCATTTGTGTAGATCCTACAAGGGTTTCCTACAGAAAATAACAACTGAAAAAGAAAAATATTGAAATTGAGGTGAAACAAAATATCAATTTTTCTCTACGTTTTACTCTGTAACTTTTCCCTGCAATGTCAGATTATCGAAAGCAATGTACCGTTACATCTGCTGGACTCCTCTGGTTGCGGGGATATATAGGGCTTGTAGGTTCATCAAGAACCCTAGGTACCCAGAGCCAATAAATGAGCTGCACCCTGCAGTGCGTTTTCATTCTGTACCGGGTATACAGCAATTCATTTGCTGAAATATAAAGAGTAAAAAATAGCTATCAAGAAAACCTATGTATTTCCAAAAAGGGCACAAGATAAGGTGTTGAGGAGCAGTGGTTATTTGCACATCTCTGAATTCCGGGGTGACCATACTAGCATGTGAATTACAGGGCATTTCTCAAATAGATGTCTTTTTTACACACTCTCCTATATTTGGAAGGAAAAAATGTAGAGAAAGACAAGGGGCAATAACACGTGTTTTGCTAATCTATGTTCCCCCAAGTCTCCCGATAAAAATGATACCTCACTTGTGTGGGTAGGCCTAGCGCCCGCGACAGGAAACGCCCCAAAACGCAACGTGGAGACATCCCATTTTTTTGTAAGAAAACAGAGGTGTTTTTTGCAAAGTGCCTACCTGTAGATTTTGGCCTCTAGCTCAGCCGGCACCTAGGGAAACCTACCAAACCTGTGCATTTTTGAAAACTAGAGACCTAGGGGAATCCAAGATGGGGTGACTTGTGGGGCTCGGAACAGGTTCTGTTACCCAGAATCCTTTGCAAACCTAAAAATGTGGCTAAAAAAACACATGTTCCTCACATTTCTGTGGTAGAAAGTTCTGGAATCTGAGAGGAGCCACAAATTTCCTTCCACCCAGCGTTCCCCCAAGTCTCCCGATAAAAATGATACCTCACTTGTGTGGGTAGGCCTAGCGCCCGCGACAGGAAATGCCCCAAAGCGCAACGTGGACACATCCCATTTTTTTTAAAGAAAACAGAGGTGTTTTTTGCAAAGTGCCTACCTGTAGATTTTGGCCTCTAGCTCAGCCGGCACCTAGGGAAACCTACCAAACCTGTGCATTTCTGAAAAGTAGAGACCTAGGGGAATTCAAGATGGGGTGACTTGTGGGGCTCGGAACAGGTTCTGTTACCCAGAATCCTTTGCAAACCTCAAAATTTGGCTAAAAAAACACATGTTCCTCACATTTCTGTGGCAGAAAGTTCTGGAATCTGAGAAGAGCCACAAATTTCCTTCCATCCAGCGTTCCCCCAAGTCTCCCGATAAAAATGATACCTCACTTGTGTGGGTAGGACTAGCGCCCACGAAAGGAAATGGCCCAAAACACAACGTGACACAACATATTTTTTCACATAAAACAGAGGTGTTTTTTGCAAAGTGCCTACCTGTGGAGTTTGGCCTCTAGCTCAGCCGGCCCCGGGGGGGGGGGGAGGGCAGAAATGCCCTAAAATAAATTTGACCCCCCGCTCCCCCCAAACTCCCCCTGCCCGGGAGCGACCCTTGCCTACGGGGTCACTCCCCCTGCGTGACATTGGCGCCAAAAAACAAATCCCCGGTGCCTAGTGGTTTCTGCCCCCTTGGGGGGTAGATTGACCTAAAATCGACCAATCTGCCCCCAAGGGGGGCAGAAATGGTCTAAATACAATTTGCCCCCCAGGGGAGCGACCCTTGCCTGATGGGACGCTCCCCATCTCTAAAAAAACAAACAAAAAAAAAACACACAAAAAAAAATTGCCCTGGCGCCTAGAGGTTTCTGCCCCCAGGGGAGGGGCAGAAATGGCCTAAAATAAATTTGCCCTCCCCCACCCCCGGGAGCGACCCTTGCCTACGGGGTCGGTCCCCCTGCGTGACATTGGCGCCAAAAAACAAATCCCCGGTGCCTAGTGGTTTCTGCCCCCTTGGGGGCAGATTGACCTAAAATCGACCAATCTGCCCCCAAATAAATTTGCCCCCCCAACCCTCCCCCCCCCCGGGAGCGACCCTTGCCTACAGGGTCGCTCCCCCTGCGTGACATTGGCGCCAAAAAACAAATCCCCCTTGGTGGCAGATTGACCTAAAATCGACCAATCTGCCCCCAAGGGGGGCAGAAATGGTCTAAATACAATTTGCGCCCCAGGGGAGCGACCCTTGCATGATGGGTCGCTCCCCATCTCTAAAAAAACAAACAAACAAAAAAAAGAACACAAAAAAAAAAATTGCCCTGGAGCCTAGAGGTTTCTGCCCCCAGGGGGGGCAGAAATGGCCTAAAATAAATTTCCCCCCCCCGGAGCGACCCTTGCCTACGGGGTCGCTCCCCCTGCGTGACATTGGTACCAAAAAACAAATCCCCGGTGCCTAGTGGTTTCTGCCCCCTTTGGGGCAGATTGACCTAAAATCGCCCAATCTGCCCCCAAAGGGGGCAGAAATGGTCTAAATACAATTTGCCCCCCAGGCAGCGACCCTTGCCCTATGGGTCGCTCCCCTTGTGTGAAATTCACGCAAAGAAAAAACTCCCTGGTGTCTAGTGGTTTCTGCCCCCCTTGGGGGCAGATTGGCCTCATCAAAATAGGCCAAACTGCCCCCAAGGGGGGCAGAAACGGCCTAATTATAATTTGCTCCCCGCCTAAAAAAAAAAATAATAACAAAAAATAAAAAATGATCCCTGGTGCCTAGAGCGTCCTGAAAAATGCCCCCCCCGGGAGCAACCCTTGCCCAAGGGGTCGCTCCCTTATGTCACTTTGTAAAATTAAAATCCCTGGTGTCTAGTGGGGTTTCAAAAGCCGGATTGCAAGCAATCCGGCTTTTGAAACCCTGGGAGAGACTTCAAAGGGAAGGAAATACATTTCCTTCCCTTTGAAGCCCCTCCGGGCCTCCCCCAGTGATTGAAAGAGAAATGCTTTGCATTTCTCTTTCAATCGCGCTGGAAGCTCTGGGGGAGGCCCCTGTGACAAATCAGCGCACGCTCGCGCGCTGACGTCACAGGGTGGGTGAGGGGGGGGGTCGGGGGTGGAAGGGGAAGATCTTCCCCTTCCATCCCCGCCTTGGGGGGGAGGGAGGTTCACGGGGGGCGAGCTAGCGCTCCCCCAAGTTCCCCTGTGCCTTGGACGAGGTGATCTCGTCCAAGGCACAGGGGAACTGTAGCCTTGGACGAGGTGACCTCGTCGAAGGCACAGAAGCGGTTAAAAGAAATGGACTAAAACAGAGCATGCTAAGTAGGTTAAAAGTCACTAGGTAACTGGGCACAGGCCTGAAAGCCAAAGGGCTAAGCTAATCTCCTGAGTCTCAATAAAACTAAACAGGATTTAGTACACTAAGAGTGTGCAGAGTCTTTATACACTGCTTTTAAAAATAATTCCTGTGAACAAAGCTAAAGTCGTGGTCACTCACATGGTTAAGCCATGCACTGCAAGGGTGCTCCCACAGAGGCGGAGGCTGGGGACAACCACCAGGATAAGGAAGAAGGTGTTGCCAAACTTGAGGCCCACATGGTGGCAATCTTGGCAGCCATAAATGACACAAAAACTTCACTGGAATTACAAAGTGCAGCAGTAGCAGGAGAGGTTGGGCTACTGTGAGATGATCACAAAAAATTGGTGGACTGAGTCACAGAGACTGAGGACATCTTAGGGATGACATTGCCAAAGGTGAAAGACCTCACTCAGAAAGTTTCAGCTATAGAATGAGAGGTAAGTCAAATGGTGAATAGACTTGAGGATGCAGAGGGCAGATCTTGGCGCCACAATGTACGACTGTTGGGGGTTCCACAGAAAACGGAGGGTCCAGCCCTGGAGCACTATGTGGAAAACTGACGGGCTGGCAGGAACAGTTTTACAATACAAGCTATCTTGTTTTTTCCTGGTGGAACAGGCTCATAGAATCCCAGCATTTCCACCACTGCCAGAGGCAAAACCACACCCAATAGTTGCTCCTTTAAATGAACTTTAGGTAGAGATGTGATCCTCCATGCAGCAAGGAAGAACCACGGCCCCTGGACAAAAGATGGGCATGAAGTTTACTAATACCCAGACTACACCATCCTGGTATAAAAACAAAGGGGTGGTGTAAGTCCCAGTCAAAAAGGTGCTGTGCCAACTAGAAATGAAATACACAGTCCTCTATCCAGCAAAACTATGGGTTGTTCATGAGGGGAAAATATTATTTACGGTGATGCAACAAGAGGCCTGGGCATGGCTAGAGAACAAGGGCCTGTGATCTGGACAGCTGCTGGGAGTGGAGATGGGGAAGAGATGGACAAAGGCGAGGATTCACTGTAGGAATAATACGAAAAACAAGGCCTTCCCAACCAAGGAACAGATGAAAGCCACACAGGAGAAGGCAGTCCTAGAGCTCTAACATAATAGAGACATCTTGGGAAACAACAGATGGAGATGTCTTGCCCTAGAGTGAGGTGGCAGCAGCTCAGAACACACCGAGATGGATGGATAAGAGCCCCTAGCGCCACTGGAGCATCACATTTCCTGACGCTCCGGTGGCGGTATGCCCTGCGCTGTATTTACAAGGTGGCGTTAGGCCACTTTTTGTGGCTTAATACCACCTTGTAAATACCGCCCCTTCACACGCAGCACTTTGCATGGAAGGGGCATGCAGTGGGTGTTGCTTTGGGTGTGCCACATCAACTCTCATTGCATTTTGAAACTGCCTTAGATTTACGAGTTTCCTTGAACCTTAGGCAGTGCCAAAATCTAATGCCACCCCAGGGGTGGCGTTAGAGTGGCACAATAAGGAGAAATGCTTTAATTTCTTCTCATTTTTTGCTCTTTCTATGTGTACTGCATTTTGCCGCACACATAGAAAAAGCAAATCGCCATTTAAGATTGTATTTGTGCAGGAAGGTGTTCCTTCCTGCACAAAAAAAATCTTCCCCTCAACGCAATCATCCTTGCACTGCGGTACAAGGGTGACTGTGCTGGTGTATGGCAGCAGCAAATTTAGTGCTGGCACAAGATGAAACACAGGGGTGCGCCGTATTGTAGCAAATACGGCACATCCCTGCGTTTTAAAAATCAATCAATCACAGCATTTATAGAGCGCACTACGTACCCGTTAGGGTTTCAAGGCGCTCAGAAGGGGGGGGGGGCACTGCTACTGGTCGAAGAGCCAGGTCTTGAGGAGTCTCCTGAAGGTGAGAAGGTCCTGGGTCTGCTGCAGGGAGGTCGGGAGGGTGTTCCAGGTCTTGGCGGCAAGGTAGGAGAAGGATCTGCCACCGGAGGTCTTGCGTTGGATGCGGGGAACGATGGCGAGGGCGAGGTTGGCGGAGCGGAGTTGGCGGGGAGGACGTAGAAGTTGAGTCTGTTGTTCAGGTAGGCTGGTCCGGCGCTGTGGAGTCCCTTGTGGGTGAGGAGCTTGAAGGTGATCCTCTTGTCCACGGGGAGCCAGTGGAGGTCTTTCAGGTGGTGGGAGATGTGGCATCAATGGGGTACGTCGAGGACCAGTCGGACGGAGGCGTTTTGGATGCGTTGGAGGCGTCGGATGTCTTTTGCTGGGATGCCTGTGTAGAGTGCGTTGCCGTAGTCTAGTCTACTGCTGACGAGGGCCTGGGTCACCGTTCTTCTGGTTTCCGTCGGGATCCATTTGTAGATTCTACAGAGCATGCGGAGGGTGTTGTAACAGGAGGAGGAGACTGCGTTGACCTGTTTGGACATGGTGAGGGCAGAGTCGAGGACGAAACCCAGGTTGCGTGCGTGGTTGGCTGGCGTTGGTGGGGGTCCCAGCGCGGTGGGCCACCAGGAGTCATCCCAGGCCGAGGGGGTGCGTCCGAGGATGAGGACCTCTGTCTTGTCGGAGTTCAACTTCAGGCGGCTATTTCTCATCCACTTGGTGATGGACTTCATTCCCTCATGGAGGTTAGCTTTGGCGGTGTGTGGGTCTTTGGTGAGGGAGAGGATGAGCTGGGTGTTGTCGGCGTAAGAGAGAATGTTGAGGTTGTGCTGACGGGCCAGTTGTGCAATGGGTGCCATGTAGATGTTGAACAGCGTCGGGCTTAGAGAGGAGCCTTGGGGTACGCCGCAAATTATGTTGGTGGCTTCGGAGCGGAAGGGTGGGAGTCGGACTCTCTGGGTTCTGCCGGAGAGGAAAGAGGAGATCCAGTTGAGGGCTTTTTCTTGAATACCGGCTTCGTGGAGGCGTGTTAATAGGGTGCGGTGGCAAACCGTGTCGAAGGCTGCGGAAAGGTCCAGGAGGATGAGGGCTGATGTTTCGCCGTTGTCCATTTGCTGTCTGATGTCATCTGTGGCGGCGATGAGAGCAGTCTCGGTGCTGTGGTTACGTCTGAAACCGGACTGTGAGGGGTCTAGGATGGAGTTGTCCTCGAGGTGGCGGGTAAGCTGAGCGTTGACGATCCTCTCTGTGACCTTCGCCGGGAAGGGGAGGAGGGAGATCGGACTGAAGTTTTTGAGGTCGTTGGGGTCTGCCTTGGGTTTCTTGAGGAGGGCGTGGATTTCGGCGTGCTTCCAGCTTTCAGGGAAAGTTGCGGTTTCGAAAGATAAGTTGATGACCTTTCGAAGTTGGGGGGCGATGGTAGAGTCGGCTTTGTTGTGAACGTGGTGGGGGCATGGGTCTGAAGGGAATCCTGAGTGGATGGAGTTCATGATCTTGCAGGTTTCAGCGTCGTCTACGTGGGTCCAGGTGATCAGGCGGTTGGTGCAGGTGGAGTTGTCGGGGTGGGGTCTGGCGGAGGCGTGGCGTTGAGGCTTACGTGGATGTCGGCGATCTTCTGATAGAAGAAGGTGGACAGAGCGTCGCAGAGTTCTTGGGATGGTGGGATGTCGTTGACGCTGGCGCTGGGGTTGGAGAGCTCTTTCACGATGCAGAAGAGTTCTTTGCTGTCGTGTGCGTTGTTGTTCAGGCGTTCTGTGAAGTGGGATCGTTTGGCGAGTCTGATTAACTGGTGGTGCTTACGGTGGCCTCCTTGTGGGCTGCAAGGCTGTCAGGTGTGTGTTCGAGGAGCCATTTCTTCTTTAGCTTCTGGCAGACGCGTTTGGAGGTGAGGAGTTCGTCAGTGAACCAGGCGGCTTTTTTCTTTCCTTGGTTGTCGGTGGACCTCTTGAGTGGTGCGAGGGTGTTGGCGCAGTCGTTGATCCACTGTCGTAGATTGAGTGCGGCGGTGTCTGGGTCGGTGGAGTCGGTGGGCTGGTTCTGGGCGAGGGTGCTGGTCAGCTGGTCTTCGGTGACTTTGCTCCAGCGGCGGTGTGGTGGTAGTTGGGTGCGGTGGTGTTCGATGTGCTTCTTGAATGTGAAGTGGATGCAGTGGTGGTCGGTCCAGTGAAGTTCGGTGGTGTGGTTAAAGGTGACATGGTTGCTTGCGGAGAAGATCAGATCAAGTGTGTGGCCGGCGATGTGGGTGGGTGTGTTGACCAGTTGTCTGAGGCCGAGGTTGGAGAGGTTGTCGATCAGAGATGTGGTGTTGGCGTCGTTGTTGTTTTCCAAGTGGAAATTGAGGTCTCCAAGGAGGATGTAGTCCGTGGAGGTGAGCACGTGGGTGCTCGTGAGGTCGGCGAGGGAGTCGCAGAAGGGTGCTTGTGGTCCTGGGGGATGGTAGATGAGTGTTCCCCTGAGAGTGGTGTTGGGGTCAGTGAGGATCCGAAAGTGTAGGTGTTCGGCGGTCTTGTGGGTGTCGTCCGAGTGGGTGTGGATTTTGAGGGTGGATTTGTGGGCGATGGCTATTCCTCCTCCGATTCCGTTGGGGCGATCCCTCCTGGTGATCTTGTAGCCGTCTGGGATGGCTATGGCGATGTCAGGTGCCGAGGAGTTGTTCCACCATGTTTCGGTCAGGAAGGCCACGTCTGGGGCGGTGTTGTCGAGCAGGTCCCAGAGCTCGATGGCGTGCTTGCGTGCGGAGCGTGTGTTGAGGAGTATGCAGTGGAGGTGGTTAGTTGCGGTTGTTGCAGGTTTCCTTGTTCTTTCGCAGGTGAAGTTGCAGGCGTGGCAGGAGAAGGGTCCCTTGGTGTTCTTTGGGGATGACTGGAAACATGTTGTGGAGCGGCCGGGGTTGAGGGCGATGAGCTGGTTGGTCGAGTAGCGGCGTCTGGTGGTGCGAGGGTCATGCGGACCAGGGGGGGTGGCGCTGGGCGCGGTCCGGGCGCAGACGGGCGCAGACGGGCTTGCCTCTGGTGCGCCTCCGGCGCGCCAGCGGCGCGGACGCGCAGCACCAGCCATTAAGAAGGGAGGGAGGGGTGGCTTCGGGCGTCAAGATGGCGGTCGCACTCTGAGAGTGCTCTGGACCCCTCCGTCATCCGCCCTTAATTAACGTGGTCCGAAGGAGCAGAAAGACGTCGATTTAGACTCCCCTGTGATCCTGGGGCCCCGAGAGAGGTCGACCGACACGAACGAACGGGGATCGGACACCTTGCGCTTGTGCGGCGATCCGGCTGACTACGGGAGAGGAAACAAAGATGGCGGCCGCAGCAAGAAACACCCGGCCGGGCTGAGATTGCGGCTGACCGGGGAAGCAGCGTGAGGCCCTGGGGGGGCCTGGACCGTGCCCCACCCGCGGATCCCTGTCGCTGAGGGACCGGCAGGACCCCGAACAGGGCTGGAAGCACCAGGTGAGAGGTGCGGCCACTGTGTGGAGTGATGCGAGCGCGGCCGGAGGGGCCGAGACTCCCCCCGTCCGCCCAGCCAGCCGGCAGGTCTGAGCTGTAGCGGCGGGGCAGGAAGAAGACGTAAGGACCGCCGACGTGGCTGGGGCCCCTTCCCCCCGCGGCCCCCTCTGGCGGAGAGCAGGCATTGGGGCCGCACGGGAGGTCGGGACCCAGCTGGGAGCCGAGTGGAGCCCCGGGAGGGCGAAGACGAGGCTAGACGACTTGGGAGAGGAAGGGGGGGACGGCGACTGGTGACACACCCCCCCCTCCCGCCGCAGCTACAACAGGGGAGGGACCCGGTGGCCCGATTCCGACCCTCCCTCGGGCCCTTGCCCAGACGGGGCTCAGGTTGGCCCATGGCAGGAGCTGGGAGCGGGCTGAGAGCCGAGAGGTGGAGGAAAGCACCCCGGGGCGGTCTCAAATTTTGAAATCGGGGGCCCACTTGAGGCGGAGTGGGACCCGCTGTTGGAGTACCGGACCCTGAAGGTGGAGGGGCCCGGGCAGTGACCGTGAGAGGATCCCTCCCATCTCAATGGAGGGAGCGAGGAGGGGAACTGGCGGAGAGAAACCGACGACCCGGCCCCTTGCGGTGCCGACAAATGATGCCCCCACAGGGCCAGGGAGAGAGTAAAAGAGACTAGAAGAAGCCCCTGAGACAGTGACCTCCTGCTGTCCTTGCATGGAGCGGCACGTTGGAATCTTCCTCGGTCCAAAGCACTTGATAGTACACTGAAGCCTCGGGCCTGAAAACGCAATAAAGAGGGTGTGAGGTGCCTGACCCACTCTTCCCAGGTGCCGCGATGGGAAAAGACAAAACGAACAAGCAACCTCTGCCCTCCCAACAAAAAATCGATCAGTTCACGACTGCGACGGGCCAACGGGGAGGGGGAGACACGGCTAGCGGAGGACCAGCCCCGGACGGAGTGAGTGCCATCCTCCAAGCTATTCAATCATCGCAGACGGCCGTAGAGACTAAAATCGGAGAGGTGCGAGTTGATATGGGCCTCATCAGACAAGACCTGAGAAACGCAGTGAACCGAATTACTGAAGTGGAATCCCGAGTCTCGCAGAACGAAAACGATTTATCTGATCTTAAAACTAAAGTGGCCCAACTACAAACCCGAACCAGCGAGCTTCACCGCTGTGCAGAGGACGTGGAAAATCGGGCAAGGCGCAATAACCTGCGATTCATAGGTTTCCCAGAAGGCATAGAGGATGACAAGGCCGCCGAATTCCTAGAGAAGTGGATCAAAACTTGGATGCCGGACCAGTCCCTCTCGCCCTTGTTTGCTGTTGAACGAGCCCATAGGGCGCTCGCACCTCGCCCCCCTCCAAGCGGCCCGAGACGTCCGATGATCGCACGATTTCTTAACTTCAAAGATAGAGACAATATCCTCAAGGAAGCGAGGCGGCTGGAAGATCTTCAATGGGATAACCACAAAATCCTAATTTTTCCGGACTACACCAGAGAGGTCCAAACCCGCCGCAGGTCATACGAGCGTGTTAAACAAAAACTTAGGGCAATGCAACTCTCGTACATGCTCCTTTTTCCTGCACGCCTCAAAGTTCTCATGGCCGGGAAAGCTTACTTTTTTGAATCACCAGAGGAGGCATGGGATTGGCTGACGGAGGAGGGCGTCGGAGCCCGAAGGGGTCCCTCTAAAACTACTGGGAAAACCACGCGTATCGAACCTTCCTCAGCGGATGGACCCCGGAGGAGCCGGAGGCGCACCAGATCCCAGAGAGGCAGGCGGAAAGACTCGAACACTCCTGCAGATGATGAGACGACCCAGGACCCTAATCCTCAGACCGAGATTACCACTGATGCCCTCCCGGGGCCTCGGACACCATCCCAGACAGCGGAGAACGACTGCTTGAGTCAATCTCCGGTACTCGGCTGACAAGATATGAGCGGTCCCTTTGCTGGACGCGAGAGGAGATTGGCCACGCTTGGTTTGCTCGGGCAGTCCGCAGTGGGGCTGCCATTGATGGCACCGGAGACTTCCAAATGTATGACGTTGGGTGCTCGATTTGTGACCGTTAATTGCAATTGATCTGAATGAAAGGAGGGGTCCACCACTCCACCCCATGACAGCTCTAGTGGCTGTCTGGTTCTGGTTGTGTATTTGGGCGACAGATGCTTCCGGGGTGGGAGTATGGGGAGGGAGGGTATTTGGGGGGGGGGGGAGTTTGAATTAGGTTTAAAGTTAGTTAGCCTGGTTTGTAATTTTAAGGCTTTGGCAACACGTTTGAAATGGTCATCCCTGGGCTCGCACCCACACACCCAATCTTGTATAATACCTACACATCTCACGCCTGGCCCTCAATGACCCAGGTTCTCTCCTGGAATGTAAACGGCCTATTAGACAGATCAAAAGGTCAGCAGTATTTAACACTCTCCGCAGATACTCCCCCTCAGTAGTCCTCCTGCAAGAGACCCACCTCCTTGGGTCCAGGTGCCCTATGCTTGCGCGAGGAGGGTATGACAGGGTTTACCATGCAGGATTCACCAGAGGCTCCAGAGGAGTAGCGATCCTCCTCCACCGATCTCTACCCTTGGTGATCACAGCTACACAGTCCGATCTGCAGGGTAGATTTGTAGTAGTCGCAGGGACTCTTCAAGGGCACCCATTAAACCTGGTGTGCGCCTATGCTCCTCCAGCAGGGCTTGACGCCTTCCTACGTTCGCTCCACCAAGTGACCTCAGGACTCCCCCAAGGGACCACCCTACTGGGAGGTGACTTCAACGCAGTTCTTGACCCAACTCTGGACGTCTCTGGGGGGATCACCATTAGTAGAGCCAAGCGAGCTTCAACTCTAAGCGACTGGGCGGAGAGCCTCGGTCTGTGCGATGTGTGGCGCACCTGGCACCCCAGAGAGCGCCGGTACATGCACACATCGGCGGCCCACCAGACGCAATCCAGAATAGATCTGGTGTTTATGCCCGCCCTAGACTTCTTAAACGTTACGGGGCAGAGATTCTCCCCCGTGGGGTCTCAGATCATGCGCCAATACGTATCCGAATGGGCGGAACGGACCCCACCAGACGGCCTATGTGGCGCCTGAACGCCTGGCACCTACAAGACAAAGATTATACCCAGGAGATCAGGAAGCATCTTGGTCAATATTTTGAGGTAAACGAAGGCTCGGTTCGATCCCCAGGGATAATATGGGCCGCTTGTAAAGCCACTATTAGAGGACACGCCAAAAGCATCCTTCGGTCCCGTTAACGAGACCAAAATTCCCAGATCTCTGAGCTGGAGAACAAGGCCCTAAGACTGGAACGCCAGCAAGTAAACTTGGCATCGGCCACTACTATGAGGCAACTGACTAGGGTGAGAGAGGATATCAAACACATAATGCTGGAGTCGGCCAAGCACATGTGGAGAGCCTCAGCAGCCGGAATCTATGGATGGGGGGATAAAAACGGGAAGCTGCTGCACTGGCTAGCCACACACCCCATGGCGAACAGAATTATACCTGAGATCTTATCGGACTCGGGCTCTCTTGTCAAAACATCTGTGGAAATTGCACAGTGTTTTGCCTCCTATTACACTAGTCTATATGCCAAGCACCCACGCCCTGCTATTGAAAGAGAGGCCCCCCTACTAAACAACATTACCCTGCCTGGGGTGTCCCCGGAGACGAGAGACAGATTGGAGGAGGCCATTAGCCTCGCAGAGATTTGCAGTGCAATATCTAACCTGGCATCAGGCAAAACCCCAGGCCCTGACGGCTTTCCAGCGGAGTTATATAGTAAATGCAGCGATATCCTGGGTCCCCATCTGCTTAACATGTACGATGAAGCAGAAAATCTAGGCCGCTTCCCTACTGAGATTGATCAAGCGACTATTGTGGTGATCCCCAAAACCCAACCTCCGTCACGACACTGTTCAGCGTACCGGCCCATCTCACTCCAAAACATTGAAATCAAAGTGCTCTCCTCGATCCTTGCCTCCAGGCTGAAGGAGGTAATGCCCACGCTGGTACACCATGACCAGTGTGGTTTCATGCCTACCCGTAGCACTAGGCACTGCATCAGACGGTTACATCTGGCCCTGGTGCACCACAAAACCCTATCACATACGCATTTGGCACTACTCTTACTGGATTTTGAGAAGGCCTTTGACACAGTAGATTGGTCTTACCTCGAACAGGTCCTACATAAGAACGGGCTCGGACCTAAATTTCGAGGACTAGTGAAACTCCTCTACTCTAACCCGACTGCCCGAATCAGGGTGAACGGAGTAGTCTCCGACCCATTCCCCATTGGCCGTGGAACTCGACAGGGATGCCCGCTATCCCCCCTACTCTTTGCACTAGTAATAGAACCATTGGCGATATTAATGAGAAGTGACCCACTGATTGAGGGCTGGTGCTGGCCCTCTGGTTCGGAGGATCGAGTGGCGTTGTACGCAGATGATGTGCTCCTGTACATCTCTAACCCACCCAAAAGCGGCCCACGTGTCCTAGAGATCCTGAGACTTTTCGCGGAAGCCTCGGGACTGGTCCTGAATCCAGCCAAGTCCTTGCTAATTTCCCTGCATCGCTCTCGCGACTGTATAGATTGACAACGAAACATCCCAGTACGGAGAAACAGCTTCAAATACCTGGGAATATACATTTCACTTCTGCCCGAGTTAGCATGGGAACTCAATGTCACACCGCTAACGAAGAGAATCAAGTCCGATCTCCTACGCTGGAGAGCCCTCCCCCTGAATGTACTTGGCAGAATTGCGCTGTACAAGATGATGATCCTTCCCAGGCTCCTATACCTCCTGCATAATTTTCCACTTCCCATTCCCATGAGATGGTTCAAGGAGATGGACTCCTTAGCGCGCCAATTCATTTGGAGCGGCACTCGCACTCGACTGTCGCTCAAAACATGCCAGAGGGACATATATGAGGGTGGCTTGGGCATGTCTAACATCCAATACTACTATCTAGCGATGCACGCACTCGTAATCAACGACTGGGTGGGAGGTGGGTGGACAGACCCTGCATACCAACTAGAATTACAGACAATGGGCTACCCACGGATCTTTGGTGCACTATACGGGAGCCCGATCCCCCGAGAGACCCCAGACGTGACCAAAGTGGTACTACAGGGATGGCGGACGGCCCAGAAAGTGACGGGGTGGTGGAGATGTCTTACCCAACAAACCCCGCTATGGCAGGGGAAGCAGCTGGCACAGGTAGCAGGTCTGGAAGGCTTTCAGAACTGGGACAACATAGGTATCTCCACGCTGGGTGATGTCTGGCGAGGGTCACACATACGGTCCTTTCAAGACCTTCAGACACAATACTCTTTAAACAAGACACAGTTCCATCGATATCTTCAGCTACGCCATGCCCTACTAGTTCATCTACAGGCAGGGGACACTATACCCGAGCACAGCCCCATGGAAGCCAAAGCATTGATGGGAGACCTGGGCAAGGGAGGGGTTTCCCCGATATATCGCACCCTGATTACCACCGCAGGAGGCCCCCTGAGAGAGCTTCGTCAGAGGTGGGAGGATTGGATGGGACCCATGGAGGTAATGGACTGGACAGAAGCACTGATGGCCCCACGCTCCAATGGCCACACGCCTCCGGTTAATACAAACATACTTTCTTCATACCGCATATCTCACACCCGCCAAATTACATAAAGCGGGCCTCCGCCCCTCGGCGGAATGCCCCCGCTGCAGGAGTCACACAGCCGATTTCTTCCACATGGTATGGGCATGCCCGACCATAGTGGCTTATTGGGAAGCGGTGGTGCAGGAGATCTCTGGGGTCTTACAAGTAGAGGTAAAGAGGTTGCCGTTGCCCCTCCTTCTGGGGGTCATGGGAGACACAGGGCTGCGAAGAGCAGATCGGTCCTTCTTAGGGGTGGCATGCCTAGTGGCCAAGAGAGACATAATGGCAGAGTGGAAGGCCAGAATTGCTCCGACACTGACTAAGTGGAGACAGGGGGTGGATTGGTGTGCGCAGCGGGAGAGACTTGTATATGAGGCCAGAGGTTGTTTACACAAACATAGTAAAATATGGGGGAAGTGGGAGGGCATAGCGGGCTTCTAAGCTCTAGACCATGCGTAATGTTTTCACAGTGTGTGGCGGAGGCCTAGGGTTTGACCATTATTGTTTGATGCCCGTTGGCATCATGTTGAAGTGTATACATTATTGTTTTATGCAAAATCAATAAATTTTGTTTATCAAAAAAAGAAGGGAGGGAGGAGCAGCTGGGAGACGGGAGGGAGCGGCGAATGGGGGCGCGAGGGGGGCAGGGCCGCAGGGAGGCAGCGGCAGGGGAAAGCGGCAGGGGGAGCGCACAAGGGGCGAAAAAGCGGAAACAACAATCTAAAAAGGCACAAATGGAAGCAAAAGCACAAAAGGAAGCAAAATGGAGCAAAAGGCACAATAAAGCAAGGCACAGAATACAGTCACAAATACGGCGAAAACGGCACAATGCACACAAGTCTAGCGATGCTTACCAGAAGCCCACTAGACACCAGGGATGAGGCGCAGGAGGATGCCTGCGGGTGGAGGAGGGCCTCGAACACGCTAGCAGCAGCGTGGGCGGGGGTCAGGGACACGGACACAGCAAGGTGGTGCTGCGGACGTGGGGGGCGAGCTCTTGACCGAAAACAGGTAAGAGGTCGCTCACCCTCGACGCGCAGCGCCAGCCATTAAGAAGGGAGGGGGGAGGGAGGAGCAGCTGGGAGGCGGGAGGGGGTGGCGAATGGAGGCGCGAAGGGGGCGGGCCGCATGGAGGCAGCGGCAGGGGAAAGCGGCAGGGGGAGCGCACAAGGGGCGAAAAAGTGGAAACAACAATCTAAAAAGGCACAAATGGAAGCAAAAGCACAAAAGGAAGCAAAATGGAGCAAAAGGCACAATAAAGCAAAGCACAGAATAAAGTCACAAATACAGCGAAAACGGCACAATGCACACGAGTCTAGCGATGCTTACCAGAAGCCCACTAGACACCAGGGATGAGGCGCAGGAGGATGCCTGCTGGTGGAGGGGGGCCTCGAACACACTAGCAGCAGCGTGGGCGGGGTCAGGGACACGGACACAGCAAGGTGGTGCTGCGGACACGGGGGGCGAGCTCTTGACCGAAAACAGGTCAGATGTCGCTCACCCTCGACGCACAGCGCCAGCCATTAAGAAGGGAGGGGGGAGGGAGGAGCAGCTGGGAGGCGGGAGGGAGCGGCGAATGGGGGCGCGAGGGGGGCGGGGCTGCAGGGAGGCAGCGGCAGGGGAAAGCGTCAGGGGGAGCACACAAGGGGCAAAAAAGCAGAAACAACAATCTAAAAAGGCACAAATGGAAGCAAAAGCACAAAAGGAAGCAAAATGGAGCAAAAGGCACAATAAAGCAAGGCACAGAATACAGTCACAAATACGGCGAAAACGGCACAATGCACACGAGTGCACAATGCTGCCAAATTTGGTGCAGTGCCGTGCACAGTCATTTTCCATTAAATCCGGCCCTAGGAGACTGGAATATCTGGAGTGAAACTTTGGACAATAGAAGTAAGGCGACCATTGGCCGCGCCCCCGTGACAGAGTCACTACCAAATTTATTGGTGGTTTGGTTTGAGAAATACACATACAGTAAATTGCGGGGGGTTAGTTTTAAAATCACAACACAATATATTAGGGAGGTGGGTAGTTTTTAGGGGGGTGCTGATCCTCATTTATAGGTCATTCCTGTTTCACACACTACGCACTTGGACAGAGACACAGGGGTGCTATCTGGCAGTGCTAGGTAAATATGAAGGTGAATCCTTGCTGTTGATCAACATCTATGCACCTCCTGGGCTATAGAGGGCGAAGCTTAAGAAAGTGGGTGACTTACTGGTAGGGACCTCAAAGGCCTGTACGATTGACTGAGGTGATTTCAGCCTAGACCTAGATATGCATTTGGACAGAACTAGCCTGAGAACAGAGGGGAAGCGACAAAAGGGAGACTGGAGAGCTTTGCGCAGATGGGGCTCTGTGAAATATGGATGGTCATTCACGCACGGGGAGAGAAGGTATACTTATTTTACTCGGGCCTATGACGTACATTCCAGAGTGGGTTATCTTTTCACCACTAGTATTATACTGCCAAGGTTTGAGGCAGGAGAATACCTCGGTCACGGAATTAGTGACATTTCACCTTTAAAGGTGATGTTGAACATAAATATGAGGCCACCCCGAGATGGGTGGAAGATGGAGACATGGCACATGAAGAACGAGATAGAGGTAAGACACCTAGGCAAGGCCTCTAAGCTTTATTTTGAAGAGAATGGGTAGTCAGTGAAGAGTTGCATTACACTATGGGAGGTTTTTAAGGCCACGATCAGAGGGGTTATCACAGGGGTGCGCCGTATTGTAGCAAATACGGCACATCCCTGCGTTTTAAAAATCAATCAATCACAGCATTTATAGAGCGCACTACGTACCCGTTAGGGTTTCAAGGCGCTCAGAAGGGGGGGGGGGGCACTGCTACTGGTCGAAGAGCCAGGTCTTGAGGAGTCTCCTGAAGGTGAGAAGGTCCTGGGTCTGCTGCAGGGAGGTCGGGAGGGTGTTCCAGGTCTTGGCGGCAAGGTAGGAGAAGGATCTGCCACCGGAGGTCTTGCGTTGGATGCGGGGAACGATGGCGAGGGCGAGGTTGGCGGAGCGGAGTTGGCGGGGGGGACGTAGAAGTTGAGTCTGTTGTTCAGGTAGGCTGGTCCGGCGTTGTGGAGTGCCTTGTGGGTGAGGAGCTTGAAGGTGATCCTCTTGTCCACGGGGAGCCAGTGGAGGTCTTTCAGGTGGTGGGAGATGTGGCATCGGTGGGGTACGTCGAGGACCAGTCGGGCGGAGGCGTTTTGGATGCGTTGGAGGCGTCGGATGTCTTTTGCTGGGATGCCTGTGTAGAGTGCGTTGCCGTAGTCTAGTCTACTGCTGACGAGGGCCTGGGTCACCGTTCTTCTGGTTTCCGTCGGGATCCATTTGTAGATTCTACAGAGCATGCGGAGGGTGTTGTAACAGGAGGAGGAGACTGCGTTGACCTGTTTGGACATGGTGAGGGCAGAGTCGAGGACGAAACCCAGGTTGCATGCGTGGTTGGCTGGCGTTGGTGGGGGTCCCAGCGCGGTGGGCCACCAGGAGTCGTCCCAGGCCGAGGGGGTGCGTCCGAGGATGAGGACCTCTGTCTTGTCGGAGTTCAACTTCAGGCGGCTATTTCTCATCCACTTGGTGATGGACTTCATTCCCTCATGGAGGTTGGCTTTGGCGGTGTGTGGGTCTTTGGTGAGGGAGAGGATGAGCTGGGTGTTGTCGGCGTAAGAGAGAATGTTAAGGTTGTGCTGACGGGCCAGTTGTGCAAGGGGGGCCATGTAGATGTTGAACAGCGTCGGGCTTAGAGAGGAGCCTTGGGGTACGCCGCAAATTATGTTGGTGGCTTCGGAGCGGAAGGGTGGGAGTCGGACTCTCTGGGTTCTGCCGGAGAGGAAAGAGGAGATCCAGTTGAGGGCTTTTTCTTGTATACCGGCTTCGTGGAGGCGTGTTAATAGGGTGCGGTGGCAAACCGTGTCGAAGGCTGCTGAAAGGTCCAGGAGGATGAGGGCTGATGTTTCGCCGTTGTCCATTTGCTGTCTGATGTCATCTGTGGCGGCGATGAGAGCAGTCTCGGTGCTGTGGTTACGTCTGAAACCGGACTGTGAGGGGTCTAGGATGGAGTTGTCCTCGAGGTGGCGGGTAAGCTGAGCGTTGACGATCCTCTCTGTGACCTTCGCCGGGAAGGGGAGGAGGGAGATCGGACTGAAGTTTTTGAGGTCGTTGGGGTCTGCCTTGGGTTTCTTGAGGAGGGCGTGGATTTCGGCGTGCTTCCAGCTTTCCGGGAAAGTTGCGGTTTCGAAAGATAAGTTGATGACCTTTCGAAGTTGGGGGGCGATGGTAGAGTCGGCTTTGTTGTGAACGTGGTGGGGGCATGGGTCTGAAGGGAATCCTGAGTGGATGGAGTTCATGATCTTGCAGGTTTCAGCGTCGTCTACGTGGGTCCAGGTGATCAGGCGGTTGGTGCAGGTGGAGTTGTCGGGGTGGGGTCTGGCGGAGGCGTGGCGTTGAGGCTTACGTGGATGTCGGCGATCTTTCGATAGAAGAAGGTGGACAGAGCGTCGCAGAGTTCTTGGGATGGTGGGATGTCGTTGACGTTGGCGCTGGGGTTGGAGAGGTCTTTCACGATGCAGAAGAGTTCTTTGCTGTCGTGTGCGTTGTTGTTCAGGCGTTCTGTGAAGTGGGATCGTTTGGCGAGTCTGATTAACTGGTGGTGCTTACGGTGGCCTCCTTGTGGGCTGCAAGGCTGTCAGGTGTGTGTTCGAGGAGCCATTTCTTCTTTAGCTTCTGGCAGACGCGTTTGGAGGTGAGGAGTTCGTCAGTGAACCAGGCGGCTTTTTTCTTTCCTTGGTTGTCGGTGGACCTCTTGAGTGGTGCGAGGGTGTTGGCGCAGTCGTTGATCCACTGTCGTAGGTTGAGTGCGGCGGTGTCTGGGTCGGTGGAGTCGGTGGGCTGGTTCTGGGCGAGGGTGCTGGTCAGCTGGTCTTCGGTGACTTTGCTCCAGCGGCGGTGTGGTGGTAGTTGGGTGCGGTGGTGTTCGATGTGCTTCTTGAATGTGAAGTGGATGCAGTGGTGGTCGGTCCAGTGAAGTTCGGTGGTGTGGTTAAAGGTGACATGGTTGCTTGCGGAGAAGATCAGATCAAGTGTGTGGCCGGCGATGTGGGTGGGTGTGTTGACCAGTTGTCTGAGGCCGAGGTTGGAGAGGTTGTCGATCAGAGATGTGGTGTTGGCGTCATTGTTTTCCAAGTGGAAATTGAGGTCTCCAAGGAGGATGTAGTCCGTGGAGGTGAGCGCGTGGGTGCTCGTGAGGTCGGCGAGGGAGTCGCAGAAGGGTGCTTGTGGTCCTGGGGGATGGTAGATGAGTGTTCCCCTGAGAGTGGTGTTGGGGTCAGTGAGGATCCGGAAGTGTAGGTGTTCGGCGGTCTTGAGGGTGTCGTCCGAGTGGGTGTGGATTTTGAGGGTGGATTTGTGGGCGATGGCTATTCCTCCTCCGATTCCGTTGGGGCGATCCCTTCTGGTGATTTTGTAGCCGTCCGGGATGGCTATGGCGATGTCAGGTGCCGAGGAGTTGTTCCACCATGTTTCGGTCAGGAAGGCCACGTCTGGGGCGGTGTTGTCGAGCAGGTCCCAGAGCTCGATGGCGTGCTTGCGTGCGGAGCGTGTGTTGAGGAGTATGCAGTGGAGGTGGTTAGTTGCGGTTGTTGCAGGTTTCCTTGTTCTTTCGCAGGTGAAGTTGCAGGCGTGGCAGGAGAAGGGTCCCTTGGTGTTCTTTGGGGATGACTGGAAACATGTTGTGGAGCGGCCGGGGTTGAGGGCGATGAGCTGGTTGGTCGAGTAGCGGCGTCTGGTGGTGCGAGGGTCATGCGGACCAGGGGGGGTGGCGCTGGGCGCGGTCCGGGCGCAGACGGGCTTGCCTCTGGTGCGCCTCCGGCGCGCCAGCGGCGCGGACGCGCAGCACCAGCCATTAAGAAGGGAGGGAGGGGTGGCTTCGGGCGTCAAGATGGCGGTCGCACTCTGAGAGTGCTCTGGACCCCTCCGTCATCCGCCCTTAATTAACGCGGTCCGAAGGAGCAGAAAGACGTCGATTTAGACTCCCCTGTGATCCTGGGGCCCCGAGAGAGGTCGACCGACACAAACGAACGGGGATCGGACACCTTGCGCTTGTGCGGCGATCCGGCTGACTACGGGAGAGGAAACAAAGATGGCGGCCGCAGCAAGAAACACCCGGCCGGGCTGAGATTGCGGCTGACCGGGGAAGCAGCGTGAGGACCTGGGGGGGCCTGGACCGTGCCCCACCCGCGGATCCCTGTCACTGAGGGACCGGCGGGACCCCGAACAGGGCTGGAAGCACCAGGTGAGAGGCGCGGCCACTGTGTGGAGTGACGCGAGCGCGGCCGGAGGGGCCGAGACTCCCCTCCGTCCGCCCAGCCAGCCCGCAGGTCTGAGCTGTAGCGGCGGGGCAGGAAGAAGACGTAAGGACCGCCGACGTGGCTGGGGCCCCTTCCCCCCGCGGCCCCCTCTGGCGGAGAGCAGGCATTGGGGCCGCACGGGAGGTCGGGACCCAGCTGGGAGCTGAGTGGAGCCCCGGGAGGGCGAAGACGAGGCTAGACGACTTGGGAGAGGAAGGGGGGGACGGCGACTGGTGACACACCCCCTCCTCCCGCCGCAGCTACAACAGGGGAGGGACCCGGTGGCCCGATTCCGACCCTCCCTCGGGCCCTTGCCCAGACGGGGCTCAGGTTGGCCCATGGCAGGAGCTGGGAGTGGGCTGAGAGCCGAGAGGTGGAGGAAAGCACCCCGGGGCGGTCTCAAATTTTGAAATCGGGGGCCCACTTGAGGCGGAGTGGGACCCGCTGTTGGAGTACCGGACCCTGAAGGTGGAGGGGCCCGGGCAGTGACCGTGAGAGGATCCCTCCCATCTCAATGGAGGGAGAGAGGAGGGGAACTGGCGGAGAGAAACCGACGACCCGGCCCCTTGCGGTGCCGACAAATGATGCCCCCACAGGGCCCGGGAGAGAGTAAAAGAGACTAGAAGAAGCCCCTGAGACAGTGACCTCCTGCCGTCCTTGCACGAAGCGGCACGTTGGAATCTTCCTCGGTCCAAAGCACTTGATAGTACAGTGAAGCCTCGGGCCTGAAAACGCAATAAAGAGGGTGTGAGGTGCCTGACCCACTCTTCCCAGGTGCCGCGATGGGAAAAGACAAAACGAACAAGCAACCTCTGCCCTCCCAACAAAAAATCGATCAGTTCACGACTGCGACGGGCCAACGGGGAGGGGGAGACACGGCTAGCGGAGGACCAGCCCCGGACGGAGTGAGTGCCATTCTCCAAGCTATTCAATCACCGCAGACGGCCGTAGAGACTAAAATCGGAGAGGTGCGAGTTGATATGGGCCTCATCAGACAAGACCTGAGAAACGCAGTGAACCGAATTACTGAAGTGGAATCCCGAGTCTCGCAGAACGAAAACGATTTATCTGATCTTAAACCTAAAGTGGCCCAACTACAAACCCGAACCAGCGAGCTTCACCGCCGTGCAGAGGACGTGGAAAATCGGGCAAGGCGCAATAACCTGCGATTCATAGGTTTCCCAGAAGGCATAGAGGATGACAAGGCCGCCGAATTCCTAGAGAAGTGGATCAAAACTTGGATGCCGGACCAGTCCCTCTCGCCCTTGTTTGCTGTTGAACGAGCCCATAGGGCGCTCGCACCTCGCCCCCCTCCAAGCGGCCCGAGACGTCCGATGATCGCACGATTTCTTAAATTCAAAGATAGAGACAATATCCTCAAGGAAGCGAGGCGGCTGGAAGATCTTCAATGGGATAACCACAAAATCCTAATTTTTCCGGACTACACCAGAGAGGTCCAAACCCGCCGCAGGTCATACGAGCGTGTTAAACAAAAACTTAGGGCAATGCAACTCTCGTACATGCTCCTTTTTCCTGCACGCCTCAAAGTTCTCATGGCCGGGAAAGCTTACTTTTTTGAATCACCAGAGGAGGCATGGGATTGGCTGACGGAGGAGGGCATCGGAGCCCGAAGGGGTCCCTCCAAAACTACTGGGAAAACCCCGCGTATTGAACCTTCCTCAGCGGATGGACCCCGGAGGAGCCGGAGGCGCACCAGATCCCGGAGAGGCAGGCGGAAAGACTCGAACACTCCTGCAGATGATGAGACGACCCAGGACCCTAATCCTCAGACCGAGATTACCACTGATGCCCTCCCGGGGCCTCGGACACCATCCCAGACAGCGGAGAACGACTGCTTGAGTCAATCTCCGGTACTCGGCTGACAAGATATGAGCGGTCCCTTTGCTGGACGCGAGAGGAGATTGGCCACGCTTGGTTTGCTCGGGCAGTCCGCAGTGGGGCTGCCATTGATGGCACCGGAGACTTCCAAATGTATGACGTTGGGTGCTCGATTTGTGACCGTTAATTGCAATTGATCCGAATGAAAGGAGGGGTCACCACTCCACCCCATGACAGCTCTACTGGCTGTCTGGTTCTGGTTGTGTATTTGGGCGACAGATGCTTCCGGGGTGGGAGTATGGGGAGGGAGGGTGTTTGGGGGGGGGTAGTTTGAATTAGGTTTAAAGGGCGACAAGTTAGTTAGCCTGGTTTGTAATTTTAAGGCTTTGGCAACACGTTTGAAATGGTCATCCCTGGGCTCGCACCCACACACCCAATCTTGTATAATACCTACACATCTCACGCCTGGCCCTCAATGACCCAGGTTCTCTCCTGGAATGTAAACGGCCTATTAGACAAGATCAAAAGGTCAGCAGTATTTAACACTCTCCACAGATACTCCTCCTCAGTAGTCCTCCTGCAAGAGACCCACCTCCTTGGGTCCAGGTGCCCTATGCTTGCGCGAGGAGGGTATGACAGGGTATACCATGCGGGATTCACCAGAGGCTCCAGAGGAGTAGCGATCCTCCTCCACCGATCTCTACCCTTGGTGATCACAGCTACACAGTCCGATCCGCAGGGTAGATTTGTAGTAGTCGCAGGGACTCTTCAAGGGCACCCATTAAACCTGGTGTGCGCCTATGCTCCTCCAGCAGGGCTTGACGCCTTCCTACGTTCGCTCCACCAAGTGACCTCAGGACTCCCCCAAGGGACCACCCTACTGGGAGGTGACTTCAACGCAGTTCTTGACCCAACTCTGGACGTCTCTGGGGGGATCACCATTAGTAGAGCCAAGCGAGCTTCAACTCTAAGCGACTGGGCGGAGAGCCTCGGTCTGTGCGATGTGTGGCGCACCTGGCACCCCAGAGAGCGCCGGTACACGCACACATCGGTGGCCCACCAGACGCAATCCAGAATAGATCTGGTGTTTATGCCCGCCCTAGACTTCTTAAACGTTACGGGGCAGAGATTCTCCCCCGTGGGGTCTCAGATCATGCGCCAATACGTATCCGAATGGGCGGAACGGACCCCACCAGACGGCCTATGTGGCGCCTGAACGCCTGGCACCTACAAGACAAAGATTATACCCAGGAGATCAGGAAGCATCTTGGTCAATATTTTGAGGTAAACGAAGGCTCGGTTCGATCCCCAGGGATAATATGGGCCGCTTGTAAAGCCACTATTAGAGGACACGCCAAAAGCATCCTTTGGTCCCGTTAACGAGACCAAAATTCCCAGATCTCTGAGCTGGAGAACAAGGCCCTAAGACTGGAACGCCAGCAAGTAAACTTGGCATCGGCCACTACTATGAGGCAACTGACTAGGGTGAGAGAGGATATCAAACACATAATGCTGGAGTCGGCCACGCACATGTGGAGAGCCTCAGCAGCCCGAATCTATGGATGGGGGGATAAAAACGGGAAGCTGCTGCACTGGCTAGCCACACACCCCATGGCGAACAGAATTATACCTGAGATCTTATCGGACTCGGGCTCTCTTGTCAAAACATCTGTGGAAATTGCACAGTGTGTCGCCTCCTATTACACTAGTCTATATGCCAAGCACCCACGCCCTGCTATTGAAAGAGAGGCCCCCCTACTAAACAACATTACCCTGCCTGGGGTGTCCCCGGAGACGAGAGACAGATTGGAGGAGGCCATTAGCCTCGCAGAGATTTGCAGTGCAATATCTAACCTGGCATCAGGCAAAACCCCAGGCCCTGACGGCTTTCCAGCGGAGTTATATAGTAAATGCAGCGATATCCTGGGTCCCCATCTGCTTAACATGTACGATGAAGCAGAAAATCTAGGCCCCTTCCCTACTGAGATTGATCAAGCGACTATTGTGGTGATCCCCAAAACCCAACCTCCGTCACAACACTGTTCAGCGTACCGGCCCATCTCACTCCAAAACATTGAAATCAAAGTGCTCTCCTCGATCCTTGCCTCCAGGCTGAAGGAGGTAATGCCCACGCTGGTACACCATGACCAGTGTGGTTTCATGCCTACCCGTAGCACTAGGCACTGCATCAGACTGTTACATCTGGCCCTGGCGCACCACAAAACCCTATCACATACGCATTTGGCACTACTCTTACTGGATTTTGAGAAGGCCTTTGACACAGTAGATTGGTCTTACCTCGAACAGGTCCTACATAAGAACGGGCTCGGACCTAAATTTCGAGGACTAGTGAAACTCCTCTACTCTAACCCGACTGCCCGAATCAGGGTGAACGGAGTAGTCTCCGACCCATTCCCCATTGGCCGTGGAACTCGACAGGGATGCCTGCTATCCCCCCTACTCTTTGCACTAGTAATAGAACCATTGGCGATATTAATGAGAAGTGACCCACTGATTGAGGGCTGGCGCTGGCCCTCTGGTTCGGAGGATCGAGTGGCGTTGTACGCAGATGATGTGCTCCTGTACATCTCTAACCCACCCAAAAGCGGCCCACGTGTCCTAGAGATCCTGAGACTTTTTGCGGAAGCCTCGGGACTGGTCCTGAATCCAGCCAAGTCCTTGCTAATTCCCCTGCATCGCTCTCGCGACTGTATAGATTGGCAACGAAACATCCCAGTACGGAGAAACAGCTTCAAATACCTGGGAATATACATTTCACTTCTGCCCGAGTTAGCATGGGAACTCAATGTCACACCGCTAACGAAGAGAATCAAGTCCGATCTCCTACGCTGGAGAGCCCTCCCCCTGAATGTACTTGGCAGAATTGCGCTGTACAAGATGATGATCCTTCCCAGGCTCCTATACCTCCTGCAGAATTTTCCACTTCCCATTCCCATGAGATGGTTCAAGGAGATGGACTCCTTAGCGCGCCAATTCATTTGGAGCGGCACTCGCACTCGACTGTCGCTCAAAACATGCCAGAGGGACATATATGAGGGTGGCTTGGGCATGTCTAACATCCAATACTACTATCTAGCGATGCACGCACTCGTAATCAACGACTGGGTGGGAGGTGGGTGGACAGACCCTGCATACCAACTAGAATTACAGACAATGGGCTACCCACGGATCTTTGGTGCACTATACGGGAGCCCGATCCCCCGAGAGACCCCAGACGTGACCAAAGTGGTACTACAGGGATGGCGGACGGCCCAGAAAGTGACGGGGTGGTGGAGATGTCTTACCCAACAAACCCCGCTATGGCAGGGGAAGCAGCTGGCACAGGTAGCAGGTCTGGAAGGCTTTCATAACTGGGACAACATAGGTATCTCCACGCTGGGTGATGTCTGGCGAGGGTCACACATACGGTCCTTTCAAGACCTTCAGACACAATACTCTTTAAACAAGACACAGTTCCATCGATATCTTCAGCTACGCCATGCCCTACTAGTTCATCTACAGGCAGGGGACACTATACCCGAGCACAGCCCCATGGAAGCCAAAGCATTGATGGGAGACCTGGGCAAGGGAGGGGTTTCCCCGATATATCGCACCCTGATTACCACCGCAGGAGGCCCCCTGAGAGAGCTTCGTCAGAGGTGGGAGGATTGGATGGGACCCATGGAGGTAATGGACTGGACAGAAGCACTGATGGCCCCACGCTCCAATGGCCACACGCCTCCGGTTAATACAAACATACTTTCTTCATACCGCATATCTCACACCCGCCAAATTACATAAAGCGGGCCTCCGCCCCTCGGCGGAATGCCCCCGCTGCAGGAGTCACACAGCCGATTTCTTCCACATGGTATGGGCATGCCCGACCATAGTGGCTTATTGGGAAGCGGTGGTGCAGGAGATCTCTGGGGTCTTACAAGTAGAGGTAAAGAGGTTGCCGTTGCCCCTCCTTCTGGGGGTCATGGGAGACACAGGGCTGCGAAGAGCAGATCGGTCCTTCTTAGGGGTGGCATGCCTAGTGGCCAAGAGAGACATAATGGCAGAGTGGAAGGCCAGAATTGCTCCGACACTGACTAAGTGGAGACGGGGGGTGGATTGGTGTGCGCAGCGGGAGAGACTTGTATATGAGGCCAGAGGTTGTTTACACAAACATAGTAAAATATGGGGGAAGTGGGAGGGCATAGCGGGCTTCTAAGCTCTAGACCATGCGTAATGTTTTCACAGTGTGTGGCGGAGGCCTAGGGTTTGACCATTATTGTTTGATGCCCGTTGGCATCATGTGGAAGTGTATACATTATTGTTTTATGCAAAATCAATAAATTTTGTTTATCAAAAAAAGAAGGGAGGGAGGAGCAGCTGGGAGACGGGAGGGAGCGGCGAATGGGGGCGCGAGGGGTGCGGGGCCGCAGGGAGGCAGCGGCAGGGGAAAGCGGTTTCAGCCTAGACCTAGATATGCATTTGGACAGAACTAGCCTGAGAACAGAGGGGAAGCGACAAAAGGGAGACTGGAGAGCTTTGCGCAGATGGGGCTCTGTGAAATATGGATGGTCATTCACGCACGGGGAGAGAAGGTATACTTATTTTACTCGGGCCTATGACGTACATTCCAGAGTGGGTTATCTTTTCACCACTAGTATTATACTACCAAGGTTTGAGGCAGGAGAATACCTCGCTCACGGAATTAGTGACAATTCACCTTTAAAGGTGATGTTGAACATAAATATGAGGCCACCCCGAGATGGGTGGAAGATGGAGACATGGCACATAAAGAACGAGATAGAGGTAAGACACCTAGGCAAGGCCTCTAAGCTTTATTTTGAAGAGAATGGGTAGTCAGTGAAGAGTTGCATTACACTATGGGAGGTTTTTAAGGCCACGATCAGAGGGGTTATCACAGGGGTGCGCCGTATTGTAGCAAATACGGCACATCCCTGCGTTTTAAAAATCAATCAATCACAGCATTTATAGAGCGCACTACGTACCCGTTAGGGTTTCAAGGCGCTCAGAAGGGGGGGGGGGCACTGCTACTGGTCGAAGAGCCAGGTCTTGAGGAGTCTCCTGAAGGTGAGAAGGTCCTGGGTCTGCTGCAGGGAGGTCGGGAGGGTGTTCCAGGTCTTGGCGGCAAGGTAGGAGAAGGATCTGCCACCGGAGGTCTTGCGTTGGATGCGGGGAACGATGGCGAGGGCGAGGTTGGCGGAGCGGAGTTGGCGGGGGGGACGTAGAAGTTGAGTCTGTTGTTCAGGTAGGCTGGTCCGGCGTTGTGGAGTGCCTTGTGGGTGAGGAGCTTGAAGGTGATCCTCTTGTCCACGGGGAGCCAGTGGAGGTCTTTCAGGTGGTGGGAGATGTGGCATCGGTGGGGTACGTCGAGGACCAGTCGGGCGGAGGCGTTTTGGATGCGTTGGAGGCGTCGGATGTCTTTTGCTGGGATGCCTGTGTAGAGTGCGTTGCCGTAGTCTAGTCTACTGCTGACGAGGGCCTGGGTCACCGTTCTTCTGGTTTCCGTCGGGATCCATTTGTAGATTCTACAGAGCATGCGGAGGGTGTTGTAACAGGAGGAGGAGACTGCGTTGACCTGTTTGGACACGGTGAGGGCAGAGTCGAGGACGAAACCCAGGTTGCGTGCGTGGTTGGCTGGCGTTGGTGGGGGTCCCAGCGCGGTGGGCCACCAGGAGTCGTCCCAGGCCGAGGGGGTGCGTCCGAGGATGAGGACCTCTGTCTTGTCGGAGTTCAACTTCAGGCGGCTATTTCTCATCCACTTGGTGATGGACTTCATTCCCTCATGGAGGTTGGCTTTGGCGGTGTGTGGGTCTTTGGTGAGGGAGAGGATGAGCTGGGTGTTGTCGGCGTAAGAGAGAATGTTGAGGTTGTGCTGACGGG
Organism: Pleurodeles waltl; assembly: GCF_031143425.1. Taxonomy (NCBI): domain Eukaryota; kingdom Metazoa; phylum Chordata; class Amphibia; order Caudata; family Salamandridae; genus Pleurodeles; species Pleurodeles waltl. The sequence goes on along the minus strand of NC_090440.1, from coordinate 974,562,199 downwards.
CCAGTTGTGCAAGGGGGGCCATGTAGATGTTGAACAGCGTCGGGCTTAGAGAGGAGCCTTGGGGTACGCCGCAAATTATGTTGGTGGCTTCGGAGCGGAAGGGTGGGAGTCGGACTCTCTGGGTTCTGCCGGAGAGGAAAGAGGAGATCCAGTTGAGGGCTTTTTCTTGTATACCGGCTTCGTGGAGGCGTGTTAATAGGGTGCGGTGGCAAACCGTGTCGAAGGCTGCTGAAAGGTCCAGGAGGATGAGGGCTGATGTTTCGCCGTTGTCCATTTGCTGTCTGATGTCATCTGTGGTGGCGATGAGAGCAGTCTCGGTGCTGTGGTTACGTCTGAAACCGGACTGTGAGGGGTCTAGGATGGAGTTGTCCTCGAGGTGGCGGGTAAGCTGAGCGTTGACGATCCTCTCTGTGACCTTCACCGGGAAGGGGAGGAGGGAGATCGGACTGAAGTTTTTGAGGTCGTTGGGGTCTGCCTTGGGTTTCTTGAGGAGGGCGTGGATTTCGGCGTGCTTCCAGCTTTCCGGGAAAGTTGCGGTTTCGAAAGATAAGTTGATGACCTTTCGAAGTTGGGGGGCGATGGTAGAGTCGGCTTTGTTGTGAACGTGGTGGGGGCATGGGTCTGAAGGGAATCCTGAGTGGATGGAGTTCATGATCTTGCAGGTTTCAGCGTCGTCTACGTGGGTCCAGGTGATCAGGCGGTTGGTGCAGGTGGAGTTGTCGGGGTGGGGTCTGGCGGAGGCGTGGCGTTGAGGCTTACGTGGATGTCGGCGATCTTTCGATAGAAGAAGGTGGACAGAGCGTCGCAGAGTTCTTGGGATGGTGGGATGTCGTTGACGTTGGCGCTGGGGTTGGAGAGGTCTTTCACGATGCAGAAGAGTTCTTTGCTGTCGTGTGCGTTGTTGTTCAGGCGTTCTGTGAAGTGGGATCGTTTGGCGAGTCTGATTAACTGGTGGTGCTTACGGTGGCCTCCTTGTGGCTGCAAGGCTGTCAGGTGTGTGTTCGAGGAGCCATTTCTTCTTTAGTTTCTGGCAGACGCGTTTGGAGGTGAGGAGTTCGTCAGTGAACCAGGCGGCTTTTTTCTTTCCTTGGTTGTCGGCGGAGCTCTTGAGTGGTGCGAGGGTGTTGGCGCAGTCGTTGATCCACTGTCGTAGGTTGAGTGCGGCGGTGTCTGGGTCGGTGGAGTCGGTGGGCTGGTTCTGGGCGAGGGTGCTGGTCAGCTGGTCTTCGGTGACTTTGCTCCAGCGGCGGTGTGGTGGTTTTTGGGTGCGGTGGTGTTCGATGTGCTTCTTGAATGTGAAGTGGATGCAGTGGTGGTCGGTCCAGTGAAGTTCGGTGGTGTGGTTAAAGGTGACATGGTTGCTTGCGGAGAAGATCAGATCAAGTGTGTGGCCGGCGATGTGGGTGGGTGTGTTGACCAGTTGTCTGAGGCCGAGGTTGGAGAGGTTGTCGATCAGAGATGTGGTGTTGGCGTCGTTGTTGTTTTCCAAGTGGAAATTGAGGTCTCCAAGGAGGATGTAGTCCGTGGAGGTGAGCGCGTGGGTGCTCGTGAGGTCGGCGAGGGAGTCGCAGAAGGGTGCTTGTGGTCCTGGGGGATGGTAGATGAGTGTTCCCCTGAGAGTGGTGTTGGGGTCAGTGAGGATCCGGAAGTGTAGGTGTTCGGCGGTCTTGAGGGTGTCGTCTGAGTGGGTGTGGATTTTGAGGGTGGATTTGTGGGCGATGGCTATTCCTCCTCCGATTCCGTTGGGGCGATCCCTTCTGGTGATTTTGTAGCCGTCCGGGATGGCTATGGCGATGTCAGGTGCCGAGGAGTTGTTCCACCATGTTTCGGTCAGGAAGGCCACGTCTGGGGCGGTGTTGTCGAGCAGGTCCCAGAGCTCGATGGCGTGCTTGCGTGCGGAGCGTGTGTTGAGGAGTATGCAGTGGAGGTGGTTAGTTGCGGTTGTTGCAGGTTTCCTTGTTCTTTCGCAGGTGAAGTTGCAGGCGTGGCAGGAGAAGGGTCCCTTGGTGTTCTTTGGGGATGACTGGAAACATGTTGTGCAGCGGCCGGGGTTGAAGGCGATGAGCTGGTTGATCGAGTAGCGGCGTCTGGTGGTGCGAGGGTCATGCGGACCAGGGGGGGTGGCGCTGGGCACGGTCCGGGCGCAGACGGGCACAGACGGGCTTGCCTCTGGTGTGCCTCCGGCGCGCCAGCGGCGCGGACGCGCAGCACCAGCCATTAAGAAGGGAGGGAGGGGTGGCTTCGGGCGTCAAGATGGCGGTCGCACTCTGAGAGGGCTCTGGACCCCTCCGTCATCCGCCCTTAATTAACGCGGTCCGAAGGAGCAGAAAGACGTCGATTTAGACTCCCCTGTGATCCTGGGGCCCCGAGAGAGGTCGACCGACACAAACGAACGGGGATCGGACACCTTGCGCTTGTGCGGCGATCCGACTGACTACGGGAGAGGAAACAAAGATGGCGGCCGCAGCAAGAAACACCCGGCCGGGCTGAGATTGCGGCTGACCGGGGAAGCAGCGTGAGGCCCTGGGGGGGCCTGGACCGTGCCCCACCCGCGGATCCCTGTCGCTGAGGGACCGGCGGGACCCCGAACAGGGCTGGAAGCACCAGGTGAGAGGCGCGGCCACTGTGTGGAGTGACGCGAGCGCGGCCGGAGGGGCCGAGACTCCCCCCCGTCCGCCCAGCCAGCCCGCAGGTCTGAGCTGTAGCGGCAGGGCAGGAAGAAGACGTAAGGACCGCCGACGTGGCTGGGGCCCCTTCCCCCCGCGGCCCCCTCTGGCGGAGAGCAGGCATTGGGGCCGCACGGGAGGTCGGGACCCAGCTGGGAGCTGAGTGGAGCCCCGGGAGGGCGAAGACGAGGCTAGACGACTTGGGAGAGGAAGGGGGGGACGGCGACTGGTGACACACCCCCCCCTCCCGCCGCAGCTACAACAGGGGAGGGACGCGGTGGCCCGATTCCGACCCTCCCTCGGGCCCTTGCCCAGACGGGGCTCAGTTTGGCCCATGGCAGGAGCTGGGAGCGGGCTGAGAGCCGAGAGGTGGAGGAAAGCACCCCGGGCGGTCTCAAATTTTGAAATCGGGGGCCCACTTGAGGCGGAGTGGGACCCGCTGTTGGAGTACCGGACCCTGAAGGTGGAGGGGCCCGGGCAGTGACCGTGAGAGGATCCCTCCCATCTCAATGGAGGGAGCGAGGAGGGGAATTGGCGGAGAGAAACCGACGACCCGGCCCCTTGCGGTGCCAACAAATGATGCCCCCACAGGGCCTGGGAGAGAGTAAAAGAGACTAGAAGAAGCCCCTGAGACAGTGACCTCCTGCCGTCCTTGCACGAAGCGGCACGTTGGAATCTTCCTCGGTCCAAAGCACTTGATAGTACACTGAAGCCTCGGGCCTGAAAACGCAATAAAGAGGGTGTGAGGTGCCTGACCCACTCTTCCCAGGTGCCGCGATGGGAAAAGACAAAACGAACAAGCAACCTCTGCCCTCCCAACAAAAAATCGATCAGTTCACGACTGCGACGGGCCAACGGGGAGGGGGAGACACGGCTAGCGGAGGACCAGCCCCGGACGGAGTGAGTGCCATTCTCCAAGCTATTCAATCACCGCAGACGGCCGTAGAGACTAAAATCGGAGAGGTGCGAGTTGATATGGGCCTCATCAGACAAGACCTGAGAAACGCAGTGAACCGAATTACTGAAGTGGAATCCCGAGTCTCGCAGAACGAAAAGGATTTATCTGATCTTAAACCTAAAGTGGCCCAACTACAAACCCGAACCAGCGAGCTTCACCGCCGTGCAGAGGACGTGGAAAATCGGGCAAGGCGCAATAACCTGCGATTCATAGGTTTCCCAGAAGGCATAGAGGATGACAAGGCCGCCGAATTCCTAGAGAAGTGGATCAAAACTTGGATGCCGGACCAGTCCCTCTCGCCCTTGTTTTAAACAAAAACTTAGGGCAATGCAACTCTCGTACATGCTCCTTTTTCCTGCACGCCTCAAAGTTCTCATGGCCGGGAAAGCTTACTTTTTTGAATCACCAGAGGAGGCATGGGATTGGCTGACGGAGGAGGGCATCGGAGCCCGAAGGGGTCCCTCCAAAACTACTGGGAAAACCCCGCGTATCGAACCTTCCTCAGCGGATGGACCCCGGAGGAGCCGGAGGCGCACCAGATCCCGGAGAGGCAGGCGGAAAGACTCGAACACTCCTGCAGATGATGAGACGACCCAGGACCCTAATCCTCAGACCGAGATTACCACTGATGCCCTCCCGGGGCCTTGGACACCATCCCAGACAGCGGAGAACGACTGCTTGAGTCAATCTCCGGTACTCGGCTGACAAGATATGAGTGGTACCTTTGCTGGACGCGAGAGGAGATTGGCCACGCTTGGTTTGCTCGGGCAGTCCGCAGTGGGGCTGCCATTGATGGCACCGGAGACTTCCAAATGTATGACGTTGGGTGCTCGATTTGTGACCGTTAATTGCAATTGATCCGAATGAAAGGAGGGGTCACCACTCCACCCCATGACAGCTCTACTGGCTGTCTGGTTCTGGTTGTGTATTTGGGCGACAGATGCTTCCGGGGTGGGAGTATGGGGAGGGAGGGTATTTGGGGGGGGGGGGGGGAGTTTGAATTAGGTTTAAAGGGCGACAAGTTAGTTAGCCTGGTTTGTAATTTTAAGGCTTTGGCAACACGTTTGAAATGGTCATCCCTGGGCTCGCACCCACACACCCAATCTTGTATAATACCTACACATCTCACGCCTGGCCCTCAATGACCCAGGTTCTCTCCTGGAATGTAAACGGCCTATTAGACAAGATCAAAAGGTCAGCAGTATTTAACACTCTCCGCAGATACTCCCCCTCAGTAGCCCTCCTGCAAGAGACCCACCTACTTGGGTCCAGGTGCCCTATGCTTGCGCGAGGAGGGTATGACAGGGTATACCATGCGGGATTCACCAGAGGCTCCAGAGGAGTAGCGATCCTCCTCCACCGATCTCTACCCTTGGTGATCACAGCTACACAGTCCGATCCGCAGGGTAGATTTGTAGTAGTCGCAGGGACTCTTCAAGGGCACCCATTAAACCTGGTGTGCGCCTATGCTCCTCTAGCAGGGCTTGACGCCTTCCTACGTTCGCTCCACCAAGTGACCTCAGGACTCCCCCAAGGGACCACCCTACTGGGAGGTGACTTCAACGCAGTTCTTGACCCAACTCTGGATGTCTCTGGGGGGATCACCATTAGTAGAGCCAAGTGAGCTTCAACTCTAAGCGACTGGGCGGAGAGCCTCGGTCTGTGCGATGTGTGGCGCACCTGGCACCCCAGAGAGCGCCGGTACACACACACATCGGTGGCCCACCAGACGCAATCCAGAATAGATCTGGTGTTTATGCCCGCCCTAGACTTCTTAAACGTTACGGGGCAGAGATTCTCCCCCGTGGGGTCTCAGATCATGCGCCAATACGTATCCGAATGGGCGGAACGGACCCCACCAGACGGCCTATGTGGCGCCTGAACGCCTGGCACCTACAAGACAAAGATTATACCCAGGAGATCAGGAAGCATCTTGGTCAATATTTTGAGGTAAACGAAGGCTCGGTTCGATCCCCAGGGATAATATGGGCCGCTTGTAAAGCCACTATTAGAGGACACGCCAAAAGCATCCTTCGGTCCCGTTAACGAGACCAAAATTCCCAGATCTCTGAGCTGGAGAACAAGGCCCTAAGACTGGAACGCCAGCAAGTAAACTTGGCATCGGCCACTACTATGAGGCAACTGACTAGGGTGAGAGAGGATATCAAACACATAATGCTGGAGTCGGCCAAGCACATGTGGAGAGCCTCAGCAGCCCGAATCTATGGATGGGGGGATAAAAACGGGAAGCTGCTGCACTGGCTAGCCACACACCCCATGGCGAACAGAATTATACCTGAGATCTTATCGGACTCGGGCTCTCTTGTCAAAACATCTGTGGAAATTGCACAGTGTTTCGCCTCCTATTACACTAGTCTATATGCCAAGCACCCACGCCCTGCTATTGAAAGAGAGGCCCCCCTACTAAACAACATTACCCTGCCTGGGGTGTCCCCGGAGACGAGAGACAGATTGGAGGAGGCCATTAGCCTCGCAGAGATTTGCAGTGCAATATCTAACCTGGCATCAGGCAAAACCCCAGGCCCTGACGGCTTTCCAGCGGAGTTATATAGTAAATGCAGCGATATCCTGGGTCCCCATCTGCTTAACATGTACGATGAAGCAGAAAATCTAGGCCCCTTCCCTACTGAGATTGATCAAGCGACTATTGTGGTGATCCCCAAAACCCAACCTCCGTCACAACACTGTTCAGCGTACCGGCCCATCTCACTCCAAAACATTGAAATCAAAGTGCTCTCCTCGATCCTTGCCTCCAGGCTGAAGGAGGTAATGCCCACGCTGGTACACCATGACCAGTGTGGTTTCATGCCTACCCGTAGCACTAGGCACTGCATCAGACGGTTACATCTGGCCCTGGCGCACCACAAAACCCTATCACATACGCATTTGGCACTACTCTTACTGGATTTTGAGAAGGCCTTTGACACAGTAGATTGGTCTTACCTCGAACAGGTCCTACATAAGAACGGGCTCGGACCTAAATTTCGAGGACTAGTGAAACTCCTCTACTCTAACCCGACTGCCCGAATCAGGGTGAACGGAGTAGTCTCCGACCCATTCCCCATTGGCCGTGGAACTCGACAGGGATGCCTGCTATCCCCCCTACTCTTTGCACTAGTAATAGAACCATTGGCGATATTAATGAGAAGTGACCCACTGATTGAGGGCTGGCGCTGGCCCTCTGGTTCGGAGGATCGAGTGGCGTTGTACGCAGATGATGTGCTCCTGTACATCTCTAACCCACCCAAAAGCGGCCCACGTGTCCTAGAGATCCTGAGACTTTTTGCGGAAGCCTCGGGACTGGTCCTGAATCCAGCCAAGTCCTTGCTAATTCCCCTGCATCGCTCTCGCGACTGTATAGATTGGCAACGAAACATCCCAGTACGGAGAAACAGCTTCAAATACCTAGGAATATACATTTCACTTCTGCCCGAGTTAGCATGGGAACTCAATGTCACACCGCTAACAAAGAGAATCAAGTCCGATCTCCTACGCTGGAGAGCCCTCCCCCTGAATGTACTTGGCAGAATTGCGCTGTACAAGATGATGATCCTTCCCAGGCTCCTATACCTCCTGCAGAATTTTCCACTTCCCATTCCCATGAGATGGTTCAAGGAGATGGACTCCTTAGCGCGCCAATTCATTTGGAGCGGCACTCGCACTCGACTGTCGCTCAAAACATGCCAGAGGGACATATATGAGGGTGGCTTGGGCATGTCTAACATCCAATACTACTATCTAGCGATGCACGCACTCGTAATCAACGACTGGGTGGGAGGTGGGTGGACAGACCCTGCATACCAACTAGAATTACAGACAATGGGCTACCCACGGATCTTTGGTGCACTATACGGGAGCCCGATCCCCCGAGAGACCCCAGACGTGACCAAAGTGGTACTACAGGGATGGCGGACGGCCCAGAAAGTGACGGGGTGGTGGAGATGTCTTACCCAACAAACCCCGCTATGGCAGGGGAAGCAGCTGGCACAGGTAGCAGGTCTGGAAGGCTTTCAGAACTGGGACAACATAGGTATCTCCACGCTGGGTGATGTCTGGCGAGGGTCACACATACGGTCCTTTCAAGACCTTCAGACACAATACTCTTTAAACAAGACACAGTTCCATCGATATCTTCAGCTACGCCATGCCCTACTAGTTCATCTACAGGCAGGGGACACTATACCCGAGCACAGCCCCATGGAAGCCAAAGCATTGATGGGAGACCTGGGCAAGGGAGGGGTTTCCCCGATATATCGCACCCTGATTACCACCGCAGGAGGCCCCCTGAGAGAGCTTCGTCAGAGGTGGGAGGATTGGATGGGACCCATGGAGGAAATGGACTGGACAGAAGCACTGATGGCCCCACGCTCCAATGGCCACACGCCTCCGGTTAATACAAACATACTTTCTTCATACCGCATATCTCACACCCGCCAAATTACATAAAGCGGGCCTCCGCCCCTCGGCGGAATGCCCCCGCTGCAGGAGTCACACAGCCGATTTCTTCCACATGGTATGGGCATGCCCGACCATAGTGGCTTATTGGGAAGCGGTGGTGCAGGAGATCTCTGGGGTCTTACAAGTAGAGGTAAAGAGGTTGCCGTTGCCTCTCCTTCTGGGGGTCATGGGAGACACAGGGCTGCGAAGAGCAGATCGGTCCTTCTTAGGGGTGGCATGCCTAGTGGCCAAGAGAGACATAATGGCAGAGTGGAAGGCCAGAATTGCTCCGACACTGACTAAGTGGAGACGGGGGGTGGATTGGTGTGCGCAGCGGGAGAGACTTGTATATGAGGCCAGAGGTTGTTTACACAAACATAGTAAAATATGAGGGAAGTGGGAGGGCATAGCGGGCTTCTAAGCTCTAGACCATGCGTAATGTTTTCACAGTGTGTGGCGGAGGCCTAGGGTTTGACCATTATTGTTTGATGCCCGTTGGCATCATGTTGAAGTGTATACATTATTGTTTTATGCAAAATCAATAAATTTTGTTTATCAAAAAAAGAAGGGAGGGAGGAGCAGCTGGGAGACGGGAGTGAGCGGCGAATGGGGGCGCGAGGGGGGCGGGCCGCAGGGAGGCAGCGGCAGGGGAAAGCGGCGGGGGAGCGCACAAGGGGCGAAAAAGCGGAAACAACAATCTAAAAAGGCACAAATGGAAGCAAAAGCACAAAAGGAAGCAAAATGGAGCAAAAGGCACAATAAAGCAAGGCACAGAATACAGTCACAAATATGGCGAAAACGGCACAATGCACACAAGTCTAGCGATGCTTACCAGAAGCCCACTAGACACCAGGGATGAGGCGCAGGAGGATGCCTGCGGGTGGAGGAGGGCCTCGAACACGCTAGCAGCAGCGTGGGCGGGGGTCAGGGACACGGACACAGCAAGGTGGTGCTGCGGACGTGGGGGGCGAGCTCTTGACCGAAAACAGGTAAGAGGTCGCTCACCCTCGACGCGCAGCGCCAGCCATTAAAGAAGGGAGGGGGGAGGGAGGAGCAGCTGGGAGGCGGGAGGGAGTGGCGAATGGGGGCGCGAGGGGGGCGGGCCGCATGGAGGCAGCGGCAGGGGAAAGCGGCAGGGGGAGCGCACAAGGGGCGAAAAAGTGGAAACAACAATCTAAAAAGGCACAAATGGAAGCAAAAGCACAAAAGGAAGCAAAATGGAGCAAAAGGCACAATAAAGCAAAGCACAGAATAAAGTCACAAATACAGCGAAAACGGCACAATGCACACGAGTCTAGCGATGCTTACCAGAAGCCCACTAGACACCAGGGATGAGGCGCAGGAGGATGCCTGCTGGTGGAGGAGGGCCTCGAACACACTAGCAGCAGCGTGGGCGGGGTCAGGGACACGGACACAGCAAGGTGGTGCTGCGGACACGGGGGGCGAGCTCTTGACCGAAAACAGGTCAGATGTCGCTCACCCTCGACGCGCAGCGCCAGCCATTAAGAAGGGAGGGGGGAGGGAGGAGCAGCTGGGAGGCGGGAGGGAGCGGCGAATGGGGGCGCGAGGGGGGCGGGGCTGCAGGGAGGCAGCGGCAGGGGAAAGCGTCAGGGGGAGCGCACAAGGGGCAAAAAAGCGGAAACAACAATCTAAAAAGGCACAAATGGAAGCAAAAGCACAAAAGGAAGCAAAATGGAGCAAAAGGCACAATAAAGCAAGGCACAGAATACAGTCACAAATACGGCGAAAACGGCACAATGCACACGAGTGCACAATGCTGCCAAATTTGGTGCAGTGCCGTGCACAGTCATTTTCCATTAAATCCGGCCCTAAGAGACTGGAATATCTGGAGTGAAACTTTGGACAATAGAAGTAAGGCGACCATTGGCCGCGCCCCCGTGACAGAGTCACTACCAAATTTATTGGTGGTTTGGTTTGAGAAATACACATACAGTAAATTGCGGGGGGTTAGTTTTAAAATCACAACACAATATATTAGGGAGGTGGGTAGTTTTTAGGGGGGTGCTGATCCTCATTTATAGGTCATTCCTGTTTCACACACTACGCACTTGGACAGAGACACAGGGGTGCTATCTGGCAGTGCTAGGTAAATATGAAGGTGAATCCTTGCTGTTGATCAACATCTATGCACCTCCTGGGCTATAGAGGGCGAAGCTTAAGAAAGTGGGTGACTTACTGGTAGGGACCTCAAAGGCCTGTACGATTGACTGAGGTGATTTCAGCCTAGACCTAGATATGCATTTGGACAGAACTAGCCTGAGAACAGAGGGGAAGCGACAAAAGGGAGACTGGAGAGCTTTGCGCAGATGGGGCTCTGTGAAATATGGATGGTCATTCACGCACGGGGAGGGAAGGTATACTTATTTTACTCGGGCCTATGACGTACATTCCAGAGTGGGTTATCTTTTCACCACTAGTATTATACTACCAAGGTTTGAGGCAGGAGAATACCTCGCTCACGGAATTAGTGACAATTCACCTTTAAAGGTGATGTTGAACATAAATATGAGGCCACCCCGAGATGGGTGGAAGATGGAGACATGGCACATGAAGAACGAGATAGAGGTAAGACACCTAGGCAAGGCCTCTAAGCTTTATTTTGAAGAGAATGGGTAGTCAGTGAAGAGTTGCATTACACTATGGGAGGTTTTTAAGGCCACGATCAGAGGGGTTATCATAGCTGGGTAAATTGGGGCGCGGATGTAAAGGTGCCATAGATTGGCCACCCTGTAGGGGAACTGGTATGACCAGGGAGGTCATATGCAGAGACAGCCACGTTAGCTTGGAAATCCGCTGTGGATTGGAATCGGATAGCATATCAGTCAGTAGACAAACATAAGGTTAAGAAGGTGTACCTAGCAAAACAAAATAGGACACACAAGGCAAGTACATTACTTGCATGGGTTGGCAGCAGGGAAAGGCGAACTATGTTCATAAGGGAATTGAAGACAGCCTCTGGGAAGGTTTTGAAAGGCAGCCTGGATATAGTGGTTGAATTGGCAAATTATAATTAAGACTTCTACAACTCAAGATTATGGGTTGCAGGTGTGGATGTCCTAGAATTTATGCGTGACAGCACCATGAGGAGGCTAGACCCTGAAAAAAATGAAAGACATTGAAGCAGACATAACTGTGGAGGAGATATCCCCACCAATGTGACACAGGCAATCAGGGAAGACGATGGGCCCTAACAGACTGAGAGGAATATTTATACTCCGCATGCGGCGAATGTGCGTCAAAAATTTTGACGCACATTCAGCGCAAACGTTGCCCCGTATTTAAATTTTGACGCCGAGCCCGCGGATGACAAAATTCCGCTGTGTGCGTCATTTTTTGGATGCGGCAACCCGCCTTGCTTTAATGATATGCAAGGTAGGCGTTCCCGTCCAAAAAATGACAAACGGCTGTGCGTCGTATTTATGCTTCCGGTCAAAAATGACACACGGCCGGGAGGCGGAGGTGGAAAATGACGCACAGCCCGATTTGCGTCAAAAATTAACGCCTGGGTCAGGGCAGGCGTTAAAATGGGGCAAACACACCTGTATTTATCAGAACACACAGAAGCAACAGCAGAGCAGTAGAGCAGCAACAGGGAGACATGGAGGTGATTCTTATCCAGCGTGCACGCAGAGGTAGAGCCCAGCAGCTACAACAGCAGCTACCACAACACCAGCAGGGACCCCAAAGGCAGCGCAGAAGGCAGGAGAGGATATTCCGCCCCAGAACAACCCTTCATGGCCTCAGGGAACACGACATCATCCAGAGGTACAGGTTGAACTGGCAGGCCATTCAGCAGCTGCTGTGAAACATTGAACCGCAGTTGGCACCCACTTTGCTGACACCCCGCACCATCCCAACAGAAACCAAGCTGCTTGCTGTACTTCACATGCTGGCAAGTGGCTCATTTCAAACAACTGGTGCCCTGGTTGCCGGAATATCACAACCATCATTCTCTGCCTTTTTGCCCAAAGTACTGGATGCCATCATTGGATTTACACCCCACCACATCTGCTTCCCTAACACACTGCAGAAGCAGCAGGAAACAAAACAGGGGTTCTACCTCATTAGTGGCTTCCCACACGTCCTTGGTGCAATCGACTGCACACATGTACGCCTTGTGCCACCTGCTGCAACTAAACACCTCTACCGCAACAGGAAGCACACACATTCCATCAATGTGCAGGCCATTGTCGATCACCAGGGATTGATCACCAACATCGTGGCTAAATATCCTGGGAGTGTCCATGACTCCTTCATCTTCCGTCACTGCACCATCAATGAACACTTCCAGGATGGACGGTATGGCAATGGACTAATTGTTGGTAAGTACAAAAACCTACTTATATACTCACTGCACAGCAACCCTCTAGGACACACAACACATACACCACAACAGCAACATGTCGACAGGAACACACTGAGGTCTTGACATCGCTAGCCATGTTTCATAGGTCTGCAATGAACCTGTCACACATCTGAAATTAGTGTACAGTCTAATGTTAAGACGTCAATGAACACAACGTGTGGAGTGGGTTGCCTAAATGACACATTGCAAATTGTAAGTGTCCCAATGACGTTTACATTAATTCATTGCATAAGTCCTAAAGGTATGGGATGTCCAGGGTACATTGATATGAACGTGTTAACAATACTGTCAATTTTAACCTGTATATCGCACTATCATCTCACCCCCAGTGAAGACACAGGGACACCTGTATCACAAGTCACAATGCTAGGGAGGGCACACTGTACTGCAAATCCCAAAACATACTGCTGACAACCAGTTAGCAGCCAAACACTCGTTCAGCCAAGGAAACAACACAATGCAGATGGTACATCCTACAAGCCTAGGATGCGACATTATAACACAAAATAGTCACAGATAACACAAGACAACTACTGCCATGAAAGGTAATTTCAATAGGGCCAGCTACATCAACATGATCCCATTCATTTTCTCTTGCAGCTGATCAGGGGTATGGCATCCAGCCATGGATAATGACACCTATTGGCAACTGCAGCAGAGCGTGCCTACAACAACGCACATAGGAGGACACGCACCATAGTCGAGAGGACCTTCGGCATCCTCAAGTCAAGGTTCCGGTGCCTCGACATCACTGGTGGTAGCCTCCTATATTCCCCAGAGATGGTCTGTAAGATCATCCTAACATGTGCAATATTGCACAACATTTGCATCAAAAGGAACATTCCCCTCCTGGAACCAGAGCTACACATGCCTGAAGAAGAGAAAGAGGAGGATGCTGGCCTGCAACATGAGGGGGAACTACAGAACACGGCAGCTGGTATACGCAGACGGCAACATATTGTCAACAATTTCTTTTAAATATAATCACCATCACCACTTTAATGAACTAATTTAAATAAACACCTATAATAATCACCATATCATGGTCTGGCTAATCATTTTTGCACACCTTCATCTCTACTTGTCAGAATAAGAGTGTTGCCTCATGGAGCATTGCTGATATACTGATTAGGACACTGAAAATCCCAGAGCTAATGTGATGCGTAACATACAATGGTCACATACACACACACTGTAAATGACATATATCATGTACATTTCTCCTTTGAAGGTCAATAGCAGAGGACCACACCTATTTCACACATACATGTTGAAATCAAAGTCCAACGCAGCATATGGCACACAAGTAAGACACCATCACTCAATAAGGGGAAAACAAGCCTCATACATGAGGCAGTCGATGTGCTTTTGCATCAGTAACAGGAATGTCTGACCAGACCCTTGACAGCAGTAAGTCCAACTGCATCCAATATTTGCAAGGACTATCTGTGACCAGAGTTCCATAGAAGCAGAACATAGACAGCACAAGTGCCACTTATATGAGCAGCATTGCGCACATGACATTCCATGTACGTCAGTCCATTTCCTAACTCCTAACACACCCATGCACCTGGTCAAACCCACCTGTCTGAAGAGTGCCCTGGAATAGTAATATGTGTACCCTGATATTCCCTCCTCTACACACACAGACTAATAATATCAATCCAGTGTGCTACACCCTTTCCTATGGTATGCCATTGTCATAGAACATCTGACTGCATGTACGTCAGGTCAATTAATACACTGGCTCCTAGTTTCTAAGCCCTGTTAGCACCTGTAGATTGCTTCCAGTGTGAAAAAGTCTGTTGGCCATTAGAATGCAAATCTCCCCTACAGGACTTGTGAGAAACAGATGCAGCCCACACCTGTGATCACCTCCATGCACACCACCCATTTCAACAAGCACTGCCCCTTCTGATGCCTGGAACAGCATAGGAGTTGCCATTATGTCAAATACACCGTTAAGTATTGATACTAATTAAGCCGTGTAACACAGTCCTTGGGTTCATTTGTCACCTTCAAAAACACATGACATACACAGTTTGACATGTCAACTGTCTAGTTTGTCCTCCAAACAGTCTGAGTCAGACCACTGATTATGTAACTTGTCAAATTGCTGGATCCTGATTCACCCTGCATTCTGTCAGCCTGACTGGCATCTGTCTGTACGTCACACTAAAGTATCCCTGTGTCTACATATGTACCACACTTGCGTTAGCAAACCTCTCATTCATCAGGGGGTATTGGGCATGGGCTTCTTCAATGCATACACAAATACATTGTATAACATCATCTGCCTTTTAACTGTACTATATGAGTTAAATCCTCTGTGAAAAGCAAAATTCATGGCCCATCCCTTGTCTGGGTCTCATTTATGCATGAATGACAAAGTTTGACAGTGTCCCAGGGATTGGGTACAGGGCCTTCAGCAGAACCAGCAACCTCTGATAATGTCCATGAAAAATCCACACATGTCAGGACCCTGACAGTTCACACACAGAATCACAGTGCTCACAACATATTGATGGGCTGTGTGTGGTCAACAGCTGAGAGAATAATCAGCACAGAGGCTATGCTGTTCCCAGATGCAGTTGGAATTGCAGAGGCTAACCTGTGTACAAATGTTGTAATGACACCTGCCGGAACATGACACCTGAGACATTATCTCACTCAGTACACCAAGGTTGCCCTGTTGACTGTCTCATTACACGTCTTTAGTGACAGGGTGGGACCATCCCCATGTAGGTTCACATGTCCTCATCCACTTTACTCACATTGATCAACCAAGGATACTCAGTAGATACAGGAATAGCTGCCACTGACTCATGATGAGTCCTGGACCAAACTGTGACAAATTACACCCCAAAAAATATACAGGATCATCATTGGACCACACACATGAACAAGACACCTATGTGCAATTGATCACTGGAAATATGTGGACACGTGCTGCCTCGTCTCCTGGTCCACCACAGCCACTTGAGAGTTGTGGCTCACTTCTATGACCTCAACTGTGGTGTCATCATACATTTGTGATTCACCTTTGTCTGGGCAAATAACATGGTACCCACTTCCTCAATGCATGTGTATGACTCACTGTGGGATTCACCAACTAGTGCCTAGGAAGCTGTTACCAAAACTCTAGGACATAGGATGTTGAAAATGTGGACCATTGACATGAACAAGTGTCTGCCATCTGTCTAGTGCATGCTTTGTCACATGTGGTGTCTACGTTACCCTAAATCTTGGAAGTCCAGATTACGGATGTTGCTACATGTATGACTAACACATGTCATCTCTCATTTCCACAATGACTTGCATCTAAGGATTGGACACATGGACGTCACATTCATACAAGCATATGTGCAATAATGCTTCATGTGATACACACACACTTGGTCAACAAATACATTACTTGCCAAAGCACACACATTGAGCCAAAGGCATTTAGGTATTGTACATATGTGCGTCACATTGCTATCCTCTCCTTATGCCAAACATGCCCAATTTGTGCAACACATATATGTAGGCCACACATATGGCCATCTAGTGCGTCAGCCAACTGTAAAAATACTGTGAAGGAAGTAGAGGATCATGGTCCGCTGCAATATGATGTCACACATGTGAACATACAACATCAACAGCATAGTGGGTGCAATCAGCCTATCTCTGATGTGTCCCAAATGTAACATAACATAAAAACTGAAAAAATGCCCAAAACCAGTTAATGCACTGAAATGTTGACGTTCCTAGCGTTATGCGTTTTTTGTCCACCAAACTGTATTTGCGTCATTTTTTTTGACGCACAGGAGTGAACATTAGGCCGCATCCAGATATTTGTACAGGCCATGTACTATTATTTGGAGGCGGGCTAATTTTCACTCCTGTGCGTAAAAAAAAAATGACGCAAATACACTATTGCCGGACAAAAAATGACGCATAACGCGAAAAAGGGCGGACATTTCATACAGGAAGTGATGTAATAGGATATCCTGTTTACAGATCATGTACAGTGGGTGTACTTTCACTTTCACTTTGCAGTCTATGATTCTTCTAGACTGTGTGGCTGTGTAGAGAGTGGTGTCCTAAGATTTTGTGCTTTTTTGTCCTGTGTGCTGTCTCTATTGTCAATCTGTAAAATAAATATTGTTGGTGTATACTGCCTACTGTGTTTTGTGTACATTTGTCCATTTACCTAGTGTTTTTGTTGTTTGTGGGAGTCTGTTGTGGGTAGTGGTAGTTTGGGGATAGTTGGGCTCTTTTAGTGGTTAAGTTTACTTTTCTTCTGTATTTGTACCCCTACTTTCCCCCTTTTCCCCTTTCTATTTCTTTAACCCCTATTCCCTTTCACATTTCCACAATGTCTGGTAGGCCACGTCTTGGCAGGATGGGTGAAGAGGAGTTGGGGGGCTTCATATGGCTTGTGTGCCATTTCTTGCCACTGATGATCGAGTCAGGGGGCAGGGTGAAACAGGGATATCACACAGAGGCGCGCAAAATCCGGTGGGGAAAGGTGCTGCATCACCTGCAGCATGTGTATGCCAGCCAGAGGAGTGACCACTAGCTGAAGCACCGGTGGGCTGACCTCATCACCAGGGAGCAGGATCTCTTGGACCACCTGGGAATCGTGATTGGTGGCCCTGTTGGTGAGTACTAATCATGTAACTGTGCACAATTAAATGCTCTGTAGTGACATCAGATGATTTCTACTATGTCTGCCAGCTAACTTGCTGACTGTGTGTAATGCTGGGGAAACATACAGTGATAATTGATGCACTATGGTAAGGATCACAATTGCTGGCTGTCAGGTAGCACGTGCTCAGCAAACTTACAGGATACTTTTCCATGAAGTAAATTGGTGCGGCCTTTGTGTCAGACAACCAAACAAAATAGGAGTCAATCATGTCTATATAGGGCACTTTTGCCGGAGAAGTAAAGATGTACCAACATATTGGCTAACTTTGTTGACGCAATAGCTAGACTGACTTTAGAATCACTACATGATGCAGAAAATGAGTGCTGGCTTCACGTCAATTGATTATAGCAAAGTGGCTCAGACATATGTCTCATGTGAGCCTGGTGAGTGTGGAAGGAAAGCGTTCACGGAAGTACTATGAATGTTTGGGATTATTGTGGTCCTTTATCTTTTTGGATACATGTCAGATTTGGATTTGGAAACATCATGAAAAGGTGTAAGGTGCCCTCAGCTAACATCTTAGAATGTATGTTGGAGTTAGTTGTGCCACATTCCAATTAGGGATGGCAGTCCAAAGGTATGCACATGGGTTCACATCTCCATGGTTGGTGCAAATCACCATAGCTGGGCCACATCAATTGAATAAACTGTAACAACAGGAGGGCTTACAAAAGTCCCTGTCCCTCCCTCTGTACATTGTACCTATGTGTCATTAATGTGTCATGGCCACATAGCATGTTTGACTGGTAATGCAGTTCTCAAGTAACCAGGCTTTGGATGTCTCTCTTTGATGCACATGATGAGACGATTAACTCCATATTTTTTTCAGGTTACCAATGACGGGGCATGTTTGCCAACACGATAGTTAGGGCCAATGCATGTGTGCAGATATGTGTGCAATTGTCACAGGAGACCCATGCTATGTACAAGTTGGCCGTAATATATCAGATGCTGTATCATCATGTCTGAATGGCTGCCATTTCCTTATTCAGCCTACACATTGTATATTTTAATGAAATTGTTGCTCTGTGCACAGATTTTGAGCACATTTCTTCCTTCCATGCCTTACAGGTGGACCGGCACCCTACACTGTGGGAGAGGTGGCGACATTTGAGGACCCCGACCACTCCAGTAAGTGTTGATATGTCTGTTATGTATTGTGTTTGCTGGTTATGGACTTGTGTGTGTTGAACGCATAGCAAGGTGTGATGCGTTGGGCAATCATTTCTCTTGTTCCATGAGTGGGATTTCAGTTTCTCAAATGTTTAGAGTTGCCCAATGCGTATCCCATGGTATTATCTAGGGATTGTAGGCCATTTCTGTAGGCCCCACAGTGAGTACTGGGGTGAGTCATGTGTATGACACTTGTATCAACAAGAGTCGCACTGGAAGTCAGCTCAGATTTAGTCAGCCTGTCAGACCCACATCCTCCAAGATTGGTACAGCAAATTGCTTTCCAATAGACTTCTGCTTCCTTATTTACCAAGGTACTTATTAAACTGTGGGTAGAAACTCCTAGCAGCATGTACTTCCACATGTAGTGCTACAAGTATGTGGAACTTGAGTGCAATGCCTTAGGTGTGCATGCTAATCATGATCATGGGTGTTCTTGCAACTCTGTGTCTGATGTAAGTCAGGCCTTACTGGAAATATATGTTGTGTACCAAGTTCTGCATTTCCTGACCTGTGGCCCTATGATTGGTCTAGGGTTTACTGACTCCTAATTGTTGATAGACCTTACCTGTGGTGTGTGTGTAGAGCCAAACACATGTGGAGTTTTTTATACACTCCTCGGTGTACAAGTTGTTGGAAATTTATAGTTGTTTATCCACCCCCCACCCTCAAACACGGGCATGGGTTTGTGAATGGGGTACCTAGTACTGATGCTACCAGTATGTTGCACATACATGTGAATAAGTGACTGTTTGGTTGGGACCTAGTATACACACTCAGGTATGGCACTTGGTACTATACTGGCAAGTCCAGTTACAACTTGCAGACCATGTGGCTTTAGTTTTACATTCCGTACACTGACATTTGTAGCCAAGGTCTTGGCGGAGGATATGCAGCATGATTCTTAACTGATAACTGGCAGAACTCAGATGGCAAGTCAAAGCCAGTTGTTACCCATCTTATAGGTTATGGATGTGCTATGTGTGATGTGACCTTTGTAGGCTGGCCTGCCATGTCCTTTCTGAGGGACAGTCAATGATCTGAATTGTGATATGAGCTGTTACAAGTACAGTAGATGTATTGTCTGATTAACTTCTTGTGCCATTTCACACAATGCAGTTACAAATGTAGAATATTTGCATTTGTCTTCACAGCTGCAAACATGACTCCAGACCAGGTCAGTGAATTCCAGCACCGGGCCATGAGATACCAGCACATCCTGCTGGTGGAGTCGGGGTTCAGGAGGATGGCCCAACGATATCGCCATGAACGGGCATCCGGGGCATGGAGGGCCTTCCCACAGGGTGGGCCTACTTTGCCCACCACAGCCACCACCAGCACAACCACCACTTAAAGCCAGGTGGCCCCACCCACAGCTGGGACTGTTGTGCCTACATCTGCTGGACTTCCAGGCCCCAGCATTGATACAGGTGCAGGACAGCCCACTGGTACCCAGACTGCCCCAGCTCCATCTGTTGACCCTGCAGCCTTCCACAACATGGAACGGAAGATGGACCGTGTGCTGCGCAAGTTAAGCCACCTGAGCCGGGATGTGCGCCTCATTAACCGGCGTGTTAAGTCAATCAAGAGGACCCTCCGCAGGACCAACCTCTAGACTGTTTTTGAAATGGACATGATTCCCTTGCCTCCGTCCTCTTTCCTTGTTCTTATAGTTAGTGGGCTTAGTGTTAGGTTAGTATAGGCTGTTAGTTTAGTTAGTGGGTGGGGAGTCCTGATTCTTTCTATTTTTATTTATTAAGTGTGTGGGTGGGTGGGTGGGGGTCTATGTTGCGTTTCTTGTGTGTTTAATTTTTTTTTTTATATATATATGGAAAATTTCACTTACCCAGTGTACATCTGTTCGTGGCATTAGTCGCTGCAGATTCACATGCTGTGCACATCCCGCCATCTGGTGTTGGGCTCGGAGTGTTGCAAGTTGTTTTTCTTCGAAGAAGTCTTTTCGAGTCACGAGACCGAGGGACTCCTCCCATTTCGACTCCATTGCGCATGGGCGTCGACTCCATCTTAGATTGTTTTCCCCGCAGAGGGTGAGGTAGGAGTTGTGTATGCTAGTAATAGTGCCCATGCAATGGAGTGAATGCGTATGTACATAATGAAGTTTAAAGTAATATATTTACAAATGTACAAATGTTTAAGATCTACTTCTAAACGGCTACAGGCTCCCGGGGAGGTGGGTGGGCGCATGTGAATCTGCAGCGACTAATGCCACGAACAGATGTACACTGGGTAAGTGACATTTTCCGTTCGATGGCATGTGTAGCTGCAGATACACATGCTGTGCATAGACTAATAAGCAGTTATCTCCCCAAAAGCGGTGGTTCAGCCTGTAGGAGTTGAAGTAGTTTGAAATAATGTTCTTAGTACAGCTTGACCTACTGTTGCTTGTTGTGCAGTTAACACATCTACACAGTAGTGCTTGGTAAATGTATGAGGCGTAGACCATGTTGCTGCCTTACATATTTCGTTCATTGGAATATTTCCTAGAAAGGCCATGGTAGCACCTTTCTTTCTGGTTGAGTGTGCCTTTGGTGTAATAGGCAGTTCTCTTTTAGCTTTAAGATAGTATGTTTGAATGCACTTAACTATCCATCTAGCAATGCCTTGTTTTGAAATTGGATTTCCTGTATGAGGTTTTTGAAAGGCGATAAATAGTTGTTTTGTCTTTTGAATTAGTTTTGTTCTGTCAATGTAGTACATTAGTGCTCTTTTGATGTCTAATGTATGTAGTGCTCTTTCAGCTACAGAATCTGGCTGTGGGAAGAACACTGGTAATTCTACCGTTTGATTCAAGTGGAACGGTGAGATTACTTTTGGTAAAAATTTAGGATTGGTCCGTAGAACAACTTTATTTTGGTGTATTTGAATAAATGGTTCTTGAATGGTAAATGCTTGAATTTCACTCACTCTTCTTAGAGATGTGATGGCAATTAAAAATGCAACTTTCCACGTTAAGTATTGCATTTCACAAGAGTGCATGGGCTCAAAAGGTGGACCCATGAGTCGTGTTAAGACAATGTTGAGGTTCCATGAAGGAACCGGTGGTGTTCTTGGTGGTATAATTCTCTTTAGGCCTTCCATAAACGCTTTTATGACTGGTATCCTAAATAATGAAGTTGAGTGCGTAATTTGCAGGTAAGCTGAAATTGCCGTAAGATGTATTTTAATGGAAGAGAAAGCTAGTTTAGATTTCTGCAAATGTAGTAAGTATCCTACTATCTCTTTTGCAGATGCGTGTAAAGGTTGAATTTGATTATTATGGCAGTAATAAACAAATCTTTTCCACTTATTTGCATAACAGTGTCTAGTGGTAGGTTTTCTAGCCTGTTTTATGACCTCCATACATTCCTGTGTGAGGTCTAAGTGCCCGAATTCTAGGATTTCAGGAGCCAAATTGCTAGATTCAGCGATGCTGGATTTGGATGTCTGATCTGTTGTTTGTGTTGTGTTAACAGATCTGGTCTGTTTGGCAGTTTGATATGAGGTACTACTGAAAGGTCTAGTAGTGTTGTGTACCAAGGTTGCCTTGCCCATGTTGGTGCTATTAGTATGAGTTTGAGTTTGTTTTGACTCAACTTGTTTACTAGATATGGAAGAAGTGGGAGAGGGGGAAAAGCGTACGCAAATATCCCTGACCAGTTCATCCATAGTGCATTGCCCTGAGACTGATGTTATGGGTACCTGGATGCGAAGTTTTGGCATTTTGAGTTTTCTTTTGTTGCAAATAGATCTATTTGTGGCGTTCCCCACATTCTGAAGTAAGTGTTCAGTATTTGGGGGTGAATTTCCCATTCGTAGATCTGTTGGTGATCCCGAGAGAGATTGTCTGCTAACTGATTCTGAATCCCTGGAATAAATTGTGCTATTAGGCGAATGTGGTTGTGAATCGCCCAATGCCATATTTTTTGTGTTAGGAGACACAACTGTGTCAAGTGTGTTCCTCCCTGTTTGTTTAGGTAATACATTGTTGTCATGTTGTCTGTTTTGACAAGAGTGTATTTGTGGGTTATTATGGGTTGAAATGCTTTCAGAGCTAGAAATACCGCTAACAGTTCTAAGTGGTTTATATGAAACTGATTTTGCTGAATGTCCCATTGTCCTTGGATGCTGTGCTGATTGAGGTGTGCTCCCCACCCTGTCATGGATGCATCTGTCGTTATTACGTATTGTGGCACTGGGTCTTGAAAAGGCCGCCCTTGGTTTAAATTTATACTGTTCCACCATTGAAGCGAGATGTATGTTTGGCGGTCTATCAACACCAGATCTAGAAGTTGACCCTGTGCCTGTGACCACTGTGATGCTAGGCACTGTTGTAAGGGCCGCATGTGCAACCTTGCGTTTGGGACAATGGCTATGCATGAGGACATCATGCCTAGGAGTTTCATTACTAATTTGACCTATATCTTTTGGTTTGGATACATGGCTTGTATGACATTTTGGAATGTTTGGACTCTTTGTGGACTTGGAGTGGCAATTCCTTTTACTGTGTTGATTGTTGCTCCTAGGTATTGCTGTGTTTGACACAGCAGAAGGTGTGACTTTGAGTAATTGATTGAGAAACCTAGTTTGTGTAGGGTTTCTATGACGTAATTTGTGTGTTGTGAACACTGTTTTTGCGAGTTGGTTTTGATTAACCAATCGTCTAGGTACGGGAACACATGTATTTGCTGCCTTCTGATATGTGCAGCTACTACTGCTAGACATTTTGTAAAAACTCTTGGCGCAGTTGTTATTCCGAATGGCAACACTTTGAATTGGTAATGTATCCCTTGGAATACAAACCTTAGGTACTTCCTGTGTGAAGGATTTATTGCTATATGGAAATATGCATCCTTTAGATCCAGTGTTGTCATGTAGTCTTGTTGTTTGAGCAGTGGGATTACTTCTTGTAATGTAACCATGTGAAAATGGTCTGATTTGATGTATGTATTTAGGCCCGTATTTATACTTTTTTTAGCGCCGCATTTGCGCCGCTTTTTGGCGCAAACCTACAAAATACAATGGCATTTTGCAAGTTTGCGCCGTTTTTGCGTCAAAAAACGACGCAAATGCGGCGCAAAAAAAGTATAAATACGGGCCTTAATATTCTGAGATCTAGTATAGGTCTTAGTGTTTTGTCTTTTTTGGGTATCAGAAAGTACAGTGAGTAAACTCCTGTGTTTAGTTCTTGTTTTGGTACTAATTCTATTGCTTCTTTTTGGAGCAATGCTTGAACTTCTAATCCTAGAAGATTTATATGTTGTTTCAACATACTATGTATTTTCGGTGAGACTGTTGTAGGGAATTCGCGAAATTCTATGCAATAACCATGCTGGATAATTGCTAGTACCCAAGTATCTGTTGTTATCTCCTCCCAATGTTTGTAAAATTGGCTTAATCTTCCCCCCACAGGTGTTATGTGATGGGGATGTGTGACTTGTGAGTCACTGTTTATTTTGAGGACTTTTGGGGCTTTGGAATTTTCCTCTACTTCTTTGGAATTGTCCCCCTCTATATTGCCCCCGAAAACTTCCCCGCTGATATTGGCTTTGGTAAGTGGGCCTTGTTTGTGATGTTGTGGTTTCTGTAGGTTGTCCTCGAAACCCTCCCCTAAAAGGTGTTTTGCGAAAGGTGCCTCTGCTCTGCGGGGAGTAGAGTGCGCCCATGGCTTTTGCAGTATCAGTGTCTTTTTTGAGTTTCTCAATAGCAGTGTCGACTTCCGGCCCAAACAACTGCTGTTCATTAAATGGCATATTTAGCACGGCTTGTTGAATTTCCGGCTTGAAACCTGACGTGCGAAGCCATGCGTGCCTTCTTATTGTTATTGCAGTATTTACTGTCCTTGCAGCCGTATCTGCTGCATCCATTGAAGACCGTATCTGATTATTAGAGATACTTTGTCCTTCTTCCACCACTTGTTGTGCTCTTTTTTGGAACTCCTTGGGTAAGTGTTCTATCAAATGTTGCATCTCATCCCAGTGAGCTCTGTCATATCTTGCCAAAAGCGCTTGTGAATTGGCAATGTGCCATTGGTTTGCTGCTTGTGCTGCAACCCTTTTGCCCGCAGCATCAAATTTGCGACTCTCTTTGTCTGGAGGTGGTGCGTCTCCCGAGGTATGAGAGTTTGCTCTCTTACGAGCTGCCCCGACAACTACTGAGTCTGGAGTTAACTGCGTTGTAATATAAACAGGATCTGTTGGCGGTGGCTTGTACTTTTTCTCCACCCTTGGAGTTATGGCTCGGCCTTTAACAGGATCCTGAAAGATTTGTTTTGAATGTTTTAGCCTTCCTGGGAGCATAGGTAGTCTTTGGTACTGGCTATGAGTGGAGGTTAGCGTGTTAAACAAGAAGTCATCCTGAATTGGTTCTGAATGCAAGGTGACGTTATGGAAAGCAGCTGCCGTTGCGATCACCTGTGTGTAAGATGTACTGTCCTCAGGAGGGGACGGCCTGGTAGGGTACGAGTCTGGGCTGTTTTCCGATACTGGAGCATCGTAAAGGTCCCATGCATCGGGATCATCTTGACTCATGGCAGTATGAGTCGGTGAGTGCATCAGTGGAGGAGTTGCTACTGGTGATGTGTGCACTGATGGTGGTGGAGAAGGTGGTGGAGTTGTTTTCTTTGCCACCTTTGCCTGTGGCTCCTTGTCCTTTTCGTGAAAGGCAATTTTTCTTTTTGTTTTAATTGGAGGAAGAGTGGTTATCTTCCCTGTGTCTTGATGAATGTGGAGCCTCCTTTGAGTATAGTCTGGCTCTACAGCTTGAAGTTCCTCTCCAAATCTATGTTTTTTCATTTGTGAGGCTAATCCTTCTTCCTCTGTATAGGAACCTGTTCTCATCTCCGAGGCTGGATGTTTCGGAACCTAAACTTTTTCGGAGGTCTTTTTAGGCTCCAAAGAAACCTTTGTAATTTTCGGCGTGGTGGTGTCTCGGTGCCGAATTTGTTCGGAGCCGCTGTCACGGTGCCGAGATTTCTCAGAGCCGATGTCTCGGGTCCGAGATTGCTGTGTGGCGGTATCTCGACCGGAGTCGGATGACTTCGACACCAGCGTGCCCTTTTTCGGTGCCTTGGCTCGGTCACCGCTTTTTTGGGTTAAGCCATGGCCTGTTGGCGGTGGCGTCCCCTGGGCTTTAGCGCTTTTCTCATGAGTTTTTGTTTTCGACGTCTTACTCACGGTTTTCGGCGTTTCCTCGGGATCGATCTCCTCAGAGTCCGACTCCTGGGTGGAGAATGTTTCTTCCTCCTCCTTGAAACACTCTTGTCCTGTCGGCGCCGACGCCATTTGCAGTCTTCTTGCTCTTCGGCGCCTGAGTGTCTTCCTGGACCAAAACGCTCGACAGGCCTCACAAGTATCCTCCTTGTGTTCTGGTGACAAACACAAGTTACAGACCAGATGTTGATCTGTATATGGATACTTGTTATGGCATTCTGGACAGAAGCGGAATGGGGTCCGTTCCATCAGCCTTAAAGAGACACGTGGCCGGGCCGACCAGGCCCCGACGGGGATGGAAGAAAACCCCGAAGGGCCACCGGAGCTCTTCTTAATTCGGTGTCGATCTGTTGTAACTAACCCGATACTGAACGCAAACAATACCGACGATTTTTCCGAGATTCTAACTAACTTTCCGACCCGAAACACGGAGCGAAAAGGAACACGTCCGAACCCGATGGCGGAAAAAAAACAATCTAAGATGGAGTCGACGCCCATGCGCAATGGAGTCGAAATGGGAGGAGTCCCTCGGTCTCGTGACTCGAAAAGACTTCTTCGAAGAAAAACAACTTGTAACACTCTGAGCCCAACACCAGATGGCGGGATGTGCACAGCATGTGTATCTGCAGCTACACATGCCATCGAACATATATATTTGTTTAGGATAGTATAGTATGTGTTTAGGTTAGTATGTGTTGTCCTCCATGTGTCCCGTCTCATAAGGGGGGTGGGGGTGGATGTTTAGAACGTTTTGTTACATGTGATAAGTAAGTGTAGCTTAGGTTAGTTAGGGACAGTTGTGGGTAATGAGTAGTAGATTAGGGTAGGTAAGATTTTTCCCTCAGTTTCCTCTTCTGTGATTAGCATTTCATAAATATTTGATTAACCCTTAACAGTATGTGTTAAATGGTACGTGATCCTGGGTGTGGAATCAGTGTACATGAATTTTGTACTATTATATTTGTGTCCTATGCTACAAACAAATCCCAACTGAGCTGTACGATTGGCAGCTACCCCAGAGCTACCTTGCAAAGTTTCCACCCTTCGTTGCAAACACCAATCACAGTTAATATGGATGACAATGTGTTTCTGTTGATAAGTGTGTTTTCTACGTCACAATCTGTGCTTCCAGACTTGGTATTGGGGGAACAGTTTTAGGTCTGACTGCAGTGTGATGATCAAGGACACCCTTATAAGATGAGTTCTCATAGGCACTCTTGTATTCTTGTCTTCATGACTCTCATACGTCATTTGTGACACAGTTCAGGATGAATACCTATTTGTATGTAAACTCAGACACCTTCATTTATGCAGTTTTTGTAGTGTTTGCTTAGATTAATGTGCACTGTTATATGTGTTAGTATTGCATGGTGACAACATTTTGCAGCCACTATTTGATGACTTAGACATCCCTTGAGGAAGCATTCTTCTGTCCAACCCAGCATGATGGTGTATGGTTTCTCACTTCATCAGCTATGTCCCTCAGGATGGGCACAGTATGATGCAATCATGGGCTCTGTGCTGATTTATCTGACTACATAATATCAGGACAGTTGTATTGACAAGCTACGTATTTTGACAGTAGGCACATTTCAGTTATCTACTGCACAGTTGATGTGTCACATTACCCATAGACAGATTTGTTGTGTAAGTGCTATTTATTGAAAAGTGCTGTAATGCTATCTGTACATTGTCCATGATTGTGAGTCCATTGTAGTGACATCTTACATTGTGATCCTACACAAGGGGTTACGGAAATGCTTTTGACATGCTGGGGTTGATGTTTCAGACAGTGCAGAGGGACAGGATTTGCCAATGAGTAGGAGAGAGACAATCACTGGGCAGGCTGACAAGATATACACTGGTAAGCAGAATACTCATTAATTAGAGTTGTTGCAAGACTGGCAAGTTACAAAGCGCAGGACCTTGGTAATAGTTGGCCATGTGGCAGGGACTAGTGCTTCTGGGTACTTTTCTTTGTGAATGTGATCTGTTCCATGTCTTCTTCTTCTGATGTGTGTGTTGCCTCCTCTGTCCTTGTTGGTGGTGGCTGTGAAGGGGCAAAACACACCTCAGTGTTAGAAGACGTGGAGTCAGACATCCCGGTCGCTGCTACCTGTGAAGTTCTTAAGGGCAGTACTGCAGCAAGGAGGATCTGCTGGTTCCTGAGAATAGCAGCCACATCACGACAGTAGGCAGCCAGGTCGGCCCTGAGGGGTTCAATGTTGCATTTGTGCACGCGTTGACAGGATTGCTGTTGTAGGTGTTGGGTCAACTGTATTACAGCTGTGCTGATTTCCTTCTGGGTTTTTTGCAGTTCCTGCAAGATAGATGTTAGGGCTTGCATAGCTACTACCTGATCTGCAGATGACATAATGCACGAACGCACCCCCTCAAGGCTGGCTGCCATAGTTTGCATCCCCACCCGCACCTCCTTTGCCAGCTCCCGCTGTACTCCAACTACAGTTCTCTCAAAGCTGGTGCCAGTGTCGTCTGAGTCCTCAGCTGTATTAGAGCTGGTAGGTCTTACAATTGGGGTGGTGGGTGGATCCTCTGCGATGGCTGCTTGTTCTGTGCTCCTCCTTGTGACTGAAGGTGGGGTCTGGAGGGTTTCAAGGACCTTTTGGATAGTCTCCTGGGGAATGTTTATCAGCTCGTCATCCATGTCATCAGGGAAATCTGGGACAGGCATATCCGCAGGAGATCCATCTTCCTCTGCAATGAAACAGGGTACAATTAGTGTGTCAGTGTTGTGGCATGAGTGATGTGACATGCCTGCCTTGTGATGAATTCACATTGTGATCTTGTTTCGTGTTCATTGCTCCAGTCCTTCAGATGGGCATTCTCCCAAGCCTATGGCCCACCTGCATGTCACATGTATGTTATTGAGTTATTAGACTTGTCGGCATCATCTCCTCTAGGTGTTGGTTTTGGCCAAATAGAGAATTGCCACCTTCTTGTCCTACTCAACCCTCCGTCTGCATCCATTCTCATGGTGAGACCTTTCACTGGCTGTGGGTGTTCTGATGGCCCTGGCAGCACACTTAACAATCTGGACCTGCCCCAATCTCTGATCTTTCACATCCACTTAAATGTATTTGACATTTGGCATATCCTATGCATAGCAATGTTATGTCACGATATGGATGTTGGCATTGGTAATGTGTACTGCAGATGTTGGGGAATGCGTGGTACATTGGATTGCCCTGATAATCGTATCAGTGTCCTATTTTCTCCTCTGACTGTGCAGGTGTATTTCAGTGACCAGTTACATGTGTGCCCCTCTCAATGCTGTTGTCTGAGCAGTATGACATTTGGGATGCTACATTGTAACCCAGGCACAGGATGGACCCTGACATATGCAGCATGGGTATGTCCTTAGTGCTGTGTAGCTCCTATTGTTGTTTACATTGGCTGATGTTTGCAACAACTGTGGGCATTGACATTTGACAGTACTGGGGCCTTTGTCTTGTTTCAGGGGATTGTTGAAGTTGTCCTCCTCAACCCCCTAATTTAGGTGTGTATGATCCATGGGGAGGTTACTGCCATTGGCTACTTGAGCTGCACACAGAGCGGAGGTGGTAGTGGCAACTGTTGTCGCAGATACATTCCAGTTGTCGGTATGGCTAGAGGTTGTTAAGAGGGCCCTAGTTAATGTATGGGGTATGGTGGCTGACGTGTGCCGGGATGTCAGTTTGACGTTGTGGCCTTCCCTCCTGGCGTGGATTTCCCTTTGCTCCATCGTTGGCATGACAGCATGCCCCCATGGGACTGTTGTTGGTGTAGTGTAATGGTGTACCCCAACTTCTGTTTGTGCAGGCCATGCCCCCATGCCGTGCCCCTTTACCCATGCCACTCCATGTATATTTTGACTTCCATGCATTTTGTGGTCGGTATCCCCCCCTGCTCACAGTTGACATTAGTGCATTTTAATTCCCCATGCGACTTACCCTGCTTGTGTGTTGTCTCCTGGTAGTCTGCGCTGTCCTGTCATTTAATCCCTGTGACGATCTCCTCAGGTATGACAGCTGCGACCATCTCCTCCATGTGGTCCAGTGCCTCCTGGTGTGCTGGACTCCCCCCTCCAGTCTGCAGTGCTGCCTTCCTGTTCCTGGCCACCTTTTCCTTTGTCCTGCGCTTGCAGTCATGCCAGCGTTTCTTGCACTCGATGACTGTTCTGCGTACTTCTGCCACACTGTTAATCTTGTCAACAATTTGTTGCCATATAGCGTCTCTCCTACTGATTGGCAACTTTGAGGTGACAAACAGTTGGTGCTGGTGTTCCGTCGCCTCTTTAACAAGAATTTCCTGCTCCTCTGCACTGAAGCGACACTTTCTTTTCTTCTTATAAGTGTCCTGGTTCTTGTGTGGGTCCTCCTGGCTGGTTCCTGGTCTGTTGTCATCTTCCTGGGGTCTGTAGTGGCATCTGGGATCCATTTTGGCTCTCCTCTGGTGAAATGGCAGTGTTCGCGTTTTTTTTTTACGCTATTGCGTCAAAAAACGGCACATATCCGGTTTGCGGGGTCGTAAATCGACCCACAGTCATTTCCGCCGCATTAACGTCGTTTTGCTTTACGACTTGACGCTGCAGTGTGCATCAAAAATAATGACTCCCGTCTGTGGTTTGCGCCGCCGTGCGGCAAAGTATAAATTTGATGCCCGCACGGTGCACTAAAAATGGCGTTAGCCGGCGGTAATATTTTTGGCCGGCGCAGTTTTGCGTCAAAAAGTATAAATATGGCCCTGAGTTCTTTTGCAAAGTAAATAAATTGACTGCATCTCCCCTGCCCACAGCCTATCTGGAAGTGTTTCAGTTGGGAGAACTCTCAGCAGATATGCAATTGGTGACCATAATCAGGTGTGATTCTTACTGGCTGATATACCTACTCAACATTGACATCAAAATACTGCCCAAGGTCCTGGCCAACAGCCTAGGGATGGTAATGATGGAACTGGTCGACCCAGACCAAAACTAGTTTGTGTCGGGTCGTTCGACCGTGCTGAACCTGCAACAGCTCCATAATAACTTGCCGACCGTGAGAGCTTCACTTGCAGGCAGGGTGATAGCCTTGCTGGATGCTAATAAAGGCTTCGACTCAGTGGAATGGATGTATCTTTTTGGAGTGTTGGCCAAATGGGTTTGGGCCCCAGATTCAGACGAATCGTCAAATTACTTTGGGGCATATTTATACTCCGTTTGCGACGAAATTGCGTCGTTTTTTTTGACGCAATTTCGACGCAAAACTAACTCCATATTTATACTTTGGCGTTAAACGCGTCTAGCGCCAAAGTCCATGGAGTTAGCGTCATTTTTTATCATGGACACCTACTTTGCGTTAATTATATGCAAGGTAGGCGTTCCCGTCTAAAAAATCGACTCCGAGGCATGTGCGTGGGATTTATACTCCCGGGCAAAAATCACGCCCGGGAGTGGGCGGGTCAAAAAAACCCGCATTAGCGCCGGATTTTAGCGCCTGGGTCAGGGCAGGCGTTAAGGGACCTGTGGGCTCAGAATGAGCCCAGAGGTGCCCTCCCCTGCCCCCAGGGACACCCCCTGCCACCCTTGCCCACCCCAGGAGGACACCCAAGGATGGAGGGACACACCCCAGGGTCATAAAGGTAAGTTCAGGTAAGTATTTTTTTTTAATTGTTTGTGTGGCATAGGGGGGCCTGATTTGTGCCCCCCTACATGCCACTATGCCCAATGACCATGCCCAGGGGACAGAAGTCCCCTGGGCATGGCCATTGGGCAAGGGGGCATGACTCCTGTCTTTGCTAAGACAGGAGTCATTTCTATGGGGGTTGGGCGTCGTAAAAAAATGGCGCAAATCGGGTTGAGGCGATTTTTTTGCCTCAGCCTGACTTGCACCATTTGTGGACGCCCATACGCCATTTTCCCCCTACGCCGGCGCTGCCTGGTGTACGTCGTTTTTTTTAACGCACACCAGACGGCGCCGGTGGCTAACGCCGGCTAACGTCATTCAATAAATACGGCGCCCGCATGGCGCTTCAGAATGGCGTTAGCCGGGGCTAATTTTTTTGGCGCAAAACTGCGTTAGCGCAGTTTTGCGTCAAAAAGTATAAATATGGCCCTTTATGTTCGGCCAGTGTCAAGGGTATGGGTTAAAAGATACTCCACTAGGTAATTTGGTATACGCAGGGGTACATGGCAGGGATGTCCTCTCTCGTCAATGTTATTTGCGTTGGCGGTAGGGGAACTAGCTGAAAAGGTGAGGGCAGATGCACAGATCTAAGGATGGTCTGGAGGATATGGATAGGAGGAATGCATATCGCTATATGCAGATGACATTTTGCTATATCAGACAAGAGTGTCTTCAACAATCCACAGACTGAAAGATATGTTCCACACTTCCAGCAAAGCTTCTGGGTTCGCAATAAATTGGGACATATCCCCACTATTTCTAGTAGGAGACTGGAACCCAAGGAAGGTACTTTCCCTGCCACTGAGGGTGGAATTGGATAGATGTAAGTACCTGGGGATGAGGTTAAATAGAGACCCAAAGACGCAATATGAGGTGAATCTAACTCCCCTCCTAACACAGCTAGACTGAGAGGTTAGGCACTGGCGGTCACTGCCACTTTTTCCTATTGGGTAAGTCAGCCATATTTAAAATGTTGGCACTTCTCAGATTGCTCTATGTACTCTAGAACTCACTGTATAATATCTCAGACTCATTCTTTACAAGGGTGAACGCACTTGTGCATCAACTGTTGTGGGCTAGGGGGTCTACCACAGGTGGCACTACCTGTTCTCCAAAGATCCAAATATGAGTGTGTTATAGCACTACCGAACATCCGGAAATACTACGAGGAGATGCCAGTATGCATGGTTAATCACTGGGCATACGCAGATTGGGAGGGCCTATCTTTTTGTTATGATAGGCTAGGAATGGGTGAGAAGAGTTACAAACATACACTCTACGGGGCGAGCTAGGACCAGGCACATGCCCAGCTTCTGTGACTGTGGTGGATGTCTGGAGGAGGCTGACCAGTGAGATGGGTTGGGGGAAGAGGCTGGCCCAATAACTCTGCTGTGGGAGGGAACCAGACTTAGCCAAGTGGCAACCTTAACAGGATTTCGGAGATGGGATAGTATAGGTATCTCAACCCTTGCAGATGTATGGGACACAAACGGGGTGGTCCCATTTACCCACTTATAGGTCTAGTATCAAATGTTGCGAACGCAATCGTTGAAATACGGCCAGGTGAGAATTGCCTTTAAAAATGTGCCTCTCCTGATGAGGAGACGCAAGAGGACTCCCCACTAGTACTAAGACGTTTGGACAAGCCAGTCAAAAGAAAACTGATCTCCCTAACATATGGGACCTTAATGAGAAATACACAGACACCCTTAACTAAACTGCAGGAAAGATGGTTAGAGGACTGCGAAGACCTGAAAGAGGAAGACTGGTGAAAGGCACTGATATTCCCAACAAAGGTGGCTATTCTGGCAAACCTCCGCCTGACTCAACTCAGAATTATACACAGGGTATACTATACATGTACACTACAGGCAGAGCTACAGATACATGCTCTAAGAGGATTGGGGCAGGAGAGCAATTTTTACCACACGCTATGGAGTTGTCCCAATATCAAGGGCTTTAGGAAAGCTGTGCGGGGAAAGATTGATGAAGTCATGGTCATACCCCTAATCCTCCAATCCAGGCTGGAAATATTGGGAATTTGGGGACAGTCAGACCATATGTGATATCAGAAAATTTTGGCAAACTTGAGTTGTGTTATAGCAAAACGCAACATCGCTCAAAAATGGGGCTCGGAGAGCAGCCCCCAGTGCCAAACCTGGGAAACAGGTATGGAACATTGTAGACTTTTGGAGTGGGAAATATACCTGGGAAGAGGTTGTCAAAAGAAATTTGAGAAAATATGGGGGAGGTTGGAACATCGGGATCACTTAAGCCAGGCGATCTGTAGGGATACCTTATAACAGATTGATCCAGAACCGGGAAATTGTGCGACCTAATGAACACCCCCCCCCCCCCCCCCCCAACCCCTGCAAGGAAAAGCCTGACATGGGGAACTGTGCTAAATGGATATTGTGAAGTGACGACAAGAACTGGTCTCTGTTTCTGTTTCTATTCTCTTTTTCTTCTCTCTAGACAAGGACACTGTGAACCGTTGGGAGAGGAGGGGTCTCATTACTCTGTTTTGTGTGTGTTATGTGCAAACTCGATAAACATATTTCTAGAATACATTTTTTGCCACATGGAGAGATTTACCAGGGCTAGATGTATGGTGCACTCCCTGGCTGAGAGCTGAGCAGTCAATCTTGGAGCATTAGGTGTTTGGACTGGCTGATGCTCTGCATGTGTGCCCTTCCTGGCTCCTGGTACTGTTGTGTGCGACCTGGCAAACCAGTGGCTCAATACTGATTACAGTGGAGCATGTGTGTGTTGCTGGTGGTGCTCATCTCTGTTTGGATGAGGTGAGGAGTGACTCCATAAGTATGGTCCTGCTGCCAGCCGAAGAGGGAGACCGTGGCAGGCCTGGATCCTGCTGGAGTCGTGATGGCTGCCTGAAGGAGTTCTGGAACGCTGCCTACCTTGACAATGTGGACAACTGTGGTGTCTGGATCCTGGCTGGCATCGAGCTGTGTAGCAGCTGCATGCTTTATGCAGGGCCTGAGCGTGAGAAACAGAGGGGCATGGGCAAGAGCAGAGTCACTGCAGCACCTGTTTTCACCAGGGCCAGATGTACAAAGGCCTTTTGCAATTCTTAACGGGCAGAATCGCAATTTCGGCCCGTTAAGAAATGCAAAACATCCTTTTTCTATGTACAGAGGGCTTTAGGGAATCGCCAAATGCGATTTCTATCTTGTAGCAATTGCATTTAGCGATTCCCCAAGTAGGAAATCGCAAATAGGGATTTCCTATTTGCAATTTCTTGGCACATGTACAAAGCATTTTCTAAATGCAAAATGAGCAAATACCATCAATGGTAACCATGAGCAATTTAAAAAAGCACCAGAAAATGCATTTTCTTTTTTTTTAAGTACAATAAAGCGCACACATGCCACTATGTCATGTTGGCGCTTTACATGTGCACCACTTTTTTCGGGGTGCAGCAAGGGGGAGCTTTAGGTTGAATATCACCCTTGCTTTAGCATTTCCTAATTTGCGATTTCCTATTAGGGAAATGCAAATTAGGAAATGCTAAACCATTCGTACCTATGGGCCAGATGTATAATGCACTTTTGCGATCTGGCCATTTGTGATTGAAAAAATGCATTTTGGTATGTATGAATTTCAATTTGCGACTGGGTAACTTGTTACCGAATCGCAAATTGGAATTGCGACTGCATACCGATTCGGTATTAGGAAGGGGCGTGTCAAGGGCATCCCTTCCTAATA
Organism: Pleurodeles waltl; assembly: GCF_031143425.1. Classification (NCBI taxonomy): domain Eukaryota; kingdom Metazoa; phylum Chordata; class Amphibia; order Caudata; family Salamandridae; genus Pleurodeles; species Pleurodeles waltl. Next base: position 974,527,264 of record NC_090440.1, on the reverse strand, counting down.
CCGAATTGCAGCGGTATGTAGGAATGTTTTGTGATCTAAATGCGGCCGTAAAACATTTGCATTTTACCACCTACTTCAAGTAGGTGGTAACCCATTTGGAAACAGGAAGGGGTCCCCACGGACCACTGGCTACTCCTACAAAATGAAAAGAACACTTAATTTTTCTTTTTGAAATGCATCCTGTTTTCCTTTAAGGAAATCAGGCTGTATTTAAAAAAAATTGCTCTATTTAAAAGTAATCACAGACATGTTGGTCTGCTGGGCCCAGCAGACCACCATCCCTGTGATTATCGCCATTCATAATGGGTCGCAAATTATACAGCTGGCCATATGGGCCAGGAACAAATAGTTTGCTATTACCTGACTAGCGATTTCCTAATAAAGATTCCTACACTGTGGGAACCGCTATTAGGTCATCTCTATTTTTGCACATACCATTTTGCATATCCTAATAGCGATTTCTAAGGAGTCGCTATATAAGAAATGCAAAGTAAGTATTTCATACTTCTGGTCCTGCAAAATAAGTATTTCATACTTCTGGTCCATTATTTTTTTCTCATTCATTAATCTTCCTGCTGCTGACTGTGACGGACGTGCTGCTCTTCTGGTGCAGGCTCAGTACATAGTGGCACCTGTTTGTCAGAGAATGCAGGCTAGCTAGGCTGGTGTGGTCCAGTACTAGGAACTTTACATGCTGGTGAAATAGGGGTCGAATGCTGAATGCTGAGTGTGCGATAACACTGTGTTTACAGTGTCGTAGATTCATGCATACTGTAGGGAAGCTTGTTTAGCAGCTCCCCAGTGGCTGCTTACATGACTGCAATGCTCCAGTGCCCTCTGTCCTGATTGTCCACAGTTGCTAGTGCTCACTGACATTTCTTCTGTCTCAGTGCTGCCGTTGTGGTACATGGGGCAAATCTGCTCCTACACAAGTTAAGCTGTAGTTTAATTCTAGGCACTCTGCCAGATCAGCTGAAAAGGATAAGGGTTCGCTGGAGAGTGGTGACATTCAGTCATATCTCTCTCTGCAAGACCATGACATTAAGACTTTCCTGTGGGACATGAGCATCAGTTTAGATACGATCAGCGGAGAAAGCAACACCTTGAAAACACATATGGACCACATGTCTGAACACCTTGGCAAGCAGGCTTTCAGAATAGATCTTGTTGAACCCCACATTTCTGACATCAAGGATAACACTTCTACATACAATGAAAAGTGTTTTTAAATGTAACAAGTCCTTGGAGTCATAAAGACTGAAAACAAAGCACTTGAATTATGAATCTGATGTGACTGACATATCTGACTTGTGTGGCATGGATAGTTTCTCACCTGTCTTTGTTGTTGAGTCTCAACCCTCAAACATCTACTCAACAACTTGCTTTGGCAAGTCATGTTTTATCAGAGTGAGCTATTTTTAGGGCCTACTAGCCCGTTCTGGCAAGAGAGCTCGAGCTGCAAAGGAGCATTCAGAAAGTGAATGAGCAATAAAAATGCCTTTCAATCTTGTTTGTATCTTCTCACATTTGCTGTGGTTCAATGACAGAGTATCAAATGTCAACTTGTCTTTTTACTTATTGCTGCTTATTTTATCCTGGAGATTGCTGTTTACTTTTCTTTCTTTGCCTGCAAAGTGAGAGGATTTTGTAAAGTGAACTGCCTGACCATCATGTTCAAGTACAGGAAGTGTGAAACCAAAGGTAGAAGATGTCAGTTTTTTCCTAACACACATTTAAATAGTCTGTAAATAAACAGTACAAATATTGGAAAATATATCAGCAGTTAGGAAAGCACTTTTTGTGGCTCATAAGATTTGAATAGAATAAACAATAAATCAGAAATCTTTACTTGATGTGCAGAAACCTGATCTCCAAACATTGTTGGTATAATGTATAGTTTTATCAGGAAAACTGCATGTCGTAGGACATTTCGGCCCATATTTATACTTTCTTAGCGCCGCATTTGCGCCGCTTTTTGATGCAAAAATGGCGCAAACAAAATACAATTGTATTTTGCAAGTTTGTGCCGCTTTTGTGTAAAAAAATGACGGAAATGCAGCGCTAAAAAAGTATAAATATGGGCCATTGTATCCATATCAATAGAAAATGTGCTGACTGTAAATAAAGTGCACTACCACATAATGCTTTAGTAGTATATTTAATAGAAGTGAGAGTTTTTAGAACAGAGAAAGATTCCAGGCCCCGCCCTGACGACAATGCTGTTAGTGAACTAAGAGTCAAGTTAGGGGTCCTGTGTACCCTACATGTGAACTAGAATTGTATTATACATAGAACAAAGGTTTAGTCTATTAAATTAAAAAAAAACACTTTTTTTTCATCAGACATGCTGAACTCACATATTCATTATACTATGTGATAATGAATAGAAAGGCAGCTCCGCAAGTACACGTTATTGCCAGACTTTGCTGTCACTGTGCAGGAGGCCTGTATAACATTCAGTAGGATGAAGAAGTTGCAGTCTCTAAATGTTCAATATGCCATGTTGTGTTCGTCTGTCCTCAGATTTTCAATGGGTGGCAAGATTTACAGTTTTGGAAATCCACAGTCTGAACCTCATCCATTAAAATGCGCTAAAGACAATCCATCATGACCCCCTCACATGACTGGCATTAAGACAGATCTGAGTATAGAAAGAAGCGACTGGTGGTCTTTCATATATGTCATTTATGCTGCAACGTCGTAGGTTGCTTGGTTCCATGCGCAATGCCCTAGTTGCTTAGTTCTTTGCTGTAGCCTGTCTTGCTGTGTGGTGGAGCACTGCTGCGATGCCCATACTGCTATTGACTGTAGTAACAGTGTTATTCTGGTCTGCATTATTTCCTCTAGTTTAGTATTTGGTATGCTCCTTTCAAATTCTGGCCCCTTTCTGATTTTGGGGCTCGGAGCTTTTTATGCTGGACCCCTCCTTTTACAATCTAGCATTCACCACTGCATGTTTGTGGTGGGTTCCGAAAATGGTCCTATCCAGCCTCCAGAGCATTCCGCCTTTGCCTCCTTTTCATGGTTGGATATATGTGGTACACTTCGCTTTGGGTGGGCGAGTGGTGAGAAGGGTGTGGAAGGGATAGACTCCATCCTTGTTGGAGTGCTCAGTTCAATGGATGGGCAATTTGAGAATTATGGGGTGATTCACATGAGAGACATGTTAACTCTTCGCAATGTTGTACACATACACACTACACAAAGACGTTTGCTCATCCGCTTATCACTGTACACTATGCATAAAGGTAGGCTCTTAGCATGAGTTGACATTTCAGTTATTGACTTGAAATGTGCAGGGTCTAAATGACGTGCAGAATGTCAGGGAGGTCTCTGCCTGCTTGACACAGGGTATATTTTTTTTTCTGCAGGAGACACACTTGACTCATAATGATGAACACGCTAAGACTGGGAGACTGAGGGGCATATTTATGAGCCCCTAGCGCCACCTTGCGCCACATTTGCAGCATTTATTTCGACACAAATGTGGCGTTAAGGTGGCATTTCCCACACACCAAATTTACAAAGTGGTGCAATGCTTGCATTGCTCCACTTTGTAAACCCTTGCATCACATTCTGCCTGCGCCAGGTGTAATGTATGTAAGGGGGCATTGCCTCATTAGAGGGGCTGAAAAAATGGCACATGGAAATCTTTGAGATTTCCTTGCTCCATTTTTTTGGCACTTTTAATGCCTGGTTAGAGCAGGCGTTAAAAGGGGGCTTCCATTATTTAGAATGGGCCCCTATGTACTCTGCAGGAGTAGCAACAACATTTTGGCGCTACTCCTGCAGAGTACATCAATAGCATCAGATAGAATGATGGTATTGCCCCCTACCCTGCACTATGATGCACCGTATTTTAAATACGGCACACACATGATGGTGGTGGGGGGGTGCAGGGAAAGTGGCGCTGTACTGGGTGAAGCGCCACTTTTCATAAATCTGCCCCTGAGTGTTTGTTGTCTCTTTACTCCCAAAAGCACTAATGCAAGGGTACAAGAAGGGTTTTCCACTCAGTGTTCACAGTATATACTCCAGCATTGACCTCTGGGTTGTCATCCCGGATGTTTGCCCTACCCTCCCAACAAAATTTCTAGACATGCTCAAGCTATTTTGGAGTTCAAGCTGCCAGTGTTGGCTCCATGGGTCTACCTTTAGCAGTTTCCCTCGCAGACCTTGCTAGTTTTAGGCCTATATTTATACTTTTTTAGCACCGCATTTGCGTCGATTTTTTGAAGCAAAATCGCGCAAACTTACAAAATACAATTGTATTTTGAAAGTTTGCGCTGCATTTGCGGCAACAAATGATGCAACTGCGGCGCTAAAAAAGTATAAATATGGGCCTTAGTTTCCCAAACTGAGGTGGGTAAAACTATTGCAGACTACTTCTATAATACAGTTCGTTCAGTCTCTATGTATCGAGTCCTATTGGACACCTCTTAGGATTATAGTCAGGGTGTTTGTATTGCTAAGCACTAAGGTTTCCTGAAATCAATCTGTGGTGGTCTGGATCACTTGGTGGTGGTTCTTCGGGCCTTGAGTTACACTTTGCCTCAATAGGTGACAGACTGATAAGATTCACTCGTAGCTACAGGAGTTCAGCAACTTTTGCAGAATGCAATGTCAAATTATAAGGGAAATATGCAGTGACTGGATCCTATGGTGAGGTGGAGTGACCAGCCAGGGAGGATGTTGGCTCATATGTTTAGGCGTATGTGGGCTGCTGGTGACTTTCCAGGTATTGTATCTGCTGATAAAGCAGATGATGCCCCCAAGTATTTTGACCCAGTACAGGGAATAGTATAATCTTTTCCTGACACTTGACCCACTCCAATATCCATGTATCAGAATATTTTGACAGACTGACCAAGCGTGATTGGAGAAAGAAGATTGGGAAGTTTTTAACATGTGTTTATTTTTTGAGAACCAACTAATAGATTTAAACCAAGGTCAGCAGAGCACTACATCATTTCGTGTACAGAACAGTCTGCATCGTCTTGTACGCCTGTACAGATTGTGAAGCCTACGCACCTACAACATACCAGGTATTCAACAAAATCTTTTCAGTGTGCAGCAGAACGATTGTTGTGAAGTTATGGCTATGTGGTCGACTGTGAACATCTCGAACAGTGAGAAAACCAGGGTGATAACAGTAGTATGGCGTTCTGGGTGCAGTATAGTCTGCTTTAGCAGAATTGGGGCAATAGTATGTGCACACTGAATAGGATAAAATCCACAAGGATCTGCAGGCGGTGTCCTCGCCGAGGTGGGGGGGGGGGGGGGGAGAAGAGCATGCTGTACACTAGGGTGAGGAGCAGGTCTCAGAGGTGCCACTAGGTGAGCCATGGAACCAGGAAGAAGGCCACAAATTATGGAAAGGGTTAGCGCTTAGTCGTGACATTGGCAGACACCATGGGGGGATCGTAAGGACAGAGGGGGTCATTCTGACCCTGGCGGCCGGTGGCCGCCAGGGCCACCGACCACGGGAGCACCGCCAACAGGCTGGCGGTGCTCCCACGAGCATTCTGATCGCGGCAGTTCAGCCGCGGTCAGAAGCGGAAAGTCGGCGGTCTCCCGCCGACTTCCCGCTGCTCGGGGGAATCCTCCATGGCGGCGGAGCGCGCTCCGCCGCCATGGGGATTCTGACACCCCCTACCGCCATCCTGTTCAGTAGGGGTGCCGTGGGGGCCCCTGCAGTGCCCATGCCAAAGGCATGGGCACTGCAGGGGCCCCCGTAAGAGGGCCCCACTGTGTATTTCAGTGTCTGCAATGCAGACACTGAAATACGCGACAGGTGCAAACTGCACCCGTCGCACATACCCACGCCGCCGGCTCCATTCGGAGCCGGCTTCCTCCTGGGTTGGGGTTTCCCGCTGGGCTGGCGGGCGGCCTCCCGCCAGCCCAGCGGGAAAGCCTGAATGGCCTCCGCGGTCTTTCGACCGCGGAGCGGCCATATGGCGGTTAAAATAAAAAACCCCCAGAGTGTGCGCCGGTCAGCCTTCAGTTGTGTAAGGTGGCCTGGTGCCATTGCACGTGGGTTGTGGAAAATGTGCAAAAATTGTGGCCCAGTGGTCTGAGATTGGCCGCTTTCGGAGGCCCCACAGTACCTCATTGCGGAGCGCCCCTTCTTTAGCCTCTACCCACTTGCACACTGCTCCCCTCCAGGCTTTTACGGGGTAGTGGCTTTTACCGGTGCAGTGTGGGTGCATGGATGGCTAGTAGAAGTGCCAGGGTCGCAAAGCGAGTGTGAACCATGTGGCTCTTTTTGTGCCCGAAGATACCCAGGGCGCTGGCCTCCCAAGTTTGCAAGTCTGGCAGGGCCGTCACCTCGCGGACTGTGTCCTGAGGACCAATAATGTTGCAGGGAGGAGCAGGACAATAGCATATGGCAGAAGTCCACTCCCACTTAAGGGCAGCGCGGACAAGTCATCTGCGCTGTGGGATAATAACGATTTAGGCGTGCCGGGGTGGGTATGCCACATGCAACAGGTAGAATTGAATAATCTTAAAGCAGGAATTTTGTGAGACCTGGTTTGGGTGGGAGAACGCCATCTCCCACTCTTTGTCCCAAAGCAGCCTCCCTATATCTACCTCCCACTGTTGCCGAAGGGGATCAAGGGGGTGTTTACGAGTTTGCGGCTACCCCTGTAAATCCAGATTATAAAGTGGCGTCCTGTGTCCATTAGTATTGTGCATATAACTGGGTGTAGGGGTGGCTGTGGGTCTGCAGCAGCCCACAGGGGTTGGGCCGTGTTGCGGAGCTGTTGTTAAGTAAGCAATTGTCCTGCAGACAGGGAACCCTCCATAGTTAGGTGTGCAAAGGGGAGTAGGTGGCCCTCGGAGTATAGATCGCCCACAGTGTGAAAGGAACTCAGCGTCCAGCCTCTTAACTCTTGGGCTGTATAGAAATGAGGGAAAATGAGGAAGGCCTAACAAGGGAATGTTAGGGGTGTAGCATGGAGCTCTGCGGTGGGGCCAATTCTTTGAAAAAAGAGTGGGGGGGGTAGGTGGGAAGTTCACAAAGTAATTTATTAATCTTGGCAGGAAAATCATTTTTATAAGGGCGATTTAGCCGATAGGGGCAAGTGGGAGGGACTTCCAGAAAGTCATCTGTTCGTGGATTGCAGAGAGGGCTCTGCAAAGGTTACCCTCGTAAAAGTCTGACCTGCGTGGTATAGATGAACCCCCAGATAGTGAACTGCCTCCACACACCACTGCAATGGTGCCTATTCCAGGGTTAAGTCACTCTGCGGGTGTCCGGTAGCAGATCACCCGCATATATTACTAATCTGTGTGGACATGGTCTGGTAGGGAAACGCCCCACATCCGTCCCTCCGCTCGGAGACAGGCTGCCACTGGCTCCATCACCAGGGTGAACAGCAGGAGGAGAGTGGGCATCCCAGTCTGGTGCCCCTCCCCACTAGAAAGGAATCCGAGACTGAGGGGCCAAATCACACTCAGGATGATGGAGCTGTATACAGCAATCGAGTGTAGGTGAGTTGTCACCTTTGTAGTGTCCTGCTGGACACATTCTAGTGTTTTGCCAGCCACTCGGCTGAGGGCTGGCCTACTATCTATACCCCACACCCACCCAACACAGGCGTCACCGGTCAGGTGACCCTGCCAATAAAAAGGGCCGGGTGCACGTGCCCAGGGCCAGTTCTACCGACCATGCCACTGTGTCTGCGTGACTTATTTTAGTAGCATGAGGGCCTAGGGCCCAAACACTACATTGGCGACAAGGTGGGTCTGACCCACCCCAGCGGTAATTGGGCCAGAGGAGGAGTGGCACCAGCCTGAGTGACGAGGGCACCGAAAGAAGAGGAGGGCAAGGACAGCACCAAAGTGCCTGCTAACCTCACCGGGCATGAGGTGAGCCCGGGGGTACAAGGAAAGAACCCTCTCATCAGTGCGTGCTTTCCCCTGGACAGACTGCCGCTGCTCAAAAGGAAGAAAGCACAATGCAGCCCCAGCCTGACTAGCACTTGGGAGGAAGGTAAAGGCTGTTCTACTACCCCTCCCCGCACTTGCCCTGAATGCCCGCGTGGGCAATAGAATGAGCGTTCAGAGGTGCACCGAAAGAGGCGTGCACTAATGCCCAAGGCCGCCCCCTGTGTCGAATGAAGCGCGGCCCGCAGCATGTGGGAAGGCTGCCGGGCCGCATAATGCAGTGAGGTGCTTCCATGCACCAGAAAGCGAAAAAACAAGTGTCCAGAGCCCCCCCCCCCCAGCTGCCGGGTGGACAGAAAGTATGGTGGTGCAGACATGCACCGAAACAAACTAAATAGGATGGTGCAGACACGCACCAAAGCTATAAAATTCCAATTGCAGCCCCCCCCCAATAAACTGCAAGAAAATGCGTGAAAGGAAGGGGGCAGTTGCTAACAGGCACCCGAGGAGAATTAAAATGCCAGGCACTGCCCCCACCCTCACTGTACTTCGTGCCGTCTACATGCCTCTTCAAACGAGGCTGTGCATTCTTAAAAAATTGACATTTAAAAAAAAAAAAAAAAAGAAGACAGAAAAGTGGAAAAGAAAGAAAAAGACACTTACCTGCAGCTTCTGCAGCCCCCTCCAGCCTGGTTCCTCTCCAGTGTACAGCATCCATTTTAGGACATCCTCATTCCTCACTCCTCATCCCTACTTCTCATCCCTGCTTCTCATCCATCATCCCTACTTCTCATCCATCATCCCTACTTCTCATCCATCATATATTATCCCTACTTCTCATCCAGCATCCCTACTTCTCTTCCATCATCCCTACTTCTCATCCCTGCTTCTTATCCATCATCCCTACTTCTCATCCATCATCCCTGCTTCTCTTCCATCATCCCTATTTCTTTTCCATCATCCCTACTTCTCATCCATCATATATCATCCCTACTTCTCATCCATCATCCCTACTTCTCACTTCTCATCCATCATCCCTCCTTCTCATCCATCATACATCATCCCTACTTCTCATCCATCATCCCTACTTCTCATCCATCATCCCTGCTTCTCATCCATCATACATCATCCCTACTTCTCATCCATCATCCCTGCTTCTCTTCCATCATCCCTACTCCTCATCCCTGCTTCTCATCCCTACTTCTCTTCCATCATCCCTGCTTCTCATCCCTACTTCTCATCCCTCATCCCTGCTTCTCATCCATCATTCCTACTTCTCATGCCTCAGCCATCATCCGTACTCCTCATCCATCATCCCTACTCCTCATTCCTCATCCCTCAGTCATACCAACACATTTTCAGTTTTGTGAAACACACCTTCACACTGATTGGTTAGGAACAGCCAATCAGAGTTATGAGAGAGAGCTACATTCTTACAGCTCTGCTGGTTTGGGAAATACAAGGAGCCCACATCTAGGGCCATAAATCAGCTCTTGAAGAAAGGGTTATACAGTTCATCTACAGTTCATCCAAAATCGTTCTGGTTTCAGAAAAGAAAAGAAAAACAGCTCAGAGAGATAAAAGCAGCCTCAGATGTAAACATGTTATTTGTTACAAATAAAAAGCAGGCTCAGAGTTAAACATTTTATTTGTTACAAATAAAAATGAAACCAGAAAAGGTTTGGATGAATTGGATTGCACTGTCACCAGAGTTGATTCTAAACATGTTCTTTCTACATATGAAACTGAAACCAGAAAGGTTTTCGGTTGAACTGTAGATGACCTGTATAACCCTTTTTCCAAGAGCTGATTTATGGCCCAGGCTGTGGGCTCCTTGTATTTCTCAAACCAGCACAGCTTTCTGCAGAGGCCTGTGCAAACAGAAAAACACTGAGTTAAATAAAATGAAATATTGAGCAGCCTTGAATTCACTGGAAACAAGCACACAGTTGCATTTCCTCTCCTCCCTCTTCACCCACCATGTGTAATGAGGAGGCTGTTTTTCATTGAAATAGAATGCTACTCTCTCTCATAACTCTGATTGGCTGTTCCCAACCAATCTGTGTGAAGATGTGTTTCACAAAACTGAAAATGTGTTGGTATGACTGAGGGATGAGGAATGAGGAGTAGGGATGATGGATGAGGAGGAGGGATGATGGCTGAGGCATGAGAAGTAGGAATGATGGATGAGATGTAGGGATGAGAAGCAGGGATGAGGGATGATAAGTAGGGATGATGGAAGAGAAGTAGGGATGAGAAGCAGGGGTGAGGAGTAGGGGTGATGGAAGAGAAGCAGGGATGATGGATGAGAAGTAGGGATGATGTATGATGGATGAGAAGTAGGGATGATGAATGAGAAGTAGGGATGATGTATGATGGATGAGAAGTAGGGATGATGGATGAGAAGTGAGAAGTAGGGATGATGTATGATGGATGAGAAGCAGGGATGAGGGATGAGGAGTAGGGATGATGGATGAGAAGCAGGGATGATGGATGAGAAGTAGGGATGATGGACGAGAAGCAGGGATGATGGATGTAAAGTAGGGGCGAGGGATGAGAAGTAGGGATGATGTATGATGGATGAGAAGTAGGAATGATGGATGAGAAGTAGGGGTGAGGGATGAGAAGTAGGGATGATGTATGATGGATGAGAAGTAGGGATGATGGATGAGAAGTAGGGATGATATATGATGGATGAGAAGTAGGAATGATGGATGAGAAGTAGGGATGATGGAAGAGAAATAGGGATGATGTAAGAGAAGCAGGGATGATGGATGAGAAGTAGGGATGATGGATAAGAAGCAGGGATGAGACGCAGGGATGAGAAGTAGGGACGATGGAAGAGAAGTAGGGATGATGGATGAGAAGTAGGGATGATGGATGAGAAGCAGGGATGAGAAGTAGGGATGAGGAGTGAAGAATGAGGATGTCCTAAAATGGATGCTGTACCGGTGTCTGTCTCCAACAAGCAAGGCACAAGAGGAAGAAAGAGTGTCTTTCAAGCATGAAAGAAGTGCACTAGTGGCATCCAGTGGCCAAAGTCGGTACTGCACCCTAGTTCTATTTTAAAGTGGAAAAACCAGCTCTGTTGAAAGAGAGTCTACAGCAACACCCCAGAGAGTGACTGCACAAGACCAACAGCGCGCCCGCGGAGGAAAATGGCGCAGAACACGTAAACGGCGCAGAAGATGGAAGCGACGCGGACGACGCTGCACAGGGAAGGAGAAGACTGCAGATGACCCAGCCAAGCTGCAACGGTGAGAAATGGACGCAAGTGCCACGTGAGGCAAGAGGAAAGCGCGCAGGAACTGCGCCGCCCCTGGCGGCCGTCCGCCGCCACTGCCGAAAGAACGCCACATGCCCAGCAGTGATGGACATCACTGCAAGATAGAAGAGGGACATGCCAGGTGTCAACAAAAGACACCCAGAAGGAAAAGGGACAATGGGCCAGATGTAGCAAAATTTTGCGTGTCGCAAATGGCCCGAATCGCAATTTGCGACCCTGCAAAATCGGAAATGGGATGCAAAAACCCCATTTCCGAATCGGAAATTGCGACGCGAGCCATTACCGACTCCCATAGTGCGACCCGCAAATAGGGAGTCGCAAACCATATGAAAAAGCCACTCGCAAATTGCGACTAGTCGCAAAAAGCCCATTTTGCACACACAATTTACCACTATAGAGCAGGTGGTAACCAGAACCAAAGTATAAAAGGAGACCCAGAAGGCATCTGGGTTACTCAAGATGGCGGAGATATATGTGATAGCAAGGAGGAGGAGAGTCCACGCCGCACAGCAGAGGAGGAGGAGGAGCCAGAGACAGGAGAGGATATATAGAACCAGGCAGACACTTTTCTAACAAACTGAGGAGGAGATATATGATAAATACAGACTTAGCAGTGCAGCAATATTAGAATTAATAGATCTACTCAATCCCCAGCTGCAACGCCAGACTGTGTGCGGCAGCGCCATCCCCACACATGTGCAAGTGCTATGCTCACTGCACCTCTTGGCCTCGGGTAGCTATCAGGGGGTCATTGCTGTGGCAGGTGGGATATCCCAAAGTGCACTCTCACGGTTCTTCAGATGTTTCTTAGATGCCATACTCACACACATGTCCAGATACATATACCTACCCAGGAATGAGGCAGAAATCAACAGCACCAAGTTGGAATTCTACAGGATTGCCAACTTCCCACTTGTAATAGGGTGTGTAGATGGGACACATATACAAATATGCCCTCCTGCAAATCTGGAATATCTGTTCCGCAACCGGAAGTGTACCCACTCACTGAACATCCAGGTGGTATGTGACGCCCATTATGTAATCACTGACATGGTAGACAAATTTCCAGGGAGTACACATGACTCTTACATTTTCAGGCACAGTGGGATACACCAACGCCTAGAACGTGGGGAGTTTGGAGACAGAAATCTCTTAGGTATTGCTGAATACACCCTGAAGCCATACACACAGGTCACTGTTGAAACCATCCATGCCCTGCTATCATTGTCCATTTATGCCAAACAGGTGACAGTGCATATGCGCTACGTCCATGGATACTTACCCCGTACTTAACACCCAGCAATGAGAATGAGAGGCGATACAACAGTGCACATAGGAGGACCAGAAATGTCATAGAGAGGACCTTTGGACTGTTGAAGGCAAGATTCCGATGCCTCCACAGAAGTGGAGATGCGCTCCAGTATGCCCCAATAACAGCATTCAAGATAGTTGGCGCATGCGCTATACTGCACAACATTGCCACCAGACGTGGGCTACATCTCACCCCTGAAGACCCAGATTCGGAGGATGACGAGCAAGAGCTACCACATCGCCATCATGGGGATAGAAGCATTGCAAATCAAGGCAGACAGAGACGGGACCACATTGCAAACCAATACTTTGGAAGGTACGTGCTAACTGTCACCACACACACTAATGTCACACACAAAGAGCCCAGTTGTGAAGTGGAACAAACAAGAACTTTTATTAAGTGAACCTAAGTAATGATGAACTGAACTTTTGGGAAGGGGCTGTATATGTCCACCTGCAATGAGGACACATTCACCTCATGTGCCTCAAGTGTCCTGCAGTGCATAGGCTCAACTCCTCCGCCTGGGACGCCCAGCATGGCTAGTGCTTGGATTGTCAGCAGATCTCTGACATGCACTGCCACTCCTCAATACCCTTGTGTCCGTGGCAGATGCACTACTGACGGTGGAGCCCTCCTCACTATCTTGAGGTGTGTCTGCCGTGCCCCTAGCCACCTGTCTTGCCTCCATCATGTCCACAGCGTGGCTAATCCGACCCAGTCCCCGAGCCACATCCCCTGCAAAGTGGCCCAAGTCAACCTGCAAACTAACTGTAAGGCGTGACAGCCCTGTGGTGTTGACTGCCAGGCGGACGATTGATGCAGCCATGCGGTCCAACCGGTGTATGAGTTGCCGCTCACGGCGCCTTGCACTCTCTCTCTCTGACACTAGTTCAGTTACGAGTTGACGGATGGAGAGTGCAAGGTCACCAACATTATTGTTCAGGCGTTGGAACTCTGTGTGCACCTGTGCCAGCCCTGTGGTGAAATTCCGCTCCATATTTTGCATTGCCCCTGATATTACCCTCATCTGCCTTGTTTGCAGGCGCTGACCACTTATGAGGGCTGCCTCCGCGGCGGACATGGAAGAGTCACCTACTTCCTCCCGGGACACTGCAGGGACATGGACTCGGCGTCTGCGACGCGGTGGAGCATCAGGGTCCTACTGTATGGCACTGTGGCTGGGACCGGGTGCTGTGTCGATCTCCCCAATGTCCATTGGTGCAGCTGGTGGGGACTGTGGTTGGGTGGTGCTGGGCCCTGTAGTGGCTGCTTCTGACTCCTGTGCTGCCTGTTAGCTGCTCTCTGCACCCTGGACAGACTGGCTGGTGGGGATGTCTTGTGGGAGACCTGTGGGACATAGGGAACACACTGTCAGTATCTAACATCTGTTGTATGCCTCCTAATAAACTGTTGCCTATCAGCTGACTACTGAACTACATTGCCCATAATGCACCATTCTGGTGGTTGCAAGTCTGGAATGGAGCTAATTTGGTTGTGCATGCTGCTGTGTACTGGGTGGGTCGGGGTATGGCAGATATGGGTGTACATGCATGTTTCATAGTACTCACTTGTTGATGTTCCTGGCGCTGACGTGTCCAGCTCTCCCATTCCAGCCACTGCCTCAGGCTCAAGGGTCTGTTTCACAAGTTCCTCCATGGGTGTGGGTGGTGGGACGGTGGATGGGCCTCCTCCTGTGCCCCTCATCTCCCGGAGGCGCTCTGCCACCCTCTCCTTGGTCCTGGAGCGCAGGTCATACCATCTCTTTTTTATCTCCTCTATACTCCTGTGGTTCACCCCTATGGCGTTGACCTTCTCCTGGATGTCATTCCAGATCCGCCTTTTTTCAGTCTCTGGCACACTCAGGGCAGCCCTTCCGAATAGCTGGTCATGGTGCTGGCAGCATTCATCTGTCAGCACCTCTAGTTCCTTTTCTGAAAACTTCAGTTTTCTCTTCCTGCCAGAGTCTTCCATTCTTGCTGCTGTTCCTCCAGGTGGTTGCTCAGCAGTTTGAACAGGGTGTGGTCCTCCCTGCTCTCAGGTGTATTTGTAAACTTCCTGGCTGTGATGTCATCAGCAAGAGCCAGGAAGTGTTTTCCAGACAGTTCTGCTGCACCTGCATGCAATTTGCGGCACAGTCGCAATTTGCAACACCCACTCGCAATTTGCGTGTCCGTTTTTAGCGAGGTCGCAAAAAGCGACCCCGCAAACAGCGGACTCGCAATCTGCGGTGCAACTTCATTTGCGAGTCGCAAAATGAAGCCGCTTTTTCTTGTTGGATACCGGTTTGCGAGTCAGAAATTGCGAGTCGCAACGACTCGCAATTTGCGACTCGCTATTTTTTAGCTACCTACATCTGGCCCAATGTTAGGTGCACAGAGAGCTGCGCCACTGAAGCTGACAACTTGGGCAGGAGCCCGAGAAGATGGACAGAGCACCCGAGAGCGTGAAGTAACGCACGGGACAAGAGGCCGTGCCAGCCGGCCTTTCTGCAACACAAGATGGCCACCATTGGCCCATCACACACGAGGTTGAGAGAAGCGACCAACCCCTGCAAAGCACACCCAGGTTCAAGCAGGACGCAGTGCCGAGAAGGCACTGCTTTAAGGCCAAGCACTGCACCCTCCAGTGAAGAGGAGGCGGGAAAGAAAGTGACCCGCCGTCACTGCCCTGCAACGTGCCCAAGACTATTCAAGGAGTGTCCTCCCCCACCCTGCCTCAAGAAGGAGTCAGCAGCAACTCACAACAGGCAAGAGGAGATTCGTACACCCTGAGTGGCACAACGCCACCACTGCAACACAGGGAAGAGCCTTGGATAGCCTTGGATAGGACAGGACCTTTGAAAGGTCCACACAAAAGGAAGACAGGTGGCCAGACTCCACAACAAAGGAGAAGAAAGCATGGCACAGCACCACGCTATGAAGAAGGAACAAAGGAGATTGTGTGACATCACCTGTCACACTGCAAAACCTGACGACCACAGAAGAACACAGGTGGCCAGACGCCACAACAAAGAAGAAGAAAGCGTGGCACAGCATCACGCTATGAAGAAGGAACAAAGGAGATTGTGTGACATCACCTGTCACACTGCAACACCTGACGACCACAGAAGAACAAGAGCGGAAGATCAACAGGGTGGAGAGATGGAGGACTCATGCCACAAAGGAAGAGTGCACCCACAGACAAGACAGCCACCAGGGTGCGGTGACGTCACTGGAGACAGCTCAGCGGGAGTACCAAATGTAAGACGCCATGCGCAAACCGCATACTTGCCCCACGCATCAAAGTGTGGCCATCCAAACCACCTGTCACCAGCTGCTTAAAGCAGATGGCATCACTGCCAGCATCTGCACATGAGGAAAAGAAAGACTGCACTAGCTATGGCAAAGTCCCTCCAATCACCCTCACTCCAGCTACATCACTTGTCGTCCAGGTCTCCGAATGGCAAGCACCATCATTGCCATGTGCATCACGGTATCCATCAAAGGAGCAGTTAAACAACCAGACTGGAGTCCTACACCTCTGCTTTAATGCTCTGAAGAACCAGTCCACCAATGACCAAATTCTCACCCTGCCTGTATCCTGCTCTCGGTGGCCAGAGCAAGTCGTGACCTAGACCCATCTACCCCTGTGATTGCACGAGCGACTAGGCAGTGGCTCCTAGGAGGTCTTGCAGCTGCCCTATGTGGCACACAAGCAGCCCCAGCGCAGACCACAAGCAGTCCCGTGGCAACCCAGACAAGGGGCCTCCCAAGCTTGAGAGAGGACTTGACATTGCCCCACCGATGAAGTCAAGGAGACAGCAAGGCTGTGCAATGGAGACTCCAACAGGTCACAGCACACCAAGAATAATTCACTGAATACATCAGTGAATTAATACAACACCAACAAGACACCCTCCTGGCAACATGAGAGACACGTTTCTCTAAGACCATCTGAGAGCCCACCTACACCTGGTCCATGTTGGCAAGTGCCCTGACTACGAAACATCCACCATTGTGGTTGCACGAATGATTTGACCGTGGCTCCTGTCGGAGAGCCTGCAGCGGCCTGCAGATGGCCCACACGCAGCCCAGCACACTCCACGCCAGTCCCGTGGCAAACCCATTGAAAAGGTCTTAAGGAAGTTCCAGAGTGAAGAATCCACAAACGAGAGGTGGTCTGGAAGCAGCTCTGCCAACAAAGTGTCAGGATGTACAAAGGCTTCAGAGGAGGACTTCACACCATCACAGATGTCATCCGTCTTCGAGGGATTGGCCTATATGAAGCCAGGATGTCTCAACAAGCATATTCACAGCGGACTCCACCAACGCTCTTGCCTCACCCAATTCGAATGACGCACCCAATTCGAATGACGCACCCAATTCGAATGGCACACCCAATTCGAACGATAAATTGAACTGAAGAAACCATCCAGCCTCGCCACGAGTGCCCACAGGACGGAACCACAGTGCATCAGTGGACACTTAACCAGCCATCTGACTGTCAGAGTCCGGACCTCTTCCACACAGTGTTCGTGCCCGGCCGCACCTGGTTAAATCATGGACTTGTGCGGAAGTGTCCGAGTGCTCCCAGCTGCACCTGTCCCCTGCAATACTGCAGCCTGCCTTCTCGAGGCCGAGAGACTGATGATGGTGTTTAGTTATTGTGTTTTCTTTTGCAGGTTGGACTTTGTTTTGTTCCTCAATAAAGTTTTGGAGGAATGTAGTGTCCTGCTGGACACGTTCTAGTGTTTTGCCAGCCACTTGGCTGAGGGCTGGCCTTCTATCTACACCCCACACCCACCCAACACAGGCGTCACCGGTCAGGTGACCCTGCCAATAAAAAGGGCCGGGCGCACGTGCCCAGGGCCACTTTTACTGACCATGCCACTGTGTCTGCGTGACTTATTTTAGTAGCATGAGGTCCTAGGGCCCCAACACTACAATCTTCATACTCCCATGTGGGCCAGCGCCTGGAACAAATAATCCCAAGAGAGGGTATCGAATGCTTTCCATGTCCAAGACAAGGCAGGTTTCATGAGGGAAGATGTTTTGTACTTGGTCCTGCACACGCGGACGTTTTGTGAAGTGCTGCGGCCCGGGGTGAACCCATTTTGATTTTCGTGGACGAGATATGGGATGACCTGGGAGTAGCGGCTTGCTAGAATTTTACAGAGGATTTTGTAGTCGGTACCCAGTATGGCTTTGGTTTGGTACGAGCCTAGTTGGGTTAGGTCATGGTGAGGTTTCAAAATTGAGACTAGCACAGAATATTCGGGGGAGAGGGGAGAAACCCCAGGCGCAGGGCCTCCTCGAACATTTCTAGGAGGTGTAGGGCCAATTTAGTAGCAAATACAGAGTAATAGTCTAATAGGAGGCCGACTAGTCTGGCAGTTCTGTTGTGAGTCTTCGATGGCCTGTAGGACCTCCTGCAATGTAATAGGAACATCCAGTGCACACCTAGTGGATTGTGGGATTTGTGGGATCAGGAGATTTGACAGGAAACCTTGTATGACTGCCTGGGGGGCCGTGTCAGGAGTTTTGTATACATTCGCATAATATGTGGAGAAATCATGAAGTATTTCCTCATGTGTGCAGAGTATGTACCACAAAAGAGACCGAATCTCTGTGATAGGGGTACTCATTTTGGATTGTTGGACCAGCTAGGCCAGCAGCAGTCCAGCTTTGTCGCCTTCTCAATGAACCCAGGTGGCGGTTGCAGTAAAACTGAAACACAGGCCGGCGCTCCAGTAGGGATGTTTAAGATACCCTCGCTACTATGCGTTGGAGAAGAGCATCAGTGTTGGTATCAGACGAGTTGTGTAAAGCAGCAGGAAAGGTCTTTTCTTCATCGATCTCACACTCTAAGGTTCGACGTACACCCACTATGTCCTTCATTAAAATGCCTCGGGTCACAGTTTTAAAAGAATCCAACTCAATGGCTTGTGAGGTGGCTGTGTTGTGATTGTCAGTAAAGCATTGTTGGATATGGGTCCATTGTGTGTCTGAGAATGCTGAGTCCTCCATTGTATCTCGTTGGAGGCGCCAAAGTGGAACTGGAGGTCGGTGGGCGGAAGCCATGCAAATCCACGGTGTGGGCGTCGTGGTCTGCGACCACTCTCCCAAGATAATCGGAATGCAGTGAGCTCCATACATCCACAAGAGACCAATGATCAAGCCATGCTTAGAGGTCAGCCGCCTGGTGACTGGAAGGGGGGTGAGGAAGGCCGGGGGTGTAAGATCTATCCAGGGTTATGTCCAATACACAATTGTAATCGCCACCCAACAGCCAGGGCAGGTGTGTTTTATGTGCTAAGTTGGCTGGTCCAAGATGGCGACCACATTGGATGCTCTTTAGCGAGCTTTGCACGGGGCCCGAATATTATCCTGATCTATCACTACCACGGGGGTCCCCTTGACAGTGTTACAACCTGCGAGCCTGATCCTCGCAGGCTGGACCCCTGAACTGCAACAGCGAGGTGGAAGGCGACGAGGTGGATCCCGACCTGCCCGCAATAACAGAGACTGCAGCAGTGAGGAAGATGGGGGCTCAGGCTTGCGGCGGGGCTTAGCATCTAGTGCAGTGGGCCAGGCCCATTGACAGATGGAGGATGGCGTATCTGCTGCCTGGCCTGTGTGCCTTGACCGACGGGAGGGCTCCATGATGGCTGTCGCGCGGTGTGGAGTTTGCCGACGCTGAGCTTGACAGCGGGTGCTTTTGCCTTGCACCGGCAGGGACGGTCGTGGTGAGACGGAGGCCGAAGGGCCATTATCATTCCGGAGACCGACGACACAGTGAGTGCGTTACCGCAGAAAAGACGAAGGGGCGCGTGATATCACTGGCACTGAAGTGCAGGACCCCACCACCATTTTGCGCACCTGCATTCTCCCTTACCGGAGACGAACGCCTCCACACAGCGTACACCCTGGGGAAGAGGTACACGCAAGCACACATGGGCCAGAGCTGCTGATTAAGGGAACCATCGTTATGAGTCAGCGATCTTACACAGACTTGGCATTCCTAGTATATAGTTTTTAAGCCACAGTCCTTGGGGAGAAGTGGGTCCCGGATGAGAACATGGCGGGCTGCGGTGTTCATGCAGTGCGCTAGGGCGCTTCCGGTTCCTGGGGGACGCGGCAGGACGCGGCTGCCGAGCGGATTGCGGCTGTAGGCACACGGATGTGCGCGCCGTGTTTTTTGGAGTCTGAGGCAGACTGGAGGGCAGCGGGGGCTGTCTGGTGGCGCCGGGCCGCACTGGAGCTGCGCCGAGCGTGGAAAGGTGTGGCGCAAATTCCCCTTTGGGGGAATAGCAGCAGCAGTAGCTGCAGTAGCGGCTCGTGTGGAGCAGCAGCCGAGAAGTTACGGCAAGGGGCACAATTTAATGAAAATTTGGAGAAGAGAGCCAGGAGAAAAACAGTGAGGCAGTGTGGGGGGGGTTGATTCCCCTCCCCCGCTTTTCTTAACAAGAGTGGAGGGGACTGATCAGTGACTCCGGGACAATTTGGTTGCGACTGCCGAGGAGAAGGGAGACAAGGGGGGGTCAGCCAAAAAAAGACCGAAATCTAAATCGGGGGAAGGAGGAAGGATTGCGGTGAGGAAGGTGGGGGAAAGCAAGCATAAGGGGAGAGATAAGTTGACGCCCTCCCTATGGTCTTTTTTTGAAAGTGAGACCAGAGGTAATTAAGCTAACCCCTGGGCAGGCCAGAGTGGCAATGGAGGTTACCACCAGGCAGTCGGGTAGTGCTGCCGGTGAGGGCGGGGGGCGAGGCCCCCCCGCCACTGTCAGGAGAGGTACAGATGGCCCCAGTACAAGTTCAGATCCCAGACGCTATGCCCGCAGAGGCTCAAGACTCCGCGTCTAAGTCGGTAGTTGTGGAATCCCCTCAAGCCGTCCCTGTTACCTCCCCTTCATTGAGTTCTTCGTTGGAGGCGTTAATTTTGTCTATTTCTGAGGATGTAAAAAAAGGTTTTGCGAGCTCAGAAGTAAATCAAGGGGAGATAAGAGAGGTTTGTGCTATTTTAGAAAGGAAAATTGATGGCGTAATGGAAAGAACACAGGCCCTGGAAGAAGCGATGGGGGGTATGAAGGAGGAATTGGCACAACATAAGGGTGAGATCAATACACTGAAGGGGAGCGAACAGGCATTAAAAAACAGGGTTGAGCAACTGGAAAATTATTCAAGAAGAAATAATTTAAAACTTTTGAAAGTGCCTGAAGGTATAGAAGGGAACGATCTTAAGGCCTTTGTAGTATCACTAATTAAATCAGCAGTGGATCTGGAGGAGACTGAGGAGGAAATCGGAAAGGAAATTCAGAGAATCCATTGAGACCCCTTCAAGCTGCGAATGAACAGTAGTAGACCTCGGAAAATTTTGATAAACTTTTTGACATACCAGATGAAAGAAAAGATCTTATCTAGAGCATTGAAACAAAAATCTTTAAGAGTGAATGATATTGTTTTTGAGATCAGGTCTGATTTATCCAGGGTTACTATGGACAGGCAGTGGCAGCTGGGGAAACGTTTGGAGATTTTCAAATCTTTGGGGGTCTCGGCCCAGTTGAAATTCCCAGCCTTCCTCCGGGTCATGTATAATAACAAAATGTATAATATCAGAGACATAAGTGAGGCGGATGAATTATTGGTAGTGGTCAAAAATGGGCAGTCCACTGAATAAGGTTGCGTTTAATGTTTAAATTCCCCCAGGAACACGGGGGCGCTCTAAAATTTGGGATCATTATGGTCCTTAGTCGGGGGGGTTCTCCATGGGTGGGGTATGGGGGGAAGGGGATGGGGAAAGTGGGGTAGGGTCAGGGTTGGGGAGGGAGAGTGGGAAAAAAGCAAAAAGTAGTGCCTCTTCAACCCAGTTATCTGTTTCCTAAGTTTGATCGATAGCTAGCAGGAAGAGAAGGCAGGGGCTGAAGAACATATCATTGCAAAATTCTTTCATGGAATGGTAATGGCTTGAGGGTGCGAGGAAGAAGGGAGCGAATATTACAGTATCTGCAGGATTCTACGGCGCAAATTTTAATTTAGCAGGAAACGCATTTAACAAAGGCGGAGTGCATTAGCATAATACAAAAGCTGAGGTGGGTTCAAACATTTTCATGTACAGAACACAACTATCATAATAAAGGGGTGGCAATCTTAGTTAAACATTCACAGCAGGGGTGTGTGGCAATTTTGGAATCTAGATCAGATATAGCAGGGCGATGGGTGATAGTTAAAAATACAATTTGGGGGTCGTAATCTGGTTTTAGCAGGTTACTATGGCCCCAACTGCGACGATATAGAATCTTTGAAGCATCTCTTTTCTCACCTTCTTGAATTTTCGGACCCGGTTATTTTGATGGGTGATTTTAATGTGGTGTTAGATAATGAGCTGGATAGGCATAACTGCAAGTCACGAGGCACGCCTAAGTCGCAACAATATTTAAGGAGGATGATGAAGGAATTTGGCCTGTGCGATATTTGGAGACAAAGGGTGGGGAATAGCAGGGATTTTTCTTTTTTTAATAAGAAATACAGACATGCCTCTCGAATCGAATATTTTTTATTAGACTCACGTTTGAGAGAGGAGGTGAAGAATATAGCGTATCTACCCTCGCATCTATCAGATCACTCTGCGGTGGTGTTAAATATGAGTCTTCGGCAGACAAGCTTCAGTAATCGGTGGACGATTGATCGGTCCTTGTTATTAGATCAGGAGGTGTTGCTAAAGCTGCGTGAGGAATCCAAATTCTTTTTTAGTGTAAATTTGGGTTCCGCCCCATTATCAGTAGTATGGGACACGTTTAAAGCGGTTATTCGTGGGGAGATTAGGTGTAGCTCCATCCAGAAACATAAACGGCGGAGAGACGAGATTAATTCAATAGAGCAGGAAATGCTAAAATATAAAGTCGAAATAATAGAAGCAGGGGAGACTGAGGCTTTGAGGGCCAGCTTGGATGGGTTGAGAAGTCAGTTGGAGAAGATACTACAGGGAAGAATTCAAAGGAAATGGGAGGCAAGCAAATTGGCTCATTTTGAATATGGGGAAAATGCGGGGAAGTTGTTAGCCTGGAAAGGCAAATCAGATCGTGTTAGGAACTACATCAAGGAGGTTGAAATGGAGCACTCAGGAGAAAGAAGAACGGATGAGGCGGCAATAGAATCGGCTTTTCAAAACTTTTTTTCACAATTGTGTTCGGAGGGGTTAGAGGTGGATGAAGATATGGTAACAGATTGGATGGGGGCCGATATATCTTTAGGCATATCGTTGCAGGAGAGGGAAGCATTGAATGCTCCAATAACGGCTGAGGAAATTAGGAGAACCTTGATTAGTAGTAAGTTGGGGATGGCGCCGGGTCCGGATGGTATCCCAGTGGAAGTCTATAAGGTATTAGGGGACTCAATTATCCCCGTACTGACTGAGCTGTTTGGGGGGATTCTGGAATTTGGTAATGATATTCCTCTTTCGTGGAATGAGGCGGTGATCTCGTTAATTTTAAAACCGGATAAAAATCCAGCAAAATGTGCTTCTTACAGGCCTATATCATTGCTGAACGGCGATTATAAATTACTAGCTAAGATTCTAGCGGCTAGGTTGAGTAAAATAGCTAATAATTTAGTGCACCCAGATCAAAAAGGCTTTTCTAAGGCAGATATCTGCATGAATTAACTTTTGAACTGATCGGGGCAATAGATATGGCTACAACGTTTGGGGCACCATTGGCAATTATTATCTTAGATGCAATGAAAGCCTTCGACCAAGTAAATTTGAACTTTTTGAAATCGATTTTGAGGCGGGTCAACTTAGGATCCAAGTTTTGAGGGGTTATTGACCAGATCTATACATCACCACGTGCCAAGATTCTGGTGAATGGGAAACTTACGGACCCCATTACAATTTCAAGAGGTACTAGGCAGGGTTGCCCCCTGTCGCCTCTATTGTTTAATTTGTATATTGAACCGTTTGCTAGAAAAATCAGACAAAACCCTCTTTTCTCGCCCTTTTGCTGCAAGGGATGGGAAAAGAAAATCTCTTTATATGCAGACGATTTACTGATATATACTAATAACCTGCCTTTAGCTTTTAACACAGTTAAAGATCTCGCCGAACAATTTGGAAGGATATCAGGGTATCGGATTAATGTGGGGAAAACAGAAACTATGCAGTGGAATATGGAAGTAGGGTCAATATCAAATAAGCAGGAAATACGGTACCTGGGCATTTTAGTGACCCAAAATCTGAAGGATTTAGTGGAAAGGAATGCACGAAAGTTATTAGGTGAATGTAAAGCTATGCTACAAAAATGGGCATATCTCCCTTTGACGATTCTTGGGAGGATAAATTTAATTAAGATGTTTATTTTGCCCAAATGGAATTTTGTGTTTGCAGCTATACCTTTGGCAATGCATAAGGGATACCTGGATAAAATGCAGCAGGCGATTAGTAATTTTATTTGGAATTCAAAGGGGCCGAGGATAATATGCAGAAGAAGGGAAAAGGGAGTACTGGCTCTATCTGATTTGACATATTATGCGTGGGCTTTCTTGTTTAAGAACTCAAGGATGTTGTTTCTGTGCCCAGACGGTTCAGCGGTGGGCAGAATGTATAAGGCAATGGTTTCATCTGTGAAAGGGGCCTCAAAGTCTTTTCTATTTAAATTCGGCGACCCTAAATTTTTCACAAAAGTTAAATTAAAAGTGTTGCAAGGATTGGCAAGGAGCTGGTATCAGTTGAGACGACGGGTGGATGCACATTATTACAGCTATCAGGCCCCTATCTGGGATTCCCCGGGCACCCCAGAATGCGGTAAAGATATCTTAGCATTACCACTCAAAAGGGCAGGTGTGGAAAGGTGGGGTGAGCTTTCGCGAGAGGGTACTTTACTTTTATGGGATGAATTGGTAAGGATAACGGATGGATCTCTGTCCAGGTTACAATATTTACAGATAAGAGAGTGGGAAAAAGAAATTAAGGGGGGATTGGGAGTGGTAAATGCTTTGGAGGATTATTTTTTAGAGCTGGCGGGCTCGGCACCTGTGAAGAGGTTGGCGGTTTGGTATTGGGAACTATTAGAAACTCTGGATGAGAATTTTGTCCTACCAAACAATTTATGGGGCAAGACGATATCAGGCGATAAGATTGGGTTATGGTGGAAGAAGTCGTTTGTGACTCTGTATGAAGTAGTGAAGCCTGCCCCATTAAGGAAAAAACATCTTTATACTCTACACAGAGCGTATATATCACCGGAAAAACTTTCCAAGTTTAAGAAGGGGGAAGTGACTAAGGGGCATATTTATACTCTCTTTGCGCCGAATGCGACAATCAGCACAAACCCTGCCCCATATTTATACTTTGACGTCCGACCCCGCGGGCGTCAAAGTTCCACCATGTGCGTCATTTTTTGGAAGGGGGAACCAGCCTTGCGTTAATTATATGCAAGGTAGGCGTTCCCTTCCAAAAAATGACTTTAAGGCCTGTGCGCCTTATTTATACTGTGACGTCATTTTAACGCACAGGAGGGGTCAGGCCTTAAAAAACGGCGCCCAGCCTGATGGGCGCCGTTTTTTAATGCCTGGGTCAGGGCAGGCGTTAAGGGACCTGTGGGCTCAGAAGGAGCCCAGAGGTGCCCTCCCATGCCCCCAGGGACACCCCCTGCCACCCTTGCCCACCCCAGGAGGACACCCAAGGATGGAGGGACCCATCCCAGGGAAGAAAAGGTAAGTTCAGGTAAGTTTTTTTTTCCGTATTTTTTTGTGGCATAGGGGGGCCTGATTTGTGCCCCCCTACATGCCACTATGCCCAATGACCATGCCCAGGGGACATAAGTCCTCTGGGCATGGCCATTGGGCAAGGGGGCATGACTCCTGTCTTTGCTAAGACAGGAGTCATTTCAATGGGGGTTGGGCGTAAAAAAATGGCGCAAATAGGGTTGAGGCCTGAATTTTGTCTCAGACCTGACTTGCCCCATTTTTTGACGCCCAAGCTCCATTTTCCCCTACGCCGGCGCAGCCTGGTGTGAGTCATTTTTTTTTACGCACACCAGTCCGCTGCGCCGGCTAACGTCATTCAATAAATAAGGCGCCCGCATGGCGCTTTGGAATGGCGTTAGCCGGCGGTAAAATTTTTGACGCACAACTGCATTGGCGCAGTTGTGCGTCAAAAAGTATAAATATGGGCCTAAATGCCCAAAATGTGGCGGGCCAGAAGCAACGGATATACATATGTTCTGGGATTGCCCCGCTATTCGGTTGTTTTGGGAGGAGGTTTTTGGGACAATATCATCTATGCTAGGCTGGAAAATCAATGTATCACTCCCACTGATTATATTTGGGCAGTTACAGGAAGAGGGTATATGGAGCAGGGTGAATAAAGCTGATCGTACATTTTTGTTTTATGTAATTGTGCTGGGCAGGAACGAAATTTGCAAAAATTGGATGAAGGAGCACCCTCCGAGCTATACAGATTGGCTTAATGCAGCTCTCCGGGTGGCGAATATGGATTTAAATACGCAGGGTTCTAAGAGAAACGCAGAACTGTGGTCATCATTATTAAAATGGGAGGGAGTAGTTTGAATCTGTTTTTCTGTTAATATCTGCTACTTTGAGACTATGTGAAATTGATCTGGTTATTTTCTCTCTTTTGTCCAATGATTAGTCACCGTTTGATGCTCCGGCAGGTTTGCCTAGGCAGACCGGGAGATACAAGGGTGCATCCCCTGGCAAGAGTCTCTCTCTTAGTTAGAGGGTGAGTAGGTTACAGGAACTAAGAGGTGGCTCAGTAAGCGGGGTTGAATGAGGACTAAAAAAAAAAATATATATATAGTTTTTAAGCGCCTATCTGTAGGAATATCGGAGCAGGTGCAACTACACTACACCCATTGGCTGCATTACATGAGGGACCCTGCACTGGAGCCCAATGACTGGCCTTCTCCCCCTTAGGCCTTCCTGCAAGACAGTATAACGGTACCCACAGACTGCAGGCTTGTGCCCTTAATCTCGCACACTGACTACATAGCGCTCTGAATCTAAGGACTGTATAGCACCGCTATTTGGGTGTCTGCCATCTAATGTCTGAAGGTCCTTGTCCGCGATGGTGCTGCTGCTGTGTCGCCACTCATAGCGACTCAGTCCCGAGAGGATCTGCTCGCTGCTATAGATCTCTCCCTTGCAGAGTCATGGGGAAACCACGGCTTGCAAGAACACCGGGAGACAACATGCATACAGCCGAGACTGACGCTACAGATTCCTCATCACAAACTACACAATTTTGTCATCTGGAAGCCACACTTCACAGTCACTCTGAGAAATTTGACACTATTTTACATGCCATACTGGATACTAAGATTTCATTGGAGACCAAGATAGAATCGGTCTCTTTGGAAGTGAACTTGTTGAGAGCGGATCATCGTAAACTTGTAGAGGGGGTCACCCAAGCAGAAGCCATCACACAAACTGTATCGCCGACTTTCCAATCAATGCAAATGCAAATAACGTCCATGCAGGAAGAATCAAATGCCTTCCACCGCAGGGCCGAAGACGCGGAGGGCCGCTCACGATGCAATAACATCTGCTTTATTGGATTCCCTGAGCGTTCCGAACTCCCCATTGCACAGCTGTTCTTGGGAAACTGGCTTCACTCAACGGTGTTTAAAGATAGCGTGCCTCCTCTGCTCTCCATTGAAAGAGCCCACCATATACTGGGTTGTCCTCCCAAAGTGGGAGCCCCACCGCGTCCACTCATAGCTCGCTTGTTAAATTTCCGTGACCGAGATACAATACTTAAATTCTTTCGCACCAAAGGATCTCAGCACTTTGAAGGCACATTGATATCTGCATACCCAGATTATACAGTGGAGGTACAACGTAAAAGGGGATCCTATTTGTCGGTTAAACAACGGCTTTGTGCCTTGCAAATCAAATATGCTCTTCTATTTCCAGCGAAACTTAAAGTCATGGATCAAGAGAAAACACATGTTTTTCAATCCCCAGAGGATGTATGGACCTGGCTACATGCCAAGGGCCTGGCGACAACAGAGGGAGAAGAAAAAGAGAGGGGCACATGGATCACCCCTAAACCAAGAAGGCGTCGCAGAAATCCAGCTAACTCCCTACCGGACCACACCCAGGCAGTGGCGGAATGGGCTTGGGCAGTTGAGATGGTGACTAAATGTCGGACCAATTCCCTTTCTGCTGTTCGCTCTGAACACACACTAACATCGGGGTCAGACACTGGATCTGAAGTTTCCTCGACAGGCAGCAATAAGACGCCTCTTGTCACACCCGGATCAGTGGATGACCTTATTTCACTGAAGTCTATAAATAACTTTGGTTCCACTATCTAACGTCCTCTGCCTCTTTCCTTGCTCAACGCTGCGAATGCTCTGCAGACAACCACCTCAGCTTACTTCCCTACCATCCATAACGGGCCCCAAAGAGGGGCATTTCCATAACTGTACTGACACCAACCCCACAAGATGTACCTTTGGACATTTTGTTCATGGAGACACCATGGTATTTGTTACTTGACTATTGTTTGTGCGCATTGGGCGGTATACTGCACGGTTGCGGCCCTGGGGAGATTGTTCTTATTGTTGGGGTTCTTCCTTATTTTTTATGTCTATGTTCTACCATGCTTAATACTACAGTGTTTTGAGCGGTACCGCTGTTCTGGACATGTGTACATAAGAATGCAGTTGATTTTGAGGGTGGACCGAGACACATGCATAGTGGGACTCAGTAAACTGTTATTTAATATGCACTGCCTTAGAAATGATGTCTAACATATCGTCGAAGGCCCATATTCCACAATACAGATTCTTAACCGGGAATGTACGGGTTATAGCGACTTACACCAAACGCTACAGAATACACTCATATCTCAAACGGCATGCAGTAAACATTGCAATGCTTCAGTAGACGCATCTCACGATTTCAGAATTCAACAAGTTGCGATCTAGGTGGCGGGGGCAAACATACGGTACTGTCACATCTGCATATGCTAGGGGTGTCCTAATCTGGGTGGCCCCTGGGACTCCCTTTGCCCTTACATTGCAGACCATAGATGTGGATGGCAGATATGTCGTACTGGAAGGTAACCTAGATGGCATGCCCATTAATTTGGTGGCTGTCTATGCTCCTAATACAAATCTAACACAATTTTTAGATTCTCTAACACCAGCGTTGTTCCAGGATCCACTTGTTTCGACGATTTGGGGTGGAGACTTTAATTGCATTATGGACCCCCAATTGGATCGCTCCCATCCCCCGCTATCAACAGCCACTAATATTCGTAACGCCCACCACTTTCGTTCCTGGAGCACACATGAGACTTGGGGACATATGGCGCATAGGTCACCCACACAACCGTGAATACTCATTCTATTCCCCTGTACACAACCTTCATACTAGGATAGATTTCCTATTTAGCTCCAATAACAACGGACCCCTCCTAGATCGCTCAGAATACTTAGCCAAAACATATTCAGATCATAACCCATTGACAGCGATACTGAGCTGGGGATGACCACGTCCTTCCATACATACCTGGCGCCTGCAAAAGGAGGCTGTATTGGATCCTCCGTTTCGGGAATCACTATTACAAACTATCCGACAATACTTTCTAACCAACGCAGGTTCTACCTCCTCTCAGGCGATAGAATGGGAAGCTCACAAAGTAGTAGATGACACTGCATGTCTTCGACCTGGGGAGTTAGGAAGCAACTACTACAAGATCTCTCTGGGATAGAGCTGGACTTGCATCAGGCAGAATTACATGACGTGATGCGCACTGTCTCACCGTCACACCTACGTCAGCTCCAAACTCGTAGACATGAAGCGGAATCCACCTTAAGTCGGCACGACTATCGCACAAGAGTGGCTTTGCAACACCTCCATGGAGATCGGTCGGGCAAGGTGCTAGCCTGGCTTCTCCAAGGAGTACACAATGATATACCGGCTATGTCAATAAATACGCCGGATGGTACAATGGCCACTTCACTATTGGCTATTAATGCTACTTTTCGTGACTTTTACCAACAATTATACGAACAACCAGCTGACCTGAGTGCGGAGGGTGCGCGGAGTTTCTTACGGGAGGTATACCTCCCTAGGCTCACAAACCCGCAGCGCACTAATATAGAGGAACCAATACACTTAGGGCCATATTTATACTTTTTGACGCAAAACTGCGCTAACGCAGTTTTGCACCAAAAAAATTAGCGTCGGCTAACGCCATTCGAAAGCGCCATGCGGGCGCCGTATTTATTCAATGACGTTAGCCGGCGTTAGCCACCGGCGCTGTCTGGTGTGCGTTGAAAAAAACGACGTACACCAGGCAGCGCCGGCGTAGGGGGAAAATGGCGTATGGGCGTCCACAAATGGTGCAAGTTAGGCTGAAGCAAAAAAAACGCCACAACCCGATTTGCGCCATTTTTTTACGACGCCCATCCCCCATTGAAATGACTCCTGTCTTAGCAAAGACAGGAGTCATGCCCCCTTGCCCAATGGCCATGCCCAGGGGACTTCTGTCCCCTGGGCATGGTCATTGGGCATAGTGGCATGTAGGGGGGCACAAATCAGGCCCCCCTATGCCACAAAAAATAAATAAAAAAAATACTTACCTGGACTTACCTTAATGTCCCTGGGGTGGGTCCCTCCATCCTTGGGTGTCCTCCTGGGGTGGGCAAGGGTGGCAGGGGGTGTCCCTGGGGGCAGGGGAGGGCACCTCTGGGCTCATTCTGAGCCCACAGGTCCCTTAACGC
Source organism: Pleurodeles waltl (assembly GCF_031143425.1). Classification (NCBI taxonomy): domain Eukaryota; kingdom Metazoa; phylum Chordata; class Amphibia; order Caudata; family Salamandridae; genus Pleurodeles; species Pleurodeles waltl. The sequence continues at coordinate 974,497,048 of NC_090440.1, read as the reverse complement.
CTGCCCTGACCCAGGCGCTAAAATCCGGCGCTAATGCGGGTTTTTTAGACCCGCCCACTCCCGGGAGTATAAATACGACGCATATGCATCGGAGTCATTTTTTAAGACGGGAACGCCTACCTTGCATATCATTAACGCAAGGAAGGTGTTCACGCAAAAAAATGACGCTAACTCCATGAACTTTGGCGCTAGACGCGTCTAACGCCAAAGTATAAATATGGAGTTAGTTTTGCGTCGAATTTGCGTAAAAAAAAACGACGCAAATTCGGCGCAAACGGAGTATAAATATGCCCCTTAGAGGAGATCAAAACAGCCATTACGCAAATAGCCCGCAACAAAACACCTGGTACAGATGGCTTGCCCACTGAATATTATGCCACATATCCCCCCACCCTCCTCCCTCGGCTGCTGGAGGTCTATCCGGAAGCATTTGAAGGAGGCTCCCTACCACGTTCCTTGCTCGCAGCCTTAATTGTGGTGTTGCCTAAACTGGGTCAGGACCCAACGGATGTACAGTCCTATCGTCCTCCGTCTTTACTTCATTTAGACTGTTAAATACTGGGAAAGATTATAGCCAACCGTCTATTGCCTGTAATGCACACATTAGTACATCATGACCAGTCAGGCTTTATACCTGGTCGCACCACCTTTCTTAATATTAGGCACCTCTTACACTTGATCCATAATACAACAGCTAATGACATACACCAAGTGGCAGTCTCCCTGGACATAGAGAAGGCCTTTGACACCCTGAGATGGGATTATCTCTTTGCATGTCTAGACAAAATGGGATTTGGCCCACACCTTTTACGTTGGGTCAAGACGCATTATGGGGAACCATTGGCCAGAGTGAAGACAGGTCAGGGTATATCACGCTGCTTTAATATTCAGCGTGGTACACGACAGGGCTGCCCGTTATCACCACTCTTATTTGCCCTGGCCATGGAACCCTTGGCATGCTATTTGCGTACTCAGGCCAAAGCCTGGGGGATATGGGACTCACAACGATTCCACGTGGTGTCCCTCTATGCAGACGATGCTCTTGTATATATAAGAGATATACGCACCACACTAATTGAACTACAACAACTGTTAACATGCATTGGGAAAGCCTCAGGTCTCCAGGTCAATTGGCCTAAATCATGTGTGTTCACGCTCACATTGTGCACCCCAGCCGATAGACGTACTGGAAATACTTCACGCTTGCAATGGCAGTATGATACCTTTAAACATCTAGGGGTTAATATCTATCACACATCCAAAAACCTTCTGGATGGCAACTTATACAGAACATTAACTAATATAGGTTCATCCCTTTCCTTTTGGCGATCGTTACCATTATCGCCGCTGGGCGGAGTGGCAATATCCAAGATGCTAATTCTACCTCTGCTGCTGTATTTTTTCTCGGCACTACCTATAATGATACCACATACGTTTTTGAACACGTTGAATAGCTTGCTTTTGGACTTAATATGGGGGGACAAACATCGTAGAGTAGCTCTTTCTAAACTCCAAAGACCCCTACAGGAGGGCGGTTTGGGTGTTCCACATTTTGAGTCATACTATGCAGTGGCGCAATTGCAATGGCCAACCTTATGGCTAATCTCTCCACTACATCCGGAAACACAAGATATACAAGCCCAAGAGTCAGTCCTGATACTACCCCACTACTAAAAATAGCACACACATGCTGCCACTGCTACCTACATCTTAAAGGACCTTACATTCCTTATTCACCTGAGATATCCATATGGGACATTCCTGGAATAAAACAGAATACACAAGCCCATGACTGGACTTATTGGATAGAAAAGGGGGCCACCTGAGCGGGCCATCTTTTTTCAGAGGGCAAGCTCAGATCCTTCCCGGACATGATTACCACATATGACATTACACCAGGACAATTCATCACTTATTATATCCTGTTAAAGAGCATGCGCCATCTCTGGGGTACAGTGGCTACTGAACCACCAATGTCTCCTGCATTACACGCCATTTTATCTGCTACGTTCACTAAACACGTTATTACCACCCTGTATATAGCATTCCGCGTACCCATCAGTACCCTTCTGCAGTCAGCACACAAAAAATGGAACACGGCATTGCCACAACCATTGACTGCAATAAAATGGAAGGTGGCGCTACAATCCATAAAAGAGATATCCCGTAATGCCCGATTTGGGTTTACCCAGTTCAATTATATACATCAAGCATATTTGGACCCACAACGCCTCCATCGGATGTATCCCACATATGAACATGTTTGCCCAAGTTGTGCTTCCTCCCCAGCTGGATTCTATCATATGGTGTGGGATTGCCCAACTCTACAGATTACTTGGCACAAAATTACCGAGGTGATCTCGGAACTGACCGATCACCCCCTACCTGGGACACCGACCTCTTGCTTGCTAAGTATTCGCACGAAACAAAAAAAGATAAATACCTCCATAGGTTTATTGACCTAGCATTTGTACTTTTTAAGCACATTATAGCCATGTCATGGAAATCCCCGTCTCCTCCACTCATATCGCAATGGTTAAAAGATTTAGGGGCATATTTATACTCCGTCTGCGCCGAATGTGCGTCAAAAATGTTGACGCACATTCAGCGCAAAACTTGCCTCATATTTAAACTTTGAGACCCGCGGACGTCAAAATCCCACCATGTGCATAATTTTCTGGATGCGGGAAACCGCCTTGCGTTAATCATATGCAAGGTAGGCGTTCCCGTCCAAAAAATGGCTTAAACGGTCGTGCGTCGTATTTATGCTTCTGGGCAAAAATGCTGCACGGCCGGAAGGCAGAGTCGGAAAATGACGCACAGCCCGAATTGCGTAAAAAATTAATGCCTGGGTCAGGGCAGGCATTAAAATGGGGCAAACACACCTGTATTTAATCAGAACACACAGAAGCAACAGCAGAGCAGCAAAAGAGAGACATGGAGGTGCTTCTCATCCAGCGTGCATGCAGACGCAGAGCCCAGCAACAACAACAGCAGCTACCACAACACCAGCAGGGACCCCAAGGCAGCGCAGAAGGCAGGAGAGGATATTCCACACCAGAACAACCCTTCATGGCCTCAGGGAACATGACATCATCCAGAGGTACATGTTGAACTGGCAGGCCATTCAGCAGCTGCTGCGCATCATAGAGCCACAGTTGGCACCCACCTTGCTGACACCCCACACCATCGAAACAGAAACCAAGCTGCTAGCTGTACTTCACATGTTGGTAAGTGGCTCCTTTCAAAGCACTGGCGTCCTGGTTGCCAGAATATCACAGCCATCATTCTCTGCCTTCTTGCCCAAAGTACTGGATGCCATCATTGGACTCACACCCCGCCTCATCTGCTTCCCAAACACACTGCAGAAGCAGCAGGAGACAAAACAGGGGTTTTACCTCATTAATGGATTCCCACACGTCCTTGGTGCTATCGGCTGCACACATGTATGCCTTGTGCCACCTGCTGCAACTGAACACCTCTACCGCAACAGGAAGCACACACACTCCATCAATGTGCAGGCCATTGTGGATCACCAAGGATTGTTCACCAACATCGTGGCAAAGTATCCTGGGAGTGTACATGACTCATTCATCTTCTGTCACTCTACCATCAATCAACACTTCCAGGATGGACGATATGGCAATGGACTACTTTTTGGTAAGTACAAAAACCTACTTATATACACACTGCACGGCAACCCTCTAGGACACACAACACATACACCACAACAGCAACATGTGGACAGGAACACACAGAGGTTGTGACATCGCCAGCCATGTTTGATAGGTCTGCAGTGAACCTGTCACACATCTGAAATTAGTGCACAGTCAAATGTTAAGATGTCAATGATCACAACGTATGAAGAGGTTTGGCTAATTGTCACCTTGCAAAATGTAAGCGTCTCACTGATAATTAAATTAATCCATTTCATAAGTCTAAAGGTATGGGATGTCCAGGGTACATAGATGCTAACGTGTTACCACCACTGTCAAAATGAATCTGTGTATGGAACTATCATCTCACCCCCAGTGAAGACACAGGGACACCTGTATCACAAGTCACAATGCTAGGGAGTGCACACTGTACTGCAAATACCCAAACATACTGCTGACAACATGTCAGCAGGCAAACACTTGTTCAGCCAAGGAAACAACACAATGCAGATGGTACATCCTACAAGCCTAGGAAGGAACACAATAACACAAAAGAGTCACAGACAACACAAGACAACTACTGCGATGCAAGGTGATATTAATGGGGCAAGCTACATCAACATGATCCCATTCATTTTCTTTTTCAGCTGATCAGGGGTATGGGATCCAGCCATGGATTATGACACCATTTGGCAACCCAAGCACTGCAGCAGAGCGTGCCTACAATGAGGCACATAGGAGGACACGCACCATAGTGGAGAGGACCTTCGGCATCCTCAAGTCGAGATTCAGGTGCCTCAACATCACTGGTGGCAGCCTCCTATATTCACCAGAAATGGTTTGGAAGATCCTTTTAACATGTGCCATCCTGCACAACATTTGCATACGAAGGAACATTTCCCTCTTAGAACCAGAGCCACAAATGCCTGAAGAGGAGGAAGAGGAGGATGCTCGCCTGCAACATGAGGGGGAACAACAAAACACAGCTGCTGGATTGCGTAGGCGCCAACATATTGTGAACAATTTCTTTTAAAACAACTCACCATCATCACTGTGTTAACTAATGTAAATAAACACTGATAATAATCACCATATCATGGTATGGCTAATCATTTGTTCTCACCTTTATCTCTAACTATCAGAATAAGAGTGTAGCCTCATGGAGCATTGCTGATATACCGATCAGGACAAAGAAATTTCCTGAGCAATTGTGATGCGTATTATACAACAGTCACATACACACACTCTGTAAATGACATATATCCTGTACATTTCACCTTTGAAGGGCAATAGCAGAGGACCACACCTATTTCACACATACATGTTGGCAACATGGTTCATCGCAGCATATGGCACACAACAAAGACACCATCAATCTATAAGGGAAAAAAATGGCTCCTACATGAGGCAGTGGATGTGCTATTGCACTGGTAACAGGAATGTATGTCCAGACCCTTGACAGCAGTAAGTCGTACAGCACCTATCTTTGCAAGGACAATCTGTGACTAGAGTTCCCTAGAAGCAGAACATAGACAGCACAAGTGCCATACCTATGACAAGCATTGCGCACATGACATTCCATGTACATGTCAGCCCATTTCCTAACTCCTGACACACCCATGCTCCTGGTCTCAACCCACCTGTCTGAAGAGGTCCCTGGAATGGTAATATGTGTACCCCGATATTCCCTCCTCTACACACACAGAGTAACAATAGTAATCCAGTGTGCTACACCCTTTCCTATGGTATGCCATTGTCATAGTACATCTGACTGCATGGACGTCAGGTCAATTAATACACTGGCTTGTAGTTTCTAAGCCCTGTTATCACCTGTAGATTGCTTCCAGTGTGAAAGGTACTGTTGGCCATTTGAACTGGAATCTCACCTACAGGACTTGGGATAATCCGATGCAGCACACACCTGTGATCACCTCCATGCACATCACCCATTTGAACATGCACTGCCCCTGCAGATGCTTGGAACAGCATAGAAGTTGCCATTTTGTCAAATACACTGTTATGCATTGCTAGTAATTAAGCCGTGTAACACAGCCCTTGGGTTTATGTGTCACCTTCAAAAACACAGGACATACACAGTTTCCCAGGTCAACTGTCTTGTTCTTCCTCCGACCAGTGTAAGTCATACCACTGAGTATGTACCTTGTGAAATTGCTGGATCCTGATTGACCCTGCATCCTGTCAGCCTGACTGGCCCCTGTCTGTGCGTTACCCTAAAGGTTCCTTGTGTCTACATATGTACCACACTTGCATTACCAAACCTCACATTCCTCAGGGGGTATTTTGTCATGTGCTTCCTCTATGCATACCCAAATACATTGTATAGCATCATCTGCTTTTTAATTGTACCATATTAGTAAAATTGTCTTTGAATACCAAAATCATGGCCTATCCCTTGTCTGGGTCTCATGTATGCATGAACGACAAAGTGTGACAGTGTACCATGGCCGTATGCAGGGATTGGGTATGTTGCCTCCAGCAGAACCATCTACCTCTGATAATGTGCATGAAAAGTCCACACATGTTAGGACCCTGGCAGTTCACACGCTGAATCACATTGCTCACAACATATTGATGGGCTGTGCGTGCTGAATAGCTGCAAGATTAATCAACACAGAGGCTATGATGTTCCCAGATGCAGTGGGAACTTTACAGGCCAACCTGTGTACAAATGTTGTAATGACACCTGCCGGAACATGACTCCTGAGATATGATCTCACTCAGCACACCAAGGTTGCCCTGTTGACAGTCTCATAACACGTCTGCAGTGACAGGGTGGGACCATCCCCATGTAGGTTCTCATGTCCTTATCGACTTTACTTCCATTGATCTCCGAAGGATACTCAGTAGATACAGGAATAGCCGCCACTGACTCATGATGAGACCTGGACGTAACTATGACAACATAGACCCCTAAAAATATACAGGATCAACATTGGACCCCACACATGAACCAGACACCTCTGTGCAAGTGATCACTGGAAATATATGGCCCCGTGCTGCCTCGTCTGCTGATCCACCACTGCCACTGGAGAGTTGTGGCTCAGTCATATGACCACAACTGTGGCGTGATATAACAGTTGTGGGTCACCTTTGGCTGTCTGTGCCAATAACATGGTACCCACTTAGTCTGTACATGTGCCAGACTCACGGTGGGTTCACCAACAAGTGCCTAGTAAGCAGTTACCAAATTTCTAGGACATGGGATGGGCAACTTTTGGACCATTGACATGAACAAGCGTCTGCCACCTATCCGGTGCATGCTTTGTCATTTGTGGTGTCTACGTTACCCAAAATCTTGGAAGTGCATACAGCAGGTGTTGCTACATGTATGACTAGCACATGTCCTCTCTCATTTCCACACTGACTTGCATCTAAGGTTTGGACACATTGACTTCACAATCATACAAGCATATTTTCAATAATGCATCTTGTGATGCACACACACTGGGTCGACAATTAGTAGCCAATGCACATACATTGAGCCATAGGCATTGAGGTATTGTACTTATGTGCGTCACCTTGCTATCCTCTCCTGATGCCAAACATGCCCAATTTGTGCAATACATATATGTAGGCCACACATATGGCCATTTAGTGCGTCAGCCAAGAGTGAAAATCCTGTTAAGGAAGTAGCGGATCATGGTCCGCAGCAGTATGATGTCTCACATGTGACCATACACTGTCAATACCAAAGTGGGTGCAATCAGCCTATCTCAGTTGTGTCACAAATGTAACATTACATTAAAATGGCAAAATGACCCAAACCCAGTTAATGCCCTGAAATTTTGACGCACACGCGTCAAAAAATGACGCGTAAGCGTAAAAAAATTACACGTATGCCTGAAAAACAGCGCATTATGCCCCTAAAATTGTTTAAGTGTTAGACTATTTCCAAATATATGGATGCGGCCTAATTTTTACTCCTGTTCGTCGAAAAAAATGACGCACATACTGGGACGCATAAAGATAAAAACGGCGGCCATTTTATGCAGGAAGTGATGTAATAGGATATCCTGTTTACAGATTATGTACAGTGGGGGTACTTTCACTTTCACTTTGCAGTCTGTGATTCTTCTAGACTGTGTGGCTGTGTTCTGAGTTTTGTCCAGTGAAATTGTGCTTTTGTCTCCTGTATGGTCCATTACTTGTTAGTTTGTGAATTAAAATTGTTGTTGTATACTGTCTGAGTGTTTATTGTGTACTATTGTCCAGTATTGTATTGTCTTTGTTGTTTGTGGGAGTCTGTTGTGGGTAGTGATAGTTTGGGGATAGTTGGGCTCTTTTAGTTGTTAAGTTTACTTTTTTCTTATTCTACTTTCACCCTATTCTCCTTTGTTCTTCTTTATCCCCTATTCCCATTTTTCTGTGCTAAGATGTTGGGTAGGCCACGTCTTGGCAAGATGGGTGAGGAGGAGCCTGGGGGGTTCATATGGCTGGTGTGCCATTTCCTCCACCTTATGATTGAGGCAGGTGGGTGGGTGATACAGGGGTATCACACCGAAGCAGAATCCGGTGGGGAAAGGTCCTGCATCACTTGCAATGTGTGTATCGAAGCCAGAGGAATAACCACCAGCTGAAGCACCGCTGGGCTGACCTCATCTCCAGGGAGCAAGATCTGCTGGACCACCTGGGAATTGTGATTGGTGGCACTGTTGGTGAGTACAAATCATGTAAATGTGCATGATTAAAAGCTCTGTAGTGACATCAGATGATTTGTACAATATCTGCCGGCTATGTTGTTGAGTGTGTGGAATGCTTTGGAAACATACAGGGTCATTGATGGACTATGTTAAGGACCACAATTGCTAGCTGTCAGGAAGCAAGTGCTCTGCAAACTTACTGAATAATTTTGCTTAATGTAAGTTGGTGCCGCCTTTGTGTGAGACAGCAACACAAATTAGGAGCCAATTATGTATGTATAGGTCACATTTGCCAGTGAGGTATAGATTTTCCAAAACATTACCAACCTTTGTTGACGCAACAGCTAGACTGACTTTAGAAACACTGCATGATGCAGAAAATGAGTGCAGGCTTCATGTCAATTGTTGATAGCAATGTGGCCCAGACATATGTCTCATGTGTGTCTGGTGAGTGTGTAAGGAAAGCGTTCACGGAAGTTCTATGAATGTTAGGGATTATTGTAGTCGTTCATCATTTTGGATACATGTCAGATCTGGATTTGGAGACAAAGGGAAAAAGTGCAAGGTGCCCTCAGCTAACATCTTACACTGGTATTTGGTGTTTGGTGTTCCACCTTTCGTTTAGGGATGGCAGGCCAAAGGTATGCACATGGGTTCATATATCTATGGTTGGTGCAACTCATCATAGCTGGGCCACATCAAATGAAGAAACTGTAACAACATGAGGGCTTACAAATGTCCCTGCCCCTCTGTACATTGTACCTAAGTGTCACACATTTGTTATGGCAACAATGGCTGTTTGACTGGTAATGCACTCCTCAAGGAAACTGGCTTTGGATGTCTCTCTTGGATGCACATGATGAGATGAATACACTCCATTATTAAGTCTGCTCACTAATGAAGGAGCATGTTTGCCACCATATGATAGTTAGGGCCACTGCATGTGTGCAGATATGTGTGTAAATTTCACAGGAGACCCATGGTATGTAAAAGTTAGCCGTGCTATATCGGATGCAGAATCATCATGTCTGAGTGGATTTACTTACTTATGTCATCTTACACATAGTTTTTGTCTTTAAAATTGTTGGTCAGTGCACAGAAATTGAGCATATTTCTTCCTTCCATGCCTTACAGGTGGACCTGCGCCCTACACTGTGGACGAGGTGGCTTCATTCGAGGACCCCGACAACTCCAGTAAGTGTTGATATGTCTGTTATGTGTTGTGTTTGCTGGTGATGTGTGATGGACTCCTGTGTGTTGAACAAATAGCAAGGTGTGATGTGCTGGCCCATCATTTGCCTTGTTCCATGAGTGGGATTTCATTTTCTCAACATTTTGGACTGGGCCAGTGCTTATCCTATTGTCTTATTTAGGGATTCTAGGTCATTCCTGTAGGCCCGCAATGTGAATTGGGATGAGTCATGTGGATAACGCTTGTATCAGCAAGAGTCGCACTGGACCTAGTCTCTGATTTAGTGAGCCTGTCAGACCCACATTCTCCCAGAATGGGGCTGCAAAATGCTTACCCACAGACTTCTGCTTCCCTATTCACTAATGTACTTATGAAACTGTAGGCCGAACTTCCTAGCAGCATGTAGCTCCGCATGTAGTGCTACGAGTATGTGGCACTTGAGTGCAATGGCCTAGGTGTGCATGCAAATCATGGCCAGGGGTGTTCTTGCAACTCTGTGTTAGTTGTAAGTCATGGCTTACTGGAAGTATATGATGTGGACAAAGGTCTGCATTGCAAGACATGTGTGGCGCTGGGATTGGTCAAGGGTTTGCTGTCTCCTATTTGTAGATACACCTTACCTGTGGTGTGTGTGTTGAGCCAAACACATGTCCAGCTTTCGTAAGCTTCCTGGGTGTCCACGTTGTTTGAAATTGTTAGTTGTTTCTCTACCCCCCACCCTCAAACACAGGCATGGGTTTGTGAATAGTGTACCTAGGACTGATGATACAAGTATGTTACACAGACATGTAAATCAGTGAATCTTTGGTCTGAGCCTAGTATACACACTCAGGTTTAGCACATGAGTACTACACTGGCAAGTCCATTTACAACTTGCAGATCATGTGGCCCTAGATTTCCATCCCATACACTGACATTTGTAGCCCGGGCATTGGCGGAGGATGTGCAGCATGATTGTTAGCTGGCAACTGGCAGAACATAGATGCCAAAATCATGCCAGTTGTTACCCATCTTGTAGGGTTTGGATGTGCTATGTGTGATACGACCTTTGTAGGCTGGCCTGCCATGTACTTCCTCAGGGACATTCAATGATCTGTATGCTGATAGGAGCTGTTACAAGTACAGTAGATGTACTGTTTGATTTACTTCTTGTGCCATTTCACACAATGCAGTTCCTAATGGAATTTTTTTCATTTGTCTTCAGAGCTGCTAATATGACACCCATCCAGATCCATGAATTCCAGAGGCGGGCAATGCAGTACTAGCATATCCTGCAGGTAGAGTCGGGGTACAGAAGGATGGCCCGAAGATACAGGACCGAACGGGCCTCCAGAGCCTAGAGGGCTTTCCCACAGGGTGGCCCTTCTTTGCCCACCACAGCCACCACCAGCACCACCACCACTACCACCCAGGTGGCACCACCCACAGCTGGGACCGTTGTGGCGACAACATTTGCAAGTGCTCCAGGCCCTAGCAGTGGACCACCTTCAGGGCAGCCCACAGGCATTGACAATTCATGGCCACACACGTCCTCAGCTGGCACACAGACCACCCCAGCTGCAACAATTGACCCTGCTGCTTTTGTGGACATGCAGCGCAAAATGGACGTGTCCTCCGGAAAATGAGTCACCTGCGGCGGGATGTTCACCATATCAACAGGCGTGTGCGGTCCATTAAGCGGACCCTCTGGAGGGCCAACCTCTAGACTTTTTTGATGGACATGATTCCCTCCCCTCTCTTCTCTTTCCTTATTCTTATACTTTGTGGGCTTAGGGGGTTTAGGGTTAGTATAGGCTGTTAGTTTAGTTAGTGTTAGTGGGTGTGGGGTCCTGATTATTTTTTTTTTTTCTTTTTGAGTGTGTGGGTGGGTGGGTGGGGGGCTATGTTTGGGTTCTTGTGTGTTTTGAAAAAAAAAACATTAAAAAAAAAGATATTAAAAAGAAAATTATACAAAAAAATACATATTTGTTTAGTATAGGATAGTATGTGTTTAGGTTAGTATCTGTTGTCCCGTCTCATAAGGGGGGTGGGGTGTTTAGAATGTTTCATTACATGTGATAAGTAAGTTTAGCTCAGGTTAGTTAGGGACAGTTGTGGGTAATGAGTAGTTAGGGTAGATTAGGGTAGGTAAGACTTTTTCCCGAGTTTTCTCTTCTGTTATTACTGTTTAATAAATATGTAGTGAACCCTTTACAGTATGTGTGAAATGCTTGTAGATCACGGCCTTGGCATAAGTGTACATGAATTCTGTTGTATTACATTTGTGTCCTATGCTACGAACAAATCCCAACTGAGCTGTAAGATTGGCAGCTACCCCAGAGCTACCTTGCAAAGATTCGACCATTCATTGCAACCACCAATCACAGTTACTATGGATCCCAACGTGTTTTTTTCATTAAGTATGTTTTCAGTGTCACATACAGTGCTTCCAGATTTATGATTGGGGACACTGTGTTATGTCTGACTGCAGTGTGATGTTCAAGGAAACCCTTATTAGCTGAGTGGTAGTAAGCACTCTTGTAGTATAGTGTTCATGACTCACATAGATCATTTGTGACACTGTTCAGCATGATTACTTATTTGGATGTAAACTCAGACACCTTCATTCATGCAGTTTGTTGACTGTTTGCTTAGATTTGTGGGCAATGTTATATGTGTTAGGATTGCATGGCGGCAACATTTTGCTGCCACTATGTAATGGCTTAGATATCCCTTGAGGAAGCATTATTCTGTTCAACACAGCATTATGGTGTATGGTTTCTCTTTTCATCAGATATTACCCTCAGGAAGGGCAGAGTATGGTGCAATCCAGGCCACTGTGCATAGTTAGCAGACTACATAGTTTCAGGACAGTTGTATTGACACGCTATGTAATTTGACAGGACGCAAATTTCAGTGATCTACTGCACGGTTGATGTGTCACATTACACAGAGACAAAGTGGTTGTGTAAGTGCTATTTATTGAAAAGTGCTGTAGTGCTATATGTACATTGTCCATGATTGTGAGTCCATTATAGTGACATCTTCCGGTGTGATCCTACACAAGTGCTAAAGGAAAATGCATTTGACATGCTGGGGTGATATGTCAGACAGTGCAGAGGGACAGGATTTGCCAATGAGTAAGTGAGAGACAAGCACTGGGCAGGCTGACAAGATATCCAGTGGTTTGCAGAACAGTCATTGAGTACAGTTGTTGTAAGACTGGCATGTTACAAAGCGCTGGACCTTGGTAATAGTTGGCCATGTGGCAGGGACTAGTCCTTCCGGGTACTTTTACGTGTGAAGGTGATCTGTTCCATGTCTTCTTCTTCTGATGTGTGTGTTGCCTCCTCTGTACTTGGTGGTGGCTGCTGTGAAGGGGCAACACACACCTCAGTGTTAGAAGACGTGGAGTCAGACATCCCGGTCGCTGCTACCTGTGAAGATCTTAAGGACAGTAATGCTGCAAGGAGGATATGCTGGTTCTTGAGAATAGCAGCCACATCACGATGGTAGGCAGCCAGGTCGGCCCTGAGGGGTTCAATGTTGCATTCGTGCATGTGTTGACAGGATTGCTGTTGTAGGTGTTGGGTCAACTGTATTACAGCTGTGCTGATTCCCTTCAGCCTTTTTTCAAGTTCCTGCAAGATAGTTGTTCGCCCTTGCATAGCTGCTGCCTGTTCTTCAGTTGACTTCATGCACAAACGCACCCCCTCTAGGCTGGCTGCCATAGTTTGCATCCCCACCTGCACCTCCTTGGCCAGCTCCCGCTGTACTCCGACTACAGTTCTCTCAAAGTTGGTGCCTGTGTCATCTGAGTCCTCAGCTGTATTGGAGCTGGCAGGTGTTACAATTGGGGTGGTGGGTGGGCCCTCTGTGATGGCTGCTTGTTCTGAGCTCCTCCTTGTGACAGAAGGTGGGGTCTGGAGGGTTCCAAGGACATCTTGGAGGGTCTGGTGGCTGATGTTTGTCAGCTCGTCATTCATGTCATCAGGGTAGTCCTGGACAGGCATATCCACGGGAGATCCATCGTCCTCTGCAATGAAATAGGGTACAATTAGTGTGTCTGTGTTGTGGCATTGGTGATGTGACATGCCTGCCTTGTGATGATTTCACATTGTGATATTGTTTCCTGTTCATTAATCCAGTTATTAGAGTTGTCGGCATCATCTCCTCTAGTGTTGTTTTAGGCCAAATAGTGATTTGCCACCTTCTTGTCCTACTCAACCCTTTGTCTACATCCATTCTCATGGTGAGGCCTTTCACTGGCTCTGGGTGCTCTGATGGCACTAGCAGCACACTTAACAATCTGAACCTGCCCCAGTCTCTGATCTTTCACATCCACTTATATGTAGTTGAAATGTAGCGTATCCTATGCATTGCATTGTTATGGCACGATATGGATGTTAGCATTGGTAATGTGTACAGCTGATGTTGGGGAATGTGTGGAGATTGGATTGTCCTGATAGTCGTAGCAGTGTCCTATTTCCTCCTCTGACTGTGCAGGTGTATGTCAGTGACCAGTTACATGTGTCCTCCCCCTCAATGCTGTTGTCTGAGCAGTATGACATTTGGGATGTTGCATTGTGACCCAGCCACAGGATGGACCCTGGCATATGCAGCATGGGTGTGACCTTAGTGCTGTGTAGCTCCTAATGTTGATGACATTGGCTGATGTTTGCGGCAACTGTGGGCATTCACATTTGACAGGACTGGAACATTTGTCTTGTTTCAGGGGATTGTTACAGTTGTCAACTTCAACCCACTAATTTAGGTGTGTATGATCCCTGGGGACGTTACTGCCATTGGCTACTTGAGCTGCACACAGAGCGGAGGTGGTAGTGGCAACTGTTGTCTCTGTTAAATTCCAGTTGTTGGTATGGCTAGAGGTTGTTAATTGGGCCTTAGTTAATGTAGGGGGTATAGTGGCTGACGTGTGACAGTTTGATGTTGTGCCCTTCTCTCCTGGCGTGTCTTTACCTTTGCTACATCGTTGGCATGGCAGCATACCCCCATGGGACTGTTGTTGGTGTTGTGTTATGGTGTGCCCCAGCTTCTCTCTGTACAGGCCATGCCCCCATGCCATACCCCTTTACCCATGCCACTCGATGTCTATCATGGCTTCCATGCATTTTGTGGTCGGTATCCCCCCCCCTGCTTACAGTTAACATTTGTGCATTTTAATTCCCCATGCGACTTACCCTGCATGTGTGTTGTCTCCTGGTAGTCTGCGCTGTCCTGTCCTTGAATCCCTGTGACGATCTCCTCTGGGATGACGGCTGCGACCAATGCGACCATCTCCTCCATGTGGTCCAGAGTCTCCTGGTGTGCTGGACTCCCACCTCCAGTCTGCAGTGCTGCATTCCAGTTCCTGGCCATCTTTTCCTTGGTCCTGCGCTTGCAGTCGTGCCAGCGTTTCTTGCACTCAATGACTGTTCTGCGTACTTCTGCCACACTGTTAATCTTGTCAACAATTTGTTGCCATATTGCCTCTCTCCTACTGATTGGCAACTTTGAGGTGAGAAACAGTTGGTGCTGGTGTTCCGTAACCTCTTTGACCAGAATTTCCTGTTCCTCTGCACTGAAACAACACTTGCTTTTCTTCTTCAAACTGTCCTGGGTCTTGTGTGGGTCCTCCTGGCTGGTTCCTGTTCTTTTGTCATCTTCCTGGGGTCTTTACAGGCATCTGGGATCCATTTTGGCTCTCCTCTGCTGAAATGGCTGTGTTCGTGGGGAAATTTGACGCCCGCACGGGGCATCAAAATGGTGTTAGCTGGCGGTAATATTTTTGACACAAAAATGCCCTGGTGCAGTTTTGCATCAAAAAGTATAAATATGGCTCAGAGACAGTGGTGTACTCACCACGGGCCCGGAATACTGGGACCTATTAGTTCTAAAAGTAGAGGCTTCATTCGACTTGCACCCACCATGAATCAGGTGTTCATCATTAACACACAAATGCTTAATTCATACCTACATATTTACCCAGATGTCAGCAATGTTTGCACATGTTGCCAACCCCCTCCACGTCTTGGGTGATTAGTAATCCACATTGTATTGCACCCACTTTGTCCCACAGTACTGCATACGATTATGCCTAAGCATGGTTTATATTTTTATTGATTTTGTTATATTTGGTTTTAGAGTCTTCCTTATAGTTAACAGTTTCGCAAATATAAAAATTAAATGCTTGTATATGTATAGGCTCTTCAAACAAATAAGGAGTGTATCACTGCAATACTTTTTGAATATTTGATAACCTATAACTATCCGTAATAATGTCGCTTGAAACAACGGAAAGTTATACTGCAATGCATTATCTGTAAGCAAAACTGTGAAAACTAGTGAACAAACATAATCAAAAAAATGTGCTAAGTTGGCTGATAGTCCCCCCTCAATCCGATCCATTCTGTGGGTGTAAATGCTTCCCATCAGCACAGGTCAGCCATCCAAGCGGCCCTCAAGTACGACATAACTACCCTCCCTGTCTACTGTGACACCTGTCTCCTGAAATAGGAGGCCATGCCTCACCCAGACTAGAGCTCCCCTGGTAAATGTGGAGTATGTTGTGGCATGTAATGTACCTTGCCTTCGCCGACGTAACCTTTCCAGTTCCCCAAGTGTGGTGTGGGTTTCCTAAAAGTATGCAATATTCGCCTTTTGGTGTCTTACGTAGGAATAAACAGTGTAGCGCTTTCTCATGGTATGCATTCCTCGAACATTAAGCTCGAGGAACTGAACGCTCGTGGAAGGCATCATAGGTAATATTGTGGCAAGGAGGTCTAGTGCAATGGGTACGGACAAGGCTGGAGCACACCCCTGATCCCATTGGTGGCACTAGCGTGCATGTGTATGATAAATGCATACCCATGATCACCACATTAGGAAGAGGAAGGAGTAATCCAGGGGGAGAAGTAACATGGACAAGTAAGAAAGAACAGGGGGCTCCTTAATGGGCAGAGTGCCCAAACCATCATCTCCAAGCAGTATTTGGGGGTATGGCTCTACAAGTGGGGCTGTTTGCATAGCTCAGAGGCTCTATGTGTAGAAGTGATGAAGTGCGAATGGCTCAGCTTGATTGGTGGCGTGAGGATCGGGAACAGTTGGTGTGACAGATCACATTGGACAAAGTTAAAAAAAATTGGCAATGCAATGTCGGGTGGGCATGCTCCCAGGGCTGGAGGTTTCTCTGTAGACTTTTATAAAGAAGACATTGATGACTTGACCCCTGCATATTCTACCTATAGTTGAAGAAGCACACTTTCTTCCGCAGACCCTTAGAGAAGTAATTATCATCATACTTCTGAAACCATGCAAACTAAGGCCCATATTAATACTTCTTTAGCGCCGCATTTGCGTTATTTTTTTACGCAAAAGCGGCGCAAACTTACATAATACAATTGTATTTTGTACGTTTGCGCGCTTTTACGTCAAAAAGCGGCGCAAATGCATCGCTAAAAAAGTATAAATAAGGGCCTAGATGTTTTGTGCATGTCTTACTAGTCCCTGTATCTTCTTAATACTTACACATATTGGCAAAATATATATCTAATTGTCTCCTCCTCTTTATGCTGTGACTTATTCTGCTTTGCTAAGCTGGTTTTAGTCCTCGCCAGTCCACTATGTATAATCCGTGCACTTTTTTCACTTTTATGGGTGTTAGTCCTGACATGCTAAGGTAGTGGTTCCCCAAACTTTTTTTGCTTTTTTCTAGGAGGTTTTGCTGATTCTTTTTAAGTGGCCTATGGGCCCTCGGCACTTCCCCCTGTAAAGTACAGCGTGAAAGTGCACATTCCCTTACTTTATATACTAGGAAGTAGCGCTAGCCAATATGAGCACACTTGCACAATGGTGTTTTCATATATACTGAGCCTGGCACAACTTGCCTGTGTGTACACACTTGTACACTGGTGTTTTCATATAAATATTGGACCTGTCACAGCTGGCCTGTATGGGCGCACGTACACCTTTCCGGAGTTCCTAAACGTGTCCACCCTGCCCCAGCTTGTGCGGGCGACAGGGCACATGTGTCCCAGTAGTGTAGAATACCCATGTGTGTTCTCACTGCCCATGATAGCTGCTTTGCCCATAGGTTAATATGGGGAAAAGCTTATAATTAATCCTGGGTGCAATAGTGGATCGCAGTGGAGCAACCTCATATATCCTTGGATTCAGAATAACAAACCCCTTCTCATGGTGAAGATGGTTTTGTCAATAATGCCACAGAAATGCCACTTCTAGAAAGTGGGCATTTCTATGTTGTAAAAACTCTTTTTTGTGTCTTGTCATTTAGCTTCATTCTACTGGAAGTGGGGGGAAAGCACACCTGTGCATTCCCCAGTGACAGCTATAGAATTTAAGCACACAAACACAAATGATGGACAGAATGCAGAACCAATCAAACATTCACCCCTAGTCACAGATCTGGGTTCAATCCATCAATTCTTTGGCTCACCATGCCAACCAGTTTTGGATCCAGCCATATGCAAATTAGTCTTGACCCTGTTACCCATGGGAACAGTCCATCCCAAACTGCCAGGCCAGGTCCCCCCTGATCATGCTGTGTTATTGTGTGTTTACATACAGCTTGTGTGAAGTCTCTTTTGTGATGCTCGGTGTAATTGTTTTGTGGAAGTGTGCCCCTGTGGTAAGCCTGACAGCTCTGTGCCGAGCTACCCAAGGGTGAGGACAGGTTATACAGTGAGTGTAATCACCCCCCCTGACAGTAGTGGGTTCTGTCTGGATAGGGCCTCGTCTCAGCCAACCAGAACTCGCCTTCTGTTCCAATTGTGTGTGCTGTAGTCAATGCAGCTGTTAGCACGTGAGAACACCATGCACATATGTTTATTAATGTAATTGGTGATATGTGAATATCTTTACATGCAGATGATATTTTGTTGCACGTTAGAGACTCTGATATCAGTCTTGTCCCCTATTGTACATGGTGTTTTGCTGTTTGGCGATATTTCTGGAATCAGGGTAAATTGGGATAAGGTTTACATTTTCCCATTAATTTAGTCTACAACTGAATGTGTACTGGAGTGCCCATATTTAAAAGAAAATGACGGAACGCACCAAAATTGGCAGCATCGCGCTCTGTCATTTTCACAACACAGGGATGCGCCGTATTGCCTGTGCCAATGCAGGCATCCTTGCACCAACGTGGAAGGATGTCTGCATTGAGGGGTTTGGCTATTTACGTGTGGGAAGGTGCCCCTACCTGCACATAAACAATCACTAATGGCGATTTGGCACTTCTGTGTGTTACTCTAATTCAGGGCAAAACTAACTCAATATTTATACTTTGGTGCTAGACCCGTCTAGCGCCCAATTTATGGAGTTAAAGTCATTTTTTGGAGGTGGAAATCTACCTTGCTTTAATGAGATGCAAGGTAGGCGTTCCCGTGCAAAAAATGACTCTATGGCCTTAACGCCATATTGATACTCCCATGCAAAAATGGTGCACGGGAGGGAAGAGGGGTCAAAAATGGGTCAAAGCTTGCTTTGCTCCATTTTTTGACGCCTGGGTCAGGGCAGGCGTTAGGGGACCTGTGGGCCTACTTCTATGGTGAACACCATGGAATAAGCCCACAGGTGCCCTCCCCAGACCACAGGGACACCCCCACCCACACCAGAGGGACAGCGGAGGATGGAGTACCCCATCCCAGATAAGTACAGGTAAGTATTTTATTTTTTAGAATGCGTACATGACACAGGGTGCAATGGCCATGCCCAGGGGACCCTTGTCCCGTGTGCTGGCCATTGGGGTGGTGGACATGACTCCTGTCTTTTCTGAGACAGGAGTCATGTGGTATGATTGCGTCAGAAAATGACTCTAGGCAGGTTATAGTAATTTTTTGTTTTACTCTAACCTGCCTAACGTCATTTTTTGGTGCAAAACCTCCTTCTTCCATACCGCCAGCCCCACCCGACTAACGTCATTTTTTTTACACTAGCCTACCCTTTGCACCGGCTTGCACCATTCCATAAATATAGTGCCCGGCTGGTGCACATAAATGGTGCAAGCCTTTACTAAACGTTTTGGTGCAAAACTGCGTTAGTGCAGTTTTGCCCCAAAAAGTATAAATCAGGGCCTGAGAGTGCACACTGGCCTGCTAAACAGACCCCTGTGCCAGTACTCTTTTCCTAAAAACAAGGTATATCTAATTGTTTTCACAGTTGCGACAGGACTTTAGCACCCCTGTAACTCCTTAGTAAATGTTACCCCAGGACCTAGGACATGAGTTCTAAAAAGGGTCCCTAAGGGCTGCAGCATAACTTATGCCATCCTAGCCCACACAAAAATGGCACACAGTCTGACACTGCATGTCCGGGTGCAAACCCTGAGTGAAAACATGACATGGCACACACATTGTGTGCAATGCCAAAGTTACTGCATACATTATAGGTAAGTCACCCCTACAGCAGGCCTTAGAGCCTAAGGCAGGGTGCATGATAATACATATGAGGACATTTCTGCATTCCTGCATGAGATGTGATGTCTAGTTCCATTCCTAGACATTGCAAGTGACCATACAGGGGGTCATTCTAACTCTGGCGGGCGGCGGAGGCCGCCCGCCAGAGTTCCCCCGACAGAACACCGCTCCGCGGTCTGAAGACCGCCGCAGTGATTCTGTGTTTCCCGCTGGGCTGGAGGGCGACCGCCAGAAGTCCGCCCGCCAGCCCAGCGGGAAACCCCTTCCTACGAGGAAGCCGGCTCCGAATGGAGCCGGCGGAGTGGGAAGGTGCGACGGGTGCAGTTGCACCCGTCGCGAATTTCAGTGTCTGCTGAGCAGACACTGAAATTCTTTGTGGGGCCCTCTTACGGGGGTCCCTGCAGTGCCCATCCCATGGCATGGGCACTGCAGGGGCCCCCAGGGGCCCCACGACACCCCTCACTGCCATCCTGTTCCTGGCGGTCGAAACCGCCAGGAACAGGATGGCGGTGAGGGGGTCGGAATCCCCATGGCGGCGCAGCAAGCTGCGCCGCCATGGCGGATTCCCATGGGCAGAGGAAAGTCGGCGGTACACCGCCGACTTTCCGGTTCTGGCCGCGGCGGTCAGAATGCCCGGCGGTGCACCGCCAGCCTGTTGGCGGTGCTACCGCCGACCCCGGCCCCGGCGGTCCTTGACCGCCGGGGTCGGAATGACCCCCACAGTCTTTTAAAGTATGTACTGTACACTGGCCAGCACAAGTGACCCAGCTACATGATGTCTGCAAGGAAAATAGTGATGTTTGGTATCAAACACCTTGTCTTAAATCCATACTGATGCCAGTATTGGATTTATTATGGCATGCACCCAGAGGGCACCTTAGAAATGCCCCCATGAAACTTACTAGTCCTCTTTGTGCTGGCTGACTGGTTTCGACCAGCCTGCCACCACAGACTAGTTTCAGACTCCCTTTAAGTGAGAGTCTGTGCTGTCTGAGAACAGAAACAATGCCTGCTGTGCCAGGAGGTGTTGTCACCTCTGCCAGCAGGATGGCTAGTAAATCTGCATACCAAGGCCAGGGACTTCAGAGTCCCCACCACCTTTGGTATGTGATCCTCAGCTTTCTCCAGACTGGGGAGAGGTAACCCCCTGCCTTGAGCCCTATCTGGCACCAGAATAGGTGAGAAAAGTATCTATGCAGTAGGCGTGTTGCACTGTTCCGCTGGACTCACCTCTAGGGTGACCTGCCTCAAGTGAACACAGAATTAGGAATTCCACCATCTTGTGTGTGGTGGAATTAGGAATTCTGGGACAGGGTGATGCCTACTCCTCAAAGGAAGTGATCATCTAAGGGGTGTAGTGACCCCAGGAGTAGGCAGCCCATTGTCTACTACCTTTAACACCCTTGAATGATTTTATTTTGCAGACCCCCTGATACCAGGACTTAAGATTCGCTGGACTGAAGAAGAAGGATCCGAAGAGCCATGAGAAGCAAGAACTGAGAAGCAGAAACTGACCTGGCACCAACGCCGCTGCCTGCCTGCTGTCTTCGATAATTGCACCAAAGATGACTCGTCCTGCAGGTGTTTGGCCTCGAAAAGCCTTGGAGGATTCCCAGCACTTTGAGAAGTAACCACAGACTCCTGTGGAGTAGGGGAGCTTCTTCCCTGCAGCCTGCAGACACCAATGAAGAGTCACGAGGACTCTGAACCACCAAAACCCGACATCAGACAGCACCACTGCATCCATGCCCCCTAGCCCAAGTTGAAATGGGCCAACAGTGCCAGCATGGTCCCTAGGCTGTCCAGACCCAAAGCCCGCCTTGGGTTTGCCAACAGTGAACTTCCTGAAGCCGCCTGCAGCCTTTTTCTGCAGGCTTCCTCCATCCCAAGTATCCCCTGCACCGGAACCCAACACCAAAAGACACTACTGCACCCGAGCCCCAAAGCCCAAGGAGAAGTGGGCAAACGGTTCCCAAGGATCTCAAGGGTCGAGCGCCCCATGGTTTTCCCCAGACTGGCCCCCAGTCCCTGCTTGCAGCCTCTTTGTAACTGGACCAATCTCCATTGAAGGGAATGGGACACCTGACACAGTAACCCACCTCTGCATGCAGATGCCCCAGAGCCCCCTGAGGTGATCTGTTGATGTGATCTTGGACCTTGCCCCATACTCACCTCAAGTCTGGAAGAGCAGTCCTGTAAGTTGTTGCCAAGTACCTGTTTGCATTGTCTATTTCTTTCCCATAGTATAACTTTATGGGACCCGAGGCTGAAAAGCACCTCTGCACCTGGATGCCTCAGTGTATTCCAAAGTGACCTGTTGGTGCTGCTTTGGACCTTGCCCCATGCTTACCTTATCTCCAGAAGAAGAGTCCTGTAAGTCGTGGTTAGGTGCCTGAATGCAGTATATGTCTTTTCCCCATAGGATAACATTACTGCTCCAGAAATTGCACTGTCACCTTGTGAAACGTATACATTTTTTTATCTCGAAATAGTGCAAAGTGGTGGGGGAGCGGCTGGCGGGTGCTAACACCAGGAGTGTGCCTGGTTGATGTGGGGATATGTGTTTCAAGTCCGTACGGGAGGAAGCGCAGTGCATCCAATAGGGTAATCTGCATCATGTCAGTAACATGCTTACAGTGCACAGTACCCGGCGAAGTGTAGGGCTGGTTAGCCTCTTAAATATTTAGGCCTGGTCGCGTGGTCTCTCACCTCTTTCTTCACCCGGATCATCACCTCACCCTTCGCCCGTTTCCTCTCCATCATCCTATTCACTCCGTTCAGATCCTGTGTCCCCCTTTGAGTGTTCCCAGTTCTCTAGGACCTCCGCCCACAGTCCTACCATAGAACATCTCCGAACTCCACGGGAATCCTCTCAGTGAAGCATACTTTCTTTGTCCCTAACCCATGTAGTGACGTCTCTCGCCCATGTTTCCCCTACCACGTCAGTGCAATCCTGTGTCTGGCTAATGCGAGTAACAAAAAAAAACGGGAGCGCGGCTAGTGGTATGTGCCTCTTTTCGGCAACGGAGCGTCACAAATAAGTTCATGCCCGGCCATTGGGCCGCCGCTGTCCCATGAAGCTCGTTCGTCTAGTGGGAGGGGCGACAGTTAGGAATAGGACGCTCTCGCTCCACACAAGCAGTGTAAGTGACTGGAGTATAGTCTACTGATAGTCTTACTGTATAGGAGTGTTTCTAGTTGTAGAGAAGGAGAAGTATATCCCCATTCTGGTCCTGATGAAGCGTCGCTGGATCCATTTGGACCATTAAAGACGCAAAACATGTTGACCCTTGTTTCAGGGACGGCTTGGTAATTCCACACGTTCCTTTCTCCATGGTATGTTGTTGAGAGTGGTCTGACCATTACACTCATTCCACTCTCCCCATTTGTTTTAGTCTTGGCCTTTAGTCCGTGGTTCACCATTGGGGCCTTGGCATTATCGAGTAAAGATCTCCGGCAAAAAGCCCCCCTTCAGGGGGTGCCCGTCAGGCATTGCAGCGCCAGCCTGACGAGGAGCTATTCCGATGAGGAAGCATGACACCCATTCGGGTGTGTGAGGTTTCTTGCTCCTATAATTAGGACTCCTCCCTCCTACTATTTTCTTTGGAACAGTGTATATTTTTTTGTTAAGTGCATCTCATCAGGGAGAGCGTACACTGGACCATCAATTTCTCCCTGTCCCTCTATTTTTGACCTGGCTAATGCGAGTGCCCAATCCAAAACTCTAGTGCTGACTTTGTGCGCTTTGGGTCTGGGAAATCCCCCCCCAAGAGGCAGGTTTCCACCGTGCAGGGAAGAGAATCCCCCAGCACCGTATGGAGGTGAAGTAGTACTGCAGTCTAGTATAACTGAAGTGTTGGGTACGCCACAACATGTGACTAAAGTCCACATCAACTAAGCAGCATCTGGGGCACTCCTGGAGCTCTCCACCGTATGTAACCTATAGCATGTATGGGGTGAGGTAGGTCATGTGTAGGAAATTAAGGCCCATATTTATACTTTTTGACGCAAAACTGCGCCGGCGCAGTTTTCCATCAAAAATATTATCGCCGGCTAACGCCATTTGGTGCGCCGTGCGGGCGTCAAATTTATACTTTGACGCACAGCGGCGCAAACCACAGGTGTAAGTAATTTTTTTTTTACGCACACCACAGCGTCAAGTCGTAAAGCAAAACGACGTTAACGCGGTGGAAATGACTGTGGGTTGATTTACGACACCGCAAACCGGATATCCGGCGTTTTTTGACGCAATAGCATCAAAATTCCCCACAAACACATCCATTTCAGCAGGGGAGAGCCAAAATGGATCCCAGGTGCCTGTACCGACCCCAGCAAGATGACAACAGACCAGGATACAGCCAGGAGGACCCACACAAGACCCAGGACAGTTTGAAGAAGAAAAGAAAGTGTCGCTTCAGTGCAGAGGAACAGGAAATTCTGGCTCAAGAGGTGACGGAACACCAGCACCAACTGTTTGTCACCTCAAAGTTGACAATCAGTAGGAGAGAGGCAATAAGGCAACAAATTGTTGACAAGATTAACAGTGTGGCAGAAGTACGCAGAACAGTCATCAAGTGCAAGAAACGCTGGCATGACTGCAAGCGCAGGACCAAGGAAAAGATGGCCGGGACCAGGAAGGCAGCACTGCAGACTGGAGGTGGGAGTCCAGCACACCAGGAGGCCCTGGACCACATGGAGGAGATGGTCGCAGCCGTCATCCCTGAGGAGATCGTCACAGGGATTCAAGGACAGGACAGCGCAGACTACAAGGTGACAACACACATGCAGGGTAAGTCGCATGGGGAATAAAAATGCACTATTGTCAACTGTAAGAGGGGGTGGATACCGACCACAAAATGCATGGAAGTCATCATATACATGGAGTGGCATGGGTAAAGGGGTGTGGCATGGGGGCATGGCCTGTACAGAGAGAAGCTGGGGCACACCATAACACTACACCAACAACTGTCCCATGGGGGTATGCTGCCATGCCAACGATGTAGCAAAGCCAAAGCCACGCCAGGAGGGAAGGGCACAACGTCAAATTGACATCCCGTCACACGTCAGCCACTATACCCCCTACATTAACTAGGGCCCAATTAACAACCTCTAGCCATACCGACAACTGGAATGTAACAGTGACAACAGTTGCCACTACCACCTCCGCTCTGTGTGCAGCTCAAGTAGCCAATGGCAGTAACGTCCCCAGGGATCATACAACCCTAAATTAGTGGGTTGAAGATGACAACTGTAACAATCCCCTGAAACAAGACAAATGTTCCAGTCCTGTCAAATGTGAATGCCCACAGTTGCCGCAAACATCAGCCAATGTCATCAACATTAGGAGCTACACAGC
This sequence comes from Pleurodeles waltl, assembly GCF_031143425.1. Lineage (NCBI taxonomy): Eukaryota > Metazoa > Chordata > Amphibia > Caudata > Salamandridae > Pleurodeles > Pleurodeles waltl. The sequence continues at coordinate 974,471,768 of NC_090440.1, read as the reverse complement.
ACTAAGGACACACCCATGCTGCATATGCCAGGGTCCATCCTGTGCCTGGGTCACAATGCAACATCCCAAATGTCATACTGCTCAGACAACAGCATTGAGGTGGAGGACATATATAACTGGTCACTGACATACACCTGCACAGTCAGAGGAGGAAATAGGACACTGCTACGACTATCAGGGCAATCCAATCTCCACACATTCCCCAACATCAGCTGTACACATTACCAAAGCTAACATCCATATCGTGCCATTACAATGCTATGCATAGGATACGCTACATTTCAACTACATATAAGGGGATGTGAAAGATCAGAGACTGGTGCAGGTCCAGATTGCTAAGTGTGCTACTAGTGCCATCAGAGCATCCACAGCCAGTGATAGGCCTAGCCATTAGAATGGATGTAGACGGAGGGTTGAGTAGGACAAGAAGGTGGCAATTCACTATTTGGCCTAAAACAACACTAGAGGAGATGATGCCAACAAGTCAAATAACTTACCACAATACATGTGACATGCAGGTGGGCCATAGGCCTGGGAGAATGACCATCTGAAAGACTGGAGCAGTGAGCAGGAAACAAGATCACAATGTGAAATCATCACAAGGCAGGCATGTCACATCACTAATGCCACAACACAGACACACTAATTGTACCCTATTTCATTGCAGAGGATGATGGATCTCCTGCGGATATGCCGGTCAAGGAATACCCTGATGACATGGGTGACGAGCTGACAAACATCAGTCAGCAGACCCTCCAAGATGTCCTTGGAACCCTCCAGACCCCACCTTCTGTCACAAGGAGGAGCTCAGAACAAGCAGCCATCACAGAGGACCCACCCACAACAACAATTGTAAGACCTGCCAGCTCCACTACAGCTGAGGACTCAGACGACACAGACACCAGCTTTGAGAGAACTGTAGTCGGAGTACAGCGGAAGCTGGCCAAGGAGGTGTGGGTGGGGATGCAAACTATGGCAGCCAGCCTAGAGGGGGTGCGTTCGTGCATGATGCCATCTGCAGATCAGGCAGTAGCCATGCAAGTGCTAACATCCATCCTGCAAGGACTACAACAAACTGTAAAGGAATTCACCACTGCAGTAAGGGAGTTGCCACAACAACTCGCACCCCAAACCTTCCACTGCTTGCACAAATGCAATCATGACCCCCTCAGGGCCGACCTGGCTGCCTACCATCGTGATGTCACTGCTATTCTTAAGAATCAGCAGATCCTCCTTGCAGCAGTACTGCCCTTAAGATCTTCACAGGTAGCAACGACCGGGATGTCTGACTCCACGTCTTCTAACACTGAGGTGTGTGTTGCCCCTTCACAACCACCACCACCAAGGACAGAGGAGGCAACACACACATCAGAAGATGAAGACATGAAACAGATCACCTTCACACAGAAAAGTACCCGGAAGCACTAGTCCCTGCCACATGGCCAACTATTACCAAGGTCCAGTGCTTTGTAACATGCCAGTCTTACAACAACTGTACTCAATGACTGTTCTGCAAACCACTGTATATCTTGTCAGCCTGCCCAGTGCTTGTCTCTCACTTACTCAGTGGCAAATCCGGTCCCTCTGCACTGGCTGACACATCACCCCAGCATGTCAAATGCATTTTCCTTTACCACTTGTGTAGGATCACAATGGAAGATGTCACTATAATGGACTCACAATCATGGACAATTTACATATAGCACTACAGCACTTTTCAATAAATAGCACTTACACAGACACTTTGGGGGTCATTCTGACCCTGGCGGCCGGGGACCACGGAAGCACCACCAACAGGCTGGCGGTGCTTCCCAGCCCATTCTGACCACGGCGGTAAAGCCGCGGTCAGAAAAGAGGATCCGGCGGTTTCCCGCTGGATTTCCCCTGCATGGGCTGAATCTCCATGGCGGCGCTGCAAGCAGCGCCGCCATGGAGATTCCGACCCCCTTCCCGCCATCCTGTTTCTGGCGTTTTTTACCGCCAGGAACAGGATGGCGGGAACGGGTGTCGTGGGGCCCCCTAACAGGGCCCCATAAAGATTTTCACTGTCTGCTTAGCCATACCATACCCAATCCCTGCATACAGCCCTGGTACACTGTCACACTTTGTCGTTCATGCATACATGGGACCCAGACAAGGGACAGGCCATGATTTTGGTATTCAAGGACAATTTTAATAATATGGTACAAATAAAAAGCAGATGATGCTATACAATGTATTTGGGTATGCATTCAGGAAGCACATGACAAAATACTCCCTGAAGAATGTGAGGTTTGGTAAAGCAAGTGTGGTACATACGTAGCCACAAGGAACCTTTAGGGTAACCCACAGACAGGTGCCAGTCAGGCTGACAGGATGCAGGGTCAATCAGGATCCAGCAATTTCACAAGGTACATACTCCGTGGTCTGACTCAGACTGGTCGGAGGAAGAACAAGACAGTTGACAAGGAGAACTGTGTTTGACCTGTGTTTTTGAAGGTGACACATGAACCCAAGGGCTGTGTTACACAGCTTAAATACTAGAAATGCATAACAGTGTATTTGACAAAATGGCAGCTTCTATGCTGTTCCAATAATTTGCAGGGGCAGTGCATGTTCAAATGGGTGGTGTGCATGGAGGTGATCACAGGTGTGTGCTGCATCAGTTTCTCACAAGTCCTGTAGGTGAGATTTGAGTTCAAAGGGCCAACAGTACCTTTCACACGGGAAGCAATCTACAGGTGATAACAGGGCTTAGAAACTACAAGCCAGTGTGTTAATTGACCTGACGTCCATGCAGTCAGATGTACTATGACAATGGCATACCATAGGAAAGGGTGTAGCACACTGGATTACTATTGTTAGTCTGTGTGTGTAGAGGAGGGAATATCAGGTACACATATTACCATTCCAGGGACCTCTTCAAACAGGTGGGTTGAGACCAGGAGCATGGGTGTGTCAGGAGTTAGGAAATGAGCTGACGTACATGGAATGTCATGTGCGCAATGCTTGTCCTAGGTATGGCACTTGTGCTGTATATGTTCTGCTTATATGGAACTCTAGTCACAGATAGTCCTTGCAAAGATAAGTGCTGTACGACTTACTGCTGTGAAGGGTCTGGTCATACATTTCTGTTACCAATGCAATTGCACATCCACTGCGTCATGTATGAGGCTTTTTTTCCCTTATTGACTGATAGTGTCTTAGTTGTGTGCCATATGCTGCAATGAACCATGTTGCCAACATGTATGTGTGAAATAGGTGTGGTCCTCTGCTATTGCCCTTCAAAGGTGAAATGTACTGGATATATGTCATTTACAGTGTGTATGTATGTGACTGTTGTATGATACGCATCACAATTGCTCAGGAAATTTCTGTGTCGTGATCGGTATATAAGCAATGCTCCATGAGGCTACACTCTTTTTTCTGATATTTAGATATAAAGGTGAGCACAAATGATTAGCCATACCATGATAGGGTGATTATTATCGGTGTTTATTTACATTAGTTAATACAGTGGTGATGGTGAGTTGGTTTAAAAGAAATTGTTCACAATATGTTGGCACCTACGCAATCCAGCAGCTGTGTTTTGTTGTGCCCCCTCATGTTGCATGCCAGCATCCTCCTCTTCCTCCTCTTCAGGCATGTGTGGCTCTGGTTCTAAGAGGGGAATGTTCCTTCGTATGCAAATGTTGTGCAGGATAGCACATGTTAGAATGATCTTACAGACCATTTCTGGGGAATATAGGAGGCTGCCGCCAGTGATGTCGAGGCACCTGAATGCCGAAGGCCCTCTCAACTATGCTGCGTGTCCTCCTATGTGCGTCATTGTAGGCACGCTCTGCTGCAGTGCTTGGGTTGCCAAATGATGTCATAATCCATGGCTGGATCCCATACCCCTGATCAGCTGAAAAAGAAAATGAATGGGATCATGTTGATGTAGCTTGCCCCATTGATATCACCTTGCATGGCAGTAGTTGTCTTGCGTTGTCTGTGACTCTTTTGTATTATTGTGTTACTTCCTAGTCTTGTAGGATGTCATCTGCATTGGGTTGTTTCCTTGGCTGAACAAGTGTTTGCCTGCTGACCGGTTATCAGCAGTATGTTTGGGTATTTGCAGTAGTGTGCACTCCCTAGCATTGTGACTTGTGCTACAGGTGTCCCTGTGTCTTCACTGGGGTGAGATGATAGTTCCATACACAGATTCATTTTGACAGTGGTGGTAACACGTTTGCATCTATGTACCCTGGACATCCCATACCTTTAGACTTATGCAATGGATTAATTTAAACATCAGTGACACGCTTACATTTTGCAAGGTGACAATTGGCCAAACCTCTCCAAACGTTGTGATCATTGACTTCTTAACATTAGACTGTACACTAATTTCAGATGTGTGACAGGTTGGCTAGCAATGTCACGACCTCTGTGTGTTCCTGTCCACATGTTGCTGTCATGGTGTATGTGTTGTGTGTCCTAGAGGTTTGCTGTGCAGTGTGTATATAAGTAGGTTTCTGTACTTACCAACAAGTAGTCGATTGCCATATCGTCCATCCTGGAAGTGTTGATTGATGGTAGAGTGACGGAAGATGAATGAGTCATGGACACTCCCAGGATACTTTGCCACGATGTTGCTGGACAATCCTTGGTGATCGACAATGGCCTGCACATTGATGGAAATGTGTGTGCTTCCTGTTGCGGTAGAGGTGTTCAGTTGCAGCAGGTGGCACAAGGCGTACATGTGTGCAGTCGATGGCACCAAGGACGTGTGGGAAGCCACTAATTAGGTAAAACCTCTGTTTTGTCTCCTGCTGCTTCTGCAGTGTGTTTGGGAAGCAGATGTGGCGGGGTGTGAGTCCAATGATGGCATCCAGTACTTTGGGCAAGAAGGCAGAAAATGATGGCTGTGATATTCCGGCAACCAGGGGGCCAGTGCTTTGAAAGGAGCCACTTGCCAACATGTGTACAGCTAGCAGCTTGGTTTCTGTTGGGATGGTGCGGGGTGTCAGCAAGGTGGGTGCCAACTGTGGCTTTATGTTGCGCAGCAGCTGCTGAATGGCCTGCCAGTTCAACCTGTACCTCTGGATGATGTCATGTTCCCTGAGGCATGAAGGGTTGTTCTGGTGCGGAATATTCTCTCCTGCCTTCTGCGCTGCCTTTGGGGTCCCTGCTGGTGTTGTGGTAGCTGCTGTTGTTGTTGCTGGGCTCTGCGTCTGCGTGCACGCCGGATGAGTAGCACCTCCATGTCTCCCTTTTGCTGCTCTGCTGTTGCTTCTGTGTGTTCTGATTAAATACAGGTGTGTTTGCCCCATTTTAACACCTGCCCTGACCCAGGTGTTAATTTTTGACGCAAGTCGGGCTGTGCGTCATTTTCCAACTCCACCTCCTGGCCGTGCGGCATTTTTGCCCGGAAGCATAAATAAGAAGCACGGGCGTTTAAGTCATTTTTTTGATGGGAACACCTATCTTGCATATGATTAATGCAAGGCAGGTTCCCGCCTCCAAAAAATGACGCACACGGCGGGATTTTGATGTCCGCGGGCTCAGGTGCCAAAGTTTAAATATGGGGCAAGGTTTGCGCCGAATGTGCGTCAAAACTTTTGACGCACATTCAGCGCAGACAGAGTATAAATATGCCCCTGAGGTTGTGATACTGGTAGTCAAGTTTGATATCCTGACCCAATGGGATACTCACCGATGGACAAATGACAGATGCAAATAACAACAGATACCACTCCAGAGCCACACGGGACCAATTTAAAATCACACAGTGACAATGACATGGCCTTAACTGGCAGTACAACTTGGAAGATGAATCTTCCAATATCACATCAATAACACTCAATCACACACCCTTCCAAGCAATACGTACTGTGTAAGGGGTGTGTAATGTGTTTTGCTGCAGGTCAAACACCATGAGACACATAGCATGATGATGCTGACTCTAATGAAGGTGACATGGAATCATTGAGGCAATTCCAACATCTCACATCACTCCTGGGGTGATATTGCCCGCTAGCAATAAGGAAGTGGACTGTGCTATGAAAACATGTGGACGTGACACTAATGCAAAGTGCACACTGCTACACATAGGGATTGAGACAATTCCCCATATACATAAGAGATGTACAGGCTCATGGACCTTCTGACGCTAAAACCTTCACCCCCACAACCAAGTTAGCCAGCTTACCTGGAGCAAGTTCAGTAGTGTAGGTACATGTTTGCACATGAGCCAACTCGGTGAGGGCACAAAAATAGGTTTGCCTACAAGTTGTCACACATGGGATAATTGTGCACTGTCAATTGTGAACACTTCAGTGCTGCCAACTTATGGAGATGTGTTGTACATTGTCACCTAGCCAAATCATAGGGCCTCACTGTTGCATTTCACATGCAATTACATATGTCTAATTGGATAGGATGTTCAGCCAATATAGTGCAACCATGTTACCACCACAGTGGAATCGATTGTGTGTGTGGAAGTATTATGTCACCTCCAGTGAAGGCACACGGACACTTCTTTCACATTACATAATGCATGGGAGATACACACTGAACAGCAAGTTTCTAAATATACCAATGATATCAGGCAATCAGCCAGACACCAGTTTTGATAGTTAAACAACCCAATGCAGAAAGAATATCACAGAAGCCTAGGATCCCACACAATACCACAAACACAGATGAGTCACAGACAACACAAGATAACAACTGCCATGCAAAGTGATAATCAAGGTGCAACCAACAACCAAATAGTTACCCTCATTTTCTCTTTCAGCTTACCAGGGTTACAGGATCCAGCCATGGATCATGACCCCATTTTTCAACCCAAGCACAGCAGCAGAGCGTGCCTATAATGATGCACATCGTAGGAAACGCACCATAGTTGAGAGGACTTTTGGAATCCTGAAGTTCAGATTCAGGTGCCTGGACATCACCGGAGGCAGCCTCCTATATTCACCTGAAATGGTCTGCAACATCATTTTGACCTGTGCCCTCCTGCACAACATTTGTGTAAGGAGGAACATTCCCCTCTATGAACCACACCCACAAATGCCTGAAGAGGAGGAAGAGGAGGATGCTGTCTGTAAAAATGAGGGGGAACATCCAAACACTGCTGCAGGATTGCGTCGCAGACAACACATAGTACTAAACTTCTTCTAACTATAGTCACCATCACCACTTTGTTATCATATGTCATTAAACACCTAACTTCATCACTCAATCATGCTCTGGGTAATTTTTTAGGCATCACATGATCCCTAGGAATCATAATCAGAGTTTAGGCTCATGGAGCATTGCAGAAATACAGATTAGGATACTGAAAAAGCCACATCGCATTTGATGGGTATGAATGTACAGCCAACATCACACACAGTGTAAATGACATATATCCTGTCTATTTCACATGTGAAGGGCAATATCAGAGTACCACAGCTATGAGACACATCCATGTTGCCAACATGGTCAATTGCAGCAAATGACACACAACTAAGACACAATCAATCATAAGGAGAAAAAAAAGTGTCTCATACATGAGGCAGTGGATGTGCTATTGCATTGGTAACAGGAATGTATGACCAGATCCTTGACAGCAGTAAGTGTGACATCAGCTATCTCTGCAAGGAGCATGTGTGACAAGAAGTCCATCTAAGCTGGAAATGGATAGCACGAGTGCCCTAGGTATGACAAGCATTGCTCACAAGACATGGCCTGTGCAGTCCATCCCAGGTAATAAGTCCTGCCACTGCCATGTTATAAGTCTCTCCCTACCCTTCTTTAGGGGGCCCTGTAAATGGACTATCTGTACCCTGAGAATCTTCAGCTACACACACCCAGACTCCCATTCTGACTCCTGTGTGCTTCCCACTTCAATATGGCATGCCATAGTTCATCAGTCTGCATGGACTTCAGGTCAAATAATGCACTGCCTGGTAGTCAGTAAGACCTGTAATCAGCTCTCCATTGCTTCCATTGTGAAAGGTCCACTTGGCCCTTTGAACTTGATTCTCAACTCCAGGACTTGTGAGAGACTGAAGCTGCACACACCTGTGAGCACTACCATGCAGACCAGCCATTTGAACCTGCCCTGCCCTTGGTGCTGCCTGGAACTGCTTAGAAGTTGCCATTTTCAGAATTTCCTTGTTGTGCATTGGCGTACAAATCACTTGTGTACCAGAGCCCTTGGGGGATTGTGTAACGTTGCAGACCACAGCACAAACTGTTTTTAGTTCCCACAGTGTTGTACCAGCTTTTCCCAGTCAGAGTCTGCTCACTGTGTATTTGCCTTGTTCATGTTTGTTCCTGACAGAGCCTGCACCCTGTTAGCCGGACTGGTTCCTGTCTTTGCGTGAACCATAGAGGTTCCCTGTGGCTACATTTGTCTCATAGATGCTTTCCATGCCCTCTCTTTCCTCATGGGGTATTGTGTCTGGTAGGACTACAATGAATCCTCAAATAGATAGTATAGTTTAATCATTTTACTCATCGTAATCAGTTCTGGGACATGTATTCAAATGGCCTAATCCAGCCCCCATCCCTTGTCTGATTTTGCATGTATTTATTATTGCCAAACAGTGGCAGTGTGCTATGGCTGTATGCATGGATTCGGTACGGTGCCTCCAGCACAACAAACAATGCTTGCCAATGTGTATGTGAGGACAAAACATGTTTATGTCCTGACGGTCCAGACACAGATTCACTTCTGCCGCCATCTTTTGATGGTGCTTGCGTGGTGACTAGCTGTGAGATTAATTAGCACAGAGGCACAGATGTTCCCTGTTGCAGTGGGAATTTTCAAGACCACCCTATGTACTCATGTTGTGATGAATGCTGCCTGTTACCTATTACTCATCCATAAAACTTTTGAGCAAACCAAGGTTGCCCTGTAGTCAGCCTTATCAAAGTTCTGCAGTGCCATAGCTGGACTATCACCATGTGTGTTGTTAGTTGATCTTTGGCTTTAGGTCAAATCTGCTTTGAAGGATACTCTGTTAATTGAGGGAATGGCTCCACAGACTCATGACTAGACCTGCACGTAACTATGACAACATGGAGGCCAATACTGACACAGGGTACACATGGCCACACACTTGAACTGGACACCTTTGTGCAATGAACCACTGGAAATATGTGAACACATGCAGCATGGTCTGCTGGTCCTCCAAAGCCACAGGAGAAACATAGGTCATGTACCTGACTCAAACTGTGGTGTACAAAAAGTTTTTGGGATTGGATTTGAGACTCTTGGCCATATTTATACTTTTTGATGCAAAACTGCGCCGACGCAGCTTTGTGTCAAAAGGTTTAACGCCGGCTAACGCCATTTCTTTGCGCCACCTGGGCGTCAAATTTATACTTTAACGCTCCGTGGCGCAAACCACGGTTTAGAGTCATTTTTTTTTACTCTAACCATTGCACCACGTCGTAAAGAAAAGCGACGTTAACACAGCGAAAATGACTTTAATCCGTTTTACGAAGTCGCAAACCGGATACTCGCCTTTTTTCCCCTGCAATAGCATCAAAAAGCGGCGCAAACACAGCAAAATGTGCAAAGGAGCCCCAAAATGGATCCCAGAAGCCATGAGAGACCCCAGGAAGACTCCAACCGACCACAAACCAGCCAGGAGGACCCAGACAAGACCCAGGAGAGGGAGAAGAAGAAAAGGAAGTGTCATTTCAGTGCAGAGGATTAGGAAATACTGGTGAAAGAGGTGACGGAACACCAGCATCAACTTTTTGTCTCCTCAAAATTGCCAATTGGGAGGAGGGAGGCAATTTGGCAACAAATTGTCGACAAGATAAACAGTGTGGCAGAAGTACAGAGAACAGTCACTGAGTGCAAGAAACGCTGGCATGACTGCAAGCACAGGACCAAGGAAAAAATGAAAAGGAACAGGAAGGCAGCACTGCACACTGGAGGTGGGAGTCCAGCACTGCAGGAGGCCCTGGACCACATGGAGGAGATGGTTGCAGCCGCCATCCCTGAGGAGATCGTCACAGGGATTCAAGGACAGGACAGCGCAGACTACCAGGAGACAACACAGATGCAGGGTAAGTCGCATGGGGAATTAAAATGCACAAATGTTAACTGTAAGCAGGGGGGGTGGACATACCTACTACACAATGCATGTAAGTCATGATATTCAGGGAGTGGCATGGGTAAAGGGGCACGGAACAGGGGCATGGGCTGTACAGAGGAAATCTAGGGCACAATACTACACTACACCAACAACCTTTGCATGAGGGTATGCTGCCATGCCAAGAATGTTGCAAAGGTAAAGCCTGCCACGAGGGCAGGGTACAACGTTAAACTGGCAGCCCGTCACACGTCAGCCAGTATTCTCCCTACATTAACTAGGGCCCAATTAACAACCTCTGGCCATATCTGCAAGTGGAATGTAACATTGACAACAGTTGCCACTACCACCTCTGCTGTGTGTGCAGGTCAAGTAGCTAATTGCAGTAACATCCCCATGGATCAAACACACCCAAATTAGAGGGTTCAGGTTGACAACGTTATCAATCCCCTGAGATCAATTTAAATGTTCCAATCCTGTCAAATGTGATTGTCCATAGTTGCTACAAACATCAGCCATTGTCATAAACATTACGAGATACACAGCACTAATTTCATACCCATGCTGCATATGTCAGGGTCCACCCTGTGCCTGGGTCACAATAGCTCCAATGACACCATGCAACATCCCAAATTTCATACTGCTCAGACAACAGCATTGAGGGGGAGGACACATGTAACTGGTTACAGAAATACACCTGCACAGTCAGAGGAGGAAATGGAACACTGCTAGGACAATCAGTACAATCCAATGTACCACACATTCCCCAACATCTGCAGTACACATTACCAATGCTAACATCCATATCGTGCCATACCAATACTATACATAGTATATGCTAGATCTCAACAACATATAGGTGGATGTGAAAGATCTGAGACTGGGGCAGTTCCAGATTGTTAAGTGTGGTGCTAGTGCCATCAGAACACCCACAGCCAGCGAAAGGCCTCACCATGAGAATGGAAGTAGATGGAGGGCTGAGTAGGACAAGAAGGTGGCAATTCACAATTTGGCCTGAACCAACACCTAGAGGATGTGATGCTGACAAGTCCACAAACTGACCACAATACATGTGACATGCAGGTGGGGCATAGGCCTGGGAGAGTGCTAATATTAAAGACAGGAACAATGAACAAGAATCAAGATCACAATGTGAAAATAATCGGAAGGCAGGCATGTCACATTACAAATGCCACAACACAGACACACTAATTGTACCATATCTCATTGCAGAGGAAGATGGCTCTCCTGCTGATATGCCTGTCCAGGACTACCCTGATGACATGGATGACGAGCTGACAAACATCAGCCAGCAGACCCTCCAAGATGTCCTTGGAACCCTCCAGACCCCACCTTCTGTCACAAGGAGGAGCACAGAACTAGCAGCCATCACAGAGGACCCACCCACCACCCCAATTGTACGACCTGCCAGCTCCAACACAGCTGAGGACTCTGACGACCCTGGCACCAGCTTTGAGAGAACTGTAGTTGGAGTACAGCGGGAGCTGGCCAAGGAGGTGCGGGTGGGGATGCAAACTATGGCAGCCAGTCTAGAGGGGGCGCGTTCGTGCATGATGTCCACTGAAGAACAGGCAGCAGCTATGCAAGGACGAACAACAATCTTGCAGGAACTTGAAAAAAGGTTGAAGGAAATCAGCACAGCTGTAATAGAGTTGATCCAGCACCTACAACAACAATCCTGTCAACGCGTGCACGAATGCAATATTGAACCCCTCAGGGCCGACCTGGCTGCCTACCACCGTGATGTGGCTGCTATTCTTAAGAACCAGCAGCTCCTCCTTGCTGCAGTACTGCCCTTAAGAGCCCCACAGTTGGCAGCTACCGGGATGTCTGACTCCACATCTTCAAACACTGAGGTGTGTGTTGCCCCTTCACAACCACCACCACCAAGGGCAGAGGAGACAACACACACATCAGAAGATGAAGACGTGGAACAGATCACCTTCACACGTAAGAGTACCCGGTAGCACTAGTCCCTGCCACATGGCCACCTATTACCAAGGTCCTGTGCTTTGTAACATGCAAGTCTTGCAACAACTGTACTCAAGCACTGTTCTTCAGCCCACTGTTTATCTTGTCACCCTGCCCTGTGATTGTCTCTCACTACCTCATTGGCAAATCCTGTCCCTCTGCACTGTCTGACACTTCACCCTAGCATGTCCAATGACATGTCCTTTTGCACTTGTGTAGGATCACAATGGAAGATGTCACACTAATAGACTCACAATCATGGACAATGTACATAGAGCACTTTTAAATAAATAGTACTTACACAACAACTTTGTCTCTGTGTAATGTGGCGCATCAACAGTGATGGCCATCAGTGATGTTTACCTCAGGTCAATGATTATTGATTGTCAATACACCTGACCTGAACAAATCTTGGCTGCTAACTATGCACAGTGGTCTGGACTGTACCATCATCTGCCCTTCCTGAGGATTATTTCAGAGGAAAATAGAAACTATGCACCATAATGCTGTGTTGGACAGAATAACGCTTCCTCAAGGGATGTCTAAGCCAGAAAATAGTGCCTTCAATTTTTTCTATAAGTCAAAACTTACGTATGTGACATGTGCCTCAATTGTTAGCTAACACACACCATACAGCATGAATGGATGTGTATAAGTTTCCATAGAAATAAGTCACCGGGCTGAACATTGTAACAAATGATAGGTGTGAGTTATGTATACCATACTACATGAGAGCATACTACCACTCACCTTATAAGGATTCGCTTGGACATCAGGCTGCAACAAGACTTAACACAGTGTCCTCAATACCAATTGTGGTAGCAAAGTATGTGACATTGAAAACATACATCACAAATTAACCACACTTTGGGATCCATAGTAACCGTGAGTGGTGGGTGCAATGGATGGCCGAATCTTAGCTAAGTAGCTTTGGTGTAGCTGCCAATGTAACAGCTCAGTTGGGATATGGTTGCAGCATGGGACACAAAAGCTAATACAAAAGTGACACTGCTCACTCATGCCAAGGCCCTGATCTACAAGCATTTGACACATACTGTAAAGGGTTACCTAGATATTTATTAAACAGCAAAAACAGAAGCTAAAACCAGGGGAAACACCTTACCTAACCTAAACTACTCTAACTACACATTACCCACAACTGTCCCTAACTAACCTAAGCTAAACTTACTTATCACATTTAACGAAACGATCTAAACATCAACCCCCTCACTCCTCTTATAAGACAGGACACATGGAGGACAACATATACTAACCTAAACACATAGGGGGTCATTACAACCTCGGCGGTCTTTTTACAAGACCGCCGAGGGACCGCCGTGCGGAAGACCGCCAGTAGTGGCGGTTTGCCGCTCGGCGTATTATGACTGTTGGCTGCTCTCCGTCCTTTTTCCGACAGAGAGTCGCCAACAGTCATACTGGCGGGGAAGTGGAGGTTGCTCCACCTTCACCGCCACGCCAACAGAACACCGCCCACCGAATCACGTCCTGTGATTTGGTGTGGCGGTGTTCTGTTGGCGGTGTGGTGTTGGCGGAGCAGCCCCCATGGCTCCCGTCCCCTCCCGGAGGATCGACGGAACAGGTAAGTCGATCGTCCGTTAGGGGAGGGGGTGGGGGGTGTTGTGTGTTGTGTGGGTGCATGGGGGTGTGCGTCTGTGTATGTAGAGGGGGTGTGTGAGTGAGTATATGCTTGCGGGGGTGTTGCGTATATTGGGAATGAGTGTGTGTATGTCTGTGGGTATGTCTGTATGGATGTGTGCGTGTATGTTTGTATGTGGGTGTGCATGTCTGACTGTGTGTGTGGATGTAGGCATGTATGTTGGTGTGTGTGCGTGTGTGTGTTGGTGGTGCCTGCGTGAGTGTCGGGTGTGTGTGAGTTCTGTGATGTTGAGGGTCAGGGTGAGGAGAGGGCCCTGCCACCTTTGGGGGGTGGCAGGGGTGGTGGGGGGTGTAGGGGAGGGAGTCGGGCTGGGGGTGCGGGAGACCCCTATCAGTGCCAGGGAAGGAATTCCCTGGCACGGATAGTGCTTACCGCCATGGATTTCATGGCGGTTCCAACCGCTGGAAATCCACGGCGGTAAGCTGGATCATAATACCGCCGGCGGTATAGTGACGGCCGCCGGGCTGGAGACCCAGGTCTCCAGCCCGGCGGGCGGAACGGAGAACCGGCGGATGACCATGGCGGTAACCGCCATGGTCATGATACGCTGAGGAAAGACCGCCAGCCTGTTGGCGGTCTTACCGCCGCTTCTCCGCCTTCCGCCAGGGTCATAATGACCCCCATACTATCTTATACTAAACAAATATATATTTTTTTTGTTTTTTATTTTAATTTTATATATATATATATATATATATATATATATATATATATATATATATATTTTTTTTTTAAACACCAAAACCCCAACATCGGCCACACACACATAATACAAAACAGTTAAAAAAACTATAATACCGCCACCCCCCACCCACTACTACTAACTAAACTAACAGCCTATACTAACCTAACACTAAGCCCTCTTAACCCACTAATTTAAAGAACCAGGAAAGAGAAGGGAGGGGAAGGAATCATGGCTGAGTATAAGGTCTACAAGTTGGCCCTCTGCAGGGTCTGTTTGATGGCTCGCACCCTCCGATTCACTTGTGCCACCTCCTGCTGCAGCATTGTCATTTTACGCAACACACGGTCCAAGTTCTGTTGCATCTGGTGAAAAGCTGCAGGGTCTATGACTGCAGCAGGGGTGGTCTGAGTGCCAGTGGAGGAAGTATGGGCCCTTGTCGGTGCCATGTCTGTAGGAGGAGGTGCAGGTGGTGCTGTGACAGGTCCTGGAGCTGTGGATGTTGATGGTCCAGCAAAGGTCCCTGCTAATGCTGGTGCCACCTGGGTGGTAGTGGTGGTGCTGGTGGTAGTGGCTGTGTTGGACACGGAAGGGCCCCCTTGGGCAAATGCCCTCTACACTCCGGAGGCTCTTTCATGGCGATGACGCCTTGCCATGTTGCGGAACCCAGACTCCACATCTAGAATGTGGCGGTAACGCATTGCTCTGCGCTCAAACTCTCGAATTTGGATGGGAGTTATATTGGCAGCTGTTAAGACAAATAGAAAACCAAACATAAGGTACTTCATTGCGTGAAATGGCTCAAGAAGTAAATCAGACAATACATCTAATGTACCTTAAACAGCCCATATCATCAAACAGATCACTGATTGTCCCTGAGGCAGTACACGCCAAGCCAGCCTACACATGACTTATCATCAAACAGCACATCAAAACCCTAAAAAATGGGTATCAACTGGAGTGACTTTGGCATCATTGTTCAGCCATTCGTCAGGTAAAAATCATGCTGCAAATCCTCCACCACTGACAGGCCAAATTACTATGTTCTTGATGACAATCTAGGGCCACAAGATCTGCGAGTTGTAAATAGAATTGCCAGGATGGAATGCAGTTGCTAATCATGAGTGGGTGTCCTAGGTTTGGACAAGTGATTTACAGATTTGTATGTCTGTGTACTAAACTTGGATCATCAGTCCTAGGTACACTATTCACAACTCTACGCCTGTGCCTGGCGGGGGGGGGACAAGCAACAAATAATTTCAAACAACAAGGACACCCAGGAAGCTTTCGAAAGCTGTACATGGGTTTGGCCAGCACACCACAGGTAAGGAGGAAGTCCAACTAGGATACACCCAGACCTTGGACAATCCCATCAACACTTATCTTTGGAAATGCAGACCATTGTCAACATCATTTCCTACCAGTAACCCATGACTTACAACAAACAGATAGACGCAAGAACACCTCTGGCCATGAGCTGCATGCACACCTAGGCCATTGTACTCAAGTGCCTCATACTCGTAGCACAAAATGTGGAGCTACATGCTGCTAGGAAGTTAAACATACAGTCAAACATATTCATTAGTGAATAGCGAAGCTGAAGTCTGTGGGTAAGACTTTGGCATCCCTATTCTGGGAGAATCAGGGTCTGACTGGCTGACTAAATCACTAATATGGTCCACTGCTATATATTCTGATTTCAAGATTTATTCACATAACTCATCCCTATTCACATTGGCATGCCTACAGGACTGACCTACAATCCCAAATTATGACAATACGATAAGGATTGGCCAACTCAAAGAAGGGGAAAAAATTATAATCCACTCAAGAAACAAAATCAATCATTGACCAGTGCATCACACCTTGCTATGTGTCCAACACACAGGAGTCAACCACACATCATCAGCAAATACAACACAGAACAGAAATATCAACACTTACTGGAGATGTCTGGGTCTGCAAATCGAGCCACCTCTCCGATAGTGTAGGGTGCAGGTCCACCTGTAAGGCATGGAAGGGAGAAATGTGCTCAATGTCTGTGCACTGTACAACACTTCCAAATACAAATACTATGTGTAATATTAACTCAGAAAGTCAAGCCTCTCAGACATGATGATACTGTGGGGCATATTTATACTCCGTCTGCGCCGATTGTGCATAAAAATTTTTGACGCCCAATCAGCGCAAACGTTGCCCTGTATTTAAACTTTGACGCCCGAGCCCGCGGACAACAAAATTCCGCCGTGTGCATCATTTTTTGGATGCCGCAACCCGCCTTGCGGTAATTATATGCAAGGTAGGCGTTCCCATCCAAAACATGGCTTAAACGGGCGTGCGTCGTATTTATGCTTTCGGGCAAAAATGACACACGGCCGGGAGGCGGAGCCAGAAAATGGCGCACAGCCCGATTTGCGTCAAAATTTAACGCCTGGGTCAGGGCAGGTGTTAAAATGGGGCAAACACACCTGTATTTAATTAGCACACACAGAACAAACAGCAGAGCAGCAGAGCAGCAAAAGGGAGCCATGGAGGTGATTCTAATCCAGCGTGCACGCAGACGCAGAGCCCAGCAGCAACAACAGCAGCTACAACAACACCAGCAGGGACCCCAAAGGCAGCGCAGAAGGCAGGAGAGGATATTCCGCCCCAGAACCACCCTTCAGGGCCTCAGGGAACACGACAACATCCAGAGGTACCGGTTGAACTGGCAGGCCGTTCAGCAGCTGCTGCGCAACATTGAACAGCAGTTGGCCCCCACTTTGGTGACACCCGCACCATCCCAACAGAAACAAAGCTGCTTGCCGTACTTCACATGCTGGCAAGTGGCTCTTTCCAAACAACTGGTGCCCTGGTTGGCGGAATATCACAACCATCATTCTCCGCCTTTTTACCCAAAGTACTGGATGCCATCATTGGATTGACACCCCGCCACATCTGCTTCCCTAACACACAGCAGAAGCAGCAGGAAACAAAACAGGGGTTCTACCTCATCAGTGGCTTCCCACACGTCCTTGGTGCAATCGACTGCACACATGTACGCCTTGTGCCACCTGCTGCAACTGAACACCTCTACCACAACAGGAAGCACACACATTCCATCAACGTGCAGGCCATAGTCGATCACCAGGGATTGATCACCAACATCGTGGCTAAATATCCTGGGAGTGTACATGACTCATTCATCTTCCGTCACTGCACCATCAATGAACACTTCCAGGATGGACGGTATGGCAATGGACTACTTGTTGGTAAGAACAAAAACCTACTTATATACACACTGCACAGCAACCCTCTAGGACACACAACACATACACCACAACAGCAACATGTGAACAGGAACATACTGAGGACGTGACATCGCTAGCCATGTTTCTTAGGTCACCATTGAACCTGTCACACATCGGAAATTACTGTACAGCCCAATGTTAAGACGTCAAAGATCACAACGTGTGGAGTGGGTTGCCCAAATGTCACATTGCAAAATGTAAGTGTCCCAATGACCTTTACATTAATCCATTGCCTAAGTCTAAAGGTATGGGATGTCCAGGGTACATTGATATGAACGTGTTAACAACACTGTCAAATTTAACTGTGTATGGAACTATCATCTCACCCCCAGTGAAGACACACGGACACCTGTATCACAAGTCACAATGCTAGGGAGGGCACACTGTACTGCAAATCCCAAAACATACTGCTGACAAACAGTTAGCAGACAAACACTCGCTCAGCCAAGGAAACAACACAATGCAGATGGTACATCCTACAAGCCTAGGATGCTACATTATTACACAAAAGAGTCACAGACAACACAAGACAACTACTGCCATGAAAGGTCATTTCAATAGTGCCAGCTACATCAACATGATCCCAATCATTTTCTCTTGCAGCTGATCAGGGGTATGGCATCCAGCCATGGATTATGACACCATTTGGCAACCCAAGTACTGCTGCAGAGCGTGCCTACGACGACGCACATAGGAGGACACGCAGCATTGTCGAGAGGACCTTTGGCATCCTCAAGTCAAGGTTCCGGTGCCTCGACATCACTGGTGGTAGCCTCCTATATTCCCCCAAGATGGTCTGTCGGATCATCCTAACATTTGCAATATTGCACAACATTTGCATCAAAAGAAACATTTCCCTCCTGGAACCAGAGCCACACATGCCTGAAGAGGAGGAAGAGGAGGATGCTGGCCTGCAACATGAGGGGGAACTACAGAACACGGCCGCTGGTATACGCAGGCGGCAACAGATTGTCAACAATTTCTTTTGAATATGATCACCTTCACCACTTTAGTTAACTAATTTAAATAAATACCTATTATAATCACCATATAATGGTCTGGCTATTCATTTTTTCACACCTTCATCTCTACTAATCAGAATAAGAGTGTTGCCTCATGGAGCATTGCTGAGATACTGAGTAGGACACAACATCCCAGAGCTAATGTGATGCCTAACATACAATGGTCACATACACACACACTGTTAATGACCTATATCATGTACATTTCTCCTTTGAAGGCCAATAGCAGAGGACCACAACTATTTCACACATACATGTTGAAATCAAGGTCCAACGCAGCATATGGCACACAACTAAGACACCATCACTCAATAAGGGGAAAACAAGCCTCATACATGAGGCAGTCAATGTGCTTTGGCATCAGTAACAGGAATGCCTGACCAGACCCTTGAACGCAGTAAGTCCAACTGCATCCAATATTCGCAAGGAATATCTGTGACCAGAGTCCCATAGAAGCAGAACATACAGCACAAGTGCCACACATATGAGCAGCATTGCACACATGACATTCCATGTACATGTCAGACCATTTCCTAACTCCTGACACACCCATGCACCTGGTCACAACCTACCTGTCGGAAGAGGTCCCTGGAATACTAAGATGTGTACCCTGATATTCCCTCCTCTACACACACAGACCAACATTAGCAAACCAGTGTGCTACACCCTTTCCTATGGTATGCCATTGTCATAGAACATCTGACTGCAAGGACGTCAGGTTAATTTATACGCTGTCTTCTAGTTTCAAAGCCCTGTTAGCACATGTAGATTGCTTCCCCTGTGAAAATGTATATTGGCCCTTAAAATGCAAGTCTCACCTACAGGACTGGTGAGAAACAGATGCAGCCCACACCTGTGATCACCTCCATGCACACCACCCATTTAAAAAAAACACTGCCCCTGCTGATGCCTGGAACAGCATAGGAGTTGCCATTATGTAAAATACACTGTTAAGCATTGATACAAATTAAGCTGTGTAACACAGCCACTGGGTACATTTGTCACCTTCAAAAACACAGGACATACACAGTTTGACATGTCAGCTCTCTAGTTTGTCCTCCAAACAGTCTTAGTCAGACCACTGATTATGTAACTTGTCAAGTAGCTGGATCCTGAATCACCTTGCATTCTGTCAGCCTGACTGGCAACTGTCTGTGCGTCACACTAAAGTATCCCTGTGTTTACATATGTACCACACTTGCGTTAGCAAACCTCTCATTCATCAGGGGGTATTGGGCATGGGCTTCTTCAATGCATACACAAATACACTGTATAGCATCATCTGCCTTTTAACTGTACCATTTGAGTTACATCCTCTTGAAAAAGCAAAATTCATGGCCCATCCCTTGTCTGGGTTGCATTTATGCATGAATGACAAAGTGTGACAGTGTCCCAGGGCCGTAGGCAGGGATTGGGTACGGGGCTTTCAGCACAACCAGCAACCTCTGATAATGTCCATGAATAATACACAAATGTCAGGACCATGACAGTACACACACAGAATCACAGTGCTCACAACATAGTGATGGGCCGTGTGTGGTGAATAGCTGCGAGAACAATCAGCACAGAGGCTATGATGTTCCCAGATGCAGTGGGAAGTGCAGAGGCCAACCTGTGTACAAATGTTGAAATGACACCTGCCGGAACATGACACCTGAGACATTATCTCACTCAGCACACCAAGGATGCCCTGTTGACTGTCTCGTTACAAGTCTTTAGTGACAGGGTGGGACCATCCACATGTTGGTTCACATGTCCACATCCACTTTACTCACATTAATCAACCAAGGATACTCAGTAGATACAGGAATAGCTGCCACTGACTCATGATGAGTCCTGGACCGAACTGTGACAAATTACACCCCAAACAATATACAGGATCATCAATGGACGACACACATGAACAAGACACCTATGTGCAATTGATCACTGGAAATATGTGGATACGTGCTGTCTTGTATGCTGGTCCACCACAGCCACTTGATAGTTGGGGCTCACTTCTATGGCCTCAACTGTGGGGTCATCAGACATTTGAGATTCACCCTTGTCTGTCTGTGCAAACAACATGGTACCCACTTCCTCAATGCATGTGTATGACTCACTGTGGGATTCACCAACTAGTGCCTAGGAAGCTCTTACCAATACTCTAGGACATAGGATGTAGAAAATGTGGACCATTGACATGAACAAGCGTCTGCCATCCATCTGGTGCATGCTATGTCACATGTGGTGTCTACGTGACCCTAAAACTTGGAAGTCCACTTTACGGGTGTTGTTACATGTATGACTAACACATGCCCTCGCTCATTTCCACAATGACTTGCATCTAAGGACTGGACACATGGACGTCACATTCATACAAGCATATGTACAAATATGCTTCATGTGATACACACACACTTGGTCAACAAATACATTAGTTGCCAAAGCACACACTTTGAGCCCAAGGCATTTAGGTATTGTACATATGTGCGTCACATTGCTATCCTCTCCTTATGCCAAACATGCACAATTTCTGCAACACATATATGTAGGCCACACTTATGACCAACTATTGCGTCAGCCAACCGTAAAAATACTGTGAAGGGAGTAGCGGATCATGGTCCGCTGCAGTATGATGTCACACATGTGAACATACACCATCAACACCATACTGTCTTCAATCAGCCTATCTCTGATGTGTCCCAAATGTAACATAACCAAAAAACAAGTAAAATTGCCCAAAACCAGTTGATGCACTGTAATTTTGACGTCCCTAGTGTTAGGCGTAATTTTTTGACTACCAAAACTGTATTTGCGTAATTTTTTTGGACGCACAGGAGTGAAATTTAGCCCGCATCCAGATATTTGTACAGGCCATGTACTATTATGTGGATGCGGGCTAATTTTCACTTCTGTACGTCAAAAAAAATGACGCAAATACAGTTTTGGTGAACAAAAAATTACGCATAACGCAAAAAAGGCGGGACTTTTCATACAGGAAGTGATGTAATAGGATATCCTGTTTACAGATCATGTACAGTGGGTGTACTTTCACTTTGCAGTCTATGATCCTTCTAGACTGTGTGGCTGTGTAGAGAGTGTTATCCTGAGATTTTGTGCTTTTTTGTCCTGTGTGCTATCTGTAAAGTCCATTTGTGAAATAAATATTGTTGCTGTATACTGTACTACTGTGTTTTGTCTACATTTGTCCATTTATCTTGTGTTTTTGTTGTTTGTGGGAGTCTGTTGAGGGTAGTGTTAGTTTGGGGATAGTTGGGCTCTTTTAGTGGTTAGGTTTACTTTTCATCTGTCTTTGTACCCCTACTTTCCCCCTTTTCCCCTTTCTATTTATTTTACCCCTATTCCCTTTCACTTCCAAGTATGTCTGGTAGGCCACGTCTTGGCAGGATGGGGGAAGAGGAGTTGGGGGGTTCATCTGGCTTGTGACGCATTTCTTGCCGCTCATGATCCAGGCAGGGGGCAGGGTGATACAGGGGTATCCAACAGAGGCGCGCAGAATCCGGTGGGGAAAGGTGCTGCATCACCTGCAGCGTGTGTATGCCAGCCAGAGGAGTGACCACCAGCTGAAGCACCGGTGGGCTCACCTCATCACCAGGGAGCAGGATCTCTTGGACCACCTGGGAATCATGATTGGTGGCACTGTTGGTGAGTACGAATCATGTTAATGTGCACGATTAACGGCTTTGTAGTGACATAAGGGGATTAGTACAATGTCTGCCAGCTAACTTTCTGACTGTGTGTAATGCTGGGGAAATATAAAGGAATCGTTGATGCAGTATGGCAAGGATTACAATTGCTAGCTGTCAGGTAGCACGTGCTCAGCAAACTTACAGGTTACTTTTCCATGAAGGAAATTGGTGCGGCCTTTTTGTCAGAAAAGCAAACAAAATAGGAGCCAATCATGTCTATATAGGGTACTATTGACAGAGAAGTACAGATGTACCAACATTTAGGCCAACTTTGTTGACGCAATTGCTAGACTGGCTTTAGAATCACTACATGATGCAGAAAATGAGTGCTGCCTTCACGTCAATTGATAATAGCAAAGTGGCTCAGACATGTCTCATGTGAGTCTGGTGAGTGTGGAAGGAAAGTGTTCACGGAAGTACTATGAATGTGTGGGATTATTGTGTTCCTTGATCTTTTTGGATACATGTCAGTTCTGGATTTGAAAACATTGTGAAAAGGTGAAAGGTGCCCTCAGCTAACAACTTGGAATGTTTGTTGGAGTTAGTTGTGCCACATTCCAAATATGGATGGCAGTCCAAGTGTATGCACATGGCTTCACATCTCCATGGTTGGTGCAAATCACCATAGCTGGGCCACATCAAATGAATAAACTATAACAACAGGATGGCTTACAAAAGTCCCTGCCCCTCCCTCTGTACATTGGACCTATGTGTAATAAATGTGTCATGGCCACAAGGCGTGTTTGACTGGTAATGCAGGCCTCAAGTAACCAGGCTTTGGATGTCTTTCTTGGATGCACATGATGAGACGATTACACTCCATCATTTTTTCCTGCTCACCAATTACGGGGCATGTTTGCAACCACATGATAGTTAGGTCCAATGTATGTGTGCAGATATGTGTGTAACTGTCACAGGAGACTCATGCTATGTACAAGTTGGCCGTGATATATCAGATGCAGTACCATCATGTCTGAATGGCTGCCAGTTCCTTATTCAGCCTACACATTGTATATGTTTATGAAATTGTTGCGCTGTGCACAGATTTTGAGCACATTTCTTCCTTCCATACCTTACAGGTGGACCGGCACCCTACACTGTGGGAGAGGTGGCGACATTTGAGGACCCCGACCACTCCAGTAAGTGTTGATATGTCTGTTATGTGTTGTGTTTGCTGGTTATGGACTCGTGTGAGTTGGACGCATAGCAAGGTGTGATGCGTTGGGCAAGCTTTTCTCTTGTTCCATGAGTGGGAATTCAGTTTCTCACATGTTTTGAGTTGGCCAATGCGTATCCAATGGTATCATGTAGGGATTGTAGGCCATTCCTGTAGGCCCCACTGTGAGTACAGGGGTTAGTCATGTGGATGACACTTGTATCACCAAGAGTCGCACTGGAAGTCAGCTCCAAATTTAGTCAGCCTGTCAGAACCACATTCTCTAAGATTGGTACAGCAAATTGCTTTCCAATAGACATCTGCTTCCCTATTTACCTACGTAATTTTGAAACAGTAGGTAGAACCTCCTAGCAGCATGTACTACCACATGTAGTGCTACAAGTATGTAGAACTTGAGTGCAATGGCCTAGGTGTGCATGCAATTCATGATCATGGGTGTCCTAGCAACTCTGTGTCTGATGTAAGTCAGGCCTCACTGGAAGTATATGTTGTGTACCAAGTTCTGCATTTCCTGACATGTGTGGCCCTATGAGTGCTCTAGGGTTTGCTGACTCCTAATTGTTGATACACCTTACCTGTGGTGTGTCTGTAGAGACAAACATGTGTGGAGTTTTCTATACACTCCTCGGTGTACATGTTGTTGGCAAATTATAGTTCTTTATCCACCCCCCCCTCAAACACGGGCATGGGTTTGTGAATGGGGTACCTAGTACTGATGCTACGAGTATGTTACACATACATGTGAATAAGTGACGGTTTGGTTGCAAACTAGTATACACACTCAGGTTTGGCACTTGGTACTATACTGGCAAGTCCAGTTACAACTTGCAGACCGTGTGGCTTTAGTTTTGCTTTCCGTACACTGACATTTGTAGCACAGGTCTTGGCGGAGGATATGCAGCATGATTCTTAGCTCATAACTGCCAGAACTCAGATTGCAAGTCAAAGCCAGTTGTTACCCATCTTGTAGGTTATGGATGTGCTATGTGTGATGTGACCTTTGTAGTCTGGCCTGCCATGTACTTCCTCAGGGACATTCAATGATCTGTATTGTGATATGAGCTGTTACAAGTACAGTAGATGTAATGTCTGATTAACTTCCTGTGCCATTTCACACAATGCAGTTACTAATGTAGAATATCTGCATTTGTCTTCACAGCTGCGAAAATGACTCCAGACCAGGTCTGTGAATTTCAGCGCCGGGCCATGCGATACCAGCACATCCTGCTGGTGGAGTCGGGGTTCCGGAGGATGGCCCGGCGATATCGCCATGAACGGGCCTCCGGGGCATGGAGAGCCTTCCCACAGGGTGGGCCTACTTTGCCCACCACAGCCACCACCAGCACAACCACCAATCCGAGCCAGGTAGCCCCACCCACAGCTGCCACTGTTGGTCCGACATCTGCTGGACTTCCAGGCCCCAGCATTGCCACCGGTGCAGGACAGCCCACTAGGCCTGGCACCACACCCACACAGACCTCCTCCACCGGTACATAGACTGCCACTGCTCCATCTGTTGACCCTGCAGCCTTCAACCAAATGGACCGTAAGATGGACAAAGTGCTGCGCAAGTTGAGCCACCTGAGCCGGGATGTGCGCCACGTTAACCGGCGTGTTAAGTCCATTAAGAGGACCCTCCGGAGGGCCAACCTCTAGACTTTTTGATATGGACATGATTCCCTCCCCTCCCTCCTCTTTCCTTGTTCTTATAGTTAGGGGGCTTAGGGGGCTTAGTGTTAGGTTAGTATAGGCTGTTAGTTTAGTTAGTGTTAGTGGGTGGGGGGTCCTGATTGTTTCTATTTTTACTTAATACATGTGTGGGTGGGTGGGTGGGGGGCTATGTTGGGGTTCTTGTGTGTTTAAAAAAAAAAAAAATCAAAAAAAACTAAAACAAAATACCAAAGAAAATAATATATATATATATATTTGTATATGATAGTATAGTATGTGTTTAGGTTAGTATGTGTTGTCCTCCATGTGTCCCATCTCATAAGGGGGGTAGATGTTTAGAACGTTTCGTTACATGTGATAAGTAAGTGTAGCTTAGGTTAGTTAGGGACAGTTGTGGGTAATGAGTAGTCAGGGTAGATTAGGGTAGGTAAGATTTTTCCCTCAGTTCCCTCATCTGTGATTAGCATTTAATAAATATTTGGTTAACCCTTAATACTATGTGTTGAATGGTACTTGATCGTGGGTTTGGGTTCAGTGTACATCAATTTTGTACTATAACATCTGTGTCCTATGCTACAAACAAATCCCAACTGAGCTGTACGATTGGCAGCTAGCCCAGGAGCTACCTTGCAAAGTGTTGACCCTTCGTTGCAACCACCAATCACAGTTAATATGGATGACAATGTGTTTCTGTTGATAAGTGTGTTTTCAAAGTCACAAACAGTGCTTCCAGACTTGGTATTGGGGAAACAGTTTTAGGTCTGACTGCAGTGTGATGATCATGCACACCCTTATAAGATGAGTTCTCATTGGCAATCTTGTATTCTTGTCTTTATGACCCTCATACATCATTTGTGACACAGTTCGGCATGATTACCTATTTGTATGTTAACTCAGACACCTTCATTTATGCAGTTTTTGCAGTGTTTACTTAGATTAGTGTGGCATGTTTATTGTGTTATTTTTGCATGTTGACAACATTTTGCGGCCACTATTTGATGACTTAGTTATCCCCTGAGGAAGCATTCTTCTGTCCAACACAGCATGGTGGTGTATGGTTTCTCACTTCATCAGATTTGTCCCTCAGGATGGGCAGAGTATGATGCAATCATGGGCACTGTGCAGAATTCTCTGACTACATATTATCAGGACGGTTGTATTGACAAGCTACGTAATTTGACAGTAGGCACATTTCAGTTATCTACTGCACAGTTGATACGTCACACTACCCAGAGACAGATTTGTTGTGTAAGTGCTATTTATTGAAAAGTGCTGTAGTGCTATCTGTACATTGTCCATGATTGTGAGTCCATTTTAGTGACATCTTACATTGTGATCCTACACAAGGGGTTACGGAAATGCTTTTGACATGCTGGGGTTGATGTTTCAGACAGTGCAGAGGGACAGGATTTGCCAATGAGTTGGAGAGAGACAATCACTGGGCTGGGTGACAAGATATACAGTGGTTTGCTGAACAGTGCTTGAGTAAAGTTGTTGCAAGACTGGCAAGTTACAAAGCTGTGGGCCATGTGGCAGGGACTAGTGCTTCCGGGTCATTTTCCTTGTGAATGTTATCTGTTCCATGTCTTCTTCTGATGTGTGTGTTGCCTCCTCTGTCCTTGTTGTTGTTGGTTGTGAAGGGGCAACACACACCTCAGTGTTAGAAGACGTGGAGTCAGACATCCCGGTTGCTGCTCCCTGTGAAGGTCTTAAGGGAAGTACTGCAGCAAGGAGGGTCTGCTGGTTCTTGAGAATAGCAGCCACATCACGATGGTAGGCAGCCAGGTCGGCCCTGAGGGGGTCATGATTGCATTTGTGCATGCAGTGGAAGGTTTGGGGTGCGAGGTGTTGTGGCAACTTCCTTACTGCAGTGGTGAATTCCTTGACAGTTTCTTGTAGTCCTTGCAGTATGGATGTTAGGGCTTGCATAGCTGCTGCCTGATCTGCAGATGACATCATGCACGAACGCATCCCCTCAAGGCTGGCTGCCATAGTTTGCATCCCCACCTGCACCTCCTTGGCCAGCTCCCGCTGTACTCCAACTACAGTTCTCTCAAAGCTGGTGCCTGTGTCGTCTGAGTCCTCAGCTTTATTGGAGCTGGCAGGTCTTACAATTGGGGTGGTGTGTGGATCCTCTGCGATGGCTGCTTGTTCTGTGCTCCTCCTTGTGACTGAAGGTGGGGTCTGGAGGGTTCCAAGGACATCTTGGAGGGTCTGGTGGCTGATGTTTGTCAGCTCGTCGTCCATGTCATCAGGGTAGTCCTGTCCAGGCATATCGGCAGGAGATCCATCGTCTTCTGCAATTAAATAGGGGACAATTAGTGTGTCTGTGTAGTGACAATGGTGATGTGACATGCCTGCCTTGTGATGATTTTCACATTGTGATCTTGTTTCCTGTTCATTGCTCCAGTCTTTCAGATGGGCATTCTCCCAGGCCTATGCCCCACCTGCACGTCACATGTATTGTGGTAAGTTATTTGACTTGTCAGCATCATCTCCTCTAGGTGTTGGTCTGGGCCAAACAGTGATTTGCCACCTTCTTGTCCTACTCAACCGTCCCCCTACTTCCATTCTCATGGTGAGACCTTTCACTGGCTGTGGGTGCTCTGATGGCACTAGCAGCACACTTAACAATCTGGACCTGCCCCAGTCTCTGATCTTTCAAATCCACTTATATGTGGTTGAAATGTAGCATATGCTATGCATAGCATTGTTATAGCACGATATGGATGTCAGCATTGGTAATGTGTACAGCTGATGTTGGGGAATGTGTGGTACATTGGATTGCCCTGATAGTCGTAGCAGTGTACTATTTCCTCCTCTGACTGTGCAGGTGTATATCAGTGACCAGTTACATGTGTCCTCCCCCTCAATGCTGTTGTCTGACCAGTATGACATTTGGGATGTTGCATTGTGACCCAGGCACAGGATGGACCCTGTCATATGCAGCATGGGTGTGACCTTAGTGCTGTGTAGCTCCTAATGTTGATGACATTGGCTGATGTTTGCGGCAACTATGGGCATTCACAATTGACAGGACTGGAACATTTGTCTTGTTTCAGGGGATTGTTAAAGTTGTCATCCTCAACCCTCAAATTTAGGTGTGTATGATCCATGGGGACGTTACTGCCATTGGCTACTTGAGCTGCACACACAGCGGAGGTGGTAGTGGCAAATGTTGTCACTGTTACATTCCAGTTGTCGGTATGGCTAGAGGTTGTTAATTGGGCCCTAGTTAATGTAGGGGGTATAGTGGCTGACATGTGACAGGATGTCAGTTTGACATTGTGCTCTTCCCTCCAGGCGTGGCTTTACCTTTGCTACATTGTTGGCATGGCAGCATACCCCCATGGAACTGTTGTTGGTGTTGTGTTATGGTGTGCCCCAGCTTTTCTCTGTACAGGCCATGCCCCCATGCCGTACCCCATTACCCATGCCACTCCATGTATATGATGACTTCCATCCATTTTGTAGTCGGTATCCCCCCCCCGGTTGTAGTTGACATCAGTGCATTTTAATTCCCCATGCGACTTACCCTGCATGTGCGTTGTCTCCTGGTAGTCTGCGCTGTCCTGTCCTTGAATCCCTGTGACGATCTCCTCAGTATGACGGCTGCCACCATCTCCTCCATGTGGTCCAGGGGCTCCTGGTGTGCTGGATTCCCACCTCCAGTCTGCAGTGCTGCCTTCCTGTTCCTGGCCATCTTTTCCTTGGTCCTGCAGTCATGCCAGCATTTCTTGCACTCGATGACTTTGTTGCCATATTGCCTCTCTCCTACTGATTGGCAATTTAGAGGTGACAAACAGTTGGTGCTGGTATTTCGTCACCTCTTTTACCAGGATTTCCTGCTCCTCTGCACTGAAGCAACACTTTCTTTTCTTCTTCTCCCTGTCCTGGGTCTTGTGTGGGTCCTCCTGGCTGGTTCCTGGCCTGTTGTCACCTTCCTGGGGTCTGTACAGGCATCTGGAATCCATTTTGGCTCTCCTCTGCTGAAATGGCTATGTTTGCGGGTAATTTTGACACTATTGCGTAAAGAAACGCCGTATATCCGGTTTGCGGTGTCGTAAATCGGCTTACAGTCATTTCAGCCGCGTTAACGTCGTTTTCCTTTACGACGTGACGCTGCGGTGTGCGTAAAAAAAAATGACTTACACCTGTGGTTTGCGCCGCTGTGCGCCAAAGCATAAATTTGACTCCTGCACGGTGCAAAGAAATGGCGTTAGCCGGCGGTAATATTTTTGACGCAAAACTGCATTAGCGCAGTTTTGCGTCAAAAAGTATAAATATGGGCCTTGGTTTTTATTTTTTATACCTATAGCATAGACCAAAAGCCTTTTACCCCCCCAACAATCACACTTATCCCCACCAACCCCACCCCCCAACTATAATACAACTATGGCCTACAACTAACTACACTATGCTAGATAAACTATCCTGATGTATCTAAAAAAAAAAAAAAAAATATGAAAAAGAAACTTAGAACAAGGGGAAGGGTAAATTGTCCCAAACACAAAATGTAAAGCTCAGTGTTTCCTCTGGTTGGTCCGGATGTCCTTCACAATTCTCAATATTTGTTAAATTGTATGCTCTACCCGAGCAATCCGATACGTCTGATGGGCCAGTTCACTACAGAGCTCCTGCATGTAAGGTGGCTCAACATAGTGCTAGCCTGGCTGGGATCCTGCAGGTTGTGGATATACAGTAGGTTGCCTACGTACCGACGATGGTCCTGCTCCTGATGGTCCAGCAACATCAGGTGTAGCTGGGTGGGTGGCAGAATAGTCTGTTGTTGGTCCCCCAAGCGGGCATGTCCTCCAGGTCCCTTTTCCCAGTCGTAAAGTGCCTCCATGCCCCTGCACCCCCTGCGGACCTGCCTGATGTGGCGATAACGTTCTTAGGGCCATTTTTATACTTTTTGACGCACAAGTGCGCCAACGCAGTTGTGCGCCAAAAATTTTAACGCCGGCTAACGCCATTCCAAAGCGCCATGCGGGCGCCTTATTTATGGAATGACGTTAGCCGGCGCAGCTGACTGGTGTGCGTCAAAAAAAATGACCCACACCAGGCAGTGCCGGCGTAGGGGAAAATGGAGCTTGGCCGTCAAAAAATGGGGCAAGTCAGGTCTGAGGCAAAATATTGGCCTCAACCCGATTTGCGCCATTTTTTTGGACTCCCAACCCCCATTGAAATGACTCCTGTCTTAGCACAGACAGGAGTCATGCCCCCTTGCCCAATAAGTCCCCTGGGCATGGTCATTGGGCATAGTGGCATGTAGGGGGGCACAAATCAGGCCCCCCTATGCCACAAAAAAATAAAAAATAAAAATACTTACCTGAACTTACCTTAAGTTCCCTGGGATGGGTCCCTCCATCCTTGGGCGTCCTCCTGGGGTGGGCAAGGGTGGCAGGGGGTGTCCCTGGGGGCATGGGAGGGCACCTCTGGGCTCCTTCCGATCCCACAGGTCCCTTAACGCCTGCCCTGACCAGGCGTTAAAAAATTACGCAAAATCGGCTGGACGTCATTTTATTTGACCTGCCCACTCCTGTGCATCATTTTTGCACGGGAGTTTAAATAAGGCGCACATGCCTTGGAGTCATTTTTTAGACGGGAACGCCTACCTTGCATATCATTAACGCAAGGTAGGTGTCCACGCTAAAAAATGACGCAAACTCCAAGATCTTTGGCGCTAGACAGGTCTAACGCCAAAGTATAAATATGGAGTTAGCTTTGCGTAAAAAAAAACGACGTAATTCTGGCGCAAACAGAGTATAAATATGCCCCTTAACGTTTTGCAAAATTTATTTTTTCTGCAGGGGTCATGTTGGCAGCAGCATGAAAAATAGGATATTTCAGGCAACTGTATATCACACAAAAGACCAACAGGCATGCATTGAAAACAGCAACTGCAAACCTCTAACATTGATATGCACATTTAAATAAGTAGCCCTTATGGGCAAGGTGTATACACATTGGCTAATCTTCAACCTTCCCAGAAATGAAATTTGGCAGAGGTTTCACAGCTATCCACCTTAGAACAATACAAAATCACCGTTCTTGAACATCTTCTAAGGTCCATGACACCACTGACCACTGTTGACCTACACACCAACCATGTGACCATGGTATATTATTCTCATCATGTGGGATAGCTCTTCCGTGTCCCTTATCCATGCACCATATACCCCTGCTCTGATAGCATGTACAAAACCCATCTGAGCAAAGAGTGCTACCGACAAGTAGGTTCACAACAGTTTGTGTCTGACAACATTGCTACAGGGAAAATGTATGCAGCAGGTATTATATGGGAGATTGATGTGAACCGCAGCCACCCATGTCACACTGAAGAGAGTGACACCATTCTGATTTCCACACGGCTCTATACTAAGTTCATTGTGCCATTACTGAAGGGAGAATCTAAAAGTACCGTTATGTGTAGCAGCAAGTTGCCCATAGTTTGTATACATGTCAAAAACATATGTGTTGCATATAGCACTACACCACTCAGCACCACCATCTCATATGTGGGTGCACACGTCAATGACCTATTCTGCCCTGGGAATTTGGCATAGCAATGACTGCTGCTGTACACGGTGTGAAGCTGTTAGCATCACATCATGGCAACTTACAGGACCACCACTAACAGAGAATGTATGAAATGAAAGCATATGGTCTGACAAGGTTGTAAGGACATCCCTCAGCCCACACACACAAGTCAAGATATCTGAGGATGACATGGGTTGGCAATTTAGTGACTAACGACACTGAGTATGGGGTCTGACACCTTCATGCTGGTTGAGACGTGGGTAGTTCAGAATCTTTGTACATCACCCACTATACAGCATAATGAGGGAGGTGATCACATGGTGATATATCTCATCATGAACAGAGTTGATGTGTTCCAATTAGGGCACACAGCGCAGTCACATGTTTAGCAAGCAATATATTCACAAAGTCCATACACATGTCAGATCCTCAACTTAAAGCACATTTCCCAATAGTCAACACTATTTTTTAGAACTCTTATACCATGACAAACATTTTCAAGACCCCCCCTGTATAAGTTGACACCAGTGCATTGTGTACTAGTGATTCACATCTTGAACACGTGCAACAAATCAGTCCACATCCATGTTTTGCTTATGTGCACTGTAATGGCCTACATCAATTATAAAATGCATCACATATAACCATAGCCCATCTCACACTATACTTTCATCACAGATTATGTTAAGAGATTGACACTTACTGCCAGATTTAGGGTCAGCAAAAGTGAAGACCTCTCCAATGGTATAGGGAGGGGGACCATCTGCAAGAGAAAACACGTGACAATGCATTGTGAATGTTGACCAATGAGCACCATGGACACATATTGCACATAAAACAGAATTTCCTAATGTGCATGGGGGACTTAGGTAAGTGATAACTCAAAAAGGCCAATTGAGGTGTCTTTGTGACATACATTGATAGGCCAGCTTTACATGTTAACATATGTTCAGGGACAGTAGATACTTGCCTCAGCCATTGTTCACATGTTGCAAATGTCTCATTAGTGAACCTTTTCTATTCATAGACATTTGTCATGTCACTCAGCACATGCATGACTCAAGGGACACACTCAGGCATGATTTCCTTTACTCCTGCCACAATTCCATCATCACATGTATATGACTATGCAACATACAACATCTGTCAATCCCTTAGCTGTGATTTCTCTTTGTTTAAGACAAAGCCCAAATCCTGGAGCAGTTGAACTGTCTAGGAAAGATGAAGATGAAACAATTGTTGTTGTTGGGCCATGATCAAGATGTCGTCCAGATAGACGATCAGACGAACACTTCAGACAAACACTTCTCTCTCAGCCTCTGAATCATCGGGTGCCTAACCTTGGTGAAACACCATGGTGCCAAGGATAGACAGAACGGCAGGGCTGAGAATTTGTACCATTTGCCGTGCCATAAGAATTGAAGGAAGCAGCGGTGAGAGGAAAAAATGGGAATGGTCAGGTAGGCATCTTTGAGATCAAGACACATCATCCAATCGCCTTCCTGTCAGAGGTCTCTTAGGAGGAGAATACCCTCCATCTTGAAATGCTGATAGGCAATCCAAGAGCTGAAATGCCATAGGTTGAGAACTAGGCGAGATCCCTCGCCTTTTTCCTGAACCAGAAAAATTGTGCTGATGAAACCTATGGGATGAGGATGAGAGCAAACAATTGCCCCTTTTTGGAGTAGAGATACAACTTCTTGATCTATAAATCTGCTCTCTTGTTGGGAAAAAGAGATGAGAGGAGGGAGAGATATTTGAAGCAGAGGTACATAAAACTCCAGATGGTATCCTGTTATGGTTTCCATAACCCTAGCATCTTGTGTGATCAGCCACCAATTGTGTGCAAACAAAGTCACCCTGCCTCCCAACACAATCCCCACCTTGAGGGAATAATTGTTACCTGATCGGGGAGTGCCATGACTGCCTTGACTGTACTGTCCTCCTTTGGAGTACCCTCTGTAGGAGTAGCATCTGCCTCCTTGACCGCGAGAAGGGTAGAAGTTGGTTGTCCCAGAATAGTTGAGGTCTCAGCTGCCCCTGTAGTAAGATTTGGAGGTCTGAGGGGTACAGCGGGCCGGCGCTTTACCCCTGAGGCAGATAGCTTGCTAGGCCCACTCCAGGAGCACATTTGGATCGACTGCCATCCTCTTTTGCCTGGACTGCCAAACCCAGGAATTTTGTGAGGGGGCCTGATACGTCCAGAAGCTTATCCTGGCATCCACGCCAGGCCTGGTCTATGCCCTTTTTTTTGGGATCTGTTGCGTATTTGTTTGTTCCCTGACAAGGGGTCCACTTGGAAGATCTAAGTTGTACGAGGTCAGGGTTGAAATTAAGGTGTACGAGGTCAGGGTTGAAATTCAAGTTCTTACGTCAAGGAGGCGAAGAGGGTTTTTCAATATTGTGGGTTTTGTGTTTCCACTTGCCCCCGGCCTGTACAGACAACTGATTATCATCAGAACCAGAGGAGGTAGAGTCATCAGTTGACTGTTGAGGACCCAGGTTAGAAGAGGAAGCCTCCTGTTTCATAGTGGACCCATAGCCGTGGTCCAGAAAAACAGACTCAATAGTTTGTTCATAGGGGTCTCTGAGAGACTGGCCAGGCTCATTTGAACTAACCTGTGCAGGGGTGGGGGACCCTGAGCCTGTGCCAAATTTCCTAAAGCTGAAGTTAAAAATAGGTTGCAGGGCTTTCACCAGCACTATATTAATAGAATCCTAAAAATGAAAATCCAAAGCCTCCACCAGGCGGTCTTCCATGTGTTGGTCATAAGACCATTCAGCATATCCACCATATTGCTCATCCTCTGGGTATTGGTAAGCCATCTTTGTATGCAGGATACTGTTTATATATTTTATCAGAGGAAAGAAGTAGAGGTATAGGTGGATTCCAGCTATATAATTTCAGGGGAGGAGGAGCCCAGGTGCAAATGGGGCACTCAAAAGTCCCCTGCTGGTTATCAATAATGAAAAATATGCTAGAGGGAAGCACCACTCAGCCCCCTAGAGCCAAGTTCAATGGTATTCTTGCAGCCCCTCAGGCATGAGAGGGGGAAAGACACGGAAACTGAGTTGCCGAGCATCTCGGCAACCACAATCCAACCTGCACGCACACACAGTCAAAGAAAACGAAGGCTATGCGCATGCACAAGTGTGGCAGTAGAAAGAGGATGGCTCCCTCGTCAGCGCTCAATCTCCTTTCTTTTTTCCGCTCCAAAACTGGTGTACCAGATGGGGACGTAACAGCGCGCCAACCACAACACTAAAGCGTGGATCTCCGTAGAACCCATTTTGGTATTGTAATTGTAAAATTTTAATTGTAATCGTATTTATATAGCGCTTACTACCTCTGACGAGGCGTCGAAGCGCTTTTCGATGAGTAGCACGCTACTCCGGTACCCAACAAGAATTAGTGATGGATTAGTATAATTTAATAAGGAGTACAGTTTTAGTATTATTTTGAGTTAATTTGAGTTGCAGATATGAGAGTTTGTTAGTTAGATTGACTGGAGTAATGGAGGGATGGAGGAGGAAAGAAATCCAGAAGTGTTAATTGGGAGTTTATCCTTCATTTACTCAATCCAAAGGCTTGAGATGAATAATAGGGGAGCGGAGGGGAAAGAGGATGTGGATGGGTTAGGGAGAGCATAGAAGTGGGGTGAGAAGAATGCAGGAGAATTTAGTAGGGTTGTGTGGGAGGTCACAGAGGTAGAGTGAGGTTTGGTGAGTTAGATGTGGAGGTGGAGGGGAAGAGCTTAGGCAGAGATATTTAGGAGATGAAAGTGGTCGAAGGGATTTGGGATGAGTCCGAGTGAGAATGGAGGATAGTTTGATAGAGACATGATATAAGAGCGATGGATAGATAAGTGTGATAAAAAGAGAGCAGAAATTCATAGATATCAGGAGCCATGCAATGATCCACAAACATGCCAGGCACAGAAACAACATATACACATGCATACACATATATATATATATTTATACACACACACACACACGAATAAAACACACATATGCACATACAATACATAATTAGAATCATGGGTAAAAAATACTTAGTCAGACAGGTTTAAAAGAGTGTGTGTGTATTTTATTGTTATTGGTTTAGTTTCTGTAAAATGAGCATCGTGGCCTACCCAACCGGAGTATTTTCTACGAGTATGTCAGTAAGCGTTACCTAGCATGTTTTATACGCCCCGTTTATATTGTACAGTAAGAGTACGTGATGGGCCACGGGGTAAAAAACGTCTCCAGCAAACCTTGTGTGCCATTGGCAATGTGATTGTTACTAGTGCGTCTTTGTGGATATGTCCTCGTGCTTCTGAGCATCAACAACGCACCATTGGAATCGGCGGTAAACGCAGTGGGGTCGTTTGGAAAGCTGTCCATCATCGTGGTAAAAAGGCGGGGAATTCCTTTACCTACTTCGAGGGTGGGCGGGGCGTGGCTCAGCGGGCGGAGCTTACAGGTGCTTTATAAAGGGAGAAACCTTCTACTCTGTGTCTCCAGCAGAGGAAGATAGAACCTGCGCGTCACAGTCAGATACAGATTACGCTCTAGTACATCATCAGTTCACCTCCAGGATGGATTCTAGATCTTTTTCTGCTATGGGATCTCTGAGCGCACAGCCTTGCTTTATCTTTGCCAAGCCCAAGAGTTAGGGTGGCTTGTCCTTTCCAGAAGCTGAGCTTCAACTGCGGCACCTGCTACGATTATATTTGTAAGTGCTTCTTTTGAGGTTTAGTTTCTGTAAAATTGAGCATCGTGGCCTACCCAACCGGAGTATTTTCTACGAGTATGTCAGTAAGCGTAAACTAGCATGTTTTATGCGGCCCGTTTATATTGTACACTAAGGGTACGTGATGGGCCACGGGGTAAAAACGTCTCCAGCAACCTTGTGTTCCTTTGGCAATATGATTGTTACTAGTGCGTCTTTGTGGAGATGTCCTCGTGCTTCTGAGCATCAACAACGCACCACCGGAATCGGCGGTAAACGCATTGGGGTCGTTTTGGAAAGCTGTCCATCATCCTGGTAAAAAGGCGGGAGTTCCTTTACCTACTTCGAGGGTGGACGGGGCGTGGCTCAGCGGGCGGAGCTTACAGGTGCTTTATAAAGGGAGAACCTACTACAAAAACGATTTTGTGTTTATATTGTACACTAGGGGTACGTGATGGGCCACGGGGTAAACGTCTCCAGCAACCTTGTGTGCCTTTGGGAATGTTATTGTTACTAGTGCGTCTTTGTGGAGATATCCTCGTGCTTCTGCGCATCAACAACGCACCACTTGAATCGGCAGTAAAACGCAGTGGGGTCATTTTGGAAAAGCTGTCCATCATCCTGGTAAAAAGGTAAAAGGCGGGAATTCCTTTACCTACTTCGAGGGTGGACGGGGCGTGGCTCAGCGGGCGGAGCTTACAGGTGCTTTATAAAGGGAGAACCTTCAACTCTGTTTCTCCAGGAGAGGAAGATAGAAACCGCGCGTCACAGTCAGATACAGATTACGCTCCAGTACATCATCAGTTCACCTCCAGGAAGGATTCTAGATTGTTTTCTGCTTTGGAATCTCTGAGCGCACAGCCTTGCTTTATCTTTGCCAAGCCCAGGAGTTAGGGTGGCTTGTCCTTTCCAGAAGCTGAGCTTCAACTGGGGCACCTGCTACGTTTATATTTGTAAGTGCTTCCTGTTGAGGTTTAGTGTCTGTAAAATGAGCATCGTGGCCTACCCAACCGGATTATTTTTTACGAGTAATTCAGTAAGCGTTACCTAGCATGTTTTATATGCCCCGTTTATGTTGTACACTGGGGCTACGTGATGGACCAAGGGAGAAAGTCTCTAGCAACCTTGTGTGCCTTTGGCAATGTGATTGTTACTAGTGCGTCTTTGTGGATATGTCCTTGTGCTCCTGCGCATCAACAACGCACCACCGGAATCGTCGGTAAAACGCAATGGGGTCGTTTTGGAAAGCTGTCCATCATCCTGGTAAAAGGCGGGAATTCTTTTACCTACTACGAGTGTAGACGGGGCGTGGCTCAGCGGGCGGAGCTTACAGGTGCTTTATAAAGGGAGAACCTTCAACTCTGTGTCTCCAGGAGAGGAAGATAGGACCCGCGCGTCACAGTCAGATACAGATTACGCTCCAGTACATCATTAGTTCACCTCCAGGAAGGATTCTAGATTGTTTTCTGCTTTGGAATCTCTGAGCGCACAGCCTTGCTTTATCTTTGCCAAGCCCAAGACTTAGGTTGCCAAGCCCAAGACTTAGGTTGGCATGTCCTTTCCAGAAGCTGAGCTTCAACTGGGGCACCTGCTACGTTTATATTTGTAAGTGCTTCCTTTGAGGTTTAGTGTCTGTAAAATGAGCATCGTGGCCTACCCAACCGGATTATTTTCTACGAGTAATTCAGTAAATATTTCCCAATAAGACTCACTGAGTAATTTCGGCCGACTGAGCCTTGAACCCTTGCATTGAGAGCATATTACCTCAAAGGCTGAATGCCATGCCGCAGGGCCATAGGCCCCGAAAGTAATAAAGAGGTGCCTAAAGGTGCGTCAAATATAATGTAAAGCAAAACACCACATAACATTATTACAGTAACGATGGAAACTAGTACTTATCTCTGGCTGTGTAAGCAGCAAAGAAAGAGGAAGGACTGTATATTAAAGGTACTTTATAGTTTATTTGGGACCTGATTGGTGGGTCATATGGAGTTTACTCCTGGTTTTGGGGTAATGTAGTGTTATGTTTTTTCACTTTTTATTGGCTGCTGTGTTTGCAAGTAAAAGAAAGAGAAGCATAGTCCAAAGCTTCCGGTCCTGACATTGAATCATGCCTGTCACCCCCGATGATCCCCATCCCCAACTCTGCTTGCTGCACTGGCCTACCTGGTACTAACCCCTCTCTTCCCCCACCCCAGCTCCACCTCCTCAAGCCCATAAGGCCCTCACAATATTCTGGCCTGTAACAACTCTTATATGAAGTGACTGGTCCTGTGCAGTTCACTTCTGGATTGCGCATACCACACTGCACACAAGTGCGAGGTGAATGAGACTGGCTTACGTTACTAACTCACAAGTTCAGAGCCCAAAATTGAACCTCCACATCTAGGAACGCAGGGGTCACCACAGACCACTCCAGAGATCTGCGCCAGAAGCCTCACACCATAGCCTAAATACATTGAAGACCAGCCTCCCGCCTTGAGACCTTGACTGCATTGCACTCTTGTGGAAAACAAAGGATCAAGACTGCGGGCACCCACCAAGGAACAGGAAAGCTCTTGCAACCCTCAACTTTGGAGACTGAGGAGACATACCCGCCATCAACATCAATACACCGTCACGTCAATAAAATACTTGCTGCCATAGCTGACACCAAAGATACCCTTCAGCAAGACATTAGTGCAGTGTCAGTGGGTTTGGTGCTCCTACAGGCAGAACAACGCAAGTAGGGCAACTGAGTTAAGGAAATGGAGACCTCTATGGGAGAACAGCAACCTAAATCATAAGACACTGTCAAGCCACTTGATGGATCTGACCGACAGGGTGCATATAGAAAAGCACCCTTTTTGGCATGGTTAGTCCCCCACCTTTTGCCTGGTTTCTGATGTGGCTTCAACTGTTAGTGCACTGGGTCCCTCCTAACCAGGTCCCCAGTGCCAGATCTCTTTCTCCAAAAATGCAGTTGTTCTGCACAATTACCGCACACTTTAGCACCAACTGTAAGCCTATAATAAAGAGTACCCCTGCACCTAGAGCCTGGGGTACTAAAGAAGGTATCGGTGGGCTGCAGTATCAGTTGTGCCACCCCCAGGGACTTCTCACCAAACCCACACAGTGCTGCAATTGCAGACTGCATGCATTGGTGCAAGCTAAATTGAAAACACAACCTGTCACACACCCGCTGTGTGCCAGTTCCCCTATCACTGCATATGCCAGGTGTAAGTCACCCCTAAAGCAGAATGCATCAGGGCACATGAGGCAATATATGCAAGAGCAGATATGCCCCTGCTATGTCCCTGTTGATTCTGAGGCATAGTAAGTGCACAGGGGTGCCATATTAAATGCATGTGCTGGACACTGGTCATTATAAGTTCCCCAGCTACATGATGGCTTCTCTGTACTCTGGGATGTTTGGTATCAAACATCTCAGAATAATAAACACTCACTGAATCCAGTGATGGATTTATTAATAAATGCACACAGAGGGCACCTTAAAGGTGCTCCCTGAAACTTACCAGCTGCTAGTGTGCTGACTAGCCCAACGGAAGTGGTCATAAGAAGGGTGTAGTCCCTGTAACACCCCTAAAATGAGTATTTAGACGACACCCTTGAACCCTAGAATTCAGATCCTGACAATCTAAGAAGACAAGGATAAAGAAGAGTTGCACCCGCACAAGAGAAAAAGAAGCAGCAACTGACCACACCAGACTGCCTGCTGACCGCAAAGGACTTTGCCCAAGAAGTCGACTTGTTCCGCCTTCTATAAAGACTGAAGTCTTCTGTGATTAGCTGACCTGCTCTGCAACAAAAACTTCAAGAAAAGGACTCTACAGCTACTGGAACCCAAAAGACCCAACACATGAAGTGACCACTGCACTTGACGTCCACGGCCCAAGGTGGAGCCACCCAACAGTGCCAACGCAGTTCCCCAGCTGCCCAGAGACCGAGTCCAGTGTGGTATCACCTACCTTGGAGTCACCCGAGACACCTGCAGCGTCTGCATGCAGGCCCCCTCTCCCGCAGCCTTGTAGTGAGTGAAAACAGACGCCTCTGGCACCCACTGCACCCGTCACCCCTAACCCCATCTGAGGTGGGTCACTGGTGCCAACAACGCCCTCCAGCTCCTAAGAGTTCGAGTCCACCCTGGATCCAACCCTGCTAGACACCCCGACGACGCGAGCAGCCGCAACACACCAAACCCCCTGACTGCGAGTACTCTTGGTCGAGAAAACCTGATGCCTAAAGACACCTCTGCATCTGTTGCTCCTGGGCTCTGGAGAAAAGGACCAAAGGTGCACCTACGTCCCGAGCACCCCAAGTCCCCTACCTACCTGTTTGTTGTCCCTGACTGGCTTCCCAGCCAGGGCCTGCAGCCTGTTTGCCACGAGGTCCAACTTCCGTAGAGAACCGTTGGGCACCCAACGCCTTACTGCACCCGGCCACCCCAGTGCTGCCTGGTATGACCTGTTGGTGTGGTTCTGATCATTGCCCAGTACTTACCTTTGCTCCCTGAGCTCAACCTCATAGGTCATTGCTAACCCTGTGTTTGCTAAACTTTGTTTTCCTCCATAGAATAACATTGAGAGAACTCTAAAAATTGTGTTGATTTATGAAACTGCAAAGTATTTATGCCAAAAAAGTCTACTTACCCGATTATGAAGTTCTTGGGATTGAAACATATATAAAAAGAATGATTATTTTTCTAAAATGGTCTATGATTTATTCTTTGAGTGTTTGTCTCATTGCTTCTGTGAGTACAACAAATGCTTAGCACTATCCTCTGGTAAGCTGCTCGCCCACACTACCACAAATATGGCATTACTCCTATTTACTTGTGCTTCTGTAAAACCAATTGGGGATCCACTGGACTCTCTGCACAGAGTACTACATTTTAGTGCTCTATGTAG
Organism: Pleurodeles waltl; assembly: GCF_031143425.1. Classification (NCBI taxonomy): domain Eukaryota; kingdom Metazoa; phylum Chordata; class Amphibia; order Caudata; family Salamandridae; genus Pleurodeles; species Pleurodeles waltl. The sequence continues at coordinate 974,430,339 of NC_090440.1, read as the reverse complement.
AGAGCCAGCTTCCTACAGTACGCATCTTGGAACATCGAGCAGAAGATGCGGAAGGATGTAACTGACGTAACAATGTCTGAATGGTCGGGCTCCCTATAGGAGTAGAGGGAGACGACATGGTGATCATCAAATGATGGCTCCAGACAGAGGTTGCCACAAATCACCTCACTTTCATTTTTGCCCTAGAACAAACTCATAGGTTGATAGCCCGCCCGCCTGGTTGCCTAGCCCGCCCCGTGGTGGCCAGGTTAACCATTTTAAAAACAGAGACACCGTACTCCAAAAGGCACAGGCGGAGGGTCACTTCACTTCACCGACTCTTGCACCTCGTTTGACAGGAGAGAAGTGATCTCAGAGTCTCGAACTTCTGTGGTGGATGGTATTGCCTTAAATGTAGTGACTCCACAGTCGGTGGATGACTTGGTTTAAGACACTGGACTGTCACAGATACTGGTAGGCTAAAATGTGCTGTTGATTTATACAATGTGTCTGTCATCCCCGTAATCATTGCTGGAGGAGGCTAAAAGGACATCCTTGGCAGCAGATACTCCTCTACCAAGCATTAGCCCAGACTAGCCGCAGCCTGCTATGGCTCTGAGTAACTGGGTCAAGTACCACCCCTTCAGCACTTGACTCTCAGTGGCAGTGTGGGTTGAACAGTCCAAGGCTTTTCAGAGGGTCACAACTGAAAATACCCACAATACGTTGATTGTCTAGTTCAGTACAGATTTTAGTATAAAATCAGTAGTTAATATGCATGCAAAAGCATGACACATTAAAAAAGAATAATCTCTACTCAGGCTAGCACACTAGTGCTAAACTGAGCTATATTCCTAGCCCTGTGGGTCCCTTCTGGCCTCCCCTTCGCTCCATTCTGACTCTGTGTCCACAGGTGAAACTCAGGAGGTAACCCTAGGTGCGGCCTATGCAAGCATGCACATCAAAGTCTGACTTTGGCCTTAAAAAAAGTCAGTGGTAGAGCAGAATTCTGCTGAGCTAGCACAAGTCTCAAAGAAGTGCTTGTAGACCTGCTTCAGTCTTGCCAGACTGCTGTCTCTGAAGTGTCCTCCAAGCTCCCGCAGTGACCAGTGTGTACTGCATTCAGCAGCGGCAGTGCTTACAAGGCGATCTCAGACTGCAGGGGCCTCCGGGTTCAGCAGCTTCTCCTCCGTAGTCCTCCCACTTGATTGGACAAAGCAGCGACCTTTGGCAGGACAGCTTCTGTGCTTTCGGTTTGTGGGACTCCTATGACACAGCAACTGCCCCAACAGTCCTGAGTGGCGTCCTCCAGGCATCCAGGGGGCGCAGGCAACAGTCTCCATTTGATCAGATCCTTCTGGCAATGACACTCTAATGATACACTGTTGCAAATGGCCCTTTTTTCAGGGTCATCCCCAGTCTTTTTGCCTCCTTCCTCCTATTTTTTCTGACCTGAGTTTGTTGGCCTTAGGACTCTGGGCACTTTACCACTGCTAACCAGTGCTAAAGTGCATATGCTCTCTGTGCAAAGTGTACTGTTGATTGGTTTATCCATGATTGGCATATTTGATTTACTTGTAAGTTCCTAGTAAAGTGCACTAGAGGTGCCCAGGGCCTGTAAATCAAATGCTACTAGTGGGCCTGCAGCACTGGTTGTGCCACCCACATTAGTAGCCCTGTAAACATGACTCAGACCTGTCATTGCAGTGTCTGTGTTTGCAGTTTTAAACTGCCAATTTGACTTGGCAAGTGTACCCACTTGCTAGGCCTAAACCTTCTCTTTTACTACATGTAAGGCATCCCTAAGTTAGGCCCTAGGTAGCCCCATGGGCAGGGTGCAGTGTATTGTTAAGGTAGGACATATACTAGTGTGTTTTATATGTCCTAACAGTGAAATACTGCCAATGTGTGCAACAGTGCCTGCGTTGGTGCTAGGCACCAAATTGTGCATCAGCACTGGGTGAAAGGACAGGAATGCACCCGCCCTTTCACATTAGGGTAGGGCAGCATAGCAAAATGATTTGTGGCACTGCCCTACGCCAATCTATTGTAAATATGCCCCTCAGTCTTTGTCCCTGCACTGTTCCTGGATGATTTGGACTATCCATCTTGCACTGGTACCCTTGGTGACAGGTGAGCCCTTGCTTGCTAGAGTAAATGAGACAAAAAATTAGTTTACGATCTTGATCGTATGAAGGGCTCTTTCTGCTTGTGATCTTTTGAAAAAAGATAACAGCTGTATAGCTTGGTTGACATGAAAATTTGAATGTGAAATGACCTTTGGTAGAAATTGAGAGTTTGTCCTCATTACCACTCTGTCATTATGTATCTGCAAGTAAGGCTGTTGTATTGCGAATGCATGCACCTCACTAAGGCCCATATTTATACTTTTTTAGCGCTGCATTTGCGTCATTTTTTTACGCAAAAGCGACGCAAACTTACAAAATACAATTAACAATTAACCGCCATAGTTTCATATGTTCTACTGCGACTAAGTTCTACCCTGTCACACTGGTGTATAAACCTACTGCGTTTCATCGGGGAGCATTTTCCTGTGGTATGCCTCTGGTCTCTCTTAGGACTTCGAAGACTCTTTGTTAAAACCCCTAGTGTCCAAACTCTAGATCCCCAGGAATCATACTGCCAAACCGAGGGTTGCTCATTCCGGGTGATATACCAGGCACACTTGCATTGTTAACAAGTCCTGATTAGATGGGAATTTCAACCCTCTGTATTGTGCCATTTCCACCAAATCTGAGAACCATGTTTGTCTGGCCCACTGAGGTGCAATCTGGTTTAGTTCCATGGTGACTAGTCTGCACCTAACACTAGTGGTATCAGTGTGATTGTGGGGAAAGGGTATACACACATTTCCCTGACCAGTCTATCAACAGGGCCTTCCCCAGTGTCTGTTGGTGAGAGTACCTGGATGGAAAGTCTTGACATTTTGAGTTCCCCTGTGCTGCAGATAGACATAACTGCAGTCTGCACCATTTCTGAAAAGATCTCTCCACCATTTGTTGTTTGAGTCCCCACTTGTGTGACACGCGTGCATATCCACGTAGCCCTTGTTGTAGGCCGGTTCCTGGAAGAATGCCTGTACTACTTCTTCACCATTGTTGTTATGGCCATGTCTGAGTCTGGTTCTCTAAGGGCCTCTCATCCTTTATTCAGGATTATGCAGAGCATTGGAAGGAACTGGTTCTTCCTCTGGGACGGCAGCAGCATCTCTAGGAGTCTACAGGATGTGGCCTGTTCCTTCTTTACTTGCACCCCATAGGTGTCTGTTGCCCTCTCCATAAAGGCCTCTCGCCCCAGTGCAGAATTCTGGGAAGCATTGGAAAGAACTAATTCTTCCTCTGGGATGGCAGCAGGGGCTCTAGGAGACAAGAGGTTTCTGTTTGTTTCTCCCTTAATTGAACCCCCACAGATGTCTGCTACCATTTGAACTAGGGTGATGTACACCACAATGTTGTAAGGGGCTGGGGGAGGGGCACAAAGGTCCAGAGAGGTATATCGCCACCACTTCTTCAGTTGGGTCAGTCTCCGTGTCCTGCCATCCCTCTTCTGCTGACTCCAAGTCAGCAGAAGAGGGGTGATGTTCTTCAGGGTCCCCCTTCTCAGTAGTTTTTCTCTTCCTCCTCTTCTTGGAGCACAGGCATCATAGAAAACCTCAGCTCTGTGTTCATCCTCATTGTTGTTGTTCTTCTGAATGATGGAAATCCCAAGGAGTCATCAAAATCCTTCCTCTTCATCAGGGCTTCCATCTCAACCCCAAGCCTGCATTTTTCTTCTTCTCAATGCTGAGAGGTCTCTGTTCGGCAATAAAGTCTTCCTCTTTGGCACGGAGGACTCCTTTTCTCAAAGCTGTTTTTGTCTCTCCCTGCACTCCTGATCCCCTTTTGGAATACTGAAGATTTGGAAGGATTGTGTTGTGGTTTAATTGTCTTTAAATCATTTAAGCACTGAACCAGCCTTCGCTCCAAATAATCTGGTGCCATCAAAGAGCATGTCCCTCAATGGTATTAGGACATCTCTGGAAAACCCAAATGATATCATCCGAGAGTGTCTTTTAGGCACTACACTGGTGCCAGCAGCTCTTCTGACAGTCCGTCATGTCCAAACCCCCACACAAGACATCCTTCATCCTGACCATAAGGTATCGCTGAGCCAGTGAGGCTCTGAGGTCTTCCGGGAGGACCAGCAAGATCTCGGTGGCCATGTCCTAAAAAGCATGAGTGTACACACTGTGCTCGACTGTAAGGCCAACCTAGCCAAAGACATTTGCTTTCCAAAGAAATCAATGCATTTCGACTCTAGTCACTATACTGGTCAGAAAGGCTTTGCCTATATGGTATGCTTTGTTAGAAAATCAAGACCACTAGCGGCCTGTCTATATTGCCTTGCAACAGTTCAGCTGACTAAGGCCCTGAGCAGGGCTTGGACCAGGTGATCATGAAAATTTCCTTGGAGGGCCTTATTGAATGGCAAGAGCAACTTAGCTAAAAGAGGTACAACCCGACAGAATGATTCCAGCTAACACTTTTTCCTTAGTTTCAACAGTAGTGTAAATATTGCACTGCTGCTGCCCTCGACTCCACTACTACAATTTTCTTTGTTAGTGGCAGAGTTGGCGAGTACAGGTCAGTGTCTGGAGACATATCTTGCCCACCAACATTTTGTAAATCCAGGTATAGCCTGTCATTGGTATAAAGAGAGGGAGGTAAGGCGATTCACCTCCTCATCATCTGTGTTGTAGGGGACACTTATACAACCCCAGAACTGTGGTAGAGTCGGAATTAAATAAGGCCTATAACCACCGATAGTACTAGTGTCGAAGAAGAGCCAGAGGATTTTAGTGTGATTCCAGAATGGTTGCACTATTGAGCTCTCACAGCACGGCATAGGCCTGGAGCTGGGAGACAATGGAAGTGGTTAGAGACTGGCATCAAAGTCTGGTCAGGGGCTGACATCAGTGGAGTTAGCATCTGCGCTGGCAGAGAAGACACTTGCATGGAACCAGTGGCTAGGATGAACAGGCATCAACACAAGTCTGGGTTGGTTGGCACCGAGGGATGGACCTCAAGTCGCTTAGTTTGGCCCTAAGGCATACCAGATAGAGCCGAAAACATCTCAGAGGTGCAGAATAGCCTCCTTTCCTAGAAGGTGACCCAGGGAATTCAGGGTACACTAGGATCAGTTGCGGTACTACATCAAAGTCAGAAGATGCTTATGGTATATGATCTTTTGGTTGACACCCCTGAGCAGAAACAGGACTTTGCACAAGACTGGCTTCTTGAAGGAGAACACAAAGTTCCCCTTCCTTGAGACCTGTTTCAACAGGCCCTCCTTTTATGTTTGGCAATGTAGTTATGCCTCCTGCTCCTGGATTGGGTGCATGAGACATTCTTAGCGCACAACTTTGAGCCCAAGCAAACATTGTGCTGGTCTGCAATGAACAACTGTTTCTTGCAGTTGCGGAATGGCTTGAATACTTTTGTTTTTGGCAAAGACATGATCCCTGGCACGTCTGAGGTAAAAAATTTAATTAAAAAAATTACTGTCAGAAAAACGACAGTTGAAAGTGGATCTTTGACAAGGGCTGCAGAAAGAATGAAATGATGTCAGGTGTAAGGAAATGCCTCCTTGGCATGGTTGCCCCCTGACTTTTTGCCTTTGCTGATGCTATGTTTACAATTGAAAGTGTGCTGAGGCCTGCTAACCAGGCCCCAGCACCAGTGTTCTTTCCCTAACCTGTACTTTTGTATCCACAATTGGCAGACCCTGGCATCCAGATAAGTCCCTTGTAACTGGTACTTCTAGTACCAAGGGCCCTGATGCCAAGGAAGGTCTCTAAGGGCTGCAGCATGTCTTATGCCACCCTGGAGACCTCTCACTCAGCACAGACACACTGCTTGCCAGCTTGTGTGTGCTAGTGAGAACAAAACGAGTAAGTCGACATGGCACTCCCCTCAGGGTGCCATGCCAGCCTCTCACTGCCTATGCAGTATAGGTAAGACACCCCTCTAGCAGGCCTTACAGCCCTAAGGCAGGGTGCACTATACCATAGGTGAGGGTACCAGTGCATGAGCATGGTACCCCTACAGTGTCTAAACAAAACCTTAGACATTGTAAGTGCAGGGTAGCCATAAGAGTATATGGTCTGGGAGTCTGTCAAACACGAACTCCACAGCACCATAATGGCTACACTGAAAACTGGGAAGTTTGGTATCAAACTTCTCAGCACAATAAATGCACACTGATGCCAGTGTACATTTTATTGTAAAATACACCCCAGAGGGCACCTTAGAGGTGCCCCCTGAAACTTAACCGACTATCTGTGTAGGCTGACTAGTTTTAGCAGCCTGCCACAAACCGAGACATGTTGCTGGCCCCATGGGGAGAGTGCCTTTGTCACTCTGAGGCCAGTAACAAAGCCTGCACTGGGTGGAGATGCTAACACCTCTCCCAGGCAGGAATTGTCACACCTGGCGGTGAGCCTCAAAGGCTCACCTCCTTTGTGCCAACCCAGCAGGACACTCCAGCTAGTGGAGTTGCCCGCCCCCTCCGGCCCGGCCCCCACTTTTGGCGGCAAGGCCGGAGAAAATAATGAGAGTAACAAGGAGGAGTCACTGGCCAGTCAGGACAGCCCCTAAGGTGTCCTGAGCTGAGGTGACTCTAACTTTTAGAAATCCTCCATCTTGCAGATGGAGGATTCCCCCAATAGGGTTAGGCTTGTGACCCCCTCCCCTTGGGAGGAGGCACAAAGAGGGTGTACCCACCCTCAGGGCTAGTAGCCATTGGCTACTAACCCCCCAGACCTAAACACGCCCTTAAATTTAGTATTTAAGGGCTACCCTGAACCCTAGAAAATTAGATTCCTGCAACTACAAGAAGAAGGACTGCCCAGCTGAAAACCCCTGCAGCGGAAGACCAGAAGACGACAACTGCCTTGGCTCCAGAAACTCACCGGCCTGTCTCCTGCCTTCCAAAGATCCTGCTCCAGCGACGCCTTCCGAAGGGACCAGCGACCTCGACATCCTCTGAGGACTGCCCCTGCTTCGAAAAGACAAGAAACTCCCGAGGACAGCGGACCTGCTCCAAGAAAGGCTGCAACTTTGTTTCCAGCAGCTTTAAAGAACCCTGCAAGCTCCCCGCAAGAAGCGTGAGACTTGCAACACTGCACCCGGCGACCCCGACTCGGCTGGTGGCGATCCAACACCTCAGGAGGGACCCCAGGACTACTCTAAGACTGTGAGTACAAAAACCTGTCCCCCCTGAGCCCCCACAGCGCCGCCTGCAGAGGGAATCCCGAGGCTTCCCCTGACCGCGACTCTTTGAACCTAAAGTCCCGACGCCTGGGAGAGACCCTGCACCCGCAGCCCCCAGGACCTGAAGGACCGGACTTTCACTGGAGAAGTGACCCCCAGGAGTCCCTCTCCCTTGCCCAAGTGGAGGTTTCCCCGAGGAATCCCCCCCCTTGCCTGCCTGCAGCGCTGAAGAGATCCCGAGATCTCTCATAGACTAACATTGAAAACCCGACGCTTGTTTCTACACTGCACCCGGCCGCCCCCGCGCTGCTGAGGGTGAAATTTCTGTGTGGACTTGTGTCCCCCCCGGTGCCCTACAAAACCCCCCCTGGTCTGCCCTCCGAAGACGCGGGTACTTACCTGCAAGCAGACCGGAACCGGGGCACCCCCTTCTCTCCATTCTAGCCTATGCGTTTTGGGCACCACTTTGAACTCTGCACCTGACCGGCCCTGAGCTGCTGGTGTGGTGACTTTGGGGTTGCTCTGAACCACCAACGGTGGGCTACCTTGGACCAAGAACTAAGCCCTGTAAGTGTCTTACTTACCTGGTTAACCTAACAAATACTTACCTCTCCTAGGAACTGTGAAAATTGCACTAAGTGTCCACTTTTAAAACAGCTATTTGTCAATAACTTGAAAAGTATACATGCAATTTTGATGATTTGAAGTTCCTAAAGTACTTACCTGCAATACCTTTCGAATGAGATATTACATGTAGAATTTGAACCTGTGGTTCTTAAAATAAACTAAGAAAAGATATTTTTCTATATAAAAACCTATTGGCTGGATTTGTCTCTGAGTGTGTGTACCTCATTTATTGTCTATGTGTATGTACAACAAATGCTTAACACTACTCCTTGGATAAGCCTACTGCTCGACCACACTACCACAAAATAGAGCATTAGTATTATCTCTTTTTTCCACTATTTTACCTCTAAGGGGAACCCTTGGACTCTGTGCATGCTATTCCTTACTTTGAAATAGCACATACAGAGCCAACTTCCTACATCAGGGCACAGGGGTGGCGTAATATGCTGCTCTACTTAGTCACTTCAGGGATGGTACAAAATCAATGTAGAGCCACAACCCCACATATCAGCCTATAGGAGGAGCATTGCTGTAAAATTCTCCTGATCCAGTCTGGTGCCTGAGGATGTTCTAAATGTTAGGTATATGCGTTTCAGGATATATATCAGAAAAAACTTTTTTACTCATGTTTATGTCCTCTCTTGGTTGAACTTGAAACATTCTCTTGCAGTTGACAACTTTGGGGCATATTTATACTCCGTTTGCGCCGAAATTGCGTCGTTTTTTTTGACGCAATTTCGACGCAAAACTAACTCCATATTTATACTTTGGCGTTAGACGCGTCTAGCGCCAAAGTCCATGGAGTTAGCGTCATTTTTTAGCGTGGACACCTACTTTGCGTTAATTATATGCAAGGTAGGCGTTCCCGTCTAAAAAATCGACTCCGAGGCATGTGCGTGGGATTTATACTCCCGGGCAAAAATCACGCCCGGGAGTGGGCGGGTCAAAAAAAATGACGTACGCCGCTTTTGCGCCGTTTTTTAGCGCCTGCAAAAGGCAGGCGTTAAGGGACCTGTGGGCTCTGAAGGAGCACAGAGGTGCCCCCCCATGCCCCCAGGGACACCCCCTGTCACCCATGCCCACCCCAGGAGGACACCCAAGGCTGGAGGGACCCATCCCAGGGACATTAAGGTAAGTTCAGGTAAGTGTTTTTTTTAATTTTTTTTGTGGCATAGGGGGGCCTGATTTGTGCCCCCCTACATGCCACTATGCCCAATGACCATGCCCAGGGGACAGAAGTCCCCTGGGCATGGCCATTGGGCAAGGGGGCATGACTCCTGTCTTTGCTAAGACAGGAGTCATTTCTATGGGGGTTGGGAGTGAAAAAAAATGGCGCAAATCGGGTTGAGGCGAAAAAATTGCCTCAACCTGACTTGCCCCATTTCTTGACGCCCAAGCTCCATATCCCCCTACGCCGGCGCTGCCTGGTGTACGTAGTTTTTTTTTAACGCACACCAGACGGCGCCGGCGGCTAACGCCGGCTAACGTCATTCAATAAATACGGCGCCCGCATGGCGCTTCAGAATGGCGTTAGCCGGCGCTAATTTTTTTGACGCAAAACTGCGTTGGCGCAGTCTTGCATCAAAAAGTAAAAATATGGGCCTTTGTCTTCTTCTTCAGCAGCTCCACTTATCTGAAACCGCTGAAAAAAAACAATCTAAAAATCACATACTAGGTCATGTGGGCTTACAGTCGACATCATACTGAGATATGTTGACTACACTTATGGTTGATGCCCAAAGTAAAAATGAATATAATTTAGAGACCACCTCTGGACTGAGTAGCTAAACAGCAGAATAATACACAGCATAAGAATATAGAAGAGGTTTAAGATGGATAACTGAATATCTGGGAACTTGCTAAAATCATCCAAGAGTTGGGGAACACCATAAGCAGACATCTTCGCAAATCAAGATAGCAAAGGTGCTATCTTTATGCCTCCAGGTAGCCACACCCTCAGTTAGTAAGCGATGACCTGTGGATAGATTGGTCAGGGACAAAGAAGTTCAAAAAGTTACTTACCTCGGTAATGCTCTTTCTGGTAGACTCTATCTAGCTGCAGGTTGCTTACCTTTAGAATATTCCTTGTGTGCCAGACTGAATCAGGAAATTTTCATAGCAGTGCTCCCAACACAGTGCTAGGTGGTAGTGTGCTGCTCCACAATGGCTTGTTCCACCATAAAAGTGACAGAGCGAAGCTACATATAAGTGTACCGTTGCACGTCAACTGTAATTTCTTGCTTGACTTTTCCCGTGCCCTCGGATTCAAAGCACAAAACGACTGGTGTTCAGATCTCTGATTTGGGACATTTTTATATGTGGAAAAAGAGGCCACTGCACAGAACAGGGAGGTGGGAAGGCAGTGTGGAATTTGAGGTTAGATAGAGTATCCACCAGAAAGAGCATTAATGAAGAGAATGATTCTTTTTTTCCTAATGGATCCTTCCAACTGCAAATTCCTCACCTTTAGAAAAGATACCAAAGCATAACTTCTCCACGGTAGAGGGTGTGTGAGGTGGACTAAGACCAAAAAGTCCTGTAGGGCAGAACAGGCAAAATTTCTTGCCTATCAGTCCTGGCTGTCAAGGCAGTGGTGCTTTGTAAATGTAAGTACATACCCCCATATTGCAACCTGACAGATGTCATGAACAGGCACTTTGTGTGCCAGTGAAGTAGTAGCAGCCTTGGCCCTGTTGTAATGAGCCCCTTAGGTTGCTTTTTCACTAATACAAATCAGGTCTCAATGCAGAGAACTAATCTCAACATCCTTTTCTGCATCACCTTATCTTTCTTTGTCCTAGAGAACCCCACAAGAAACTGATTGTCCACCCAATGGACTTCAGTGCAATCGATGTAAAAGCTTAAGGCTCTTTTGAGGTCCAATTGGTGGAGCCTGTATCCCCTTTTGAGGGATGTGGTAGAACAAGGATTGTTGGAAGGTTGATGGATTGCCAGAAATGAAACGCAACCACAACTTTTGGGAAAAAGGCTGCCCTGGTCCTCAACACTACCTTGTCTGGGGAAAAAGGGGGCGTAGAACTGCACTGAAAGAGTCCAGTACTCACTCATGCAATGAGCTAAAGTGACTGCAATGAGAAGGAATGTGTTACTTACACCTTGTATAAATCTGTTTGTGGCATGTACTGCTGCAGATTCACATTATGCATACTTCTGCCATCCAGTGTTGGGCTCGGACATGTACAGCTTATTTTTGTTCGAAGAAAGTATTTCGAGTCACAAGGTGTAGTGACTCCTCCCTTTGGCAGTATTGTGCACGAACATCTGCTCCATCTTCCGATTATTTTTCCCATCCAGCAGGTGAAGAATAAATAGTAAAGCAAAGCATAGAGATATTTATGTAATAAGAAAAGAAGAAAGAATATAGTATGTGTGTTATCTGCAATAACCAAAGGCTTCCGGAGAGGAGGGTGGTGCATGTGAATCTACAGAACTGCATGCCACCACAAACAGATATATACACAGCATAAGTAACATTCTTTCTGTGGCATGTGTAGCTGTAGATACACATGCCATGCATGGAGTAAAAAAGCAGATTCCCCTGTCAGTTTGTGGTTAGCCAATGGATGTTGCAGAACATTGGTAAAGTGTATGTAGGACAGCTTGCCCTAATTGGTCTTGCTGTTTTGCTAGAACACCCACACAGCAGTGTTTAGTAAAAGTGTGTGTTGTAGACCAAGTAGCAGCGCCTTACAAATGTCATCAATTGGGATGTTCCTTAAAAAGCCATTGTAGTTATTTGTTTCCTAGTAGAATGTGCCTTTGGAGGTGTTATAAGATGTATAGTATGTATTTGACTAGCCTGCAAGCTATTTGTCACAAACAATTGTTGAGTTTCCCAAAATGCGTGTGTCCTATCTATGTAGTACATTAAGGTTCTTTTAACATTCACTGTATGAAGTGCCCTTTCTTCTACTGTGGTTGGATGTGGAAAGCAACACAGAAGGATGATAAACGGAGTGCTAAAACTTTTCGAACACTCACCAGTCACATATCTGGGTTTAATCCATCGTTCTTTTGCTCACCATGCCACCCCAGTTTGGACCCAGCCATATACAAATCAGCCTTGACCCTGTTCCTTATGGGAACAGTCCAGCCCGAACTGCCAGGCCAGGTCCTCTCTGGACGGGAAACAAGAATCCTGGGATTGGTTTCGGGGTATCGCCCCTTATCAGCCAGGCTAGCTTGAATCCAGTGGCACAATGAGCAAGAGACCCACGTCTGGGCATACCCTGGCCACTTAGGGCGACTTTAGCAACACAAAAGGATGATGGACGGAGTGCTGAAACATTTCAAACACTCACCCCAGTCACAGATATCGTTTTAATCCATCGTTCTTTTGCTCACAATGCCACCCCAGTTTGGACCCAGCCATATGCAAATCAGTCTTGACCGTATTTCTTATGGGAACAGTCCAGCCCAAACTGCCAGGCCAGGGCCTCCATGGACTGGAAACAAGCATCCTGGGACCGGTTTTGGGGTATCAGCCAGGTTAGCTTGAATCCAGCGGCACAGTGAGCAAAGGACCTAAGTCTGCAGAAAAAACACTGGTAGTTCTATGGTTTGGTTAACGAGAAGAGAAATTAACTTAGGTAGTAACTTTGGATTGGTGTGAAGAACTATTTTACCAGAATGTACTTTGAAAAAAGGTTATTTTAGGGTTAATGCTTGGATTTCGCTCACTCGTCTAAGTGAGGTAACACGGACTAGGGAATCCAGTTTCCAGGACAGAAATTGTAAAGGATAAGAATAACGGGTTCGACGGGGACCCTATCAACCTTGTGAGAACTATGTTAGGATTCCAGGATGGGTTGGAGGTAGTATGGGAGGGATGACTCAAATCCCTCCATGAAAGCTTTAATTACAGGGACTCTGAACAGTAAGGAGTGCTGTCTGTTTTGTAGATATACTGCCACTGCAGCTAAATGCAAGCTAAATGCAAGCAAATTAATGTGTATGCTAGGTATGAGCGTTGCAAATGGAAAAGGCAGCAGACAATGTCTTGTACGTGTGGTTTTAGAGGATCGATGTGTTTGGAAATGCAGCAATGTACAAACCTTTTCTATTCTGCTGCATAACAAGCTCTAAAGGTGAGGCACTTAGCTTCCCTGAGAATATCCATACACTCTTGGTAAATTAAGATACTCAGGACTATATTTACAATGAATCAGTGTAGGGCAGCGCTGCAAGTATTTTTGCTGCGCTGTCCTACATTCCGAAAGGGCAGGAATGCACCCTATTTAGGAGGTACACTGCATTCTGATACTTTCAGCCAGCGCACAATTTGGTGCCTAGAGTCAAAGCAGGCACACTTGCACCATGGTGTCTGCATTGTTGGAAGGATTGTTTTTGTGCAGGAAGGCGCACCTTCCTGCACAAAAACAATACATGGATGGGTTTTCCTGTTTCTATGCGTAGTGCAGAATGACAAGAAAAAACAAGGAGATATAAAGATATTGCTCCTTGTAATGCCTCCCTCAGGGAGGCATACACATTTTTGACGTGTTTCCAGGTTTACAGATCCTTGTAAATCTGGGAATGCGTCAAAATCCATGAGTGTTGCGTGGGAAAACCCACCACATCACCCAAGGATCACCCCCCTGATTAAGTGTAAGGCAATGCAGCGACTTGCGCTGTGTTTCCTTAACCATATCTACGAGGCAATGAAAAGCCACAAAAAGTGGCTTTGTGTCGCCTCATAGATATGGGTCTGCAGTCTGCATCGCTGGAGCATCATAAAAAGTGACACACCCGTGACGCAAAGGGCTTGTAAATAAGCATCAAGACTCTAGTAGTTTAGGAGCCAAATTGCTAGGCTGAGTTGATTTGGATTGGGATGTGTTGTGTGAGAAGGTCCGGCCTGTTGGGGAGCTTCTGATGAGGTACTAGAGAGAAAGAGAGATCTAGACGAGTTGGGAACCAGGGCAGTTTGGCATCTCACTGTGCTAATGTGGACAGTTGGGGCGAGTGCCCCCCAGATTCCGAACGTAGTACATTGTAGTCATGTCTGTTTTCATTAGGACTGTTTTCTGATGCATGTGAAAGAAAAGGCCTTTAGTGCCAACTGAATAACTAACAACTCTAGGTAGTTTATATGGAATGTTTGCTGTAGGGAAGTCCACAACTGTTGAACATTTACGTTCAGTATGTGTGCTCCCCAGCCTGTAAGGATGGATCTGTGGTAATGGTCACCTGAGGAATGGGGTCCAGAAAAGTCCTGCCCAGCTATACATTTTTGGTGTTGGTGTGTGCTGGCCTTCAACAACACTAGATCCTCCCATTGACCTTCCGCTTGTGACTATGGTGGCCAAGCACTCTTGAAGTGGATACATAAAATGCCTGGTGTGTGGAACAATGGCAATACAGGATGCCATCATTCCTAACAGGTGCATTAGTGTGTGAACTGTTATTTGACAATTTAGCCAAAAAAAGAGGTAGCAAGGCCTGAAAACTTTGCATTTAGGTGGGGCTGGGATAAACCTTCCCTGATAATGAATGTAGTATTGCCCCTAGAAAGGGTTGGATTTGCAACTGTTGCAGAGGGGATTTGCCCAAGTTGATATTAAACCCCAAATTGTGAATTAAGTCCAAAGTTTTCTGCGTGTGGGCAAGACGTTGTTTGCTGGAGCTCTTATCATCTAGATATGGTAAAGTGTGGATGCTGCTCCTTCTCAAGTGAGCTGCAACCACTGCCAAACATTTTGTTAACACCCTGGGTGCGGTGGTGACCGCAAATGGTAGAACTTTGAATTGATAATAGTTACCACTTACCACAAACCTGAAGTAATGTGATGTGCTAGTTGTTCTGGTATATGGAAGAAGGCATCCTTCAAATCCAGGGGGGGAGGGGTCACAAAGTCGCCTTTGTCTTAGAAGCAGCATCATATCTTGGAGTTTAACCATATAGAAATGCTCTGACCTGATATATTTGTTGAGAGTCCGCAGGTCTAGGATGGGCCTGAGAGAACCGTCCTTTTCGGTGATCAGAAAATACGGTGAGTACACCCGTGTTTTTGTGGTGGTGTGGCACTAGCTCTATGGATCCTTTTAGTAGTAGAGCTTTTACTTCCTCTTTGAGAAGGTGCAGATGCTGTGGGGAAAGGGAGCGTTGTCCTGGTGGTATGGCTGGTGGTGTTGCAGTGAGCTCTAGGGCCATGGGTCCCCAACGAGTAGCTTGTGAGCTACTAGTAGGTCTTGAGCTACCTATAAGTAGCTCTCCTGTGTGTAGCCCAGCCTACAAAAACTGTAAAGTTTATATTCAAAACAAACATGTAAACTTGTCTGATGTGGTCAGTGTTACAATTCTAATAATATTCGCAGCTCTGGATGATTTTCATCAGCATAAGAAGCTTTTACTACAAAATAGTTTGGAGACCCCAATACCCATGTTCCACAATATCTATGAGCCATTGGTCTAGTGTAATGTTGCACCATTGTGGTAAGAACCCCTACAGTCCCCAGACCCCCACACAGATGTTGAGTGGTCGGGTGAAGGGAAAGGGAGTCACTGCTTGGCAGGGACGGCTGATTTGAAAGCTCCTCCCTTACTTCTACCTCTGTTGTTACTCCTTCTCTATGACCCTCAAAAGTACCCTGTGATAGGCTGGGCATGCTGTTGTCTCTGGTAAGAGGTGTGCGTCTCTGGGTTTGTGGTGGTGGAGCCCTTATGAAAAATGGTTTGATGGGATGGAGATTGTAATGCTCCCATCGCCTTGGCTGTGTCTTTTTGATCTTTTACAACATCTGATCCCCGAAAAGATGCTCTCCATCAAACTGAAAGGTGATCAGATGCTACTGAACCTCTGGCTTAAATCCAGCGATCCTAAGTCAAGCATGCCTCCAAATAAGGATGCTAGAATTTCTCTTGAGGCTGTGTCTGCTGCATAAAGGGCACACCTAGTATATGCATTTGACATTGTTTGTCCCTCTGAAACCAATTCCTGTGCCCTCTGCTTATATTTTTAAGGTAGGTCTCCCCCATTTCATCCCACTGAGCACAATTATATCATGCTAGGAGTCCCACTGAATCAGCAATTCGTCATTAGGTTGCTGACTGCGCTGCAAACCTCTTTCCTGCTGCGTTGTATTTTTTGCTCTCTTTGTGTGGGGTGAAACATCTCCAGTCCCCTGGGCATTTGCCCTTTTGAGTGCAGCATGGACTGCTAGCGAGTCGAGGATAGCTGGCCAGTAATGCATGGTGGATCAGTTGGTAAGGGTTTGTATTCCTTGTCCACCCTTGCTGTAATAACCCTAGGCTTTACAGGCACTTTAAAGACATCACATGTTGGTTTCAACATGCCCTTCAGCATGGGCAGAAACATAAAGTTTCTTTGTCGGTGTATGTAGGAAAGTGCCCTTTTTGGCATGGTTAACCCCCCCCCCCCACACACACACGCACACCTTTTGCCCCATATTGATGCTGGCTTGTCAGTGTGCTGGGATCCTGCTAACCAGGCCCCAGCACCAGTGTTCTTTCCCACAAACTGTACCATTGTTGGCATAATTGGCACAACCCTGGCAAACAGTTAAGTCCCTAGTAAAAGGTACCCATGGTGCCAAGGGCCCTGTGGCCAGGGTAGGTCGCCAAGGGCTGCAGCATGTATTATGCCACCCTGAGGGACCACTCACCAAGCACATGCACACTGCCTTTGCCGCTTGTGTGTGCTGGTGGGGGGAAAAATACATAGCCGACATGGCACCCTTCTCAGGATGCCATGCCCACAAACCACTGCCTGTGGCATAGGTAAGGCACCCCTCTAGTAGGCCTTACAGCCCCATGGCAAGGTGCACTATTCCACAGATGAGAGCATAACTGCATGAACAATATGCCCCTAAAGTGTCCAAGTCCATTCTTAGACATTGTAAGTGCAGTGTGGCAATATAATGTATATGGACTGGGATTTTGTCTTTACAAACTCCCCAGCTCCATAAAGGCTTCACTGAAGTCTGGGAAGTTTGGTATCAAACTTCCCAGCACCATAAACCTACACTGATTTCAGTGTTGGATGCATTGAAAAATGCACCCAGAGGGCATCTTAGAGATGTCCCTTGTATTTTAGCCAAACCTCTAGTGCAGGAATGTCCAATCTGTGCCAGCCTACCACTTCCAGATGAGCTTCTGACCAAATGGGTTGAGAGCCTTTGTGCTCTCTGTGGCCAGAAACAAAGCCTGCACTGGGTGGAGGTGCTTCACACTTCCCCATTGCAGGAACAGTAACACCTGGTGTTGAGCCTCAAAGGCCCCAGGGCACCTCAGCTAGTGGACGTGCCCGCCCCCCGGACAAAGCCCCACTTTTAGCAGCAAGTCTGGCAGGAAAACTAGGGAAAACAAGGAGGAATTACCACTTCAGCTAGGACCACCCTTAAGGTGTCCAGAGCTGAAGTGACCACTTCCTTGCAAAATCCTCCATCTTGGTTTGGAGGACAGGAACCAATAGGGTTAGGTCTGTGTGTGGACACCGGAAGGGTGTATGAAGGCAAGCACCCGCTTTTTGGCATAGTTACCCCCACTTTCTGCCTGCTGTCAGTGTGTTTTGACTGTGTTCATTGGGATCCTGCTAACCAGGACCCCAGTGACTGTGCTCTCTCCCTCTAAATTTGGTTGCTTAGGACTTAGCACATCCCACAATTGGCATACTAGTGCCCCCATGCAAGTCCCTAGTATATGGTACCCAGGGCATTTGTGGCACACGCGGTTCGCCATGAGCTGCAGCAGGTATTATGCCACCCATGGGAGCTCATGCAAAATGTGTCTGCAGGCCTGCCATTGCAGCTGCGTGAAAAGGTGCATGCACCCTTTCACTACAGGTCAATTGCACCAGGTCATTTTAAGTCACCCCTATCGCAGGCCCTTCTAGCCCAGAGGGCAAGGTGCTAGTACCTGTGTGAGGGCACCCGTGCATGAGCAGAGATGCCCCTATGTAGTCCAGCTCCATTTTCCTGGAGTTCGTAAGTCCGTAGAAGCCATTTTACCCATGTCCAGCTGACTAATGGTAACTCTGAGCCTGGACAGGTTTGGTATCAAACATGTCAAAATAATACCCCAATACTGTTGCCATTATTGGATGTATGATTCCAGGCACTTTGGGGGGCTCCTTAAAGGACCCCCAGCATTGCTCCTACCACATTTCTGGCAGCCTGCGCTGCTGCTGACCCACAGACAGGTTTCTGCCCTCCTGCAGCTTAGTCTGCTCAAGCAGAGGAAGGCAGAACAAAGGACTTCCTTTTGGAGAGGGAGGCAATGCCCTATCTCTTTCAAAAGATGTATTTACATGGCTTGGGAGGGGTAGCCTCCCCAAGCCACTGAGAGGCACATTTAGGGGCATATTTATACTCCGTTTGCGCCGAAATTGTGTCGGTTTTTTTGACGCAATTTCGACGCAAAACAAACTCCATATTTATACTTTGGCGTTAGACGCGTCTAGCGCCAACGTCCATGGAGTTAGCGTAATTTTTTAGCGTGGACACCTACTTTGCGTTAATTATATGCAAGGTAGGCGTTCCCGTCTAAAAAATCGACTCCGAGGCATGTGCGTGGGATTTATACTCCCGGGCAAAAATCACGCCCGGGAGTGGGCGGGTCAAAAAAAATGACGTACGGCCGCTTTTGCGCCGTTTTTTAGTGCCTGCAAAAGGCAGGCGTTAAGGGACCTGTGGGTTCTGAAGGAGCCCAGAGGTGCCCCCCCATGCCCCCAGGGACACCCCCTGTCACCCATGCCCACCCCAGGAGGACACCCAAGGCTGGAGGGACCCATCCCAGGGACATTAAGGTAAGTTCAGGTAAGTGTTTTTTTTATTTTTTTTTTGTGGCATAGGGGGGCCTGATTTGTGCCCCCCTACATGCCACTATGCCCAATGACCATGCCCAGGGGACAGAAGTCCCCTGGGCATGGCCATTGGGCAAGGGGGCATGACTCCTGTCTTTGCTAAGACAGGAGTCATTTCTATGGGGGTTGGGAGTGAAAAAAAATGGCGCAAATCGGGTTGAGGCGAAAAAATTGCCTCAACCTGACTTGCCCCATTTCTTGACGCCCAAGCTCCATATCCCCCTACGCCGGCCCTGCCTGGTGTACGTCGTTTTTTTTAACGCACACCAGACCGCGCCGGCGGCTAACGCCGGCTAACGTCATTCAATAAATACGGCGCCCACATGGCGCTTCAGAATGGCGTTAGCCGGCGCTAATTTTTTTGACGCAAAACTGCATTGGCGCAGTTTTGCGTCAAAAAGTATAAATATGGGCCTTGATGCCCTCTCTTACTATAAACCGGTTTGCACCAGTTCAGTGACCCCCCGGTCCCTGCTCTGGCATGAAACTGGACAATGGAAAGGGGAGTAACCACTCCCCTGTCCATCACTACCCCAGGAATGTTGCCAAGAGCTTCTCCAGGTGGCCACTTGAGTCTGCCATCTTGAATCCAAGATGGGCAGAGGCATCTTGGAGCGTCTGAGTTGCCAGGTCAGGCAGGTAACGTCACAGCACCCTCCTGATAGGTGGTCACCCTGTTGGATGACCAATCCCCTTTCCTGTGGCATTTAGGGTCTCCCTTTAGGCTGGGTCTTCAGAGTTAACATGCAAGAATCCAGCAGTACTCCTCTGCATTGTTCACTTTATCTTCTGGGCACCGGGACTGCAACTGGACCCTCCAGGAACCGACAATCTGCAACTCGAGTGACAACTACGCTTTACAACATTGTTTTTTTCGCTCCTTCCAGCAACTGCAACATTTCCCTGGGTGTGCATCCTCTGAGGGTGACAAGTCTTCAGCCTGCACAAGAAGCAATAAGGACTCTCCCATGGAGTGAAGAAGTCACTCCCCTGCATCTACAGGCACCAACTGCAACGACATACGGCTGCGTGGATCTTCTCTCCTGCAAAATTGAGTGGATCCTACAACACAGTTGGTGGTCTGGAATTGTCCACTCAGTCTTCTCTACTAGCTTTCCAAATTGGTAGATGGTAAGCCCTTGCCTTTCTTTGCAGGACAGTACCCCTGTGCACTGTGACTCTTGCAGCAACCAAGGCTTGTTGGCTCTTCTTCCAAGGGATCTTCAGGCTCCTTGTAGCTCCAGCCTACAGCCCTCTTACCTGCAAAATACAGTCTCCTGCCTGCTGCTCCAGCGACATGGGACTCCTCTACAGGTGTGCTGAGTGGGTCTCATTGGGACTCCTGTGCCTACTGCCTGTGAGTGGCCTGTGGGGGCTGCCTCCTCATCTTCTGACTCTCCTTACTGCTGAGGGTCACTTGGGACTCCCCTCCTTGGGTTGAGTCTCCCTGGACCTTCCTGGTCCCCGGCAACTCTGCAACTCTTTATCTGCAACTCTTGACTTTGCCAAGGCTTGTTGGTGGTTTTTCCAAACCACTGACTCACTGCAACTCTTCTCCCGACGTGGGACAACGTCTGCATTACTTCTGGAACTCTTCTCCTGTGCTGCATAGCTGACTCCTTGTCTTCACCGTCGATCTGGTCCTGCATCTCCAGAAGGGTGGGTAGTGGCTCCTACTCCAACCAGACACTCGAATGGGAACTAGACTTGGTCCCCTTCATTTGCAGGTCCTCTTCTGTTAGGATCCACCTTTGGTTTCTTCAAGTCGTGCTTAGGTCTTGCACAGTCCTTATCCAAAGTTTACCTGGGGTTTGGGGAAAGACCAGGTATTTACCTCTTCTCTCCTGGCCGCTGAGGGGCACCCTGGTACTTCCCTTTTGGGGTCCCTAGTTCCTCCAGCTCCCCTCTACAGATTCCACTTCCTTGGGTGGGGACTGACATACGCATTCCACTTACTTAGTATATGGTTTGATCTCCCCCATAGGGTCTCCATTATTTTCTGTTATTTCAATGTTTTCTATTGCTTTCTATGCCAATCCCTGACTTCTAATGTGTATATAATAGTGTGGTTACTCACCTGCTAGTGGGAAATTGCCTATACAGTTTTTTAGTAATTGTGTTACCATAATAAGGTACCTTTATTTTGTAACACAGTGTGGTTCTTTCATGTGTGTGAGTGCTGTGTGACTACAGTGGTATTGCATAAGCTTTGCATGTCTCCTAGATAAGTTTTGGCTGCTCATCCATAGTTACATCTAGAGAGCCCTGGTTTCCTAGACACTGCCTGCACCTCACTAATAGGGGATACTTGGACCTGGTATAAGGTGATAACACCACAGGGGCTCACCACACACCAGGCCAGCTTCCTACATTGGTGGGTGTAGCGGTGGGATAAGACACCGGCAATTGCCTTACCACGCTGTCACTGGTTACTTTCAACAGAAAAGACCATTACTAGCTGCTAGGTACACACTACACTTAGTTGTTAGGATTTCTAGTCTCCTAAGTTAGGGTAAGCTAGGGGTCTAGCATAGCCTTTGCTCCAAACTTTTCTGGGAGCCTAATGTTAGGCACATCTACACCCCTCTAGCAAGAAAATGTCTTCTGTAGAGCACAACTCTCAGGCCCCAGATTCTCAATATGAGTCTCACATTTCACGAACCTAGGGAGATGTGTGCTAATAGAAAACTGAAGATAAGGAGAAATCCCAATGAGAGTCAGCTTCTTGGCTTAAGCCTTCAGGCTGCCCAGGACAATGCTGGTAGCCAGGAGTAAGAAGTAGAAGCTGGCCCTGCAGTCCTAGTCAGGGTAGACTTGGGCTACAATGGGGAGGGTCAGGAAAAACCTGAGGAACACCACAGCAATGTTAGGAGCACTGCAGGTAGTGAGAATGGGGTGTCATTCCTGTAGGCCCACATTTACTACTAGGGGGTTGGTACAGATGGTTCCCAGGAGGAGGGATAGATCCTCCTCTGTCCATTCCCATGTCTTCTCAGTCTCTGAGGGGACCCACTGCTCCACCTCAGGGGAAGACTCCATAGATCGGGAGATCAGGAAACTAAGGCTGGAAGAGGCCAAGCTGAGGCAGCAACAGCTGGGCCTAGATAGGGAGGCCTTGCCAGTGGAGAGGGAAAGGAAGGGTGTGGGGTTAGCACCCCATGGTGGCAGGATTTGAGCTTCAGGGACACCAGAATCAGGGAGGACTCATGATTCCCGGAACCTGAGCAAGGTAGTCCTACCTTACAAGGTGGGAGAGAACATCTACGAATGGTTCACTGCTTTGGAGAGGGCCTGTAAAGTTTAGAAGGTCCCCCAAAGGCAGTGGGCAGCAATCTTGTGGCTCGCCTTCTCTGACAAAGGCAGAGACAAATTCCTCAAATGTCAGTGAGGAAGATGCAGACAACTATACAGCTTTCAAAAGTGCACTATTAGATGGATTTGGTTTTATCACTGAACAATACAGACTCAAGCTCAGGGAAACCAAAAAGGAGTCCTCCCAAGATTGGGTAGATTTTGTGGGCTGTTCTGTGAAAGCTCTGGAAGGCTAGTTGCATGGGAGCAAAGTAAATGACTACCAGTGCTTATACAACCTACTCCTGAGAGAGCACATTTCGAATAACTGTATATCTGATCAGCTGCATCAGTACCTGGTAGACTCTGATCTGACTTCTCCGCATGAACTGGGAAAGAAGGCAGACAAATGGGTCCGCACCGGGGTGAGTAGGAAATCTCACACAGGGGGTGACCACAAAAAGAAGCAAGCAGGTAAGGCTCAGGACAAGGGTGGGGACAAAGACAAACAAAAATAATCCTCCTCAAGCCCACAGAACTCTTCTTGGGGTGGGTCTAAGTCCTCTTCCTCTTCAAGCACTTGCCCTAGAAATAGCACCAAGTCTGCTATCACTACTGCTACCACCACTAGTACACCTAGCACCCCTAGTAGTAGCAACAACAGTGGCAGGAGTAGTCAGCCTAAAAGTGTAGTTGGGTTCAGATTTGGCACTATAGTGGGACCTGGGGTAGACATAGAAACCCCTGAGACAGTTTTTGTCTCTAAGCGTGGCAGTGGCCTTGCCACCCTAGCTGCATGTCCCCTTAATGTGGCTAAGTACAAGCAGCACCCCTTGATAAATGGTGTTGAGGCTGAGGCCTACAGGGACACAGGTGCCAGTGTCACCATAGTAACTAAAAAACTGGTGTCACCTGAACAACACCTAATTGGTCACATGTACCAAGTAACTGATGTGAATACCTCCACTCACTGCCTCCCAATAGCTATGGTAGACTTTAGCTAAGGTGCGGTTACTGGCCCGAAACAGGTGGTAGTGTCTTCTAAAGTACCTGTAGAGTGCCTCCTAGGGAATGAACTATCCCACAGGAGCCTAAGGTAATAACGGCTGAGCTCCTAGGGGTTAAAGAATCCCTCTGGAAGGAACCTAGGGTAGAACAGCAACCCTGTCCTACTTCAAAAATCCTTGGAACAGCCATCTTGTCCTTCCATAGAAACGTTAGGGGGCAGCAACTCTGCTCCACCCCAGAAAACTTAGCACAGCAATCCTGTCCACCTCTAGAGCCTTTGGGACAGCACCCCTGCCCTGCTCTGCACCCCTTGGGACTGCCACCCTACCCTACTATAGGGCCACAGGAACAGCAATCCTGCCTGGCTCAATACCCATAAGTCCACAACCCCCCAAAAGGGAACTAGAGGGCCCACAGCTTAGGCACATTACAGGACAAAAACCCAACCTGATAGGGTGGTCCACCTCCCCACAGGTAAGGGGACATAGAGTGGAAAATAACACTGGGAGTAACAATTCCAAAGCAGAGGTACTCTCCAGATAGTTCCACTTAGAAGTTAAGGACTCATCTGGCCAAGGTTAGTCATTTTGTCCTTCGTTTGGGGGGCAGGGGGCTTTATGTAGGAAAATACCCTCTTTCGCATGGATACCCCCACTTTTTGCCTGCTGTCACTGTCTTTTTACTGTGTCTGTAGGAAGCTGGCCTGGTGTGTGGTGGGTACCTAAGGTACTTTACACCTTATAGCAGGTACAGGTATCCCCTATTAGTGTACCTTCCTAGACACTGCCTACACCTCACTAAGGGGGATACCTGGACCTGGTATACGGTGATAACACCATAGGTGCTCACCACACATCAGGCCAGCTTCCTATAATGTAGTCACCCCCAGGGACAGTAGCCATTGGCTACTGCTCTCTGACGTCAATAAACACTCCTAAATCCAGGATTTAAGGGCCCCCTTGAACCTAGCTCATCAGATTCCTAGCAACCTCAAGAATAAGAAAGAAGAAGGACTGCTAAGCTGACCCCAGCAGAGAAGACTGAAGACAATAACTGACTTGGACCCAGCTCCATAGGCCTATCTCCAGCTTCTGAAGCCCTGCAACCAAAAGGTGATGCATCCTGCAGGACCAGCGACCTCTTGAAAGCCTCATCAGGACTGCCTGCCTGCACCCCAGAGGACCAAGATCTCCAGTGGACAAAGGCCCTGTCCAGAAGGGAACACCAGCAAAGGACTCTAGAACTGCCCCAGATTCGTGAGTCCTGTCCACTTTACACCATTCGCCCACGGCCCTTATCCAGGTGGCCCAACCGACTAGAGCTGGTCCCCAGGAAATTCTGACTTAGTGTCCACCCTGGGTTGAACCCTCCTGTCCAACACGACGACGCCTGCAGCCTGAATTTTTTCTAGATTCACATGCCGTGCATTGACTTTGCAGCGGTTTGTCCTTCTTGGGATGAGTGGTTTGAAGATGAAATTTGATTACTAAACAGATGTTGCAAAATGTTTTGTCCAACTTGAGCTTCTTTATACATTTGCACTTCAATGCAGTAATGTGTGAACTGATGAACAAGATGCTGCCACACAGATGTCTTGTAAAGGTGTATTTGCCAGGAAGGCAACAGTTGCTCCTTTCTTCCTTGTTTAAAATGTTCCTCGAGCTGATTGCTATGGTTTCCCTGCATGTTTGTGACATAATGGAAGAGTTTGTGCTATCCATCTTGCAGCTGAATTCTTGGTTACTGGTCAAAGAGCTGTTTTGTTTTCCTAAATGGTTTTGTCTTTTCAACATAGATCATGGTTGCTCGTCTTGCATCCAGGGTTTGCAATGCGTTTTCCACTTGATTATTTGGGTTTTGAAAGAAACTTGGAATTTGTATCATTTGATTTACGTGGAATTACAAGATTAACTTAGGGAGGAATAGAGGATCAGTTGTTAACACAACTTTGTCCTTGTGTATTTGAAAATATGTTTTTTGAAGGTTGAGACTTGCAATTCATTTACCCTGCACAATTAAGTTATAGCCACTAAAAAGGCTGCCTTTGAAGGATATATTTGTAGATTTGCCTTGTGTAAAGGTTCAAAAGGACTCTTCATTAACTGGGTGAGGACCACATTTAAGTTCCAAGCAGGGGCTGGTACCTTTTTGGGTGGAGCAACCTTTTTCGCACCTTCTAAAAATCGTTTCACAACTGGTACTGTTAATAAACTTCTTCCTAAGTGTCCTCTTGTATAAGCCACTACAGCAGCTAAATGTACCTTTAAAGAAGCATAGTTTAGTTTGCAATCAAGAGGGTGTGTTAAATATCTCAACACCGTCTTTTCTTTTGTATTTGTTCTTAGTAAACCTTGTTTACAACGCCATAGTGTGTGTCTTCTCCATTTCCCATAATAGCACTTCCTAGTTGTTGGTTTCCTTGCTTCTCTAAGGACAGCCATGGTCTTTTCTGGCAGCTTTAAATTATAAAACTCAGGAGCCATGCTGCCAGGTTCAGAGATTCTGATTCTGGATGTAGAATCTTTCCTTTTTCCATTGACAAAAATACTTATTTTCTTGGTAGTTTATTTTCCCTTGAGCCAACTCGATCAGCTCCGAGAACCAAGTTTGTCTTGCCCACTGTGGAGCAATCAGAATTAAATCATTTTGCTGATCTTGCATTTTCTGATCACCCTGTGAATCAGAGGAAATGGTGGATAAGGGTATGCAATTTTCTCTAAACAATTTATCGACAATTCATTCCCCAGAGATTGGCTTTATGGTTGTCTGGAGGCGAAGCTTTGGCATTTTGCGTTCCAAGTTGTTGCAAATAGATCTATTTCTGGAGTTCTCCATTCCTGAAAGATCCTTTCAAGAACTGTCTGGCTGAGTTCCCATTCGTGAGAGCATGAAGCTTGCCTGCTCAATCTGTTCACTGCTCATCTTCTTCCCTGGTATATAGGACCATCTTCGTTTGGATTGACCATCTCCATATTTCTTGTGCTAATTTGGAAAGGGGGACCGTGTTCCCCCTTGTTTGTGATATAAAACATGGTGGCTGTATTGTCCGTTTCAACAAATACTGACCTTCCGAAAAGCTCTTTCAGAAAGGCTTTTAAGGTTCCAAAATATTGATATATTGAACTGCTTTCTGCTCCTTTCACACTCCTCGTACTCCTAGACTGGCCATGTGTGCCCCCACCCCATATGCAAGGTGTCTGATGTGATGGTCAACGTAGGAGTTATTTGTAAAAATGTTTTCCCCTGAGGTATGCGGTCTCTGTTCCACCACACTATCTCTTCCTCCACTTTCTGCATGACAGCCACTAGATCTTCCCTTCCCATCTCCCCATTGCCTATGACCATTGATTTTGGAGCCATTCATGTAATGGTCCCATGTGAAGTCTTGCAAATGGGATCAGAGGAATGCAGGAAGCCATTATTCCCAATAATTTCCCCACCGTCCTCACTGTCAGAGCCTGCACCTTCTAGTAGCGTTGAGTTTTAATCAGTAGGGTCCTGAGTCTCTTCTTGCTGTGGTAAACCCTTCCTTGAATTGAGTTGATACTTGCTCCCAAAAACATCTCTTGTTCTGGTTTTGCAGATGACTTCTCCATATTTATTGAGAATCCCAAAACAAATAGGGGGTGATTCTGACTGTGGCGGGCGGCCGAGGCCGCCCGCCACAGTCCCGCCGACAAATGACCGCACCGCGGTCAAAAGACCGCGGCGGCCATTCTTACATTTCCGCTGGGCCGGCGGGCGCTCTCCAAAAGAGCGCCCGCCGGCCCAGCGGAAATGCCCCTGCAACGAGGATGCGGCTCCGAATGGAGCCGGCAGAGTTGCAGGGGTGCGACGGGTGCAGTGGCACCCGTCGCGTATTTCAGTGTCTGCTTTGCAGACACTGAAATTCTTTGCGGGGCCCTCTTACGGGGGCCCCTGCAGTGCCCATGCCATTGGCATGGGCACTGCAGGGGCCCCCAGGGGCCCCGCGGCACCCCCTACCGCCATCCTGTTCCTGGCGGGAGACCTGCCAGGAACAGGATGGCGGTAGGGGGTGTCAGAATCCGCCGCCATGGAGGATTCTCCCGAGCAGCGGAAAGTCGTCGGGAGACCGCCGACTTTCCGTTTCTGACCGCGGCTGAACCGCCGCGGTCAGAATGCTCAAGGGAGCACCGCCAGCCTGTTGGCGGTGCTCCCGTGGTCGGTGACCTTGGCGGTCACCGGCCGCCAGGGTCAGAATGACCCCCATAGTGTCTTCATCACTTTCTGTATGTGTTCATTGTATTTTGTATGCAAGTTGGCTCTTATTAGCCAGTCGTCTAAGTAAGGAGAAACGTGAATGCCTCGTCTTCCCAAATGTGCTGCACTGCCACAAGGTACTTTGTTAAAACCCTTGGTGCTTACTTTATTGCAAAGGCTAGAACCTTGAATTGGTAATGCTCTTTGTTTACCAGAACTCTGAGGTATTTCTTGTGTTGTGCGTTCATTGGGATGCGCAATTAGGTGTCTTAAGTTTATTGTTGCCAATTAATCTCTAGTTGAGGTATAACTTCCTGTAGAGTTGTCATTTCGAATTTCTGTGTTTCTATGAATTTGTTTATAAATCTCAGGTCTAGAATAGGTTGTAGAGATTAATCTACTTTTGGAATTAGAAAATATGTTGAGTAGTTTCCTTTGCTGATTGCTAATTTTGGAACCAGCTCTATTGCTTCTTTCTTTAGTAACTCTCCCACCTCTTTTATAAGCCTAGCTGTTTCTTCCTTTGAAAGAGCTCGTATTTGGTCTTTTTGGTGTTGGTGTTCTTACCAACTCTATGCAATATCTGAATTCTATTAACTTTAAAATCCATTTGTCTGACATGATCTTTCTCCACTCCGGAAGAAAGTTCTTTATTCTTCCTCCTACTGGTGTTGTGTGTAGGAAAGGTGTTCTTTGTCTTCCTCTGAGATGTTGTTGAAGGGATAGCTCCTCCTTTCTGTGGAAGTCCTCTTCCAAGGGTCTTGCTGCGAAAGGGCTTGTTTCCCTGATTGTACTGCCAACTTTGCTTTGGTTATGTCAACTGGCTGTTTACCTGGAACTCTTTACATTATATGCTGGTTTAGAAGTTACTTCTTCCTGCCGGTTTTCTTGAAGGTGCTATACCCCTTTGTATGCTCCCTCCAAACGGGAGTGCTCCCATGGACCTGGCAGTCTCATTGTCCTTTTTTAGTTGATTTAGAGTGTCATCCACATTGCTTCCAAAAGGTTGGTCACTATTATACAGGGCATTCAGGATGTTTGCCTGCACTTCAGGCTTAAACCCTGATATTCGCAGCCTTGAGTGACAAGGAAATGCTATAGCTGTCATCAGCTGTCTGCTGGATGTGTTAGCTGCATCTAATGCATACTTCAGGCATGTGTTAGCAATGTTTTGCCCTCTTCATCCAAGTGTTCTGCCCTCTTCCTGTATTGTTCTCGGGGATGTCTTATCAACTCCGACATCTCATCCCAGTTTTGATACGTATAGCGGTTCAGCACAGCATTTGAGTTTGCAATGCACCACTGATTCGCTTTGCTTCTTTCAAATGTCCTGCCCATAAGATCCATTTGTTTACTCTCCTTGCCTGGAGGTGGACCTGATGTTGACATGGTGTTGGCCCTCTTTCTAGCAGTAGCCACCATGATAGAATTGACCAGTACTGAACCCCTTATGTAACTTGGAACTTTGGATGAGGACTTATATTTCTTCTCTGCCCTCAGAGCTATTGCTCTGCATGAGGCTGGTTCTTTGAAGGCCTCGCTTCCTTGGTCTAAAATATTTGGAAGCATCTGTAAATATTTGTTTCTTGATTGAGTGGGTAAAAGATTCCCTAGTAAGAAACATGCCTGTGGTTTCTCCTCAAGTTCTACTCCATATTTACCTTATTCTATCTTTATCACCTGGTTGTACATACCCATGTCATCAGGCGGTGATGGTTTGTGAGGATATCTTTTGACTCCTCCTTCAGGTAAATCTGTCTCTATGTCCTGCCACTGGGTCTCAGAATATTCTGAACCTTTGGTGCCTTGATACAGACCCAAAATGTGTTCATCTTCCTCCTCATAATAGAGTTCTTCCTCAGATTGTGGTTCTGCAGTTAGTGCAGGCTTGATTTCTTCGACACTTGGGTCTCCATGCTCCTTTGTTGTTGAGGGTACCTTGGGTATCTGAAATTCCTTTAAGCTGTTGTTGAATTCTTTGTGTTTTTGTAAAAAAAAAAAAAAAAGGGCAATTTTGGCTTCAAGCCTTCTTTTTTTCTTTTCTAGTTTGGCTGCTCGTTCTTAAGGTTGTCAGCCGACAGCCTCTTCATCATTGTCCATTCTTTCCTCTACGGTTCGGTTGCTGAGCTTCGCTGCTCTGGTCGTGACCATTCATGCTTAGCCATCGAGGCCTCTTTCCCCTGACCGTCCTTCAACATCCTCGTTTTTCGGCTTTTTTTCCCTCCCACAGTCTCCCGTTCATGGGTTCCCAGGGGATTTTTATTTTGGGTCGCAGCTGCCGCTGTCTCTTTCCTCCATGCGAAGGCTCCCTTGAGGGCCCATACATTGGTTTTAAGCAACTCAGTCATCTTTCTTGAGGAGGCTGTTTCTCTTACCTAGTGTTTTCGCGAGTCTTTAATCTGCTGGGCCTCTACTTCCACAACCTCCAGATCGACTTCTGTGGCTTCTCCTTCTGCTATATTTTCTTCCTCATCACTCTCCAGGCCCAAATTGTGCAGTGAGTGTGATGTTTGTTGGTTTTGAATGGTATGATGCGCTCGTCTCTGCTTCTTTCTAACCCTCAGCATTTTCGGTGTGAAGATGGCCAGGCATTGTAGTCCTCACTTCGATGATCCACCGGTAGACACAGGTTACATACCAAGTGACTGTCCTTCTGTGAATAGTTGTGGTGGCATTTTTTGAAAAACTAAAATGGTGTGTTCTCCATTAAGCCATCGTAGGATCCCCTGTCTGCACATTTTCAGAAGACTCTGCTGCCTCCCTTGATTGCCTGTGTGGGTACTCCACCATTCCAATGGCCTCCCTTCAATGAACGTCCACGAATATTACTTTATTTTCTTCCACGTGTTGGAGATCTTTCGATGTGCACCTGGACCCTACGTCAGAAAAAGAATCTGAAGATGGCGACAAACACAAAAACAAAGGACCAAAAGTTTTTGGAGACAATTCCAGACCCAACCACTAGATAGCAGAATAATGCACAGCATATGAATCAAGAAAGGTTTCATGCTGCAAAACTGGGTGGCTCGCTGTGTATGATAAGGTTTCTAGTAAGAACTCCTCCTCCTCTTGGATTGAGTGCAGTCTACTCGTATGGAAGTATGCTGCCCTTTGAACAACCTCAGGATACAAGGTGGTATTGTCAGGGGAAGAAAGCTTCACAGGAAATAAATCTGGGTCATTGGGTCCCAGCGGTACCATGTTGATCGTCCCATCAGTCCTCCTGTGTATCTGGTGGATAATAGACATTCTCAAAGTCTAAAGGGGGTGGGCTACCCTACCTGTAGTATGAATGCTACGACCCCTGTGGCAATTAGGGTTGTGGTGGTGGTGAGGGAAGAGGTGGTGGTGGGGGAGGAGGTGGGGGAGAATGTGCAGAAGGGAGAGCAGATGGCTGTTTTAGGGGGCTTGTACCACAGTTTCTTCTTCTGCTTCAGTGGTGGTGTTTCCATTGTTAGTTGTTCCCCAAAAGTGATTTATCTTTTTTGAGGAAGAGTCAGCTGGACTCACAGTGGAGGCTTGGTGATGATTCTCCCTGTATGAGGATGAATTGCCAGGTGTTGCTGCCAAGAATCCTGCTGCTCCTGCAACCGTTCTAGAATAGGTTGCTGCACCACCAAGTCCGCTGTCGAGGGCCAACTGTACTGTGATGTGTCTTGGCTTCGAAGGTGTCTTGGGGCCCGAATTATGTTTGGACTTTGAAGTGCGCTTGACTGTTGGTGGGTTCTTTGACTCCTATGCCGACAAGCTTCAAGCTTGTTTTGGTGGCCTTCAGTGCTGATGGATACTTCAGCTTTGAGACAGTTTTTGGCAACGATGGCTGTTTTGGTTTAGAAGTGTCATTTGGCATTAATACACCTGCAGATGTTGAAGATGCTGTGGACATTGATGAGGGTTTTGTTTTGGGGCGCTGACTTGGTGTCTGAGTTGGGCCCAATGTCGATTCTGAAGCTTTTGGTTGGTGCCGGCCATGGCTGGAGAGCAGTGGTGTCCGGGTCGACAGGAAATGAGGGCTCGGAACCCTGGCCCCAGGCAAGCAGTGGGTGCAATTGCCTGGGTCCGTACTCACTGTAAAATCCCAGTGTCTTTGTGTCAAAGCCATGTCTTTATGTCAAAGCCTTGACTTTCTCCATCTCGCCGTCATCCCCTAAGATACCAGGCATCTCCTGGTCACAACATCAAAGGAGTGTTTTTTTTCCCATCAGAATGCGACCATTCTCGAAGGTGAGCAATGCTGAAGAAGGCCTGGCTGGGCCGCAACCCTGCTTGAGGAGATGCACATTGACACATAAGCTGTGCAATGTGGCATCACTGATAGAAGAAACGGGTGCAGCAATTGTTCTTCAGCCATCAGAAATAGAGAAAACTAGAAAGGCCAGCCAAATCTTGCCACACGGTGTCGACTCGGGAGTCTCGACAAAGCACATCCGAACCCAATGGCGAAAAAAAACCATCTGAAGATGGAGCCGATGTTCACATGCAATACTGCAGAAGGGAGGAGTCACTACACCTCATGACTCAAATGACTTTCTTCGAAAAAAACAAGTTGTACACTTCCAAGTCCAACACTAGATTGCAGGTAAATGCACAGCATGTGTAGCTACATCTACAAATACCACAAACAGGTTTGAGAGCCAGAAGAAGCAAAAATCATCTATGCATAGGCTCAAAAGGAGTGCGCATGACGAACGTTGGAATCAAATTAAGATCCTACTGTGGCATCACAAACTGGTTGGGAGGGAACATGTATCAATCCTTTAATTAAACCCAAACACAACAGGTCATTTAAATAGGACAGCTGGTCTTGCAAATCCATAAAGACAAACAAATAACCTTTAACAGTGTCCACGACAAGACGTTGCGGGCCAAAGACAAACACAGTAAGACATCCAGCTGTTTGGCTTGTAAGGGGTCTGGGCTGCAGACCCCACACAGGCCTAAAATTTCTCCCAACCCCCAGCATAAATGGGTTTTGTAGAGGGATTCCTGGCTGCAAGGATCAGAGAACAGATGCTCATGCCCAAGTTCCCAGTATCACACTCTCCTGGCCCACTCCAGAGCTACTAGGACTTTCGTCCTTGATCATATCCAGAAGTTGAGCAGGGTAGAAAGGCACAGTCCTGTGCTCCAGTGTAGCTGGATGCATCTCCTGAAGAGAGAGTTCTCGGGAAGTCCAAAGCGAGGACCTTTTGACAATTTTCAAAAGTGGCAAAAAGATCCAGTCAGGGCTCTCCTCACCGACTGAAGATGTCCTGGGCCACCTCAGGATGCTACCATCATTTGTGATCTGCTGGGCGTCACTGGCTGATCTCACCCCTCCTAGCAATTTAAGCTGTGCAAGAATATCCAAGTCACCAGTTGTTGGATTGTGGCCTCTGGCCACCTGCCTGTTCACCGATGGTCAAGAGCAAGGCTTAGCTTCCTCCAAGTTTATATTATATATAGAACAGGTCAGAATCTGAGCCAAAAAGTTTGGTGAAGCCTCTGAGAATGGCTCTGTGGTAGAGGGAATATCCTGTGTAAGGGTGTGCTGGAGTGGAGTCAAAGCATGACCTCAGCAAAGGTCGAGATAAATTCATCTTAGGCACTGGAGCTAACAGGGGCTTTACCTCCAGTGCTGACATCATTGGGACTGGTGTCAATAAAGAAAGGCCTGATGCAGGTCTTGGCGCCGGAATGGATTTTGGCATTGAAGTCAGAATGGAAGTTGTAGGTTCAAGGGGGTCAAGACGGGACTGAGGGAAGACCCAACAGTGGTAACAAAACTGGAGGCCACTGTGGATCATTTTTCGTCAGAAGACGAGCCGTAAAAGTGCAAACATTTCCCAGCATGGCTTCATTAAATGCCTCAACCTTCTAGGGTATCACTAATGGCCTGGGAAGTTCGGGACTAGTTGAGGAGTCTGCTCTTCAATCTGACACAAAATGCCCCCTGACTTCTATTTGGATAGTGTGCGTAGGAATGGTGATGAATCTCACTTTCAATTCTTATGCTTCTTCTTGGACTTTGACTGCGAAGACCTGTCGCGGGGACAGCCTTGATAGCAGGAACAAGTTCACGTCCTTGACTTAGAGCTCGAGCGGGGCTTTCACTAGATTTGTGACTACTTCTGGTCTTCAGTGACATACAATTTCACTTCATACCTTGTGCAGGTCTGTTACAGACACCAGTTTCCAACAGTCATGGCATGGTTTGAACGATATAGTCCATGGTGGGGACATCTTCTTGCACAGTGGAATTCAAAGAAAACTACCAAGCAATAAAGTAGAAACCGGAGTCCCAGATGCATGCTTGAAGGCGCTGAAAGAAAGGAAATTATGTTGATGGGAAGATGTGGTGCTTATATGCAGCTCTGCTCCGTCACTTCAGGGACAGAGTGAGCCTATCGTTGAGCAGCACAGCGCCACGTGGATAGGCACAGGAGCACTGCTATGAACATTTCTGGAGCCAGTCTGGCACCTGGATAGTATTTAAAAGGTGAGGAATCTGTGCTTAGAATTATCTGTAAGAAATTTGCTTGCACTGTTCCCCCTCTACCTTCAATATCTTATGTGATACACAAGGTGTGTCAGGCACCAATTACAATGAATCTGGTTGTCCTGAAGTTACATATCAGCCATAATTCACCCATCCACTGGAGGAAAACAAGTTACTTACCTGTAACTACAGTTATCCAGTATTGGTATCTGTAGGAAGTTGGCTCTGTATATACTATCTCAAAGTAAGAGATAGTGTGCACAGAGTCCAAGGGTTCCCCTTAGAGGTAAGATAGTGGCAAAACTAGATAATTCTAATGCTCTATTTTGTAGTAGTGTGGTCGAGCAGTAGGCTTATCAGAGGGTAGAGTTAAGCATTTGTTGTACACACACAGGCAATAAATGAGGAACACACACTCAAAGACTTAATTCCAGGCCAATAGTTTTTATATAGAAAAATATATTTTCTTAATTTATTTTTAGGACCACAGGGTCAAGATTTGAAGTAAATACATAAAATGCAAGGTACTCCAGACAGGTAAGTTAGGAACTTTGAATTAGAGCAATTACATATACAGTTTTTCGTAACATGGCAATAAGCTATTTTAAAAGTAGACAGTGCAAAAATCAACAGTTCATAGGGGAGGTAAGTATTGGTTAGGTTGTGAGGTAAGTAAGACACTTACAAGTCTCAGTTCCTGGGCATAGGCAGCACACCGTTGGGGGTTCAAGGCAACCCTAAAGTTACCACACCAGCAGCTCAGGGCCGGTCAGGTGCAGAGGTCAAAGAGGTGCCTAAAACACATAGGCACCTATGGAGAACAGGGGTGCTCCGGTTCCAGTCTGCCAGCAGGTAAGTACCCCCGTCCTCGGGGGCACACCAGAGGGGTTTTGTAGAGCACTGGGGGGGGGACACAAGTAGGCACACAAAACACACCCTCAGCGGCACAGGGGCGGCCAGGTGCAGTGTGCAAAGCAGGCGTCAGGTTTTGTATTGGATTCAAAGGAGAGACCCGGGGGTCAGTCTAGTGGTGCAGGCAGGGCACAGGGGGGCTTCTCGGGCCAGCCCCCAACTGGGCTAGGCAGAAGGTCGCCTTGGGGTCACTCCTGCACTGAGATTCGGTTCCTTCTGGTCCTGGGGTCTGTGGGTGCAGTGCTTGGTCCAGGTATCGGGTCCCTTGTTACAGGCAGTCGCGGTCAGGGGGAGCCTCTGGATTCTCTCTGCATGCGTCGCTAGGGGGATCCAGGGGAGTCATCTCAGGCTACTCACGAGATCGCAGTCGCCTGGGAGTCCTCCCTGTGGTGTTGGTTCTCTGGATCTCGAGCCGGGGGTGTCGAGTGCAGAGGGTAAAGTCTCACGCTTCCGGCGGGAAGAGTGACGTCTTTAGAAGTTGCAGAAAAGGTGCAATATTGTTGCTGTTTGTTGAGCAGAGCCGCTGCTCACTGGAGTTTCTTGGTCCTTAGGTTCAGGGCAGTCCTCTGAGGCTTCAGATGTCGCTGGTCCCTGTTGGATGCGTCGCTGTTGCAGTTTTTCGAGTCAGGAGACAGGCTGGTAGGGCTGGGCCCAAAGCAGTTGTTGTCTTCTGTCGTCTCTGCAGGGCTTTCAGGTCAGCAGTCCTTCTTCTTAGTTCAGTTTGCAGGAATCTGATTTCCTGGGTTCTTGGGTGCCCCTAAATACTAGATTTAGGGATGTGTTTAGGTCTGGGAGGGTAGTAGCTAATGGCTACTGTCCTGGAGGGTGGCTACACTCTCTTTGTGCCTCCTCCAAACTTAAGATGGAGGATTTCTAAAGGCAGGAGTCACCTCAGCTCAGGGCACCTTAGGGGCTGTCCTGACTGATGGGTGGCTCCTCCTTGTTTTTCTAATTATCTCCTCCAGCCTTGCTGCCAAAAGTGGGGGCAGTGGCTGGAGGGGCGGGCATCTCCACTAGCTGGAATGCCCTGTGGCGCTGTAACAAAAGGGATGAGCCTTTGAGGCTCACCGCCAGGTGTTACAGTTCCTGCAGGGGGAGGTGAGAAGCACCTCCACCCAGTACAGGCTTTGTTCCTGGCCACAGAGTGACAAAGGCATTCTCCCCATGTGGCCAGCAACTCGTCTGGTTGTGGCAGGCTGGCAGGAACTGGTCAGCCTAACACTAGAAGTCGGATGAGTATTCAGGAGGCATCTCTAAGATTCCCTCTGGGTGCATTTTACAATAAATTCCACACTGGCATCAGTGTGCATTTATTGTGTTGAGAAGTTTGATACCAAACTTCCCAGATTTCAGTGCAGCCATTATGGAACTGTGGAGTTTGTGTCTGACAAACTCCCAGACCATATACTCTTATGGCTACCCTGCACTTACAATGTCTACGGTTTTGCTTAGACACTGTAGGGGCATAGTGCTCATGCACATATGCCCTCACCTGTGGTATAGTGCACCCTGCCTTAGGGCTGCTATAAGACCTGCTAGAGGGGTGACCTACCTATGCCACAGGCAGTGTGAGGTTGGCATGGCACTCTGAGGTGAGTGCCATGTTGACTTAGTCATTTTCTCCCCACCAGCACATACAAGCTGTGAGGCAGTGTGCATGAGCTGAGTGAGGGGTCCCCAGGGTGGCATAAGACATGCTGTAACCCTTAGAGACCTTCCCTGGCATCTGGGCCCTTGGTACCTGGGATACCATTTACAAGGGACTTATCGGAGTGCGAGGGCTGTGCCAATTGTGGAAGCAAAGGTACAGTTTAGGGAAAGAACACTGGTGCTGGGGGCCTGGTTAGCAGGGTCTCAGCACACTTTCAATCATAACTTGGCATCAGCAAAAGGCAAAAAGTCAGGGGGTAACCATGCCAAGAAGGCATTTCCTTACAGTATCTTTCATAAATTCACATGCTTGAATCATCCCTGTCGTCGAAGTGGGAGTCCCACCAGACATGAAAAGCAATAAGCAACAAAAATGTTTTTCCTATAGACTATAATGCTAATCAAATGACTCATAAAGCCTATCTTTGTCCTTTTGTGAAAGGACCCAAACTTGGCTCCTGGTCAATGAGGCACCAGCACCCTCTAGAATACTCTCCAGAGAGGCGCTTTCCCTCAGATTTTCCAGCACAAAGAGTGAAGACTATGTCCTGAGAAGGAAATGCGAGCCTCTAAGGGGAGGAGGGTGGGTTGCATGTGAATTTAAGAAAGATACCAATACTGGATAACTGTAGGTACAGGTAAGTAACTTGTTTTCTTATCCAGTATTGGATCTTTCATAAATTCACATGCTTGAATCTGAATAGCCAGCAGTACTCCTAATAAACGTTAAGCCCACAGTGGGTCGTGGGTGCGAGCAATGTAATCCTTTTAATTATAGTAGCAAATAACATATCTATAAATCTTGCTCTACGCGTATAAAACAAACATATCAAACAAAATTGCATAGCAATTATAGACTATTGCATATAGAATCAGGTCTACAAATTAAAGGAAAGATCTCACCTTAATGAAATAGATGACGCAGGACCGCCTGTCCAACGAGGGAATCAGTTCTTTGTGACGATTCCAAACAGTAGTGCTGCACAAAAGAGTGTGTAGTCTTCCACGTTGCAGCCTGACATATCTTATCCAAAGTAATCCCTTGAAACAAAGCAGCTGATGTGGAGACTGCTCTTGTAGAGTGTGCTCTCGGGCGCTTAGTCAATAGTTTTCCCTCTTTTGTGTGGCAAAACTGAATGGTGGATGCAATCCACTGGGCTATGGTAGCCTTAGTGACTCCTGTCCCTTGCCGTCCTTGAGTATATGAGACTAGCAGCTGGTCTGTGTTCCGGAGATGCTTAGTGCGCTGAAGGTAAAATTTCAAGCATCTCTTGATGGCTAATGAGTGAAGAGTCTTTTCTGCTATTGTTGACAGATTCGGGAAAAAGGTTCTTAATATTACTGGCTCATTCAAGTGAAAGGATGAGGGCACCTTAGGAATGTATCTTGGGTTCGTTCTAAGAAGAACAAAGTCGTCTGAAAAGATAAGGTAGGGTTCCTAAGTGGTAAAGGCCTGTATATCGCTGACTCTTCGTGTGGATGTAAGAGCAAGTAGAGTTGCCACCTTCCATGTGATGTATTTCAGCTCTGCTCTGTGAATAGGTTTGAACGGGGCTTTCATTAATTGAGACAGAACTATATTTAGATGCCCCTGTGGCGGGGGTGGACGCACCGGAGGAAAAGTACGAAACAGGCCCTTCATGAACTGTTTGATAAGTCTGGATGAGCCCAGTGAGGGCATATCCGCCGAGCGTCTATAAGAAGATATAGCTGCCAAATGGATCTTAACAGATACAGGACATAGCCCAGCCTTTAAAAGGGTGAGAAGGTATGAGAGAATTTGCTCCGGCCTAATCTTTAACGTATGGAAATAGTTCTGAAGGCACCAGACACAAAACCTCTTCCATTTGAATCTGTACGTCCTATTTGTACTGTCAGCTCGTGCCCTGGACAGAATCAGTTTGCATTCCTCATCAATGTTCATACCCTGGAACTCATGGAACTCAGGAGCCATGCGTGCAATTACGGAGATGTTGGATCTGGATGAAGAATCTAACCTTGACTCTTTGTGAGAAGGTCGTGCTTGCAGGGAAGACGTAGGGGATTGGTCACCGACAGAAGCAGGAGCTATGTGTACCAATACTGTCTGGGCCCCTTGGGCGCTAGGAGTATGAACTTGCAACCCTCTGACTTCATCTTCCTCAGAAGCCTGGGAATTAATGGGATGGGGGAAAAGCGTATGCAAAGATCCCAGACCATCTCATCGAAAGAGCATTCCCCCACAACCCCGGGAGTGGGTATCAACTGGTGTAGAATTGGCATTTGGCGTTCTGATTGGTGGCAAATAGATCCAGGGTCGGCCGTCCCCAGCATAGAAAGATGCTGTCCAGTTCCTTCTGGTCGAGTTCCCATTCATGGCAGTTATCGTCCGTCCTGCTTAGAGAGTCCACCAGGACGCTGTTGACACCTGGCAGGTGCTCCACTCTCAGGCAAATGTTGTGCAGCGTGAGCCAGTCCCAGAGAGACTGAGCTTCTCTCGAGAGGGACAGAGATCTTGTTCCTCCCTGCTTGTTGATATAGAACATGCTTGTTGTGTTGTCTGTATGGACCAACACAGATGAACCTGCAATCCGTGGAAGGAACGCCTTGAGCGTGAGAAAAATTGCTTTTAACTCCAACAGATTTATGTGCATTCTTCTTTGCGCATCCGACCATCTCCCTTGACTGCGCATGTCCTGCAGATGACCTCCCCAACCCTCCAATGAAGCATCCGTTGTGATAATGAAGTCTGTCACTGGAGTGAGAAAGGTCAACCCTTGAGAAAGATGGTTGGTCTGAGACCACCATCGTAAAGTCTCTACTATCCTTGGTGTAATATTTATTAAATCCTCGAAGGATCCTTGGGATTGGGTCCATGCAGCTGTAACTCCTCTTGCAATGGTCACATTTTCAACCTTGCTAGGTGGACTAGGACGATAGATGAGGAGATCATGCCTAGAAGCGACTTGAACACTCGTACTGAAACGGACTTTCTTCTTGAGATTCTGATAGCCATGTTGGCTAGTTTCTGCTGCCGTGTCTTTGTGAGATACGCTTTGCTCTGGATGGTCTTGAGTTCTGCACCCAAAAAGACTATCCTGCGTGTGGGAAAAGTGACTGATTTCTGGAAGTTTACCATTGGACCTAAGTTGTGAAATAGTTCTAGACAGACGTTGGTAGCCGTGGATGCCAGCTGCAATGTAGGGGCTTTTACCAGCCAGTCGTCCAGGTATGGGAAGACCTGAAAACCCCTGTTGCGGAGAAAGCCTGCTACAGGGGCAAGACATTTAGTGAAAATTTGTGGCGCTGACTTCAAGCCGAATGGGAGGACCTTGAATTGATAATGGGCACCGGCCACAGTGAAGTGGAGATATTTGCAATGCTTTACATGTATCGGTATGTGGAAATAAGCATCCTGGAGATCCATCGTTGTCATGTAATCTCCAGGGTTCAAAAGGTGCAGGATATCTGACAGTGTGATCATATGAAAGGATTGCTTCCTTAGAAACTTGTTCAACTTCCTGAGGTCTAGGATTGGCCTCCAATCCCCTGACCTCTTCCTAATTAGAAAGAACCGGGAATAGAATCTGAGCCCTCTGTGCTGCACCGGAACCTCTTCTATCGCTCCTTTGGCGAGCATTAGGAAAACCTCCTGCTGAAACAAGTGAAGATGAAGTGGTTTGGATTTTCCTGGCGGATGGTGTGGTGCTTTTTGTATAAATTCCAGCGTATGACCTCGAGCCACTATATCCAGCACCCATTTGTCCGATGTTATGCTTTTCCAATTCTGAAGGTAATTGGAGATGTCCGCTCCCACCTGATGGCCCTGCGAATACTGTGGAAGCGTAGCCGGTGCCAGACAAGAATCATTGCTTGCGAGGTTGCTCCCGGGCTTGAGAACTCTGTTTTCTCCTCCCACCTTGTCTAACGTAGGAAGGTGTGGATGGTTGCCTATAATAGGCCGGTCTATATTGAGGCTGTTGATACTGCCTATGGTAGGAGTCTCGAAAAGTTGAAAACCCCCTACCTTTTGCTCCCCGAAAGGGCTGCTTTCGGTACTGCAAAGTACCCAGGGACCGAGCAGTGTCCGTGTCAGCCTTGATGGCCTGTAATGCTTCATCTACATGTTTGCCGAAGAGAGACTCTCCATCGTACGACATGTCTAGAATTCTGGACTGTACCTCTGGTCTGAAAGAGGTTGCTTTTAACCAACCTTGGCGGCGTAAAACAGCAGTTCCCGCCAGCTGACGAAAACCTGTGGAAGCTATATCCAGGGCACAGTCAATTATCTCCTCAGACGTACGCTCACCTTCCTGAAGGATATTCCGCGCCTCCAACTGCTTGTTCTCAGGAATGAGATCTATGGAGGGATTCATATCAGACCACATCTGGCGAAAATATAGACACCCAAAATCAGCAGGGAGTTGGCTGCACGAACAGTTATAGCAGACTTGGATGAAAATCTCTTGTCCACATTATCCAGCAGTCTTCCTTCCCTATCAGGAGGGGTAGATATAGGCATTGACGGGTTATTAGAACGCCCTTGGGCATCTTGGGAGATTACGGAACCTGGTCTTGGATGCCCTGTCAAACATGCTGGAGAGTCCTGTGTCGCCTTACACTTCTTGTCAAGCTTCTGTGGGACTGGTGGAACAGTCGCTAGGTTCTGCATGATCTTGATACCCTCACTCCAAATGAAGTCTATAATAGGAATAGCCCTCACAGACTTTCTTGATTGTTCCTTTAAGTCATAGAGGAAGCCTTCCGACTGTGAGAGCGACGCTGGCAAGTGAAATCATGTGGCCGCCCTATCCATCAAGTTGTGAAACACACCTATATCCTCTGGTGGAGAAGGAGTAGGGGCTAAATAATCGTCCCATTCATCACTAGGATGTTGTGGTGTTGAAATTTCTCCTTCTCCTTCATCCTCAGACGTAGAGACATCTTCTCTGGGGCGGGGCGGCTAATGTAGACTGCGGAGTCAGCCTGGGAGTTCCTTGAGTTGGAGGTATACTCCTTGGTGTAACCGGAGAGGTTGGAAGAGGTGGTTGTTCCTCCGCTGCATTTGGGAAACTCCTCTTGTAATCCTGCAACATTGACTGCAAGTCCTGAATCAAGGAGGCAGGTATCTGGACAGTGTCTCTTGGCTGATGCAGAGGTTTGTAATAGCATCTTTGATGAGAATAATAAGGTTGGTATTGATCGTACTCATCATCATCCTCATCCTCCAGATACTTAACATGCAACTGGGATGGGCTGTGTGCATCACCAAATGGGCCCTCATCTGACTCTTCCCAGTCCAGAAGATGACTAGGCAGCAAGGTTGTTACCTTACTTGGTGAAGTATCATGTGGATATATTGTAGACCTAGACATCGCTGTAATCTTAACTGTAGTGTGAAGATCAGGAGACCCAGAGGAAATAGGAATAACATCCTGGCTTACAGCAATCATTGGCATTGTCGATGGCGATGGTCCCGTCGACGGAACTGATGTCGTAGACGGTAATTTCGTAGACGGTGGTGTCGCCGATGGTACCCTCCTCGACGGTGTTGCCGTCTACGGTATTCTTGTCGACGATGTCATCAACGACGATGGTCTCGTCGGCGATGGTGTTGACGTTACCTTCAGAGACAAAGTCTTTTCTGGATGAGCCTTCGTCGACGGTGGTCTTACTGAAGGAATAGGAGCTTTTACCAAAGACATTGATGTAGTCGTAGTTGACGACGGTCTCGTCGACGAAGCAGTGGAGACTATAGATGTGAAAACCGTCGTCACTGTCATCGATGGTCGTGTCGTCGACTTAAGTTTGAGAGATACCTTTTTAGAGGTGGAAGGCTCAAATGAAGGAGAACGGTGTGATGACTCCTTCTTTCGATGAGGAGAGGATGGCTCAGATGAAATTGAGCATTGTACGCCCTTAGTACCTTCTTTATGATGCATTTTTTTACGTTTCCTGGATCTCTCAGCCTGTCCCAGGTCCTCAGAGCTGGACCTTTTATGCAGCTTTTCTCACTCACTCTCCTCACCTGAAGTACAGGATTTTGCCTGTAACCATGTCAACAGCCTACCCTCTCTGTCTCCGAGGGTCTTCGCAGAGAAAGTGCGCCATATCTTGCAGCCTTTCACCTGGTGGACTGGATATAAGCAGTATAAACAGTCTTTATGTGGATCATCCACATGCAGTCTTTTCTTGCCACAGGTCTTACAAGGGTGGAAAAGGCCTTTCCTAGAAGAATCCAACATTTTCAGAGTTTTCTGAGAAAAAATCTTCCTGTCAGAAGTATAAAACTGAGCAGAGCTCAGGGAGACTCCCTGCACACGACGTGCGGTAGAAAATCTGAGGGAAAGAGCCTCTCTGGAGAGTATTCTAGAGGGTGCTGGTGCCTGATTGGCCAGGAGCCAAGTTTTGGTCCTTTCACAAAAGAACAAAGATAGGCTATATGAGTCATTTGGTTAGCATTATAGCCTATGGGAAAAATGTTTTTGTTGCTTATTTCTTTTCATGTACCGTGGGACTCCCACTTCGACGAAGGGGATGATTCAAGTATATGAATTTATGAAAGATTCAATACTGGATAAATGTTATTACATCCATTCCACAAACTCTTATGCCAGGTACAATTTATTAATACAAAAGCAGGGCAAATCGTCACATCCAGACCAGTGCGCAATTAATTTAATGATCTGCCACCTCAAGCCTTGCAGTTAGAATATTTGTAGCTTTTAGAAAAGTGTGTGGCACTACTACAGGACCACCAGACAAACACCAGTCCAGATTTAACATATTTACAAAAGGCACACTAGACATAGATTTCTATATTTGCAAAAGGCATGCTAGACATACATTTCTATAAGTTTAAGGGTACAGCCATCTGTGATATCTGCCCACATGCTGAGCAAACAGTTTTCATTCTCTCTTTAAGGTGCCCAGTATTTTGGCTTTCAGAGTCTGTAAATAAATATTC
This sequence comes from Pleurodeles waltl, assembly GCF_031143425.1. Taxonomy (NCBI): domain Eukaryota; kingdom Metazoa; phylum Chordata; class Amphibia; order Caudata; family Salamandridae; genus Pleurodeles; species Pleurodeles waltl. The sequence continues at coordinate 974,387,112 of NC_090440.1, read as the reverse complement.
CATCTAGAACTGTTTCTGCTAAATGATGAGGCCTGAACATTGTCCTCACTCGCCTCATAGGAGCCCTTTTGGAATGGTTACACGCAGCAACTTTAACACTTGCTCATATATTTAGTAGCAGTCACCTCACTCAGCTAGCTACAGGTACATTTGTTAGAAGTACAAAGTGGTTGCTTACCAGAAAGAGCAGTTTTGCAGCATCATGAATTTTCTGGATTCACATGGTGTGCGTTATTTCGCCATCTAGTGGTTAGGTCCAGTGTCCCTCCCTACGTGATGTCAGATGTCTGCCCAGGAAATTCCTCAAAGTAGCTGCCATCTACAGATGTTTTTTTTCTTACTGCTTTACCTGTGATTTGATGTGTTAGTTTCCCTTGCCTCAGCTGATTTCTCCCTCTTAGTTTCCTTTGTAAATACACCTGGTGGAGGTGGACGGGTCGCATGTGAAGTGAGAACATTCTTCAAGTTGCAAAACTACTCCCACCAGTTAGTAACCATTTTGTTTTGCAACGTGAACCTTTTCTGGATTCACATGCTGTGCATTAATTATATAGCAGTACGTTTTCCTCAGGGTAGGCCGGATCCTTTTGAGTGTATGGTTTCTAACAGATATTTTAACACTCTTTGGGGCAAATTTATACTCTGTTTGCACCGGATTTGCGTCTTTTTTTTTTACGCAAATCCGACGCAAAACTAACTCCATATTTATACTTTGGCGTTAGACCCGTCTAGCGCCAAAGATCTTGGAGTTTGCATCATTTTTTAGCATGGACACCTTCCTTGCGTTAATGATATGCAAGGTAGGCGTTCCCTTCTAAAAAATGACTCCGAGGCATGTGCGCCGTATTTATACTCCCGGGCAAAAATGACGCCCGGGAGTGGGCGGGTCAAAAAAAATGACGTCCAGCCGCTTTTGCGTCATTTCTTAAAGCCTGGTCAGGGCAGGCGTTAAGGGACCTGTGGGCTCAGAAGGAGCCCAGAGGTGCCCTCCCATGCCCCCAGGGACACGCCCTGCCACCCTTGCCCACCCCAGGAGGACGCCCAAGGATGGAGGGACCCATCCCAGGGAACTTAAGGTAAGTTCAGTTAAGTATTTTTATTTTATTTTTTTGTGGCATGGGGGGCCTGATTTGTGCCCCCCTACATGCCACTATGCCCAATGACCATGCCCAGGGGACAGAAGTCCCCTGGGCATGGCCATTGGGCAAGGGGGCATGACTCCTGTCTTTGCTAAGACAGGAGTCATGTCAATGGAGGGTGGGAGTAAAAAAAAATGGCGCAAATCGGGTTGAGGCAGATTTTTTGCCTCAGACCGACTTGCCCCATTCTTTGACGCCCAAGCTCCATTTTCCCCTACGCCGGCGCTGCCTGGTGTGGGTCATTTTTTTTGACGCACACCAGTCAGCTCCGCCGGCTAACGTCATTCCATAAATAAGGCGCCCGCATGGCGCTTTGGAATGGCGTTAGCCGGCGTTAAATGTTTTGACGCACAACTGCGTTGGCGCAGTTGTGCGCCAAAAAGTATAAATACGGCCCTTTGTTTGTCCCACTTCAGCCTCCTTGTTGCCTTTAATTCCTACAGAGTAATTCTTTGAAAATGTGTGTATTGAAGACCATGTGGCTGCTTCACATATGTGGTCTAGTGCCATGCTTCCTAGGAAGGAAAGCATTGCTCCCTTCTTCTGTGTGAAGTGCGCCTGTGGTCTTTCCTTTGGTGTTGCACCTGCTGCTTTGTGACAATATTGTAATGTCTGTACTATCCACCTAGTGATAGTTCCTTTAGTAACCAGTGAGCCATTCCTTGCACCTAGAAAGGATACAAAGAACTGTTATCCTCTCTTGATGTCTTGTCCTTTCCAAGTAGTACATTATTACTGATCACACATCCAGTGGGGGAATGGCTTTCTCTGCTTGTGTTTTTGGACAGTGGAAAAAGGCCGTTAAGTAGATGGCCTGAATAAAAATTTAATTTTGTTACCATCTTTGGTATGAACCTTGGATTAGTTCTCTTATCACTTTGTCCTTGTGTATCTGGAGGTACGCTTCCCTGTGTGGTAAGCGCCTGGATCTCAATAACCCTTCTCAATGAAGTGAGTGCGATTAGGAAGTCTATGGTTTGAGTTAGTAACTTGAATTGCACTTTTTGCATTTGTTCAAAAGGTGACTTTATTAGTTGAGCTAGCACCACACTGAGATTCCAAGTGGGCTTGGTTGTTGTTCTTTGGGGTGCTTTTTTATTTTCCCCCTCCAGAAAATGTTTTCTTACTAGTGGGACGATGAGAAACTTCTATTACTCCTCTTATGTGATCCACAATAAATGCTAGGCGAACATTTAGTGAGGCATAGGAGAGGCGCTTCTCCTGCAGGTGGGTAAAGTTATGTGATCACAGCAGCATCCTGAGATCAACCCTTGCGGTTCTCCTTGTTGCACTAGTGTAAGAATCTCTTCCATTTGTTGCAGTAACCTCTTGTTGTCGGCCTCCTTGGCTCTTGAGGTGACGCCTTTCTTCAGTGTTGAAGCAGAGATGCTGCTTGATATCGTTGTCGAACCTTTCATGGGTTTCCAGCCATTTTTCAACATTGGTGCTGAGATGGTTTTAGTTGTCGACACTGTGCTGGTCTTTAGCATTGAGACATTTTTCATTGTTTATCTCTGGCTGTTTTTTTTGGGTTTGGCGTCAAGTCAGTCTTTCCAGATTCTGCTTTTTCTCTCCCATACTTCTGATCCTCTTTTGAGGTCAAGGCTGGTTGCAAGAGTTTGCCTCCAGCACTATCAATCTTGGACGCGGTACCCATGAAGGGATGTTTCAGCCTTGTCTTGCCTTCAGGCAGTCGAGGCCTTCAATGCTGGTTTTGCATGCTTCAAGTCTTATGTCCTCAGCTGCTCGGCGATCCGGTAATGTTACCATGCTTAGCGTTGTTATATGCTTCTTCTCTGGTTGATCTTGATAACCTCCTCAAGCTTCTGATCTTCTCCCTGGGCCGCCTCGGTGTCTTTGATTGGGTCCTCTTCCTCGCTCAACAGGCCCAGGTCTTTTAAGTACCACTCTTTTCTATGTAAGAATTCCATGGTGCAGTACCACTAAGGACCACTCTTATCCCTGTGAGAATGCCAGGGCCTAGTACGCCTGACACTGTTTCGGTCTTGCTCCGATTGTCTTGTGTGAGAATTCTGCGCAGGCTTATCAATGCTCTGAATTGTGGTCTTTTAGAAGACAGAGATTACACACCTCGTGGTTGTTCCTTTGTGCATACATATGGTGGCATATTGGGAAAAAATTAATTGGAGTGTGCTTCATATCCCTTTCTCACTCCAACCCATGTGGTGTTGCTGTGTGTCAGGTTTCCTACCTCTTCGATGTTCTTACCCCTACCCAATGATATTGCCATGCTTCCTTTTGTTTTTTTATGGCTTTCTCTGGTGACTATGCTGCTCTGTGATGCAATCTATTCCTCTCAATTCTGAAACTCACGCCTTGCTTCCAGACCTTACAAAGGAGAAGAAAATATCTGAAGGTGGCAATTACTTTGAGGAGTTTCTGGGACACATGTCCGACATCACACAGGGAGGGAAGTAGCCCGAATGACAGATGGTCGATTATGTAGTAAGCTGGGCTCTGGTTGTAGTAACCCTTACTTTTTTACCCGGTGCTAGTATGTTTTGGACTATAGTGAACTGAAATTCTACAAACTAGGACCCCAGTACCAGTGCTCTCTCCCCTAAGTTTAGTTGTTGGTTACTTTTCACACCCACAATTGGCATACTGGTGCACCCATGTTAGTCCCTAGTATATGTTACCTAGGTACCCAGGGCATTGGTACACCAGGGGTCCCCTATGGGCTCCAGTATATATTATGCTACCCATAGGAGCCCATGCAAACTGTAGCTGCAGGATTGTCATTGCAGCCTGCGAGAAAGGGTGCATACATCTCCTCACTGCCAAACCTAACCATTGCATTTAGACATAATAAGTCACTCCCCTCTGGTAGTCTCTTCAGCCAAAGGGCAGGATGCATAAGTGTGAAGGTTCCCCTGAATGAGCAGGGTACCCCTGCAGACCCCAGGCCAATTCCTCGACTCTGCAAGCGTGGGGAAGCCGTCTGAAGGTACGTAGTGGACACTGGTCAACAAGAGTGGTCCAAGTACATAATGGCTTCTCCGAACCTAGGCATGCTTGGTATCAAACATTTTGGAATCATGCAACTACACAGATTCCAGTGCTAGTTGCATGATACCATGTACTCTGGGGGTTCCCTAGGGGATCCCCCAGTTTTTGCATGTGCAGCCTTATGGGGTCTAGCTGCCAGCCTACACTGCTGCTGTCCCCAGACACTGTTCTGTCCTTCTGCTGGTGAGCCAGGCTCAGGCCGGAGGAGCAGAACAAAGGATTTCCTGCAAGGGAGAGGTGTATTAAGTGTCTAAGGGCTGGGCTGGGTGGCCTCTGAGCGCCACCAGACTGCTTTGAAGGACACATTTGGTGCCTTTCTGGGATAATCCGGTTTGCACTAGTTCAGGAACTCCCGGTTCCTGCTCTGGCGTAAAACTACACAAAGGACAGTGTAGTGACAACCCCCCCATCCAGCTCCTCCCCTAGGGCGGTGCACAGAGCTTTGCCAGGTGGCCACTTGGTTCTGCCATATTGAAAATATAATGTGCAGAGGCCCCTGGGAGTCACAAGGGCTCTGACTGGTTAGGCCTGGTAGGGTCACAAGGGCTCTGTTTGCACCAGGAAGCATGAAGGAATCTCCGTTAGAGTGAAGGAGTCACTCCCCTGAAACTGCAGGCACCTCAAGATAACATTGACCAGCTGGTGGGGTCTGCTGAGTCTGTGGCCCCCACTGGGTCCTGCTTGTCTTCTATCCAAGTTGGGAGACTATAGGCACTAGCTCTTGCCAGTGGTCTGGCAGCCCTGTGCACTGCAACTGCTGCACTTGCCAAGGTTTGTTGACTTTTCCTCCGGGAGATCTTCAGGCTCCAAGAATCCCCGGCCCCCGGCACTCTGCAAACCGAGATCAGCTCCTGTCCTGCAACTGCTGTGACGTGGGACTTTAGTTTTGCTGGGCTTTAAGGCCTCCTTGTGACTCCCTGTGTCCGGTGCCTGAGGGTCACTTGTGGGGGCTGCACTGACTTATGTTGGCCTTACTGTGTGGTGAGGGCCAGCTCTGACTCCCCCTCCTGGGTAGAGTCTCCTGGACCTTGCTGGTCCCCAAAACTTTGCAAACTCCTTTTCTGCTCCTGTTTGAATTTGACAGTGCTCGTTGGTGACCTGGCTGGTCTCTAACACTCCAGCAATCCGTTGACTTGTCGAGGGACAGCTCGTAGGCGACTCCTGGGATCTTCTGCAGCTCTTGGACCCCGCAGCTGGACTTCTTCCACTGACTAGCAGGAACATCTTCAGGAGGGTGGGCATTGCCACCTGCACAACTTGGGCACCTCCAAGGGTACTTGTGATTGTCCCCTTCCTTTGCAGGTCCTCCACGTCTGGAATCCGTCCCTGGGTTCCACTGGCCTGGTCCACGGGTCGTGACAGCAGCTGGACAATCCAAGGCATTCACAGTCTTCAGAGAGCCTTTTCCTCTCTGCATCCAGGTCCATGGTGTAGGTACTCCTGTCTTCTGGGTATCCTGGGGTAGGGGCACTCTCCATCCATCCTCTTGCCTGCTGGTTTCCTTAATGTCCACTGGGAAGAGTCCTGAATTCCACAAACTTTAACCACTACTCTGTGTCAGCCTAAGGGACAACCGTGTGGGTAACTGACTTACTCCTGGTTGCTGGAGTCACTTATTGTACTTACGTCTGGTGTTCCTAACTGCCCCCAGCCCTTAGCTAACTACCACACTTAACTTGGCTGGAGTAATTCTTTCACATTACACTTTTTAGTTAGTATATGGTTTGGCTCTCCTCCTAGGGCCCTGTATATTTCTATGCTATCTCTGATGGTTATTTTATGTGTATACTGTATACAATATTGTCAAAGGGAGATATCCCAAAGTCAGTTTAGTAGTATTGCTGTAATAAAGTATCCTTTATGTTTGCAACACTTGTGTGGTTCTTTCTTGTGACACGTTATTTTTGGACTACTGTGGTATTGCAAGTGCATTACATTGCTCCTGGATAAGCTTTAATTGCTTGCTTCAGCTACCCCTTGAGGGCTTCTGCTATGTGGACACCTATTCACCATCACTAAGGGTAGCTTGGACTCACTATAGGGTGCTACACCATAAACTGAGCCAGCCTCCTACATTGGTGGGGCAGCGGTGAGATAAGACACTTGCACTACTTACCACTTGGTCAGCAGTGACTTTTCATAAGATCACTACTATTGGTCACTTACTGCACCAATACCTGGTGGACTATGATCTGACCTCTCCCCAAGAATTAGGAAAGAGGGCAGACAAATGGGCTTGTGCCAAGGTGAGCAAGAAAGCTCATAGTGGGGGTGACCAAAAGAAAAAATCTTCTAAGTAACAGGAGAAGGATGGGGAGAAATCTAAGGATAAAAACAAAGAAACTCCTTCAGGCGCCAACCACCTGTCCAAGAGGGTGGGACTCAAGACACTTCTAACAACAAAAGTGGACAACAGGGTAAGAACTGGGATGCCAGGACTGTAGACAGACAAGGAACAAAACAAAGGACACCGCCTGTACTAACAAACCCACTAAACAACCCTCAGGGGTTGCCAGTGTAGCCATAGGGAATGCTTCCTCAGATGAGAAGGTCCTCTTAGCCTTTAACTGGGAAGTGGGGCCAAAAGGTGATTTGGAGATTCCAGATGTAAGTAAGCACTTCCATTACCTACTGGTGAATGGAATCCCAGCCACTGCCCTAGGAGACACCTGTGCCAGTCAAACTGTTGTGCATGACAGGCTGGCGTTCTCAGACCAGAATTTTCCAGGAGGGACTGCCAGGGTAAGGGTTATACCAGGGGAGGTCACTGTTGCACCTGTGGCTTTAGTGTCCCTAGAGACAGCTGGGCTCCTTAGCTGGAGAAGGGTGGTAGTCGGTATAGACCTCCTCCTTGATTGACTCCGTGGAAATGACCACCCAGAGGTTGGTCAGAGCCCAAAATAGGAACTGGCACTGTGCCACCCCTCTTCCAGGAAGTCTGGAGGTGCTGTTCCTGCAGTAAATGTAAGTAGGCCTCAAAAGAGAAGGAAAAGAAACAAGTGTAGGAAAGGTGGGCAACCTTGAGCCAAAGTTACAGTTGACCAAGGAGATTCTGCTCCAGTAGGGAGAAACTCCAAGTCTGACCAAATGCAGCCCCACTTGACCCACAAGAAGTCATGACTAGTCAGGCAACTTTTCAGTCTGAGTTGGTAGCTCCTCAGCTGACAGGAGAGTGAGTGGAAGAAGGGTGTTTGCTACAAGATGTAGTGACCCCCACTCTAAAACAGCAGACAGGCATCCTGAACCCGGGGAAACTTATCACTTAGCCCCTTCACTTGTCAGTGAAGAGCTGAAAGTGTTGTTCTGGACACTGACAGTGGCCTCTGCTGGGTGTCCGCCTTTATGGCTGCACTCCCCTTGGCACGGTGGTCCACCCCCATGCCACATAGCAAAACAGGCCCCTGACCCTGTTGGCCATGGTGGGGTTAACTCCACTTGTGGATAACCTCTTGGGGTGAGCTAGGGGTGACTCTAGCAAAAATAGGAGCTGCAGAGTAGAGGCTACTAACTGGCATCCTGGAGCTTTTGCATGGGGTCACCTTCCCAAAGTAAGTGACCTGGACAGTAGGGTGCAAGGCAGAGTAAGCCCCTCAACCAGGTTGCATGCCCCCCCCCCCCCCCCTGGTCCTTGCCTGACCTACCAGGGAGACTTCCCCTAATGTGGCTTAGTCTTCTGGCCTATTGGCTGGGGGACCTGGATAGAAAGCTGGGTTCTGGTTGAAGTAGCCCCACTTTTTTGTCTGGTGTTAGTATGTAGTGAAGTGGGATCCTGCTAACCAGGACCCCAGTGCCAGTGTTTCTCCCCTAAATGTAGTTGTTGGTTACTTTTCACACTCACAATTGGCATACTGGTGCACCATTTAAATCCCTAGTATATGGTACCTAGGTACCAAGGGCATTGGTACACCAGTGGTCCCCTATGGGCTGCAGCATGTATTATGCCACCTATAGGAGCCCTGCAAACTGTGACTGCAGGCCTGCCATTGCAGACTGCGTGAAAGGGTCATGCACCCTTTCACTGCCAAACCTAACCACTCCACTTAGACATTATAAGTCATCCCTTTGGTAAACCCTTCTGCTCAAGGGCAGGGTGCATGTCTCAAAGTGTAAAGGTTCCCGTGCATGAGCAGGGTACCCCTGCAGACCACAAGCTAATTTCTGGACTCTGCAAGTGTGGGGAAGCCATTTTAAGGTATGTAGAGGACACTGGTCAACAAAAATGGTCCAAGTACATAATGGCTACTCCGAACCTAGGCATTTTCGGTGTCAAACATGCTGGAATTATCCAACTACATTGATTCCAATATTAGTTGCATGATACCATGTACTCTGTGGGTTCCTTCCCAAAGGGGATTCTCCAGTTTGTGCCTGTGCAGCCTTACGGGGTTCTACCTGGCAGCCTACAATGCTGATGACTCCAGACACTATTCTGCCCTCCTGCTGGTGAGCCAGGTTCAGGCCGGAGGAGCAGAACAAAGGAATCCCTGCAACCTGTCCCTGTGGATTTCCTGCAAGGGAGACGTGTATTAGGTGTCTAAGGGCTGGAGAAGGGTGACCTCTGAACGCCACCAGACTGCTCTGAAGGGCACATTTGGTGTCCTCCTTGCATAACCGGGTTTGCAACAGTTCAGGAACACCTGGTTCAACAAAGGACAGGGAAGTGACTACCCTCTTGAACAGCTCCTCCCCTAGGGAAATGCACAGAGCTCTGCCAGGTGCCCACTTGATTCTGCCATCTTGGAATTAAGATGTGCAGAGGCCTCAGGGAGCATCTGATTGGCTAGGTCCAATAGATGATGTCCCTGACCCCCCTCTGATAGGTGGGTCACTGCAGAGAGTGACTGTAGGAAGTTGGCTCTGTATGTGCTATTTCAAAGTAAGGAATAGCATGCACAGAGTCCAAGGGTTCCCCTTAGAGGTAAAATAGTGGTAAAAATAGATAATACTAATGCTCTATTTTGTGGTAGTGTGGTCGAGCAGTAGGCTTATCCAAGGAGTAGTGTTAAGCATTTGTTGTACATACACACAGACAATAAATGAGGTACACACACTCAGAGACAAATCCAGCCAATAGGTTTTTTATATAGAAAAATATCTTTTCTTAGTTTATTTTAAGAACCACAGGTTCAAATTCTACATGTAACATCTCATTCGAAAGGTATTGCAGGTAAGTACTTTAGGAACTTTAAATCATAAAAATTGCATGTATACTTTTCAAGTTATTGACAAATAGCTGTTTTAAAAGTGGACACTTAGTGCAATTTTCACAGTTCCTAGGGGAGGTAAGTATTTGTTAGGTTAACCAGGTAAGTAAGACACTTACAGGGCTTAGTTCTTGGTCCAAGGTAGCCCACCGTTGGGGGTTCAGAGCAACCCCAAAGTCACCACACCAGCAGCTCAGGGCCGGTCAGGTGCAGAGTTCAAAGTGGTGCCCAAAACGCATAGGCTAGAATGGAGAGAAGGGGGTGCCCCGGTTCCGGTCTGCTTGCAGGTAAGTACCCGCGTCTTCGGAGGGCAGACCAGGGGGGTTTTGTAGGGCACCGGGGGGGGGACACAAGCCCACACAGAAATGTCACCCTCAGCAGCGCGGGGGCGGCCGGGTGCAGTGTAGAAACAAGCGTCGGGTTTGTAATGGAAGTCAATGGGAGATCTAGGGATCTCTTCAGCGCTGCAGGCAGGCAAGGGGGGGGTTCCTCGGGGAAACCTCCACTTGATCAAGGGAGAGGGACTCCTGGGGGTCACTTCTCCAGTGAAAGTCCGGTCCTTCAGGTCCTGGGGGCTGCGGGTGCAGGGTCTCTCCCAGGCGTCGGGACTTTAGGTTCAAAGAGTCGCGGTCAGGGGAAGCCTCGGGATTCCCTCTGCAGGCGGCGCTGTGGGGGCTCAGGGGGGACAGGTTTTGGTACTCACAGTATCAGAGTAGTCCTGGGGTCCCTCCTGAGGTGTTGGATCGCCACCAGTCGAGTCGGGGTCGCCGGGTGCAGTGTTGCAAGTCTCACGCTTCTTGCGGGGAGCTTGCAGGGTTCTTTAAAGCTGCTGGAAACAAAGTTGCAGCTTTTCTTGGAGCAGGTCCGCTGTCCTCGGGAGTTTCTTGTCTTTTCGAAGCAGGGGCAGTCCTCAGAGGATGTCGAGGTCGCTGGTCCCTTTGGAAGGCGTCGCTGGAGCAGGATCTTTGGAAGGCAGGAGACAGGCCGGTGAGTTTCTGGAGCCAAGGCAGTTGTCGTCTTCTGGTCTTCCTCTGCAGGGGTTTTTCAGCTAGGCAGTCCTTCTTCTTGTAGTTGCAGGAATCTAATTTTCTAGGGTTCAGGGTAGCCCTTAAATACTAAATTTAAGGGCGTGTTTAGGTCTGGGGGGTTAGTAGCCAATGGCTACTAGCCCTGAGGGTGGGTACACCCTCTTTGTGCCTCCTCCCAAGGGGAGGGGGTCACAATCCTTACCCTATTGGGGGAATCCTCCATCTGCAAGATGGAGGATTTCTAAAAGTTAGAGTCACTTCAGCTCAGGACACCTTAGGGGCTGTCCTGACTGGCCAGTGACTCCTCCTTGTTGCTTTCTTTGTTCCCTCCAGCCTTGCCGCCAAAAGTGGGGGCCGTGGCCGGAGGGGGCGGGCAACTCCACTAAGCTGGAGTGCCCTGCTGGGCTGTGACAAAGGGGTGAGCCTTTGAGGCTCACCGCCAGGTGTCACAGCTCCTGCCTGGGGGAGGTGTTAGCATCTCCACCCAGTGCAGGCTTTGTTACTGGCCTCAGAGTGACAAAGGCACTCTCCCCATGGGGCCAGCAACATGTCTCTAGTGTGGCAGGCTGCTGGAACCAGTCAGCCTACACAGATAGTTGGTTAAGTTTCAGGGGGCACCTCTAAGGTGCCCTCTGTGGTGTATTTTACAATAAAATGTACACTGGCATCAGTGTGCATTTATTGTGCTGAGAAGTTTGATACCAAACTTCCCAGTTTTCAGTGTAGCCATTATGGTGCTGTGGAGTTCGTGTAAAACAGACTCCCAGACCATATACTCTTATGGCTACCCTGCACTTACAATGTCTAAGGTTTTGTTTAGACACTGTAGGGGCACAGTGCTCATGCACTGGTACCCTCACCTATGGTATAGTGCACCCTGCCTTAGGGCTGTAAGGCCTGCTAGAGGGGTGTCTTACCTATACTGCATAGGCAGTGAGAGGCTGGCATGGCACCCTGAGGGGAGTGCCATGTCGTCTTACTCATTTTGTTCTCACTAGCACACACAGGCTTGTAAGCAGTGTGTCTGTGCTGAGTGAGGGGTCTCTAGGGTGGCATAAGACATGCTGCAGCCCTTAGAGACCTTTCTTGGCATCAGGGCCCTTGGTACTAGAAGTACCAGTTACAAGGGACTTATCTGAATGCCAGGGTGTGCCAATTGTGGATACAATGGTACATTTTAGGTGAAGGAACACTGGTGCTGGGGCCTGGTTAGCAGGGTCCCAGCACACTTCTCAGTCAAGTCAGCATCAGTATCAGGCAAAAAGTGGGGGGTAACTGCAACAGGGAGCCATTTCTTTACACAAGCCCCCCCCAGCCTACAGGCCAGGAGACTCAGCCCAAGCTGGGAGAGTCTTCCTAGTCTGCCAGACGAGGAAGAGTAGGAGAAATAGGCTGGTTAGTTGCAGGGCCTACTCTGCCTTACATCCTTCTGTTCAGGTCATTCCCTTTGGGGAACTGACCCACTTCCACAGTAATAGGACCTAGTCTGAATTGCCTCTTGTCTGCCTCTTCAATGTCTCCACCCATTCTTTCTATTTTGGTCTTAGAGGTGTCCACCTCTGCTAACCTTATCTTGGCCAGGGTCACCCCTAGCTTACCCAGAGAGGTTACCCAGAGCTGGAGTAACCCCACCATGACCAATAGGGTCAGGGGGCCTAACTTGCTATTTGGCATGGGGTCAGACCACCATGCTAAGGATAGTGCAGCCATAAAGGCTAACACCCAGCAGAGGCCACTGACAGCTGTCAGTGCCCAGAACCACACCTTTAGCTCTTCACCTAAAAGGGAAGGGGCTAAGTTACAGGCTTCTTTGGGTTCAGGTTGCCTGTCTGCTGTATTGGAGTGGGGGGTTACCACATCTTGTAGTAAACACCCTTCTTCCACTCTTTCTTCTGTTAGCTGAGGAGCCACCCCCTCAGGTTTAACAGTTGCCTGACTAGCCAGGACTTCTTGTGGGTCAGGTTGGACTTTATCAGGGCCATTTTTGGAGTTCTCCCCTACTGGAGCAGAATCTCCTTGGCTTGCTGTAACCTTGGCTAAAGGTTGTCCACCCTTCCTACTCTGTTTTCTTTTCTTCTTCTTCTGGGGCCTGCTTGCATTTACTGCAGAGGCTGGACTTCCAGAATCCTTGGGAGAGGACTGGCACTGGACCAGTTCCTCTCTTGGGCTCTGACTAACCTCTGGGTAGTCATTTCCAAGGAGACAATCAAGGGGGAGGTCTGTACTGACTACTACCCTCCTCCAGCTAAGAGTGCCACCCACTTCTATGGGCACTAAAGCCACAGGCCTCTTAGTGACCCTGTCTAGGCTAACTCTTACCCTGGCAGTCTCACCTGGGATGTACTGGTTTGAGAGCACCAGCCTGTCATGCACAATAGTGTGACTGGCACAAGTGTCTCTAAGGGCAGTGGTTGGGATTCCATTCACCAGTAGGTGGTGGAAGTGTCTACTTCCCTCTGGAATCTCCAACTCACCTGTTGGGCCCTGTTTCCAGTTGAAGGCTAGGAAGACCTCCTCAGCTGAGAAATCATCTCCCATGGCTACACTGGTTACCCCTGGAATTTTGTTCTGGGGTTTGTTTTTGGGACAAGAAGTGTCCTTGGTGTGGTGCCCAGACTGTTTACAGTTGTGGCACCACGCCTTAGTGGCATCCCAGTTCTTACCCTCGTACCCACCTTTGTTTTGGGTTGTGTCTTGGGGCCCACCCACCTGTTCTGGTTTTTGGGGGCCTACAGAGGACTCTTTTTCTTTGTTTCTAGTGTTACCCACTTTCTCCTGGGGAGTTTTTGTAACCCCTTTCTTTTGGTCACCCCCAGTGGAAGTTTTGGTTACTCTAGTCTTGACCCAGTGGTCTGCCTTCTTTCCCAATTCTTGGGGAGAAATTGGACCTAGGTCTACCAGATACTGATGCAACTTTTCATTGAAGCAGTTACTTAAAATGTGTTCTTTCATAAACAAATTATAAAGCCCAACATAGTCACACACTTCATTTCCAGTTAACCAACCATCTAGTGTTTTTACTGAGTAGTCTACAAAATCAACCCAGGTCTGGCTCGAGGATTTTTGAGCCCCCCTGAATCTAATTCTATACTCCTCAGTGGAGAATCCAAAGCCCTCAATCAGGGTACCCTTCATGAGGTCATAAGATTCTGCATCTTTTCCAGAGAGTGTGAGGAGTCTATCCCTACACTTTCCAGTGAACATTTCCCAAAGGAGAGCAACCCAGTGAGATCTGTTCACTTTTCTGGTTACACAAGCCCTCTCAAAAGCTGTGAACCATTTGGTGATGTCATCACCATCTTCATATTTAGTTACAATCCCTTTAGGGATTTTCAACATGTCAGGAGAATCTCTGACCCTATTTATGTTGCTGCCACCATTGATGGGTCCTAGGCCCATCTCTTGTCTTTCCCTCTCTATGGCTAGGATCTGTCTTTCCAAAGCCAATCTTTTGGCCATCCTGGCTAACTGGATGTCCTCTTCACTGGGGTTATCCTCAGTGATTTCAGAGTTGTTGGTCCCTCCTGTGAGGGAACCAGCATCTCTGACTATTATTTGTGGAGTCAGGGCTTGAGAAGCCCTGCTCTCCCTAAGTAGGACTGGAGGGGGGGAATTTCCCTCCAAGTCACTATCTTCATCCTCTGAGTTGCCATCCTCAGAGGGGTTGGCCTTTTCAAACTCTGCCAAAAGCTCCTGGAGCTGTACTTTGGTAGGTTTGGGGCCCATTGCTATTTTCTTTAGTTTACAGAGTGACCTTAGCTCTCTCATCTGTAGATGGAGGTAAGGTGTGGTGTCGAGTTCCACCACAGTCACATCTGTGCTAGACATTTTGCTTCTAAAAGTTGGAATACTTTTTAAGAATCTAAAACTGGTTCTAGAATCTAATTCAAACTTTTACAAACTTTTAAACTCTAAAAGAAATGCTAAACAGGATCTAACACAAGGCCCTAGCAGGTCTTTTAAGAATTTAGAAAACTTTTCAAATTGCAAAAATCAATTTCTAATGACAATTTTGGAATTTGTCGTGTGATCAGGTATTGGCTGAGTAGTCCAGCAAATGCAAAGTCTTGTACCCCACGGCTGATCCACCAATGTAGGAAGTTGGCTCTGTATGTGCTATTTCAAAGTAAGGAATAGCATGCACAGAGTCCAAGGGTTCCCCTTAGAGGTAAAATAGTGGTAAAAATAGATAATACTAATGCTCTATTTTGTGGTAGGGTGGTCGAGCAGTAGGCTTATCCAAGGAGTAGTGTTAAGCATTTGTTGTACATACACACAGACAATAAATGAGGTACACACACTCAGAGACAAATCCAGCCAATAGGTTTTTATATAGAAAAATATATTTTCTTAGTTTATTTTAAGAACCACAGGTTCAAATTCTACATGTAATATCTCATTCGAAAGGTATTGCAGGTAAGTACTTTAGGAACTTTAAATCATAAAAATTGCATGTATACTTTTCAAGTTATTGACAAATAGCTGTTTTAAAAGTGGACACTTAGTGCAATTTTCACAGTTCCTAGGGGAGGTAAGTATTTGTTAGGTTAACCAGGTAAGTAAGACACTTACAGGGCTTAGTTCTTGGTCCAAGGTAGCCCACCGTTGGGGGTTCAGAGCAACCCCAAAGTCACCACACCAGCAGCTCAGGGCCGGTCAGGTGCAGAGTTCAAAGTGGTGCCCAAAACGCATAGGCTAGAATGGAGAGAAGGGGGTGCCCCGGTTCCGGTCTGCTTGCAGGTAAGTACCCGCGTCTTCGGAGGGCAGACCAGGGGGGTTTTGTAGGGCACCGGGGGGGACACAAGCCCACACAGAAATTTCACCCTCAGCAGCGCGGGGGCGGCCGGGTGCAGTGTAGAAACAAGCGTCAGGTTTGTAATGGAAGTCAATGGGAGATCTAGGGATCTCTTCAGCGCTGCAGGCAGGCAAGGGGGGGATTCCTCGGGGAAACCTCCACTTGATCAAGGGAGAGGGGCTCCTGGGGGTCACTTCTCCAGTGAAAGTCCGGTCCTTCAGGTCCTGGGGGCTGCGGGTGCAGGGTCTCTCCCAGGCGTCGGGACTTTAGGTTCAAAGAGTCGCGGTCAGGGGAAGCCTCGGGATTCCCTCTGCAGGCGGCGCTGTGGGGGCTCAGGGGGGACAGGTTTTGGTACTCACAGTATCAGAGTAGTCCTGGGGTCCCTCCTGAGGTGTTGGATCGCCACCAGTCGAGTCGGGGTCGCCGGGTGCAGTGTTGCAAGTCTCACGCTTCTTGCGGGGAGCTTGCAGGGTTCTTTAAAGCTGCTGGAAACAAAGTTGCAGCTTTTCTTGGAGCAGGTCCGCTGTCCTCGGGAGTTTCTTGTCTTTTCGAAGCAGGGGCAGTCCTCAGAGGATGTCGAGGTCGCTGGTCCCTTTGGAAGGCGTCGCTGGAGCAGGATCTTTGGAAGGCAGGAGACAGGCCGGTGAGTTTCTGGAGCCAAGGCAGTTGTCGTCTTCTGGTCTTCCTCTGCAGGGGTTTTTCAGCTAGGCAGTCCTTCTTCTTGTAGTTGCAGGAATCTAATTTTCTAGGGTTCAGGGTAGCCCTTAAATACTAAATTTAAGGGCGTGTTTAGGTCTGGGGGGTTAGTAGCCAATGGCTACTAGCCCTGAGGGTGGGTACACCCTCTTTGTGCCTCCTCCCAAGGGGAGGGGGTCACAATCCTAACCCTATTGGGGGAATCCTCCATCTGCAAGATGGAGGATTTCTAAAAGTTAGAGTCACTTCAGCTCAGGACACCTTAGGGGCTGTCCTGACTGGCCAGTGACTCCTCCTTGTTGCTTTCTTTGTTCCCTCCAGCCTTGCCGCCAAAAGTGGGGGCCGTGGCCGGAGGGGGCGGGCAACTCCACTAAGCTGGAGGGCCCTGCTGGGCTGTGACAAAGGGGTGAGCCTTTGAGGCTCACCGCCAGCTGTCACAGCTCCTGCCTGGGGGAGGTGTTAGCATCTCCACCCAGTGCAGGCTTTGTTACTGGCCTCAGAGTGACAAAGGCACTCTCCCCATGGGGCCAGCAACATGTCTCTAGTGTGGCAGGCTGCTGGAACCAGTCAGCCTACACAGATAGTTGGTTAAGTTTCAGGGGGCACCTCTAAGGTGCCCTCTGTGGTGTATTTTACAATAAAATGTACACTGGCATCAGTGTGCATTTATTGTGCTGAGAAGTTTGATACCAAACTTCCCAGTTTTCAGTGTAGCCATTATGGTGCTGTGGAGTTCGTGTAAAACAGACTCCCAGACCATATACTCTTATGGCTACCCTGCACTTACACTGTCTAAGGTTTTGTTTAGACACTGTAGGGGCACAGTGCTCATGCACTGGTACCCTCACCTATGGTATAGTGCACCCTGCCTTAGGGCTGTAAGGCCTGCTAGAGGGGTGTCTTACCTATACTGCATAGGCAGTGAGAGGCTGGCATGGCACCCTGAGGGGAGTGCCATGTCGTCTTACTCATTTTGTTCTCACTAGCACACACAGGCTTGTAAGCAGTGTGTCTGTGCTGAGTGAGGGGTCTCTAGGGTGGCATAAGACATGCTGCAGCCCTTAGAGACCTTTCTTGGCATCAGGGCCCTTGGTACTAGAAGTACCAGTTACAAGGGACTTATCTGAATGCCAGGGTGTGCCAATTGTGGATACAATGGTACATTTTAGGTGAAGGAACACTGGTGCTGGGGCCTGGTTAGCAGGGTCCCAGCACACTTCTCAGTCAAGTCAGCATCAGTATCAGGCAAAAAGTGGGGGGTAACTGCAACAGGGAGCCATTTCTTTACAGTGAACAAAACCCTTTTAGAGTTACTTAAGGGCTCTCTTGTGGGTGGGCCCTCATATTTGTCAAGCAAAACTCTTCAAAGAACTCTGCAAGACATCTTCTGCTCCTGGTCTCTGGAACTGTTGCTGGTCTTCACTGGAACTGAACAAGTCTGCTTCTGGTGGGTAGGCTCCTATTTTAACATTGTTTTTCCGGATCCTGCAGGAATTCTGCAAAATCCAAGGCTGTGCATCCTCCAGGGTCACAAGGGCTCTGTTTGCACCAGGAAGCACAAAGTAATCCCCCTTGGAGTTACACCTGCAACCGCAGGGACCTCAAGCATAAGTTGACCGGCTAGTGGAATCTGCAGTCCACGGACACCTGAAGATCCTGCAACACAGGTGGTGGGTCTGTGGCCTCTACTGAGTACTGCCTGTCTTCTATCCAAGTTGGGAGACTATGGGCCCTTGCTCCTGCCACTGGGCTGGCACCCCTGTGCACAGCAACTGTTGCATTTGCCAAGATTTGTTGACTCTTCCGCAGCCGGACTTCTCCTACTGCCCTGCAGGAACTTCACCTTCAGGAGGGTGGGCATTGCCATGTGCACCACCTGGGCACTGGACTCTGTCCCCTTCCTTTGCAGGTCTTCTATGTCCAGAATCACCGGTCATGACAGCAGCTGGACAATCCGAGGCATTCAGTCTTCAGTCTTCTGGGTATCCTGAGGTGGGGGCACTCTCTATCCTTGTCTTGCATGCTGGTTTCCTCGTGTTCCACTGGGAAGGGTCCTAAATTCCACAAACCCCAACCACTACTCTCTGTGTTAGCCTAAGGACAACTGTGTGTGTAACTGACTTACTCCTGGTTGCTGGGGTCACTTACTGTACTTACCTTTGGTGTTCCTAACTGCCCCAGTGCTTAGCCAACCACCACACTTACCTTGCCTGGAGTCACTCTTAACCATCTCACTTTTTAGTATATGGTTTGGCCCTCCCCCGGGGCCCTGTATATTTCTATGCGGTCTCTGATGGTTATTTTATGTGTACATTGTATGCAATATCTCCAAATGGAGATATACCAATGTCAGTTTAGTGGTAGTGCTGTAATAAAGTATATTTTATTTTTGCAACACTTGTGTGGTTCTTTCTTGTGACTAAGTTATTGTCTGACTACTGTGGCATTGCAAGTGCTTTACATTCCTCTGGGATAAGCTTTAGCTGCCTGTCTCGGCTACCCCTAGAGAGTTTCTGCTAACTGGAGATCTATTCACTATAACTAAGGGTTGCCTGGACTCAGTATAAGGTGCCACACCATAGGTGTGCATCACAAACTAAACCAGCTTCCTACAGATGCCCCCGAAGAACAAAAAGAAAAAAAGCAGAGAGTACTCTGGACCTAATATAATGCACAGTGCGTGATTTCGGCAGAGATTCACATGGCAAGATGTTACTACTAAGTACAGTTGCACTACTTCCTCACCCTAACGTTTCACCAAAGGCTATGTTACTATGTACATAAACAAAACCAGAGCTTTCTACCTTATGCTACAATCCTCAAAACATAAAAAATACGTTCTTGCACACTGTAGATGTTAAAAAAGCCGTCGTACAACTGTTTTTGCTTTCTCTCCACCTCACAAAGGGAATTACATTTTGAAATCTGAAATTGCTGGGTGGATCATTCATGGGCCAAATGCACCAAATATGCACAATCCTATTCCAAAAAAAGAAAATGTATTGCCTTTCCAAGCAAGCATGATCGATACCACCTATTATTGACTTATTACACTGCTTGATACTTTCAGTGTTGTAAATTCACATATAACCACCTTCTGCTAGAATGAAAATATTTCTTACAGCTAGATTTTGGAAGAAAAGGAGGGGAGGGATGGTGCTAAAACTATTATCCAAGCAGAAAACTCCACATGTGCAATGTGGATTTCAAGGCGTGTGTTCACTAGTCAATACCACACAAGTATGAAACCAAAGCAGACAATAGAAAACACAACTTATAATGACCCACACATGGAAGGCAGAGTGCACAGCATGTAGATCTTTAACACTAGAAGCTGCAAACCCAGTGTTCTGGTAATATTTTCTTTACAGTACACTTGTTTCAGGTGGGTTGGTCATCCCACTCAATGGACCTTCGTAACATAGATCTGTATTATTTTCAGCTTATAACTAATTCTAAATAGTTCTTGTTAAGTCTTGTTCAAAATCTTCGAGGCATGTCCCACGTTCACAAAATCCTGGATGTGCTATTGTACCTTTTCATGCTTTAAATCCTTTTTACTGTCACATAAAAAAATCAATACACTTCAGCACAGCATGTCTTAAATTTATTTGGAGTTGGTGACTAACATCTTTTAAAACAGTGACAACTGTTTGCATTGGTTCTTTGGATTTCATGGTGTTTTCTTTTTAAAGACATATAACATTGGTTGTGGCAGTATGCAGATCTTAGCTCTCATTAATCTGGTGGGTTGTTAAGCATTTAAGTCTGTAATGGTTCTTAGATGCTTTCCCCTTGGGCGGTTCACTCATGATCTCCACTTCAGTCCCTATTGTAATGTAATGTAATATATGGAAAATGTCACTTACCCAGGGTACATCTGTTCGTGGCATTAGTCGCTGCAGATTCACATGCTGTGCACATCCCGCCATCTGGTGTTGGGCTCGGAGTGTTACAAGTTGTTTTTCTTCGAAGAAGTCTTTTTTCGAGTCACGAGACCGAGGGACTCCTCCCATTTCGACTCCATTGCGCATGGGCGTCGACTCCATCTTAGATTGTTTTCCCCGCAGAGGGTGAGGTAGGAGTTGTGTATGCTAGTAATAGTGCCCATGCAATGGAGTGGATACGTATGTACATAATGAAGTTTAAAGTAATATATTTACAAATGTACAAATGTTCAAGATCAACTTCTAAACGGCTACAGGCTCCCGGGGAGGCGGGTGGGCGCATGTGAATCTGCAGTGACTAATGCCACGAACAGATGTACACTGGGTAAGTGACATTTTCCGTTCGATGGCATGTGTAGCTGCAGATACACATGCTGTGCATAGACTAGTAAGCAGTTATCTCCCCAAAAGCGGTGGTTCAGCCTGTAGGAGTTGAAGTTGTTTGAAATAATGTTCGTAGTACAGCTTGACCTACTGTGGCTTGTTGTGCCGTTAACACATCTACACAGTAGTGTTTGGTAAATGTATGAGGCGTAGACCATGTTGCTGCCTTACATATTTCGTTCATTGGAATATTTCCTAGAAAGGCCATGGTAGCACCTTTTTTTCTGGTTGAGTGTGCCTTTGGTGTAATAGACAGCTCTGTCTTTGCTTTAAGATAGCAGGTTTGAATACACTTAACTATCCATCTAGCAATGCCTTGTTTAGAAATTGGATTCCCTGTATGAGGTTTTTGGAAAGCAATAAATAGTTGTTTTGTTTTTCGAATTAGTTTTGTTCTGTCAATGTAGTACATTAGTGCTCTTTTGATGTCTAATGTATGCAGTGCTCTTTCAGCTACAGAATCTGGCTGTGGGAAGAACACTGGTAATTCTACCGTTTGATTCAAGTGGAACGATGAGATCACTTTTGGTAAAAAATTTGGATTTGTCCGTAGAACTACTTTATGCTTGTGTATTTGAATAAATGGTTCTTGTATGGTAAATGCTTGAATTTCACTCACTCTTCTTAGAGATGTGATGGCAATCAAAAATGCAACTTTCCATGTTAAGTATTGCATTTCACAAGAGTGCATGGGCTCAAAAGGTGGACCCATGAGTCGTGTTAAGACAATGTTGAGGTTCCATGAAGGAACTGGTGGTGTTCGTGGTGGTATAATTCTCTTTAGGCCTTCCATAAATGCTTTTATGACTGGTATCCTAAATAATGAAGTTGAGTGCGTAATTTGCAGGTAGGCTGAAATTGCGGTCAGATGTATCTTTATTGAAGAGAAAGCTAGCTTTGACTTTTGCAATTGTAGTAAGTATCCTACTATATCTTTGGCAGATGCGTGTAAGGGTTGAATTTGATTATTATGGCAGTAATAAACAAATCTTTTCTACTTATTTGCATAGCAGTGTCTAGTGGTAGGTTTCCTAGCTTGTCTTATGACCTCCATACATTCTTGTGTGAGGTCTAAGTGTCCGAATTCTAGGATTTCAGGAGCCAAATTGCTAGATTCAGCGATGCTGGATTTGGATGTCTGATCTGTTGTTTGTGTTGTGTTAACAGATCTGGTCTGTTTGGTAGTTTGACATGAGGTACTACTGAGAGGTCTAGTAGTGTTGTGTACCAAGGTTGTCTTGCCCATGTCGGTGCTATTAGTATGAGTTTGAGTTTGTTTTGACTCAATTTGTTTACTAGATATGGAAGGAGTGGGAGAGGGGGAAAAGCGTAAGCAAATATCCCTGACCAACTCATCCATAACGCATTGCCCTGAGACTGATCTTGTGGGTACCTGGATGCGAAGTTTTGGCATTTTGAGTTTTCCTTTGTTGCAAATAGATCTATTTGTGGTGTTCCCCACATTTGGAAGTAAGTGTTTAGTATTTGGGGGTGAATCTCCCATTCGTGGATCTGTTGGTGATCCCAAGAGAGATTGTCTGCTAACTGGTTCTGAATTCCTGGAATAAATTGTGCTATTAGGCGAATGTGGTTGTGAATCGCCCAATGCCATATTTTCTGTGTTAGGAGACACAACTGGGTCGAGTGTGTGCCTCCCTGTTTGTTTAGGTAATACATTGTTGTCATGTTGTCTGTTTTGACAAGAATGTGTTTGTGTCTTATTATGGGTTGAAATGCTTTGAGCGCTAGAAATACCGCTAACAGTTCTAAGTGATTTATGTGAAACTGTTTTTGCTGTATGTCCCATTGTCCTTGGATGCTGTGTTGATTGAGGTGTGCTCCCCACCCTATCATGGAAGCATCTGTTGTTATTACGTATTGTGGCACTGGGTCTTAGAAAGGCCACCCTTGGTTTAAATTTATACTGTTCCACCATTGAAGCGAGATGTATGTTTGGCGGTCTATCAACACCAGATCTAGAAGCTGACCCTGTGCTTGTGACCATTGTGATGCTAGGCACTGTTGCAAGGGCCGCATGTGCAACCTTGCGTTTGGGACAATGGCTATGCATGAAGACATCATGCCTAGTAGTTTCATCACCAGTTTGACTTGTATATTTTGATTTGGATACATGGTCTGTATCACATTGTGAAATGTGTGAACTCTTTGTGGACTTGGAGTGGCAATCCCTTTTGCTGTGTTGATTGTTGCTCCTAAGTATTGCTGTGTTTGACACGGCAGAAGGTGTGACTTTGTGCGGTTGATTGAGAAACCTAGTTTGTGGAGGATTTCTATGACATATTTTGTGTGTTGTGAACACCGTCTTAGCGTGTTGGTTTTGATTAACCAATCGCCTAGGTACGGGAACACATGTATTTGCTGCCTTCTGATATGTGCAGATACTACTGCTAGGCATTTTGTAAAAACTCTTGGTGCGGTTGTTATTCCGAATGGCAACACTTTGAATTGGTAATGTATCCCTTGGAATACAAACCTTAGGTACTTTCTGTGTGAAGGATGTATTGGTATATGGAAATATGCATCCTTTAGGTCTAGTGTTGTCATGTAGTCTTGTTGTTTGAGCAGTGGGATTACGTCTTGTAATGTAACCATGTGAAAGTGATCTGATTTGATGTAGGTATTCAATGTTCTGAGATCTAGTATAGGTCTCAGACTCTTGTCTTTTTTGGGTATCAGAAAGTACAGGGAGTAAACTCCTGTGTTTATTTGTTGTTTTGGTACTAACTCTATTGCTTCTTTTTGTAGCAATGCCTGAACTTCTAGTCCTAGAAGATCTATATGTTGTTTTGACATAGTGTGTTTTCGGTGGGATGTTTGGAGGGAATTTGAGAAATTCTATGCAATAACCATGCTGGATAATTGCTAAGACCCAAGTGTCTGTTGTTATTTCCTCCCAATGTTTGTAAAACTTGGTTAGTCTCCCCCCCACAGGTGTTATGTGTTGGGGATTTGTGACCTTGAAGTCACTGCTTGTTTGGAGGAGTTTTGGGACTTTGGAACTTTCCTCTATTCCTTTGAAATTGTCCCCCTCTATATTGTCCCCGAAAACCTCCCCGCTGATGCTGGCTCTGGTAAGTGGGCTTTGTTTGTGAGGTTGTGGCTTCTGTGGTTTGCCCTCGAAACCCCCCTCGAAATTGTGTCTTTCGAAATGTGCCTCTGCTCTGTGGGGAGTAGAGTGCGCCCATGGCTTTGGCTGGGTCAGTGTCTTTCTTAAGTTTTTCGATCGCAGTGTCCACCTCCGGCCCAAACAACTGCTGTCCGTTGAATGGCATATTCAGCACACCTTGCTGTATCTCTGGTTTAAATCCTGATGTACGCAGCCATGCATGTCTCCTTATTGTTACTGCTGTGTTGACAGTTCTAGCAGCTGTGTCTGCAGCATCCATTGCTGACCGTATCTGATTATTGGAGATACCCTGTCCTTCTTCTACTACTTGCTGCGCTCTTTTTTGGAACTCCTTGGGTAAATGTTCAATAAGATGTTGCATCTCATCCCAATGGGCCCTATCATATCTGGCTAGCAAAGCTTGCGAATTTGCAATACGCCACTGGTTTGCTGCCTGTGCCGCCACCCTTTTGCCTGCAGCATCGAATTTTCGACTTTCTTTATCTGGAGGTGGTGCATCTCCTGAAGTATGAGAGTTGGCTCTTTTGCGCGCTGCTCCCACTACAACAGAGTCTGGTGTTATCTGTTGTGTAATGTACACTGGGTCTGTTGGTGGCGGTTTATATTTTTTATCTACTCTTGGAGTAATGGCTCTCCCTTTAACAGGCTCCTCAAACACTTGTTTGGAGTGTTTTAGCATTCCGGGTAGCATAGGAAGACTCTGATATTAGCTGTGTGTGGATGACAGTGTATTAAAAAGAAAGTCGTCTTCAATGGGCTCTGAATGAAGGCTGACATTATGAAATGCCGCTGCTCTTGACACCACCTGTGCGTAGCCTGTTCTATCCTCTGGTGGCGATGGTTTAGCTGGATAGCATTCTGGACTATTATCTGACACTGGTGCATCATAAAGGTCCCATGCGTCAGGGTCATCTTGACTCATTCCTGTATGAGTTGGGGATTGCATCATTGGTGGAGTGGCTACCGGTGATGGTTGCGGAGAGTGATGTGGGGATGGTGGCGGTGTTACTTGTTTAGCCACCTTTGCGTGTGGCTGTTTGTCCTTGTCTTGGAAGGCAAGCTTGCATTTCATTTTGACTGGAGGAAGAGTGCTGATCTTCCCTGTATCTTTTTGAATAAAGAGCCGTCTTTGTGTGTGATCTGGCTCTATTGCCTGTAATTCCTGTCCAAATCTATGTGTCTTCATTTGTGTGGACAGTCCTTGTTCCTCAGTGTAGGAACTTGTTTTCGGTTCCAAGGCCGGATATTTCGGTACCGAAACCTTTTCGGCTGCTTTTTTCGGCTCCGACAAAACCTTTTTTACTTTCGGCGTCGTGCTCTCTCGGTGCCGACCCGTTTCGGTGCCGAATCTTCTCTGAGCCACTATCTCGGGCCCGAGATTGCTGTGTGCCGGTATCTCGACCGGAGTCGGATGACTTCGACACCAGCTCGCCCTTTTTCGGTGCCGATGAACGGTCACCTACTTTTCGGGTTAAGCCATGGCCTGTTGGCGGTGGCGTCCCCTGGGCTTTAGCGCTTTTCTCGTGAGTTCTTGGTTTCGACGTCTTACTCACGGTTTTAGGCGTTTCCTCGGGATCTATCTCCTCAGAGTCCGACTCCTGGGTGGAGAATGTTTCTTCCTCCTCCTCGAAACGCTCTTGTCCTGTCGGCGCCGACGCCATTTGCAGTCTTCTTGCCCTTCGGTCCCTGAGTGTCTTCCTGGACCGAAACGCTCGACAGGCCTCACAAGTATCCTCCTTGTGTTCTGGTGACAAACACAAGTTACAGACCAGATGTTGATCTGTATATGAATACTTGTTATGGCATTTTGGACAGAAGCGGAATGGGGTCCGTTCCATCAGCCTTGAAGAGACACGTGGCCGGGCCGACCAGGCCCCGACGGGGATGGAAAAAAAACCCAAAGGGCCACCGGAGCTCTTCTTAATTCGGTGTCGATCTGTTGTAACTAACCCGATACCGAACGCAAACAATACCGACGATTTTTCCGAGATTCTAACTAACTTTCCGACCCGAAACACGGAGCGAAAAGGAACACGTCCGAACCCGATGGCGGAAAAAAAACAATCTAAGATGGAGTCGACGCCCATGCGCAATGGAGTCGAAATGGGAGGAGTCCCTCGGTCTCGTGACTCGAAAAAAGACTTCTTCAAAGAAAAACAACTTGTAACACTCCGAGCCCAACACCAGATGGCGGGATGTGCACAGCATGTGTATCTGCAGCTACACATGCCATCGAACATATATATATATATATATATATATATATATATATATATATATATAATAAATTTTATATATATATCTATGGAAAATGTTACTTACCCTGTGTACATCTGTTCATGGCATGTAGTGCTGCATACTCACATGCTGTGCATATAGCCATTTACTGTTGGGCTCGGAGTGTTACAAGTTGTTTTTCTTCTAAGAAGCTTTTTTTCGAGTCACGAGATCGAGAGACTCCTCTCGTTGATAGTGCGCATGGGCATCGAGTCCTTTGTTAGATTGTTTTCCCGCAGGAGGGTGAAGTAAGGAGTGAAGAATTGTATATGCACAAATATATATATTATGTAAAGAAGATGTCCATGCAATGTACATACATATCTTCATAATAAAGTACTTCAATGGCCTAAGGCTTCGGGGAGGATGGAGGGTGCATGTGAATCTGAAGCACTACATTCCACAAACAGAAGTATACTGGGTAAGTGACATTTTCCGTTCAATGGCATGTGTAGCTGCAGATACACATGCTGTGCATAGACTGAAAAGTAGTCCCTCTCCTAAGTAAACGGTGGCTAACCTGTAGGATTTTAAGTCATTTGAAATAGTGTTTTAAGCACTGCTGCTTGACCAACATTTGCTTGTTGAAAAGATAACACATCCACACAGTAGTGTTTAGTAAATGCGTGTAGTATGGACCATTAGGCTGCTTTGAATATGTCTGCCATTGGTATATTTCCTAAGAATGCCATTGAAGCTCCTTTCTTTCTAGTAGAATGTGCTTTAGGAGTTACTAATAGTTGCCTTTTAGCTTTAAGATAGCAAGTTTGAATACACTTTACTATCCATCTGGCCAATCCTTGTTTGGAAATAGGATTACCCTTATGAGGCTGTTGGAAAGCAACAAAAAGTTGCTTAGATTTTCTAAAGTCTTTCGTTCTGTCTATATAATACATGAGAGCTCTTTTGAGATCAAGAGTGTGGAGAGCTCTTTCAGCAACTAAATCTGGCTGTGGAAAGAAGACTGGCAATTCCACTGACTGATTAATAGGAAATGGTGAAACCACTTTGGGTAAAAAAGTTTGGATTTGTCCTAAGTACTATTTTGTGTTTGTGTACTTGGAAGAACGGTTCTTCTAAAGTGAATGCTTGAATTTCACTTACTCTTAAGGAAGTAATTGCTACCAGGAAAGCAACATTCCATGAGATAAATTGAAGAGCGCAAGAATGCATGGGTTCAAATGGTGTAACCATAAGTCTTGAGAGCACAATGTTAAGATTCCATGCAGGAGCTGGTGGAGCTGTATGTGGAATAACACTTAAGACCTCCCATAAAAGCTTTTATGACAGGAATTTTAAACAGAGAGGTATGTTATCTGTTTTGGAGGTAGGCTGATATTGCTGTTAAATGAATTGTAATACTTGAATATGAAATATTTGCTTTATGTAAATGAAGCAAATAACATACAGTATCCTGTACTGATGCTTCAAGTGGATCAATGTTGTTAAGTTGGCAGTAAAATACAAAATGTTTCCATTTATTTGCGTAGCACTGCCTGCTTGTAGGTTTACGTGCTTGTTTTAGAATGTCCATACATTCTGATTAAAGCTGTAGGTATCAAAATTCGATGACCTCAGGAGCCAAATCGCCAGATGAGCATACTGGGATTGGGATGCCTGATCTGACACTTGTTTTGAGTCAATAGGCCTGGTCTGATTGGGAGCTTGTGATGTGGTACTACCGACAGACCCAATAGTGTTGTGCATCAGTGTTGACATGCACACGTGGGAGCTATGAGTTTCATAGTGAGGGAAGTGTGACGGACCTTGTTGACTAGGAATGGAATTAACGGGAGAGGGGGGGACCAATAGAGCATTACCCGTGGTTTGAGGGTGAGGGTATCTGGATGCAAAGTTTTGAAATTTTGTTTTCGCTTATTGCAAAAAGTTCTATGTTTGGTGTTCTCCACATCTGAAAGTAATATTGAATTGCTTATCGGTGAATCTCCCATTCATGTATTTGTTGCTGCGTCCTGCTTAGGCGGTCCGCTAGCTCATTGTGTATCCCTGCGATAAATTCCGCTAGCAGGTGAAAATGCATTGCCCATCATTGTTGTCATGTTGTCTGTCCTTATTAAGACTGCTTTGTGTATGATCTGTGGTTGGAATGCTCTGATGGCTAAGAACACTGCCAGCAATTCCAAGTGGTTTATGTGTTTAGTTTGCTGGATTGAGTCCCATTCCCCTTGTATTGTAAGATTGTCGAAATGGGCTCCCCAACCTTTCATTGAAGCATCTGTGGTGATTATAGTCTGTGGCACAGGGTCCTGAAATGGCCACCCTTTTGATAAGTTGGTGTGATTCCACCATTGCAGTTATTTGTAAGTTTGGCAGTCCAACAACACTAGATCCTGTAGTTGACCCTGTGCCCGAGACCATTGTTGCGAGAGAGACTGTTGCAGTGGCCTCATGTTTAGACGTGCATTGAACACTATTGCTATTCATGATGCCATCATTCCCAATAGCCTCATGACAAACCTTACTGTTTAAGTTTGACTGATCTGCAATTGGGATATGAGTGTGTGAAACGCTTGGATTCATTGTGGATTTGAGTAGGCTATTGCTGACTGAGTGTTCAGAATTGCTCCTAGATAAGGTTAAATTTGTGCTAGCTGAAGGTGAGAATTCTGGTAATTGATTGTGAACCCTAATTTGTGTAGGGTATCTATTGTGTATTGTGTGTGCTGTTGACAGTTTCAGATGGTGCTGGCTTTTATTAACCAGTCGTCCAGATAAGGGAAGACATGTATGTACCGTATTCTGAGGTATGCCGCAACTACTGCTAGACATTTTGTAAATACCCTTAGTGCTGTTGCTACTCCAAAGGGTAGTACTTTGAATTGATAGTGCTTGCCTGCTATCACAAAGCTTAAATGCTTGCGGTGTGCTGGATGTATAGGAATGTGAAATTAAGCGTCTTTTAGATCTAATGCTGTCATGTAGTCTTGTTTTTGTAACAAGGGAATGACATCCTGTAGAGTGACCATGTGGAAATGCTCTGACAGGATATATTGATTTAGAGGTCTGAGATTGAGAATTGGTATGAGAGTGCCATCCTTTTTTTGGTATGAGGAAGTATAGAGAATATACCCATGTCCCTTGTTGACTGATGGGAACCATCTCTATTGCACGTTTGAGTAGAAGAGATTCTACCTCTTGTTTTAACAGAGCAATGTGTTCAAGAGAAAGCCTGTGTGAACAAGGTGGAATGTTTGGTGGAGTGGAGATAAGTTCTAGGCAATAACCATTGCGGATAATTGACAGTACCCATTGATCTGTTGTAGTTTGTTGCCAGTGAGGATGGAAAAATTGCAGTCTTCCTCCCACAGGAGATGTATGCTGTTTGGGGATGCAGGGAAAGTCACTGCTTTGATGAGGTAGAGGCACTTCTTGCAGCGGGATTTACCTCTGGATCTGAAAGTGTGTCCTCTATAAGAGCCCCTGAAAGATCCCCTGGGATAATATTGTTGTTCCTGTTTTTGTTCGGACATAGAGGCCTCTGAAGCTTGTGGCTTAAAGCCTCCTCTAAATTGAGGTTTACAAAATGAGCCCCGAAAAGGTGTTGTATAGAGGGCTCCCATGGCCTCTAGTGTCTCAGAGTCCTTTTTAGGGTTGAGCCTGCGTTGCATGCGCTCGCGCATGCGTATCGCAGCGAGACGCTTTTGTATTTAGAAAAGGGCTTGGAGCCCTGTCAACTTCACGTCAGTGTTTTTTATTGGTTCGTGGGCTTGCCTAATAAAATCTGCTTGCTTTCATTAGTCGAAGGTACGCATAAGTCATGCCTTTTCCGGTGGCTAGCCCTCCTCGAGCGCAGCGACCAAGTACAGAAAACATGCGAGGCTCGCTGTTTTCCATCGGGCTCATGAAGGATAAGTTACTTACCTGTAAATCCTAGTTCTCTTCCAGGGGTATCCTCATCAAAGTCATAAACATTGAATATTCCCGCCCTTGTGCGGGGACCCCGGAGCATATATATATAAAATACATACATATTATCATGTGTAAAACAGCAATGCAGGCTATAATCATAAATAGGCTAAAATGCTTTATTTCTATGCAAGTTCTTTTTTTTTTTTTTCATATTATAAAATCACAATAGATCATAAATATCTACCTAAGCCCCAAAAACTGGACTTAGGGAAGTAAACAGCAGTAAATAGCAGAGAAAAATAGAAAAAAACACATTGAAAAACAATGAAGCATTCTTAGCCAATAGGCTGCATGCAGGTTAACACAGGAGAACCATAAAAACTTTGGCACCGTGCCTTTAAGACCCTGAGCACCTCCAGTATCCCACCATGCCTCAGGGGTGAAGGGAAGGTGACAGTTGGTTCACAGTTAGGTCAGTACTTTTTTACGGTGACAATCTGTGTAACTGATCAGAAAGATAATCTGTCCTGCACTTCTAGGAGACTTGAGTCCGGGGAGGAGGGTGGGTTGTTTATGACTTTGATGAGGATACCCCTGGAAGAGAACTAGGATTTACAGGTAAGTAACTTATCCTTCTCTTCCAGGGGATCCTCATCAATAGTCATAAACATTGAATAGATTAGCAAGCCCATCCCTAAACTCTGCGGACTGTCTGAAAGAAGTGCAGGAAAGAATACATATTCATGCAAATAGATTTCTAAGAGAGGCCTGCCCCACCTGGGCATCCGCTCTTGCATCCGAGTCTAAACAGTAATGCTTAGTAAAGGTATGCACAGACTTCCATGTAGCAGCCTTACAAATCTCGGAATTTGGTACATTGTTAAGGAGGGCAGCAGTAGCCGCTTTTCCCCTTGTGGAATGCGCTTTTGGCCTAGCCAGTAATTGTTTATTAGCCAGCTGGTAAGTGTTAACAATACAAGACACAATCCATCTTGATATCGTTCGTTTAGACGCTGCCTCTCCTGTTCTTAAATGACCATAATTCAGAAACAAATGGTTAGAATGTCTAATCGGTTTTGTTTTGTCCAAATAGAATTTCAGCACTCTTTTCAAGTCTAAAGAATGCAATGCTTTCTCAGCCGGAGTCCCCGGATTGGGAAAGAAAGTCGGTAAAGATATAGTCTGATTGATATGGAATTCTGACACCACCTTCGGAAGGAAAGATGGGTGAGTTCGCAGAACCACTCTATTATCGTGAAAAACCGTGTACGGTTCTCTGCAAGACAGAGCCTGAATTTCGCTGACCCTCCTCGCTGAAGTAATGGCCACCAAAAAAGCCGTCTTCCACGTAAGGTGCTGTAAAGAGGCCTTGTGGATAGGTTCAAAGGGAGGGCCCATAAGTTTTGACAGGACTACATTCAGTTCCCATGGAGGAGAAGGTCTCCGAATGGGAGGAAAAACCTTTTTCAAGCCTTCTAAGAAATCCTTGACTACAGGTATCGTAAAGAAGGATTCCTGAGAAGGCGACTTACGATAAGCTGTAATTGCAGACAAATGTACCTTAATAGATGATACCTGCAGACCAGACTTCGCCAGATGAAGCAAATAGGACAGAATGACATCCTCCTGAGCTCGTATGGGATTTATACCTTGTTGAGAGCACCAGATGTAAAATCTCTTCCACTTAAAAGCGTAAGAATGCCGCGTGGAAGGTCGTTTTGACTCTTTCAAGATGTTCATGCACTCCTGTGAGAGCCCTAGGTGCCCATACTGCAGGAATTCAGGAGCCATGCTGTCAAGCTCAGAGAGGGAAGGTTGGGATGTAGGATTCTGCCTTCCATTCTGCTCAGAAGATCCGGTCTGCACGGCAACCTCCTGTGAGGTTTTTCCGATAAGTTGAGTAGATCCGTGTACCAGAATTGGCGGGGCCATTGTGGCGTTATCAGAATCATTCTGGTTCTGGAGTTGTAAAGTTTGTTGATTACTGCCGGTATGAGGGGAATCGGTGGAAAGGCGTAGAGAAATATCCCTGACCAGTTGATCAACAGGGCATTCCCTTGAGATCCCGGACGGCAGAACCTGGATGCGAAGTCTGGGCATTTCTTGTTTACTTCGTCTGCAAAGAGATCCAACTGGGGTCGACCCCATTGACCGAAGATGTCCTTGACGACTTCGTCGTGTAGGACCCAGTCGTGCGCGTCTTCTAGATGTCTGCTCAGGAAATCTGCCTCTACGTTTTGCTGACCTGGCAGGTGTACCGCTGTGATAGACATTCCCCTGGCCAGGAGCCAATGCCATATCGTTTGGGACTCTCGAGATAGAGGTAGTGATCTTGTTCCCCCCTGTTTGTTCAGATAATACATTGTGGTTGTATTGTCCGTCTGAATTAGGAGAGATTTCCCCTGAACCAATGGAGAGAAAGATTTGAGAGCCAGATGGACCGCTCTGAGCTCCTGTAGATTTATGTGATAGTTCTTTTCCTTGTCGGACCACAGACCCTGAGCTTGGAAGGAACCCAGATGAGCACCCCAACCCTGAAGAGACGCATCCGTTACCAGAGTGTCGGCTGGAATTGTCTGGTGAAACGGAGAACCTATCGACAGGTGAGGTCTGTGCATCCACCATTGTAGTGATTGAAAAGCCGCTGCTGGTAGTCGTACTCTGTCCTCCCAGCGACCAGTCTTTTGGCTCCAGTTGTTCTCTAATGCCTCCTGAATGGGCCTCATGTGTAGCCTGGCGTTCGGGACAATGAAGATGCATGAAGCCATGGAGCCCAGAAGCGATGTCACCTGACGAGCAGTAGGTGCATCGGCTTTTAATAGTTGTTGACACTTCCTGTGGATCGATAAAAGTCGTTCCTCCGAAGGATACACTCTTTGGAGCTCTGTGTTTAGTATAGCTCCCAGGTAGTGGAGGTTTTGTGTTGGAATCAAGGTTGACTTGTTGTGGTTGATTTGAAGACCTAGAGACTCGAAAGTTCTTAGTACAATGTCTCGATGTTTTCTCGCCTGATCCGGAGAGGAAGCCTTCAATAACCAGTCGTCCAGGTAGGGGTAGACGAATATTTTTTGTCTTCGAAGATGTGCCGCTACCACTGCTACACATTTTGAAAAGACTCGGGGTGCAGACTTCAGGCTGAATGGTAGGACTCTGAATTGGTAGTGCTGTGACGCTATTTGGAAACGTAAGAATTTCCGATGTTTGGATGCTATTGGGATGTGAAAATATGCATCCTGTAGGTCGATGGAGCACATCCAGTCTCCCTGATGCAGTTGCGGAACAATCTGGTGAAGGGCTAGCATCCTGAACTTCTGTTTTCTTATGTACTTGTTCAGGAGCCGTAAGTCCAGAATTGGCCTGAAGATGCCCTGTTGACCCTTTTTCGCCACCAGAAAGTAACGGGAGTACACCCCTTTTCCTCTTTGTGCCGGTGGAACCTTTTCTACAGCTTTCTTTTGTAGGAGTGCAAGAACTTCCTTGCGTAGCAGGCTGAGATGAGAAGGAAAACATCTTGCCGGTGCCAAGTGTGGAGGAGGTTTTTTGAAAAGGAGAGAATAGCCATGTTCGACAATATTGAGCACCCATTTGTCTTTTGTGATGGAGTGCCACTCGTGAAGATGATGCGTAATACTTCCCCCCCACCGGAGTGGTGCACAGTGCTGAGGGAAGCGATGCTTCATTGCTTTGTTGGTGTCTTTGCTGTAGACTGTTGAGGTCTACTTGCCCCTCGGTCTCTTGTGGGTCTACGCGCCTGAAACAGGGGACGTCCCTGTCGTTGCTGTGGCCTCTGAGACCAGTGAGGGGTTTGAACCCTCTGCTGGAATGGGCGTCTGTCGTACGGCCTGTACCTCCGCCTGAAGTCTTTCTTACGTTCCAGGCCCACTGCCCTCATAGTGTCCACCTCTGTTTTCATTCGGGTCATCTCTTCATCCGCGTGGGTACCGAACAGCGAATTCCCGCTGAATGGGAGGTTTAAAATACGTTGTTGTGCTTCCTGTTTCAGACCAGTGAGCCGTAGCCAGGAAGACCTCCTAGCGCAGATTCCGTGCGCATACCCATGCGCAGCCAAATCCGCCCCGTCCGCCGCCGCGCTGATGACCTGGTTAGATACTAGGCCCCCTTCCTGCAAGATTTCCTGGAAGTCCTGTCTATCTTCCCTGGGCAACTTCTCTGTAAATCTGTGGAGTGAGTCCCACAGAGAGCGGTCATATCTGCCCAGAAGTGCTGAGGCGCTGGAGACCTTCATAGCAGATGCTGCCGTACCGCACATCTTTCTCCCCAGGGAGTCTAGGTGTCTGCTCTCCTTATCCGGGGGGACTGTGGAAGATGATGCCACAGAGTGTGTTTTTCTGGCTGCGGCTAAGATAACAGAGTCCGGTGGCGGATCCTTCCGCAGGAATAAAGGATCTTGCTCCGGAGCTTTGTACTTCTTTTGAATCCTAGCTGGGGCAGACTTGAGAGTGGCTGGAGTCAGAAAGGTGTCCATAGTAGGTTGCAGCAAACCCGGTACTAGTGGCAGCAGTTTTCTCGAGACTGATCTGTGTTGTAGAGTCTCAAAGATAACTGAGGATGAGGTGGCCGGCTCCGGTACCTCAATATTTAGTTTCTGCGCTCCCCTTAAAAGAACCTCATTAAAAGTGGTGATATCATCCACCGGTGAGATCCTAGCAGGTGGAGAATCTGTCAGTGTGGGGGAGTAGCGCCCAACAGACGATCCTGAAGAAGACCAAGAGGGTGATCTTCTGTGTGGTGTTCGCGACCTGGTTCTCCTTTGGGAACGAGACCTGCTACGAGAAGCTGTAGCAGAGTGTGCAGGTCTTGTGGTCGGCTGACGAGGAGCAGAACGAGCCCGTCCTGCTCTAGCTGTAGGCGATGGCGTTCTAGGTAATGAGGCAGTAGGAGAATACATCCTAGAGTATTGGGAATCCGGGGATGCTGCCGGTCTATTCAGGCTCTCTAACCATCTAGGTGATAGGGTGATGGGAGAAACATGCCCCGATGAGCCCGCTCTGGAATGGGATGATGCACTCCGTATAGAGACCACCGGTGAGGGAGCTTTATCCGCTGGCTCTACTGCCTGTGACACAGCTGAAGGTTGTGTCGACGTCGATTGCATCCTCGACGTCGAAAGGTGCGATGGCTGGGCTGTTCTCGACGTCGAAGGTCTTGATGTCGAAAGCCTTGACGTTGAATGTCTCGACGCCGAGCGTCGATCGCGGGATCTGGACCTACTCGCCGTCGTGTGTCTCGACGTTGAGTGGCGAGTGGTCGACGGCGGATGTTCATGCCGTCGTGGTGATTTTGACGTCTTGTCCTTCGACGCCAAGGGGTGAGACGTTCTCGACGCCGAACGGCGGCCTGCCGTCGACGGAGATGTACCCCTGTGCTGTCCATGCTTCGACGCTTTGTCCCTCGACGTCTGACTGGTCACCGTCGACGGCGATCTATGCCGGTGAGACGGTGGCAACGATGACGTCGATGGAGAACAAACAGGCACAATCCTACCTGTCGACGTCGATCTGGCCATTCCTTCTGTTGGAGGCCTGGGAAGTGAAGAGGATGTTGACTTTTTCCTCTCCTGAAGCCCATGCAGCCTGATTTTCTCTCTGTCTTTGAGAGTCCTCCTTGACATCTTCTTACAATACTTGCAGGTGTCAGGACAGTGACTCTGTGGCAGGCAGACAATACACAGAGAGTGTGGGTCTGACTGGGCTTTCTTCTTCCCACAAGAAGGACATTTTACAAAAAGAGATGGCATTTTCTGTCAGAAAAGACTGCCAAACTCAGACAAAAGAGGTTATCTGTCGAGTAAACAGGAAAAACACTATTTTTAGGGATTTTTCTGAAGAAAAACTCAGAAAAACTGAGAGCTCAATGCTCCAGGATCCTCTCAGAAGAAGCCGGAAAAAAGAACTGACCTAACTGTGAACCAACTGTCACCTTCCCTTCACCCCTGAGGCATGGTGGGATACTGGAGGTGCTCAGGGTCTTAAAGGCACGGTGCCAAAGTTTTTATGGTTCTCCTGTGTTAACCTGCATGCAGCCTATTGGCTAAGAATGCTTCATTGTTTTTCAATGTGGTTTTTTCTATTTTTCTCTGCTATTTACTGCTGTTTACTTCCCTAAGTCCAGTTTTTGGGGCTTAGGTAGATATTTATGATCTATTGTGATTTTATAATATGAAAAAAAAAAAAAAACTTGCATAGAAATAAAGCATTTTAGCCTATTTATGATTATAGCCTGCATTGCTGTTTTACACATGATAATATGTATGTATTTTATATATATATGCTCCGGGGTCCCCGCACAAGGGAGGGAATATTCAATGTTTATGACTATTGATGAGGATCCCCTGGAAGAGAACTTCTTTTTCTCTAATTTACGAGCGCGATGTCGCTTGGCAGAAGTCGAGAGCTTTACATAGTTAATTTCACTTTTTCGGGTTATGTACATAAATGCACTTTTGCCCGATAGGTGAAAAGTCTGGTTAGGAGTTTACAACGCGATCAGCTCTAACATGAGCAAACGCGAGACCCGTTGCATTGTAAATGCTTGTTTAATTTGTCGTGTCCACCTCTGGTCCAAAGAGTTGCTGCTTATTAAAAGGCATTTTAAGGACCGCTTGTTGTATTTCAGGCTTAAAGCCTGAGGACCTCAACCAAGCATGTCTCCTAATTGTGACGCTAGTGTTTTTCCCCTAGCTGCCGTATCAGCCGCATCTAGTGCTGATCGGATCTGATTATTAGCAATGGCTTGTCCTTCTTCCACTACTTGTTGTACTCTTTTGTAGTGTTCCTTTGGGAGGTATTGTAGGATCTCCTGCATCTTGGCCCAATGTGCCCTGTCATACCTGGCTAAAAGAGCTTGGAGGTTGGCAATTCTCCACTGATTTGCAGCCTGAGTTGCTCCTCTTTTGCCTGCTGCACCGTATTTGCGGCTTTCTTTATCAGGGGGAGGAGCATCCCCTGTAGACTGGCTATTTGCCCGTTTTCTGGCTGCACTGACTACGTTGGAATCTGGCGGTAACTGCTGTGAAATAAAGACTGGATCAGTTGGTTTTAACATACCCGGTAACATTGGAAAACATTGATATTGTTTGTGAGTTGAGGAAAGAGTGTTAAATAGAAAATCCTCTTCTACTGGCTCAGAGTGATCTGTAAACTGTGATACATGGCTGCTCTGGAAATGACCAGATTGCAGGCTGTGGTTTCCTCAGGCGGAGACGGTCTTGTGGGATACAAATCAGGATAACTGGGTGGGATTGGGTCAGAGTCATACATATCCCATGGATCCATGTTGTAAATACTATCACCCATATAGTCCCCATGTGAAGAAACATGAGTGTGTGGGTGAAGTTGGTGGTGGTGGTGAAGAGGGAAAATAAGGCGAATGCGGTGGAGAAAGCTGTACAATCTTTGGCTTCCCTTTATGTTTAAAGATTTTTGCTGGTGAAGGGCCATTATCCAAACTCTCTTGGAATGCTAGTTTCCTCTTTGTAAATGGAGGAGGTGAGGCAATCATCTTTCCAGTCTCCTTCTGGATTTGAATCCTCCTTTGTTTTTGGTCCATGACCTCAAGAATGGGTTTAATGTCTGTTTCATCTGCCTTCTGTTCTGAAGAAGAAACCTATTTTCTGCCCCCTAATGAATGCTCCGAAAGCCTGGTGGCACCATGCTTCATATGGGCCGAAAAGGTGGTCTGATCGATAGGGGAAAGTGTTTTTGGATCCAAAGAGGGGCTTTGGTGTTTCGACTACGAAGAGGACTGTGGATGTTTCAGCTCTGATGTGGTATGAAGCTGTCTCGGTTCTGAAGTGGAAGCCTCCATCTTTCGACTTGATGCCGAAACAGGCTTTACTGTCTGTTCGTGGGAGTGAGTCTTGGCCTTTTTCGGCACCGAACCCAAAGGACAGTCGACGATCTGTTGAATTCGGGTCGAACCATGACCAGCAAGCAGTGGTAGACCCAAGGCCTTCTGTGATTTCTTAGTTTGTTTTTGATGGGATGGGGCTGGTGTACTTGCGTACTGCACCGCAACGAGTACCTGGCTGTCCTCATATGAATCTCGGTCAGAGTCAGAGTCTCAAATGGAGACTGCAGTCTGTGCCTGTTCCTCACCAAAGATGTCAGGCGTTTGTTCGGTGGACTTGGACGCCATCTCTAACCGCCTTGCTCTTTGATCTCGTAAGGTCTTTTCTGATCAAAAGGACTGACACGCCTCGCAGGTCTCTTCTTTGGGGTCGGGAGAAAGACAGAGGTTGCACACCGAATGCTGGTCGGTGTAGGGGAACTTGGCATGGCACCAAGGACAGAATCGAAATGGAGTCCTATCTATGAGCCTATGACGCAGTAGGCCCGAGAAGGGAATTTAATCGATCTTGATGCTACAATCGGATTGAGTGTAGTCAGAAACGCATTTGAAAAGGATACTGACATTAAGGAAAAGGAAAGAGAAGTTCAGATAGTACTGAACCAAAAGTACCGGAGCGAGAGGGAACACGTCCGAACCCGACGGCGGAAAGAAAACAATATAACAAAGGACTTGATGCCCATGCGCATTATCACCGAGAGGAGTCACTCAATCTTGTGACTCATAAAAAGCTTCTTTGAAGAAAAACAACTTGTAACACTCCGAGCCCAACACTAGATGGCGATCTATGCACAACATGTGTATCTGCAGCTACACATGCCATCTAACACACACACACATATATATTTATATATATATATGGAAAATGTCACTTACCCAGTGTACATCTGTTCATGGCATGAGACGCTGCAGATTCACATGCTGTGCATATCCCACCATCTAGTGTTGGGCTCGGAGTGTTACAAGTTGTTTTTCTTCGAAGAAGTCTTTTCGAGTCACGAGATCGAGGGACTCTTCCTATTTTGGCTTCATTGCGCATGGGCGTCGACTCCATCTTAGATTGTTTTCCCCACAGAGGGTGAGGTAGGAGTTGTGTATATAGTAAAAGTGCCCATGCAATGGAGTAAGTATGTATGTACATAATGTGTATAAAAGTGATATATATTTAGAAATTTACAAATGTACAAGTTTATTTTCATCAACTTATAACGGCTACAGGCTCCCGGGGAGGTGGGAGGGCGCATGTGAATCTGCAGCGTCTCATGCCACGAACAGATGTACACTGGGTAAGTGACATTTTCCGTTCAATGGCATGTGTAGCTGCAGATACACATGCTGTGCATAAACTAATAAGCAGTTATCTTCCCAAAAGCGGTGGTTTAGCCTGTAGGAGTCGAAGTTGTTTGAAATAATCTTCGTAATACTGCCTGTCCTACTGTGGCTTGTTGTGTTGTTAACACATCCACACAGTAATGTTTAGTGAATGTATGAGGCGTAGACCATGTGGCTGCCTTACAGATTTCAGTCATTGGTATGTTTCCGAGAAAGGCCATGGTAGCACCTTTCTTTCTAGTTGAGTGTGCCTTTGGTGTAATAGGCAGCTCTCTTTTTGCTTTTATATAACAGGTTTGAATACATTTAACTATCCATCTGGCAATGCCTTGTTTGGATATTGGATTCCCTGTATGAGGTTTTTGGAATGCAACAAACAATTGTTTTGTTTTGCAAATTTGTTTTGTTCTATCTATGTAGTACATTAGTGCCCTTTTAATGTCTAATGTATGTAACGCTCTCTCAGCTACCGAATCTGGTTCTGGAAAGAATACTGGGAGTTCCACTGTTTGATTTAAGTGGAACGGTGATATGACTTTAGGTAAGAATTTAGGATTTGTTCGTAGAACTACTTTATGCTTATGTATCTGAATAAAGGGTTCTTGTATAGTAAAAGCTTGTATTTCACTTACTCTTCTGAGAGATGTGATAGCTATCAGAAAAGCTACTTTCCAAGTTAGGTACTGTATGTCACATGAGTGCATGGGTTCAAAAGGTGGACCCATAAGTTGTGTTAAGACAATGTTGAGATTCCACGAAGGAACTGGTGGTGTTCTTGGTGGGATAATTCTTTTAAGACCCTCCATAAATGCTTTTATGACTGTGACCCTGAATAATGAAGTTGAGTGCGTAATTTGCAGATAAGCTGAAATTGCGGTGAGATGTATTTTAATGGATGAAAAAGCTAACTTTGACTTTTGTAAGTGCAGTAGGTAGCTGACGATGTCTTTAGCAGATGCGTTTAATAGTTGAATTTGATTATTATGGCAGTAATAAACAAATCTTTTCCACTTATTTACATAGCAATGTCTTGTGGTTGGTTTCCTAGCTTGTTTTATGACCTCCATACATTCCTGTGTTAGGTCTAGGTGCCCGAATTCTAAGACTTCAGGGGCAAAATTGCTAGATTCAGCGATGCTGGATTTGGGTGTCTGATCTGTTGTTTGTGTTGAGTTAACAGATCTGGTCTGTTTGGTAGCTTGATATGGGGCACTACTGAGAGGTCTAGTAGTGTTGTGTACCAAGGTTGTCTTGCCCAAGTTGGTGCTATTAGTATGAGTTTGAGTTTGTTTTGACTCAATTTGTTTACTAGATATGGAAGGAGTGGGAGAGGGGGAAAAGCGTAAGCAAATATCCCTGACCAACTCATCCATAACGCATTGCCCTGGGAGGGAGCCTGTGGGTACCTGGATGCGAAGTTTAGGCATTTTGCGTTTTCTTTTGTTGCAAATAGGTCTATTTGCGGTGTTCCCCACTTTTGGAAGTAAGTTTTTAGTATTTGTGGATGGATTTCCCATTCATGGATCTGTTGGTGATCCAGAGAGAGATTGTCTGCTAACTGGTTTTGAATCCCAGGTATGAACTGCGCTATTAGGTGAATGTGGTTGTGAATCGCCCAATGCCATATTTTCTGTGCCAGGAGACACAACTGTGTCGAGTGTGTTTCTCCCTTTTTGTTCAGATAATACATTGTTGTCATGTTGTCTGTTTTGACAAGAATGTGTTAGTGGGTTATTATAGGTTGAAATGCTTTCAGCGCTAGAAATACTGCTAGTAGTTCTAAGTGATTTATGTGAAATTGTCTCTGCTGATTGTCCCGTTGTCCTTGGATTCTGTGTTGGTTGAGGTGTGCTCCCCACCCTATCATGGAGGCATCTGTTGTTATTACCCAAGGGTAGGTCGCTCCCCCTGCCGCTGCAGCTCCTCCAGGTTCCTGTGTTCCTGAGACCCACCTCACAGTAAGTACCCCCCCCTCCCAGCCCCTCGCTCTGCCCCGCGCTACTCACCCTCTCTCCTGCTCCTGCTTCTTTTCTTCTCTGTTCTTCTTCCTCGCTCCTCGTCTGTAATCTTCTTCTGTACTCTTCTTTCCCCCGTCTTCACTCTTCTTCATCTTCTTCTGTGGTCTTCTGCCCTCTGTTCTTCGTTTTTCTGTATCTTCTTCTGTGTTCTTCTACGTTCTTCTGTGTTCTTCCGGTCTTCCTTTCTTCTCTCCTTCCGGTCTTCTGATCTTCCTTTCTTCTCTCCTTCCGGTCTTCTGTTCTTCTTGTCTTCGGCTCTTCTGCCTCCTCCGTCCTCTTCTCCCCGCGCCTGACCTCCTGCCTCATCCCCCTCCCCCACTCGCATCCCCCTCTCTATCTAACCCGTTCACTATCTACCTCCCTCACTCCTCCTATCTACCTATCTCTCTATCCCACTATCTAACTCCCTCACTCTCCACCTCCTCCTATCTTCCTATCTCTCTATCTATTTCCCTATCTATCGATTTCCCTATCTATTTTCTCTATCTATTTCTCTATCTCTCCCCCCCTCCCTCACCCCCTCTATTACCTATCTTCCTATCCTCTCACTCTACCTCTCACCCTCACCCACCTCTACAACCCCCCCTCCCCTATCTTTCTCCCTTATCTCCTAAACCTCCTAACACTCACCCCCCTCCACCCTTAAACACCCCTCCCCCAGCTCTTCTCACTCTACCTGTCCGCCCCCTCCCTCGCGCTTTCCTGCCGCGACCACCTGCACGCCCCCGCCCCCCAGCTCCCATTCACCCCCACCTGACCCCCCCCCTCCTACCTCATATGGCGGCCGCTGTGCGACCGCGCAGCGGGCGCGCCACTGGCGCGCCGAAGGCACGCCAGAGGCAAGCCCGTCTGCGCCCGTCCGCGCCCAGCGCCACGACCCCTGGTCCCCAGCTCTCCCAAGCCCCACTGACCCGCTACGACCCCACCACCCTCCACGCCCTCAACCCAGGACGCTCCAACACCTGCTTCCAAGCTCACCCCAAACGCACCCATGGACCCTTCGCCTGCAACTCCTGCAAACGCACCTTCCACCACGCAACAACCACGACCACAAGCCCACGCGCCATCAACCACCTCAAGTGCATCCTAGTCAACGCTCGCTCCGTCCACAAACACGCCATTGAACTCTGGGACCTCCTGGACTCCATAGCACCGGACGTCGCCTTCATCACGGAGACCTGGATGAACGCCTCCTCGGCCCCTGACATCGCCACTGCCATCCCCGAAGGCTACAAGATCTTCAGAAAAGACCGCACCAACCAGGTAGGAGGAGGTATCGCCATCGTCTTCAAAGACTCCATCAGCGTCACCACCTCCACCGAAGACACCCCTCTCGCCACTGAACACCTGCATTTTCAGATTCGCACCGATCCGAGGACCACCCTCAGAGGATCCCTCGTCTACCGTCCTCCCGGGCCACGCGCCACTTTCAGCGACGCCATCGCCGACTTCATCTCCCCGCACGCCCTCGCCTGACTACATCCTCCTAGGTAACCTCAACTTCCATCTGGAACAAAACAACGACCCCAACACCACCACCCTGCTCGACAACCTCGCCAACCTCGGCCTCAAACAACTGGTGAACACCGCCACCCACATCGCCGGACACACGCTTGACCCCATCTTCTCCGCCAGCAAACACGTCTTCTTCAGCCACGCCTCCGCCCTACACTGGACCGACCACAGCTGCGTCCACTTCACATTCCGACGCGAGACCCGCCACCTCCGCACCCAACCCATCCCTCGTCGACAGTGGAACAAGATCCCCGAAGAGCAACTCTTCTCCGTACTCGCCGCCAACCAACCCACCCTCACCACCGACCCAAACGACGCAGCCCTCAACCTCACAAACTGGATCTCCAACTGCGCAGACATCCTTGTTCCCCTCAAACGCACGCATCGACAGACCAACACCAAAAAACCTCTCTGGTTCTCTGACACCCTCAAAGAATCAAAGAAAACTTGTCGTGCCCTTGAGAAAGCCTGGCGCAAGGACCGCACCGCTGAAACCATGACCGCCCTCAAGAACGGCAAAAGGAACTTTTTCACCGACAGACTGGACAAAAACAGACACAACAGCAGAGAACTCTTCAGCATCATCAAGTTCTCCAACCCCAGCGCCAACGCCAACGCCGTCACGCCCTCACAGGATCTGTGCGAATCCCTCGCCACTTTCTTCCATCGCAAGATTAGCGACCTCCACGACAGCTTCGGACACCAGACCCAACCATACACCACCGAACCGGCATCCACGGCCATCACCCTCAACAACTGGTCCCACATCAACACGGAAGAAACCAAATCCATCATGAACTCTATCCACTCTGGCGCCCCTTCGGACCCCTGCCCGCACTTCATCTTTAACAAAGCCGACGACATCATCGCCCGCACCTCCAGACCGTCATCAACTCTTCTTTTTCTTCTGCTACCTTCCCCGAATGCTGGAAACACGCCGAAGTCAACGCCCTACTAAAGAAACCTACGGCTGACCCGAGCGACCTAAAAAACTTCCGCCCCATCTCTCTTCTGCCTTTTCCAGCCAAAGTAATAGAGAAGACCATCAACAAACAGCTGACCACCTTCCTGGAAGACAACAACCTGCTCGACCCCTCACAAACCGGATTCCGAACCAACCACAGCACTGAAACCGCCCTCATCTCAGTCACTGACGACATCAGAACCCTGATGG
Organism: Pleurodeles waltl; assembly: GCF_031143425.1. Lineage (NCBI taxonomy): Eukaryota > Metazoa > Chordata > Amphibia > Caudata > Salamandridae > Pleurodeles > Pleurodeles waltl. The sequence goes on along the minus strand of NC_090440.1, from coordinate 974,343,686 downwards.
ACAACGGTGAAACAGTCGCCCTCATTCTGCTCGACCTCTCGGCTGCCTTTGACACCGTCTGTCACCGCACCCTAATCACCCGCCTCCGCTCCACCGGGATCCAAGGCCAGGCCCTGGACTGGATCGCCTCCTTCCTCTCAAACCGTTCCCAAAGAGTTTACCTCCCTCCGTTTCGCTCAGAACCCACCGAGATCATCTGCGGCGTACCCCAAGGCTCATCACTCAGCCCGACACTCTTCAATGTCTACATGAGCCCCCTCGCCAACATCGTACGCAAGCACGACATCATCATCACCTCCTACGCCGACGACACCCTACTTATACTCTCCCTCACCAAGGACCCCGCCAGCGCCAAGACCAACCTACAAGAGGGTATGAAGGACGTCGCAGATTGGATGAGGCTCAGCCGCCTAAAGCTGAACTCTGAAAAAAACGGAAGTCCTCATCCTCGGCAACACCCCGTCCGCCTGGGACGACTCCTGGTGGCCCACGACCCTCGGCACCGCACCGACCCCCACAGACCACACCCGCAACCTCGGCTTCATCTTGGACCCTCTTCTCACCATGACCAAGCAAGTCAACGCCGTGTCCTCCGCCTGCTTCCTCACCCTCCGCATGCTCCGCAAGATCTTCCGCTGGATCCCTGCCGACACCAGAAAAACCGTGACCCACGCCCTCGTCACGAGCCGCCTGGACTACGGCAACACCCTCTACGCCGGGACCACAGCCAAACTCCAAAATCGCCTGCAACGCATTCAAAACGCCTCGGCCCGCCTCATCCTCAACATACCCCGCAGCAGCCACATCTCCACACACCTGAGACACCTGCATTGGCTCCCTGTCAGCAAAAGGATCACCTTCCGACTTCTCACCCACGCACACAAAGCCCTCTACGACAAGGGACCGGAATACCTTAACAGACGCCTCCGCTTCTATGTCCCCACCCGCCTCCTCCGCTCCTCTGGCCTCGCACTCGCTGCTGTCCCTCGCATCCGCCGCTCCACGGCGGGTGGGAGATCTTTCTCCTTCCTGGCGGCCAAGACCTGGAACTCCCTCCCCACCAGCCTCAGGACCACCCAGGACCACTCCGCTTTCCGGAGACTCCTAAAGACCTGGCTGTTCGAACAGCGATAACCCCCCCCTTTTTCCCCTAGCGCCTTGAGACCCGCACGGGTGAGTAGCGCGCTTTATAAATGTTAATGATTTGATTTGATTATGTATTGAGGCACTGGGTGTGGAAAAGGCCACCCTTTGTTTAAATTTATATTGTTCCACCATTGAAGCGAGGTGTATGTTTGGCGGTCTATCAACACTAGATCTTGAAGTTGACCCTGTGCCTGTGACCATTGTGATGCTAGGCACTGTTGTAAGGGCCGCATGTGAAACCTTGCGTTTAGGACAATGGCTATGCATGAGGACATCATGCCTAGCAGTTTCATCACTAATTTTACCTGTATCCTTTGTTCTGGGTGCATGGCTTGTATTACGTTTTGAAATGCCTGAACCCTTTGTGGACTTGGAGTGGCAATCCCTTTTGTTGTGTTGATTGTTGCTCCTAAGTATTGTATTTGACACGGTTGTAGTTGTGACTTCTTGTAGTTGAGTGAGAAACCTAGTTTGTGAAGGGTTTCTATGACATAATTTGTGTGTTGTGAACACCGTTGTTGCGTATTGGTTTTGATTAACCAATCGTCTAGGTACGGGAACACGTGTATTTGCTGCCTTCTGATATGAGCAGCCACTACTGCCAGGCATTTTGTAAAAACTCTTGGCGCTGTTGTTATACCGAATGACAACACTTTGAACTGGTAATGTACCCCTTGGAATACGAACCTTAAGTACTTTCTGTGGGACGGATGTATCGGTATATGGAAATATGCATCCTTTAGGTCTAGTGTTGTCATGTAGTCTTGTTGTTTCAGCAGTGGGATTACGTTTTGTAATGTCACCATGTGAAAGTGGTCTGATTTGATGTAGGTATTTAATGTTCTGAGATCTAATATAGGTCTCAGTGTTTTGTCCTTTTTGGGTATGAGAAAGTACAGAAAGTAAACTCCTGTTCCTTTCTGTTGAATTGGTACTAATTCTATTGCTCCTTTTTGTAGCAATGCCTGGACCTCTAGTCCTAGAAGATCCATGTGTTGTTTTGACATACTGTGTGTTTTTGGTGGAATGTTTGGAGGGAATGTGAGAAATTCTATGCAATAACCATGCTGGATAATTGCCAGTACCCAAGTGTCTGTTGTTATCTCCTCCCAATGTTTGTAAAAAATTGCTTAGTCTCCGGGGATTTGTGACTTAGAAGTCACTGCTTGTTTTGAGGAGTTTTGGGGCTTTGGAACTTCCCTCTAGTCTTTTGGAATTGCCCCCCTCTATATTGCCCCCGAAAACTTCCCCGCTGATATTGACTTTGATAAGTGGGCCTTGTTTGTGAGGTTGTGGGTTCTGTAGCTTGTCCTCGAAACCCCCCTCTAAACTGTGTTTTGCGAAATGTGCCTCTGCTCTGTGGGGAGTAGAGTGCGCCCATGGCTTTAGCCGTATCAGTGTCTTTTTTAAGTTTTTCTATAGCAGTGTCCACCTCCGGCCCAAACAACTGCTGTCCATTAAAAGGCATATTCAGCACGGCTTGTTGTATTTCCGGCTTGAATCCTGACGTACGCAACCATGCGTGTCTCCTTATTGTTACAGCAGTATTTACTGTCCTTGCAGCTGTATCTGCTGCATCCATTGCTGACCGTTTCTGATTATTTAAGATACTTTGTCCTTCCTCTACCACTTGTTGTGCCCTTTTCTGGAACTCTTTGGGTAAGTGTTCTATGAAATGCTGCATTTCGTCTCAATGAGCCCTACCATATCTTGCCAGAAGTGCTTGTGAGTTGGCAATGCGCCATTGGTTTGATGCTTGTGCTGCAACCCTTTTCCCTGCAGCGTCAAATTTGCGACTCTCCTTGTCTGGAGGTGGTGCGTCTCCCGAGGTGTGAGAGTTTGCTTTCTTGCGAGCTACCCCTACTACCACAGAGTCTGGTGTTAATTGCAGCGTGATATACACAGGGTCTGTAGGCGGTGGCTTGTACTTTTTCTCCACCCTTGGAGTTATGGCCCTGCCCTTCACAGGCTCCTGAAACACCTGTTTGGAGTGTTTTAGCATTCCAGGTAGCATAGGTAAGCTCTGGTATTGGCTATGAGTGGAGGATAGTGTATTAAACAAAAAGTCATCCTCAATCGGTTCTGCATGCAAGGTGACATTATGAAAAACCGCTGCCCTTGAGACCACCTGCGTGTAGGATGTACTGTCCTCAGGTGGGGACGGTCTCGCTGGGTAACAGTCTGGGCTGTTATCCGATACTGGCGCATCATAAAGGTCCCATGCGTCGGGATCGTCCTGACTCATTGCAGTATGCGTTGGGGATTGCATCAGTGGTGGAGTGGCTACCGGTGATGTGTGCATTGATGGTGGCGGAGTTGTTTGTCTTGCCACCTTTGCTTGTGGCGGCTTGTCCTTCTCTTGAAAGGCAAGTCTTCTTTTCATTTTAATTGGGGGAAGAGTGCTTATCTTCCCTGTGTCCTTTTGAATGTGGAGCCTCCTTTGAGTGTAGTCTGGCTCCATTGATTCTAGTTCTTGTCCGAACTTATGTCCTTGCATTTGGGAGGACAACCCCTGTTCCTCTGTGTAGGAACCTGATTTCGGTTCCGAGGCTGGATGTTTCGGAATGGAAACCTTTTCGGTAGCCTTTTTCGGCTCCGACGACACTTTCTTTATTTTCGGCGTTGTGGTCTCTCGGTGCGACCCATTTCGGTGCCGCTCTCTCGGTGCCGAACTTGCTCGGAGCCGCTGTCTCGGGCTCAAGATTGCTGTGTGCCGGTATCTCGACCAGAGTCGGATGACTTCGACACAAGCGTGCCCTTTTTCGGTGCCGATGATCGGTCACCTATTATACGGGTTAAGCCTTGGCCTGTTGGCGGTGGCGTCCCCTGGGCTTTTGTGGTCTTCTCGTGAGTTTTATGTTTCAACGTCTTACTCACGGTTTTAGGCGTTTCTTCGGGATCGGGATCGTCCGAATCAGACTCCTGGATGGAGAAGGTTTCTTCTTCCTCCTCCAAATGCCTTTGTCCTGTCGGCGCAGACGCCATTTGCAGTCTTCTCGCTCTTCGGTCTCTTAAGGTTTTCCTCGACCGAAACGCTTGACTGGCTTCACAAGTTTCTTCTTTGTGTTCTGGAGACAAACACAAGTTACAGACCAGGTGCTGATCTGTATACTGATACTTGTAGTGACATTTTGGGCAGAATCGGAATGGGGTCCGTTCCATCAGCCTTGAAGAGACACGTGGCAGGGCCGACTAGGCCCGGACGGGGGAATCGAAAAAACCCCGAAGGGCCACCGGAGCTCTTCAAAAGTCGGTGTCGATCTGTAGTAACTAACCCGATACCGAACGCAAACAATACCGTAGAATTTTCCGAGATTCTAACTAACTTTCCGAACCGAAACGTGGAGCGAAAAGGAACACGTCCGAACCCAATGGCGGAAAAAACCCAATCTAAGATGGAGTCGACGCCCATGCGCAATGGAGCCGAAAGGGGAGGAGTCCCTCGATCTCGTGACTCGAAAGACTTCTTCGAAGAAAAACAACTTGTAACACTCCAAGCCCAACACTAGATGGCGGGATGTGCAAAGCATGTGTATCTGCAGCTACACATGCCATCGAACATATATATATAAGGAAAATGTCACTTACCCAGTGTACATCTGTCCGTGGCATGTAGTGCTGCAGATTATTCTGCCATCTAGTTTTGGGCTTGGAGTGTTACAAGTTGTTTTTCTTCGAATAAGTCTTTTCGGAGTCACGGGATCTACACCACTAGATCTTGCAATTGACCCTGTGCTTGAGACCATTGCTGTGAGAAGCAACTGTTGTAGTGTTCTCATGTTTAGTCTTGCATGCGGTACGATTGCTATGCATGATGCCGTCATCCCCAATAGTTTCATAATAAATCCTACAGTGTATTGTTGATTTGGCTGCATTTGTGATATGAAATTTTGGAGAGCTTATATCCTTTGTGGATTTGGATAGGCTGAGGCTTTTTGTGTATTGAGAATAGCACCTAGGTATGGTTGCACCTGTGCTGGCTGAAGATGGGATAGTTGAGAGTGAACCCTAGTGTATGTAGGGTCTCTATTGTGTATTGAGTGTGTTATTGACATTGTATAAAATTACTTAATTTTATTAGCCAGTCGTCTAGATAAGGAAAGACATGTATGTGTTGTCTTCTTTGGTAAGTTGCTACTACCGCCAGGCATTTTGTAAATACTCTTGGAGCTGTTATGCCGAATGGCAGAACTTTGAATTGGTAATGTTTTCCTGCTATTACAAATCGGAGATGTTTTCTGTGAGCTGGCTCGATGGGTATGGAAAATGTCACTTACCCAGTGTACGTCTGTTCGCGGCATTAGTCGCTGCAGATTCACATGCTGTGCACATCCCGCCATCTGGTGTTGGGCTCGGAGTGTTACAAGTTGTTTTTCTTCGAAGAAGTCTTTTCGAGTCACGAGACCGAGGGACTCCTCCCATTTCGACTCCATTGCGCATGGGCGTCGACTCCATCTTAGATTGTTTTGCCCGCAGAGGGTGAGGTAGGAGTTGTGTATGCTAGTAATAGTGCCCATGCAATGGAGTGAATGCGTATGTCCATAATAAAGTTTTAAGTAATATATTTACAAATGTTTAAGATCTACTTGTAAACTGCTACAGGCTCCCAGGGAGGCGGGTGGGCGCATGTGAATCTGCAGCGACTAATGCCACGAACAGATGTACACTGGGTAAGTGACATTTTCCGTTCGATGGCATGTGTAGCTGCAGATACACATGCTGTGCATAGACTAGTAAGCAGTTATCTCCCCAAAAGCGGTGGTTCAGCCTGTAGGAGTTGAAGTAGTTTGAAATAATGTTCTTAATACAGCTTGACCTACTGTTGCTTGTTGTGCAGTTAGCACATCTACACAGTAGTGCTTGGTAAATGTATGAGGCGTAGACCATGTTGCTGCCTTACATATTTCGTTCATTGGAATATTTCCTAGAAAGGCCATGGTAGCACCTTTCTTTCTGGTTGAGTGTGCCTTTGGTGTAATAGGCAGTTCTCTTTTAGCTTTAAGATAGCAGGTTTGAATGCACTTAACTATCCATCTAGCAATGCCTTGTTTTGAAATTGGATTTCCTGTATGGGGTTTTTGAAAGGCGATAAATAGTTGTTTTGTCTTTCGAATTAGTTTTGTTCTGTCGATGTAGTACATTAGTGCTCTTTTGATGTCTAATGTATGTAGTGCTCTTTCGGCTACAGAATCTGGCTGTGGGAAGAACACTGGTAATTCTACCGTTTGATTTAAGTGGAACGGTGAGATTACTTTTGGTAAAAATTTAGGATTGGTCCGTAGAACAACTTATTTTTGTGTATTTGAATAAATGGTTCTTGAATGGTAAATGCTTGAATTTCACTCACTCTTCTTAGAGATGTGATGGCAATTAAAAATGCAACTTTCCATGTTAAGTATTGCATTTCACAAGAGTGCATGGGCTCAAAAGGTGGACCCATGAGTCGTGTTAGGACAATGTTGAGGTTCCATGAAGGAACTGGTGGTGTTCTTGGTGGTATGATTCTCTTTAGGCCTTCCATAAACGCCTTTATGACTGGTATCCTAAACAATGAAATTGAGTGCGTAATTTGTAGGTAAGCAGAAATTGCCGTAAGATGTATTTTAATGGAAGAGAAAGCTAGGTTAGATTTTTGCAAATGTAGTAAGTATCCTATTTCTTTTGCAGATGCGTGCAAAGGTTGAATTTGATTATTATGACAGTAATAAACAAATCTTTTTCACTTATTTGCATAACAGTGTCTAGTGGTAGGTTTTCTAGCCTGTTTTATGACCTCCATACATTCCTGTGTGAGGTCTAAGTGCCCGAATTCTAGGATTTCAGGAGCCAAAGTGCTAGATTCAGCGATGCTGGATTTGGATATCTGATCTGTTGTTTGTGTTGTGTTAACAGATCTGGTCTGTTTGGCAGTTTGATATGAGGTACTACTGAAAGGTCTAGTATTGTTGTATACCAAGGTTGCCTTGCCCATGTTCGTGCTATTAGTATGAGTTTGAGTTTGTTTTGACTCAACTTGTTTACTAGATATGGAAGAAGTGGGAGAGGGGGAAAAGCGTACGCAAATATCCCTGACCAGTTCATCCATAGTGCATTGCCCTGAGACTGATGTTGTGGGTACCTGGATGCGAAGTTTGGGCATTTTGAGTTTTCTTTTGTTGCAAATAGATCTATTTGTGGCGTTCCCCACATTCTGAAGTAAGTGTTCAGTATTTGGGGGTGAATTTCCCATTCGTGGATCTGTTGGTGATCCCGAGAGAGATTGTCTGCTAACTGATTCTGAATCCCTGGAATAAATTGTGCTATTCGGCGAATGTGGTTGTGAATCGCCCAATGCCATATTTTTTGTGTTAGGAGACACAACTGTGTCGAGTGTGTTCCGCCCTGTTTATTTAGGTAATACATTGTTGTCATGTTGTCTGTTTTGACAAGAGTGTATTTGTGGGTTATTATGGGTTGAAATGCTTTTAGAGCTAGAAATACCGCTAACAGTTCTAAGTGGTTTATATGAAACTGTTTTTGGTGAATGTCCCATTGTCCTTGGATGCTGTGCTGATTGAGGTGTGCTCCCCACCCTGTCATGGATGCTTCTGTTGTTATTACGCATTGTGGCACTGGGTCTTGAAAAGGCCGCCCTTGGTTTAAATTTATACTGTTCCACCATTGAAGCGAGATGTATGTTTGGCGGTCTATCAACACCAGATCTAGAAGTTGACCCTGTGCCTGTGACCACTGTGATGCTAGGCACTGTTGTAAGGGCCGCATGTGCAACCTTGCGTTTGGGACAATGGCTATGCATGAGGACATCATGCCTAGGAGTTTCATTACTAATTTGACCTGTATCTTTTGGTTTGGATACATGGCTTGTATGACATTTTGGAATGTTTGGACTCTTTGTGGACTTGGAGTGGCAATTCCTTTTACTGTGTTGATTGTTGCTCCTAGGTATTGCTGTTTTTGACACGACAGAAGGTGTGACTTTGAGTAATTGATTGAGAAACCTAGTTTGTGTAGGGTTTGTATGACGTAATTTGTGTGTTGTGAACACTGTTTTTGCGTGTTGGTTTTGATTAACCAATCGTCTAGGTACGGGAACACATGTATTTGCTGCCTTCTGATATGTGCATCTACTACTGCTAGACATTTTGTAAAAACTCTTGGCGCAGTTGTTATTCCGAATGGCAACACTTTGAATTGGTAATGTATCCTTTGGAATACAAACCTTAGGTACTTCTTGTGTGAAGGATGTATTGGTATATGGAAATATGCATCCTTTAGATCCAGTGTTGTCATGTAGTCTTGTTGTTTGAGCAGTGGGATTACTTCTTGTAATGTAACCATGTGAAAATGGTCTGATTTGATGTATGTATTTACTATTCTGAGATCTAGTATGGGTCTTAGAGTTTTGTCTTTTTTGGGTATCAGAAAGTACAGTGAGTAAACTCCTGTGTTTAGTTCTTGTTTTGGTACTAACTCTATTGCTTCTTTTTGGAGCAATGTTTGAACTTCTAGTCCTAGAAGATGTATATGTTGTTTTGACATATTGTGTGTTTTCGGTGGAATGTTTGGAGGGAATTTGATGAATTCTATGCAATAACCATGCTGGATAATTGCTAAGACCCAAGTGTATGTTGTTATTTCCTCCCAATGTTTGTAAAACTTGGTTAGTCTCCCCCCCACAGGTGTTATGTGTTGGGGATTTGTGACCTTGAAGTCACTGTTTGTTTGGAGGAGTTTTGGGACTTTGGAACTTTCCTCTGTTCCTTTGAAATTGTCCCCCTCTATATTGTCCCCGAAAACCTCCCCGCTGATACTGGCTCTGGTAAGTGGGCTTTGTTTGTGAGGCTGTGGCTTCTGTGGTTTGCCCTCGAAACCCCCCTCGAAATTGTGTTTTTCTAAATGTGCCTCTGCTCTGTGGGGAGTAGAGTGCGCCCATGGCTTTGGCCGTGTCAGTGTCTTTTTTAAGTTTTTCGATCGCAGTGTCCACCTCCGGCCCAAACAACTGCTGTCCGTTGAATGGCATATTCAGCACAGATTGCTGTATCTCTGGTTTAAATCCTGATGTACGCAGCCATGCATGTCTCCTTATTGTTACAGCTGTGTTGACAGTTCTAGCAGCTGTGTCTGCAGCATCCATTGCTGACCGTATCTGATTATTTGAGATACCCTGTCCTTCTTCTACTACTTGCTGCGCTCTCTTTTGGAACTCCTTGGGTAAATGTTCAATAAGGTGTTGCATCTCATCCCAATGGGCCCTATCATATCTGGCTAGCAAAGCTTACAATACGCCACTGGTTTGCTGCCTGTGCCGCCACCCTTTTGCCTGCAGCATCGAATTTTCGACTTTCTTTATCTGGAGGTGGTGCATCTCCTGAAGTATGAGAGTTGGCTCTTTTGCGCGCTGCTCCCACTACAACAGAGTATGGTGTTAGCTGTTGTGTAATGTACACTGGATCTGTTGGTGGCAGTTTATATTTTTTATCTACTCTTGGAGTAATGGCTCTCCCTTTAACAGGCTCCCCAAACACTTGTTTGGAGTGTTTTAGCATTCCGGGTAGCAAAAGAAGACTCTGATATTGGCTGTGTGTGGACGACAGTGTATTAAAAAGAAAGTCGTCTTCAATGGGCTCTGAATGAAGGCTGACATTATGAAATGCAGCTGCTCTTGACACCACTTGTGCGCAGCCTGTACTATCCTCTGGTGGCGATGGTTTAGCTGGATAGCATTCTGGACTATTGTCTGACACTGGTGCGTCATAAAGGTCCAATGCGTCAGGGTCATCTTGACTCATTCCTGTATGAGTTGGGGATTGCATCATTGGTGGAGTGGCTACCGGTGATGGTTGCGGAGAGTGATGTGGGGATGGTGGTGGTGTTACTTGTTTAGCCACCTTTGCGTGTGGCTGTTTGTCTTTGTCTTGGAAGGCAAGCTTGCGTTTCATTTTGACTGGAGGAAGAGTGCTGATCTTCCCTGTATCTTTTTGAATAAAGAGCCGTCTGTGTGTGTGATCTGGCTCTATTGCCTGTAATTCCTGTCCAAATCTATGTGTCTTCATTTGTGTGGACAGTCCTTGTTCCTCAGTGTAGGAACTTGTTTTCGGTTCCGAGGCCGGATATTTCGGTACCAAAACCTTTTCGGCTGCTTTTTTCGGCTCCGACGAAACCTTTTTTACTTTCGGCGTCGTGCTCTCTCGGTGCCGACCCGTTTCGGTGGCGGTGTCTCAGTGCCGAATCTTCTCTGAGCCACTATCTCGGGCCCGAGATTGCTGTGTGCCGGTATCTCGACCGGAGTCGGATGACTTCGACACCAGCTCGCCCTTTTTCAGTGCCGATGAACGGTCACCTACTTTTTGGGTTAAGCCATGGCCTGTTGGCGGTGGCGTCCCCTGGGCTTTAGCGCTTTTCTCGTGAGTTTTTGTTTTCGACGTCTTACTCACGGTTTTCGGCGTTTCTTCGGGATCGATCTCCTCAGAGTCCGACTCCTGGGTGGAGAATGTTTCTTCCTCCTCCTCGGAACGCCCTTGTCCTGTTGGCGCCGACGCCATTTGCAGTCTTCTTGCTCTTCGGTCCCTGAGTGTCTTTCTGGACCGAAACGCTTGACAGGCCTCACAAGTATCCTCCTTGTGTTCTGGTGACAAACATAAGTTACAGACCAGATGTTGATCTGTATATGGATACTTGTTATGGCATTTTGGACAGAAGTGGAATGGGGTCCGTTCCATCAGCCTTGAAGAGACACGTGGCCGGGCCGACCAGGCCCCGACGGGGATGGAAGAAAACCCCGAAGGGCCACCGGAGCTCTTCTTAATTCGGTGTCGATCTGTTGTAACTAACCCGATACCGAACGCAAACAATACCGACGATTTTTCCGAGATTCTAACTAACTTTCTGACCCGAAACACGGAGTGAAAAGGAACACGTCCGAACCCGATGGCGGAAAAAAAAACAATCTAAGATGGAGTCGACGCCCATGCGCAATGGAGTCGAAATGGGAGGAGTCCCTCGGTCTCGTGACTCGAAAAGACTTCTTCGAAGAAAAATAACTTGTAACACTCCGAGCCCAACACCAGATGGCAGGATGTGCACAGCATGTGTATCTGCAGCTACACATGCCATCGAACATGGAAATATCCATTCTTAAGATCGAATGCAGTCATGTAATCTTGTTTGTGTAGTAGTGGAATGAGGTCCTGCTGAGTTACCATGTGAAAGTGTTCTGACAGGATATATAGATTTAGGGATCTGGTGTGTAGGATGGGTGCTATCGATTTTGGGAATGAGGAAGTATAATGAGTATACTCCTGTTCCTTGTTGAGAATGTGGGACCAATTATATTGCCTGCTTTAGTGGTATAGCAAGTGTACCTCTTGTTGTAATAGAACATTGTTTTCTGGGGACAATTTGTGATAACGTGGAGGAATGTTTGGAGTAGAAATCAATTCCAGGCAATAGCCATTGTGGATAATTGACAATACCCATTGGTCTGTGGTGATATTTTGCCATTGGGAGTAGAATTGCTGAAGTCTGCCCCCATAGGAGATGTGTGGGGTTGCGGGATGGTTAATAAGTCACTGTTTAGATGGGGTAGTGGCTTTTTTTGGGGCCTTGAATTTGCCTCTGGGTCTAAACTGTTGGCATCTATAAGAACCTCTAAATCCCCCTCTCTGCTACTGCTGTTGTTGCCCTTGTTTTGCCTGGGAGGTAGAAGCCTCTATGGATTGTGGCTTGAATCCTCCTCTAAATTGTTGCCTACGAAAGGAGCCTCTGTAAGGTGTTGTACACAAGGCTCCCATTGCTTTGGCAGTGTCTGAGACCTTCCTAAGTTTTTCTATGGTAGTGTCAACTTCAGGACCAAACAGGTGTTTTTTTATTGAAAGGCATATTTAGCACTGCCTGCTGTATTTCTGGCTTGAAACCAGAAGAACGTACCCATGCATGTCTGCGTATGGTGACAGCAGTATTCACGCTTCCAGCTGCTGTATCTGCAGCATCAAAGGCAGACCATATTTGGTTGTTACTTATGGCCTGACCCTCCTCAACAATCTGTTGTGCTCTTTTTTTGGTGTCCTTTTGGCAGGTGTTGTAGAAGTTTCTGCATCTAGTCCCAGTGGGCTCTATCATACCTTGCCAGCAAGGCTTGCGAGTCTGCAATTCGCCATTGGTTAGCAGCTTGTGTCGCTACACTCTTGCCAGAAGCATTGAATTTCCTACTCTCTTTGTCAGGGGGAGGAGCATTCCCTGACGACTGGCTATTAGCCCTCTTTCTGGCGGCACTCACAACCACTGAGTCTGGAGGTACTTGGTGGGTAATGTAAGCAGGGTCTGTAGGTGCAGGCTTATATTTTTTGTCAATGCGTGGTGTTAAAACCCTAGCTTTGACCGGCTCATCGAATATCTTATCCGCATGCTTAATCATGCCAGGTAGCATTGGGAGGCACCGATATTGTGAGTGCGTGGAGGATAAGGTTTTAAAAAGAAAATCCTCTTCTAAAGGTTCACTGTGCATAAGCACTCCATGGTACGCTGCTGCTCTAGAAATAACCTGTGTGTATGCAGTAGTGTCTTCTGGTGGAGAAGGTTTGGAAGGGTATAAGTCCGGGTCATTGGCAGGAATAGGATCTGGATCATAGCGAGCCAAGGATCAACCATGAAAATATTGTGAATGAGTTGGTGAAGGCAAAGGTGGTGGCGAAAAAGAAAGTTGTGGTGAATGAGGGGGAGAAGTATGCATAGGTAATGGCTTCTCCATCTGTTTAAACATTTTTGCTGGTGGTGGAGCAGTATCTAAATGTTCTTGGAAAGCCAACTTTCTCTAGGTCTGTAGAGGAGGTGCAGTAATTATTCTGCCAGTCTCTTTATGGATATGAATCCTTGATTGCCTCCCATCCTTGATTTCAAGGATGGTTTGAATCTCTGTGTCCTCAGAAACATGATCAGATGGGTCTATATGACTGTTCGTCAAGTGATTTTGAGCTCTGCTTAAGATGTCTCGAATGTCCTTGTTCTTCTGAATAAGAAGAATTTTTCCGCTCCGAAGATGATAGTTTTTTCGGGCCCGAAATATAGCTCCGAAGCAGGACGTCGAGGCTTCGACTCCAAACAGTGGGGACGCTGACTAGGTTCGGAAGTTACGTTTTTGATGGACTTGCTTGACTCCGGTATCGACAGAGGTGTGGCCTTTTTCGGCGTCGAACCCGGAGGTCGGTCGACGAGAATCTTCTTTCAAGTCGAACCATGGCTCTCTGGCAGTGGTGCACCCAAGGCCTTCGAGGACTTTTCATGAGTGGGCGTAGGGGCAGTCGTACTCACGTGCTGACCAGCAGTGATGGAGTCTATCTTCCTCCGAGTCTTCTTCGGAGTCGGTGTCACTGATGGAAACTGCGCCTGTTATTTCTCCATGGTGTCAATATGTTCGGTACTCTTCGATGCCATTTCCAGTCTTCCTGGCTTTCCGATCACGCAGTGTCTTTTTTGATCAAAGCGATCGACAGGCCTCGCAATCCTCTTCTCTATTACATACAAGGCTTTGGAAATTTTGCATGGCATCGGGGACAAAATCGAAATGGAGTCCAATCCATCAGGCTTCGACGTGGTAGGCCCGAGTCGGTGCAGAAGGGCAAATTTTAGTTTTCGCCGGTACTATCGGTTCGAGTCTAAATGGAAACGTGATCGAAACAATACCGACGGTAAAAGAAGTTATCTAAAGTTTCCGATACGAAATCTCGGAACGAGAGGAAACACGTCCGAACCAGACAGTGGAAAGAAAACAATCTAACAACGGAGTCGATGCCCATGCACAGTATGACCAAGAGGAGCAGTCACTCGATCCCGTGACTCCGAAAAGACTTCTTCTTAAAAATTAAAAAAACTACTTGTAACACTCTGAGCCCAACACTAGATGGTGGAATAATGCATAGCATGTGTATCTGCAGCTACACATGCCATTGAACATACATAAATCTAATCTCAACACACAAGCTGTTTACATTTTCTAAAGTCACACGTAACTCAGGATATTGGAGAGTTTAATTATTACAACCATTACAATCCTCACCACTGTCACTTTGGTGCTTCTTCAATGGCTTTCACGCACAGTGTCTTTACCTGAGGACATAGCATAAATGAACTAATTACCTAGGTCTCTGAAGTCTGAATATTCTGGGTTTGAGTTTTCTTTCCACAAGCCTTTCATTGCATCGATAAAACACCAGTTACACAGCTGCTTTAAAAATCTACGGTAAAATTTGGCAACGCAGGCAAAAACTGAATTGAGTTTTCTTTGCGATCCTCCAGGAGTCAGACTTAAAAAAAAAATGTAAAAAAATGTCATTGAAATTCCCGTGCTACCCGATCTTCCTGTCAATTTCCCATTTCAGGAAAAAAACAAAAAACTGAATGTCGACATCACTGCAGAAGCCATCTATCCCATGGTCACACTCCAAACCGTATTTTGCATTCTCCTGTGGGAAAACACAGGACAAAAAGGAAGACCCAAAAATGGCACAGATATGTGGGACAATGTGCAGCAATGATCAACGTTATGCATATGTCTCAAACAAGGTACCTCGAGTTCCGTACCAGCAAGCCTGAAAAACTTGGGATCTTGTTGGACCTAACATCAGGGAAGTTGAACATTATATGTGAATGAGATCAATGCTGCAAAAAGCACATGCACAACAATCTACATCAACTGTCTCTCTCTCTCTCTCTCTGCTATGCTCACTACCAGAGTACATAGCCCCCTCTGCTTCATTGGATAAACTCCTGAAAAACCCCTATAGCCGCTACAGGTAGTTGGAATAATATAAGTGCACAATAGCTGCCAACTCAACATCAACTTGGCTTGAGACATTTGTCCAAAACTCTGAGATAATAAAAATCCTTACAAACATCTTAACAAGATTTAATGTACATTTATTCTTAACACGTGGAACATATAGTATAAAGATTTTCATACTGAATAAATGATATTCATTAAGCCAAAAAAAGGAAAAAAGGGAAGAATTTACAGCAAGTTTTTAGCTACATCGTCTGAAATACAAATATGCTGAGTTATCACTGAAAAATCTCCATTGTGTTTCTTCATCAGGTACTTCAACTGAACCTATAACTGTCACACCTCGATAAGAAAAAAAAGAAAAAAACAGGAAAAATATATATAAGTTGATTGGCTGTCTTGACAGCAAAGACTTTATACACAGGGAGACCTGTACTTCTCCCTCCACGGCGAGAGGATTTCTGGAGAGATTAAATAATTGCAGGTCTTCAACTCTTAACTCGTCGTACTATAAAGAGGGTGAGTGAAGGAGATCAGGGAGAAAACTGCAAAGGGCCGGCGCTGGGAGAGGTATGTGCAATGTACAACGTCGTAATATATACACACGATGCAGCTCTTGGCTGCGGCTATAGGTTAAAACCAGGTCAGAGGTGCTGTTTGTACAAACAAGAAGGAAGAGCGAGGTCAGGGTGTTGTAGGTTCTTACACATGATGCTTTGGGGGAAAAGCCATTTTTCTCCTCAACATTAAACTAAAAACATTTTTAAAACTACAGCTTGCTGCAGATCCAGCGTTTATTCATGTTTCAACATTACTACATGATGTTTTACAGTTTAAGGTGTACAGCACAAAGTTCTACCGTCTACTGTACAGGCCTCCATCGGACAAGGGCTGTTCACAACTGCTAAGTTCTTGGTTCCTGTAAGATTGTGAATGTACGACGACAAACCACACAGAGCTCAGAGGTAACACTTTTCCTCTGAAAGTTTTATACCATTTAAAAAGTTATGAAAGAAGTGCCCTCCTCTGTGGTTAACAGGGTAACGTATGTCCTTCCCCAAACTCACTGTAAACAACAGTAACTTTGGTTAAAATAAAATAAAAAAACATTTTCTTCTATGTAGTTAGAATGTTGTCTCCTTGGAGGGGTTCGACGGCACACTTGGGATGTGAGAATGGGAGACTTAAGGAGGGCAAGAAAGAGGTGAGTTGGTGAGGAGATATGTCTCCGTCCCCAAGTAGAAGCAGGACAGCACAGGGCAGACCGTGGATTCTGAGGTCATTTTGCATAAATAAAGGGCAACAGTCAGTTTGTTCTCTCCCAAGCTGTCCACTCACGCGCACGCATACAGGGGAGGGGGTTCAGGCATCCCACGGCTGTCATGACTGGCCAATTAAAAACAGTACGTCACAAATGACTTGCGATACCAAAGAGTTCATCAAAGGCGACACGGAGATGTCCAATAGGCGTGACTCATACAAGGTAAACTCGGAGTGGTTCTCGTCCACCTTGGCCATTGCAAGCAGCGCCCGTGCAGCCCGACGCATCATGTCCATGCTTGTGGCCTCAAATGGCGGATTCTGCATGTGTAGTACACTGGCCTGGCTCTGCTGGAACTGAGTGGCAGCCAGCCCATCCTCCAGAAAGCTCAGAAGATTGCCAATGCTGCCCTTTTGCACAGCAATTGCTCGTGCTGCCAGACTATCACCCTGTGCTAAGTTGGCAAGAAGTACCACAGCCATTTCTCGACACACATGGTTCTTTCTGTCGCTCAGGAAACGAACCAACATGCTATAGAGCTTATCCAGGCGGCTAAAGGGAGGTGTTGCAAGAATCAAGTCTACATTGCTGTCCTGGATGCTGAGCTTGCTTAGAGTTTCCAAGACAAGTCTTTGAGGGGAGAGGACAGCGTTGGGACCCAGTGCAAAAAAGGGGTCCTGGGCCTCAGCAGAAGGGCACACCGCCCAATGAAGTAGCCCATTCAGGATGGGCAGACAAATGCTCTCTGGATAAGGGGAGAGGTCCAACTGGCCAGAGATGTTGGCCAAAGTGACAAGGGTGTTCTCACGTAACATTTCCAAGCAGTCCCACCACCACTCAACCTTGTTGCAGCTAACTCCTTGGTCCTGCTCCTCTTCCTTCTCATATGTCAGTGGTGCCTGTTTCCGTTCAGGATGCTTGTGGTACAGCAGGATCAATTTACCAAGAAGCAGCAGCAGCCCAGGGTGTTTTGACATTTCAAAATCATTCCCAGGTACAAAAGACAAACTCCTGATGATGTTGGACACGCAAACACAACGCTTTGCCAGAGAGTCCTGCCAGTCCAGTAACGTGCAGAGCGGGGTCTCGTCCTTGCTATGAGGCTCATCCTCCAGAATCTTAAGGTTCCGGGGGATCTGGACTGAACTCCGGCCAAATGGGAATTTGTTGCTTTCCTTGGCTGGTTCTGTGTTCTTCACCACCTCCTCAGAAAGAGAACCTGGCCTACCAGAAAGTACATCATCAATTGTGGCAGTTATACTTTTTTCAACAGGCCGGCCCACAGTCAGAGGTTCATCACTCTCTTTAGTCCCTGCTTTACTTTCAGAAGCAGAACACTTTTGGGGGGCAGGAGTAAGGGAAGCATTTTTCCGGGCAGCTGCAAGCTCCGTTTTGCTCTCAAAATGTGTTTGGATATGTTCAGTAGTGTCGCCACCACCTATCTGCCAGTGCAGCAGTCCACTGTCAAACTCCTGTACTCGTCCTAGTTTGGCAGAATAATCTACCACAAACAAGTCATTTTTCTCAACAATCTTTACAGGAAGCTTGTCAAATTTACTGGCTTGTTTCAGATTTTCCTGTGTGTCATCCAATGGCACTCTGTCTTTCTCTGAAAAGGCCATCTCCTCAACATTCTCCTCCCCGCTGCAGAAAAGGTTTTCAACCTCTTCCCTTATTTTGGCCCTTTGCTGCTGCTCCCGTTCCTCTTCCTCCTCTGATGGAGAGGGGCTGCCAGCCAGGCGTAACCTTTCAGCATCCAGTAATGTTTTCTGTGCAGGGTCTCCCACTTCATACTCTTTAAGTATTCCAAAGATCTCGATCAAGCATCGACGGAAGTATTCCACCAGAAGCTCTAGCAAACCTGGCAGCTAGAAAAAGAAAGACAAAAAAAGTTAGCCATGTACTGCGCCAAGCATATTTGGAAAATAAAACAATGTGCATGGGGAAAGGACTTTTGGTCAGGAGTGAATCGAATGGGAGCCGGAACATCCATGTGTACATACACAAGAAGAGATTGTGGCCTAGGAAGAAGACAAGTGTTTAAGATGCAATCCAGTGGTGTTAGCAGTGCTGGCTTAAAACTGTGGAGGGAATGGTGAAGTGGGAGTGGGGGGGGATGGGTTGCAGCTAAAGGACAGAACTTAAACGGGGCCAGCACAAGCATATATGGTAGAGAAAAAAGTGAGCAGGGCTGGATGGAATCATTAGCATATATCTGGTATATACAATGACAAGCGAGCAAAGAGGAGGACCGAAATCTGGATGGATTCCAAGGCGGCTGCCACAGTGTGTATGTCAAAGGGAAAGGTGAGCAAAAGAAAAAGAAACGAGTAGATGAAAAAGAGGGCTGTGAACACAGACATTTCACACTAAGTAAGGACGATGGAGGTGGAAGATATGGGCAAAAAGTGTGTTTATAAAAAGAAAGAGGGATAGTTCAGGAGAGCAGAAATGCATTCGGCTATTAACAGTACAACTTCAGAGCAGGTCAACGGGAAGCTGACCGGTAAAAACAAACAAGTGAAAAAAACAGTACAATCTAAAAAATAAATAGTATTAAGGGTGGGTAAGTTACTGCAACAATGGCTACTGTGTCACTTCCTTTTTAGAAGACCTAACACAGCTGTTGGTTTTCAGCTGTTTTAAGGTTTGGAAACCAGAGATGAGGGATGCATAATTCGAAGCATGCAACAGATACAATCACACCCTATCCAAGTCCACTTGGGCTAAATTCCAGTACAAATCCTTTTGCTGATCAAAGGAAGTCTTATACCCCATACCGTGCCACTTCCTCAGATCTTGCAACCTAAAATTTATTATATATACATGACCTTCATCCAGTCCCCACCAAGTCCTTAGTAGACAAGTGTATTATGATGTGATATAACACATACTGTTCATTGTTATTGCATATTAAACAATATTAACTGCGTTCTCAACATTCTAAAGCCCTTTGTGAAAACCGAAGCATCGATCAGTAACATGTAGAACCCCAGTTAGCAATGACTTCAAGTACAAGTTTCGCACAAGTTTCTTGTAAGAGTTTCAGTTTCCCATTGCCTGGATGAATTCTTGGACACCCCTCCTTGCAGAACTGTCTTACCTCTGTGATGTTTAATGGTATTGATTTATGCAAAGCTCAGTTTTAGGTCCCACTACTGTAACTCAATGTATTTGAGATTATCATTCTAAATTCCTGAATCTTTTTTTTTTTCCAGACGACCAAGCATAGATTTACTGCAGTTTGAAACAATATTCTGTTGCATGGTTCACTTTTGGCCAAACCTTAGCTGTTGGACATGTCTCATATTTTCCTTTTATAAACAATAAAACAGTAATTCTTGCTGAACTTTTGACTGTGATACAAAAAACATAACCCAGTGACTGCAAAACAGGCTGGATCGACAACCCCCCACTACTATGTTTGACAGATGGCCTAAGGCTAGTAATAATGGTAAATAATGCTTGTTTTTTCCCCCCCCAACATCGCTTTGTGCTTTATAAACAACTTCACCAAATTCTCATCTCGGGAGAGCACATACTTTCAGAAGTCTTGTGACAATATTCTTGTGGGAGAGACGGGGTTTCTCCAGACTACCCTTCCATGAAAGCTGTACTTATTCAGTCTTTTTACAATGGTAGAACAAAAGAACCCGAACACTTACCTACTGACCGAGAACTGTAGAACTCAGGGTATAGCTTTTGTATTCTCTGCAATTTCTAAGAGCCTTTATGGTCTGATCTTGAGGGAATTTGCTGGTATCCCCAACCCCTGGTTACACTGGCACTGCTTAGAAGGTCCTCATTTGTAAACAATCTCACTGTGTAATGGTAGACCTTTTTTTTTTTTAATGGCTTTATAACCTTTTCCGGATTGAGGAACAGCAATGATACTTTATCAGAGATCGATCGTCAGTTTTGATCTAGTCATATTTTACAACAAATCAGAATGCCCTAGACCAAACTGACAATTTTCCTAACTGTATATGCAGGTGGCATCACTTTCTGATCATCAAGTAATTACGTTAATTTGTTTAGCAGCACCTGATCACAACTACCTTCCCAAGTGATATGGAACAAGTAAGGGAGGACTTCTACACACAGGGCTTCTGAATGTTGGCTAATTGGTTTGTTTAATAAATGACAAAGTAATATATGTGTGTGTTATTTGTCACCAAGTTAGAATTATCTTCTTTTTGTAAGGAGTTGGTGAAGAGTAGATAAAGAGCAAATCATTATCAGGTGAAGCATCTACCTAGGCTTATTAGCACTAACACAGAAGAAAAAAGCAACATAGAAAGTAGGAGAGAGGGTTAAAAACCAGCAGGATATTCAGCAGGTTGACCTAACCCAGACAGAAACGGCAAGATTTGAGAATATACATTTTCACCACAGATTTGAAAGCTCTGAAACTGCAACAACCTGATGTGACCAAGAGGAAATCATTCCAGAGACTGGGGACCATACTGACTGAAATGAGCTACACAGAGTGAAAGCCGCAGTAAAAAGAAACAAACAGGCTTTAATAAATCATAGGATGAGATAAAAAGGCCTGACTGGTTCTGTGGAATGATCTTCAAGCTAAGCAAGGTGCTTTAACATAGATCCTTCGTTTGAGAGGAAGCCAATATAAATTAGGTCTCTTCTGGGAGACATGATCTAATTTCTTGAACTTTTTCACTAGCGTTACAGCCATACTCTGAAGTTGTTGCAGCTTAGATGGACAAATTATGTAGTATGTTAAACAAGAGAATCTTAAAAGGGTGTGCCTTCTGACACTACTTCATGTGTGCTTAAATACACACGTAAACACCCCTCCATCCATGTCAAGCTGCGTATAGATAAATGGCCCCAACAGCACTCACTGGAAGTCCAGAATGCAACTCACTCACCACCAACGGTAACAATAATTCCGGCTATAGCTATCCTTTATCCTGCTTCAACCCTACAGAGTTCCCTCCACACAAAATCCTTAATCAAAGCCACTGCTGGAGCAACTGGAACAGGTACACAATTGTAAAAAGGTGTAGCAGACGTCAAGGCTACAGATAGCTGCAGCCAAACACATCGGCAAGTGGGTCCCTGGGCACAAACAAACAAAAACCAATGTTGTCAATCTGCAGGAGGAATGACCACAGTAACTGGTATAGGAAAACAGCAGGGAACTTGAATACATTCAGAGGTGAGTACACACCTGATTGAGGCTAAAGGTCATGATGCTGTTGTCGTCATACAGAAGAATGTTTATGGTATCGAGAGCCCATGTGCTCTCAGCCAGCAACCCAGATTTAAGGGACATCATCACCCGCCAGGCCTCAGGAGTTCCTGAAACATACGCAAGACACAGTAATGAGAAACAGCAATGACGAACCACAATACAAAGGCATTTCTTTGCAGATCTAAGGCATGTGTTTCTCCCATAACAAGAACCCCTTTCACACTCAAACATTCAAAACCTATCATAATCCACCAAAATATAAAACAGCTCTTAATAGTACACAGTGTCGCCACTTCAAATTTACTTCGCTAAAATGCACTAAGCATTGTAAGATATATTGGCAATTAATTAAAATGTAAATGTTCCCAAAAAAAAAAGTTGAGGGGTACTGGTTATGACAAATATGTTCCTATATTATTTACTGAATGAGTTAGTTTCAGAGTGTCCCAAGTCAATGGGAAGCAAAAGGATATAACAGAATGGAGAAAGACTTTAGGCTGATTAATGAGCTCAAACAAAACGAAATAGAAGTGAAGTAATTTGCATATGTTTATGTGGCTTTTCTATTCTCAAATAAATGTTTTGTTCTGGTTCAGCACAATCCTGTTCATGGGATCATTGCCTCCAAGGTTAACTCCATTTTGGTTCCCTAGAGAGGCATTCTTGAAGGGACCAGCTTTTTACATTGCACGTTGTTTCTGCTGAAAATAATTTTCAGCAGATGGTAAGTGGGAACACTCTCGTGCATATTAAGGTTCCTCCTCCAATGTGTATGATAATAAACGTTAGCCCTGCAGTTCGCTGTCAGTGCCACACACTTTAATATGTCCAGTCTATTTGGCGATAAACCAATTTACAAAATGGTACTTGGGGTAAACATACACATGCCTTTATGATTCGGTTTTTAGAAGAGGGCTATGCTATTTGGTTTAGTCAAGTGCTTGTGAATTCTATTCATGTGTTCCAGAAAAAATTCCGAACATATTTAGCAAATCATGTAAGCCAAAATGAACTATCGAATGCTAGTCAGTTTTATTTTTTTGAATCAAATAATGAACAAAGGCATGCAATGCAATGTGCAATACAAAAGAAAAAACAATCAATTCAGGATTCTGCGGTGGCTTTTGTTGTAATCACACACTAAACTTAGATAGGATTTTGAACTTAAAGTGTGTGTTCCTCTTCGAAAAATACTTTTGCTTATAATTATACAATAACTCAGCCTAATACACCTCAGCCAGTCCACATGTATTTCCACTGCGTGATTTGCATACCTGCTGTGCAGGGGCAGAGGCTGTGCAGTAAAAACACAAATAATGGTGCTCTATTATGGCACAGGTCTAGCCACTGAATTACTGAACACTCAACTATACAGCAAGTAAGAAATACTGTCCACTTACAGGAGTACGAGAACAGTGCAACATGAGTTAGTGACTAAAAAACTCATGCAGCCCCTTTAAGTGCCCGTGGCATCAAAGCTCCCCGTTATCCATTTTAAAATCTTAAGGGGCGGCTCTTGGTTCATTAGCTTTGTGTGGGACTATTGAAAACACCTGTTTAATTTGCCTGTCCACTCATCTCATGCTGGTAGGTCTTCCACCTGCCAAACAATCTGGGCAGTTCAGTCAACACCACGTTGCTGTGCCTCTTCCTTCAGCATCACGGACAGATGTATGTAGGGACACGGGAGATATCTCTGCCCTGCAGACCGCTATTCGCTGAACCCATATTTTATGCCAAAAAGTTGCTTACACTAATACTCCAGTAGGTTAGAAGACGTTTAGAAAACTGACAAGATGACTTAGTTATCTAACTGTTGAAAAGTCAAAGCTCAACAAATGGATGGAAAGTGCTACTTTTCTCTAAAGTACTGTTCGTAGCTTTTAGAGTTGTACATTCACATACTTTTCTTATCTAGTGGTTTAGGTATTGTCTATTTTAGTTATGTCCACTTGTCTGACAAAAGATAATGATCAAAAGATCACAGGTCATGCATTGTTTTAAAACAATGATCATAGCGATCAACGGCTCACATCTTTTAAACCATGATAACATGTCTTATTGGATTTGGGATTAACAAAGGAGTCCGAACATAGGCGGCATACATGGTAGAGATTATATCTAGCTACAGATTCCTTTCCGCAGGCGTCAGACTGAATCTGGAAGATTTTTCATCAGCAGTTTCCCTGGGCGCTGGTAGGTGGTGCTGTGCGGTCCTGTGTGCGTCGTCGGTGCCTGAAATTATGTCTGCGGCACCTACACAGACGCCACCCAGGCGTGCGGACATCAGTTTCTTTTCACGATTTTCCATGCCAGAAGCGAGGGATCATGAAGAACACTGACCACTTGATTGTTGGAGCTCTGGGTGGAAAACAATGGCCCAGTAAGGGAAACAGCCCTGTCCCTAGAAGTCCGTTTGAGAACAAGAAGGATGGGATCTGCAACTAGATGTAGTCTTTACCAGATAAGGCATTACCAAAGGTAAGTAACTTCTCCATTTGACAGAGACTTCTAGCCGCAGATTCCTTGCCTTGGTCTGCAAACCAATTTCAAACAAGGAAGTCCTGCAGTACTGAACAGGCAAAGTGCTCATCTCTATGGACCTGAATATCCCAGCAGTAGTGCTTTGTGAACATGTGCAAAGAGGCCCGCGTCGCTGCCTGGCAGATATCCAGGACTGAAACTCTGTGTGCTAATGAAGTGATCGCAGCTTTGGCTCTGGTGGAATAAGTATGCAAGCCCTCGGGGGTTGCTTTTCAGTCAATGCGTAGCAGATCCTAATGCAAAGTACAACCAATCTGGAAATGGCCCACTTCTGCAAGGCCTGTCCTTTTTTCACTCCTACATACCCCACAAAGTGTTGGTAGTCCACCTGGAACTCTTTTGTTTGATCAAGGTAGAAGGACAATGCTCTTTTTGGGCCCAGATGGTGGAGTTGCTCCTCTTCTTTAGACAGATGGGGAGAAGAGTAAAAAGTAGGCAGGGTAATTGATTTCAAAGAAAGGCAGCTTTTGTGTGAAGCACAGGTTTGTCAGGATAGATGATGTGGTAAGGAGGCTTAGATGACAAGTCCTGAAGCTCACTCACTCTTTGGGCACGTGTAATCGCTACAAGGAAGGCTGTCTAAATTATATACGAGCATGAGAGGACAACTCTGGAGAAGCTCGAAAGGAGCACACAGCGAAAAAGTTGAAATAAGTTTAAGGTCCCACTGAGGCATGACAGATGGGGAAGGGGAAAAGAGATGTTACAAGACCCTTCAGAAGAAAAACGTTACTTACTCAGTAAGGATGTTTGTAGCATGTAGTTCTGTAAACGCACATGCTTAGCATAGGTTCGCCATACGGACTCGCAAGTGTGCACGTTGTATTTCTTCGAAGAAGTCTTTCGAATCACGAGGTATGGTGACTTCTCTTGCTTACAATGCACTTGCTTCTCGACTCAACTGTAAAGCTGTTTTCCTCCTAAACTGGAGGCTAACCTGTGTTGGTTGCATTTGTTTGAAATAAAAGTTCTGAGAACTGCTTGACCCACCTTAGCTTGCTGACGAGCCATAACATCGACACAGTAATGTTTTGTAAATGTGTGCAGTATGGTCCATGTAGGTGCTTTACATATGTCAGCTATGGGTATATTCCCTAAGAACTTCACTCCCTTTTTGCGATTAGTGAGCTTTTAGAGGAATTTGTAGAGTTTGTTTGGCTGTAGCATAACAAGTCTTGATACATTTTACAATTTAACGTGAAATACTTGATTTAGAAAGGGATCTTCCTCTATGTGGGTTAGAGAAGGAAACAAAAAGGAGATATGTTTTCCTAAATGACAGAGTCCTGTCAATACAATATATAAGAGCTCTTTTTACGTCCAGTTTGTGTAGCGCTCTTTCTACAATGGAGTCTGGTTAGGGAAAGAATACTGTAACTCACAGACTGATTTAAGTGGAACTGAAAGACCACTTAATCTACCGGAGCAAGAGGAAACAGAGAGGAGTCACCACTCAATCTCGTGCGAAGGAAAACCAACTTGTAACACTCCGAGCCCAACACTAGATGGCGGACTTATGCAAAGTTTGTATATCTGCAGCTCCACGTCATCGAACATTTAAATATCCAAACTATAAGAAAGTGCCTCTTTTGACGTGGTCACCTCCCCAACACACACATTTTGCCTGGTTTCTGGTGCAATTCTGACTGAAAGTGCACTGGATCCCTGCTAGACAGGTCCCCAGTGCCATATCTCTTTCCCCAAAACTGCAGTCATTTTTACCAATAGGCAAACCTTTAGCTACGACTGTAAATCCTGAGTATATTGTACTCCTGGTACCTTAGGCATGGGGTACTAAAGTAAGGCCCAGGAGGGCTGCAGACCAAACTGTGCCACCTTCAGGGACTCTCTCACTAAGTACACAGAGTGCTGCTTTCGCAGGCTGCGTGTCTTGGTGCAGAACTAAAATGAAAACACACCATGGCACACAGCCTGTGAGCCCTGTCCCCTTTACACTGCATGCAATATTAAGTAAGTCACCCCTCTAGGTCTTCCAGGCCCTAAAGGCAGGGCACATTATATTACATGTGAGGGCATACCTGCATGAGCAGAAATGCCCCAGCTACGTCTTTGTCGATTGTCAGACATAGTAAGTGAACAGTGAAGTCACTTTAAGTACATGTGCTTGACACTGGTCATTATGAGTTACAGAGCTAAACGATGGCTTCACTGACAATAGGAATGTTTGGTATCAAACATCACGTATTAATAAACCCTCACTGAATACAGTGATGGATTTATTAATACATGCACTCAGAGGTCACTGTCACAGTAATGGAGACTCGCAGGCGATTATTATAGTTAATATAGTTTACTAGGTTGGTGTGCTCAATAACAGTTCTACAGTTTGTTTTCCTTTCTCTTTGTTTCTAATTCTCTTTGTTTTTCTTTCTTCTCTGTGGTCATCTTCTTCCTTCTTCTTCTTTCAGGTGGTGACTCAGGAGGCGCATGGGGAAAAAGAAGAACACAAGACCGCTGGTGCACAGGTAAGTATTACTACTGCTCTTTCTCTTACTTTCCCTGGTCTGTCTGGCTCTCCTCTCCTCTCTTTCCTTTCTTATCTTCTCTTTATTTCTCTTACAGGTTCCTTTTCCTCTCTTTTCTTGTACTTCTTTTCCTGTTTTCAGGGTTTCCTTTCTTCCCATTCTCCCTTCCTTTTCTTTGCTATCTCTCCTCCTGCCTTTGCTGTCCCTCTTATCTTGGTTAGGTAAAAGGAGGCTGCCCTCTATGTGGTATTACCTTTCTACTTCCCTGGTACCCTTTTGACAATCTGTATCAAAGTCCACACAAATGAAAAAAAAACGACAGAAATCCTTAACCCGATTCTCCTACTCAAACACGGGCCGCCATACAGCTAGGGTGTTATTACTCCGTTTCACCCAATATCATAAACTTAACTACTCCAAACCACAAATGTAATAACAAAAAAGAAAGAAAAAAAAAGAAAAAAAACAACCATCTTTAAGTGTTTTTTTCCTTCCTCCCACCGCTCCCAATTTTCTCTTTCCCTGTCCTGTTATAGGACCGTAACTGGCAGGTCCACGCTCTCCCCAGAGCGTGGCCTGTCTGCTTGCCTCGCCGCCTCCTGCTTCTCCACCTGGACGTCTAAAAGGTTGTCGGGCAGTCGCCTTCGGTTTTTCCCTCGTCCTGGCGTCTTCTCCTCTGCTCCACTTCACCCTGGGCTCCACCTGCCGGTGCTGTCTCTGCCGTTGTTCTCCCTGGAAGTTAAGGAGGTGGGTTTAAAAACCCCTCCGTGTGCTGCAGTCGTCACCTGATTGGCTGTCGGGAGATGTATCTCTGGGTTACCCACTCCGGACCCGCTGGTGCCCCCGAGGTACTGCTGGGCCGGATCTCCAATGGTAGGCTTGGCACAGGCACCTTAGAGGTGCCCCCTGAAAACCTACCAACTCCTAGCAAGGGCACTGACTGGTCAAAACCAGTGCAGCCCTCTGAGACAGAGTTCAGGCCTCATGAGGGGAGAGCCAATGCTCTTGAGGGCTCAGAACAAAGGCCTGCTGTGGGCAGAGGGGTGACCACCTCTCCCAGGCATGATGGACATTCCAGGGCAGGGAGCTTCAAAGGCCTGCAGCTTTTAAAATGCGACCCAGGCCTCTCCAAATGGTAGAGAAGGCCGCCCCCCAGTTCCTGACCCCACTTTTGGAGGCAGGACTGGTGGGAAAATTAGGAGGAGTGCCCACTTTAAACCAGTACCACCCCTAAGGTGGACAAGCTGAAGTGGACACTACTTTTTAAATTTCTCCATTTTGTGTGGAAGGAATTAGGCCAATAGGGTAAGGATTAGGCCAATAGAGTTAGGGCTTCTTATGGCCAAAGAAAGTGGTCATAAGAAGGGTGTAGTCACCCTAAAGATGAGTAGACCATTGGCTACCACCTGGCACTCCCTGTAACACCCCTAAATTCAGTGTTCAGGTAGCCCTCTTGAACCCTAGAACAGAGATTCCTATCGACCTAAGAACAGCCGGACGCCACAGAAGTCGCAATAGCAGAGAAGACACCAACTGACTCTGCCCCAGCCCTACCTGCGTGTCTGCAGCCCTCAAATAACCTGCCTCCAAAAGACAACTTGTCCTGCAGTCCAGCAATATCCAAAGACTTGGGAGGACTGCTTGCCTTCAATAAGGACCAAGAACTACCGTGAACAGTGGACCTGTCCAAAAGAAACCACCTCTAAAGAAGAAGTTGTCTGCCTGAGGAACTGCGAAACAGCCACTTGGAACCACCTGTGCACCAGATACCCACGGCCCTAGTCCAAGTGGCCCACCGGTCTTGTGTTCTTTTCACCAAGAGTCCACCATGGGCTGAACCTTGTCGGACTCCACAGGGACACCTCTAGCTTCAATCCAAGGACTCCCTCTATCTGCGACATGCCCAGTAAGCTGTTTCTGACACCAAAATACACTGCTGCACCCGGAGCCCCTGGGCCTTGGGGCACTGGACCGTCGGTGTCTCTACAACCACTGGCATCTCTACTTACTTGGGCAGCTGTGGGTTGTCCTCGCCCAGGCTCCTGGCCAGAGCCTGCAGCCTGTTTCTGAACCTGATCTCCTCCATTGGAGAACATTGGGTGCCTGACGGTGTGTTGCCACTCCGCACCCGGCCACCCCTGTGCCGCTGAGGGTGTAAGTTTGTGCTGCCTTGTGGGCCCCATGTGCTTACCTGAACCCCAGGAGACCAACCTATGACACTGCTTGTCTGTGAGCAGTGCATCTTAACTCACCTCCAGTCTCCACTGGTTAACACTGGGCACCAGTCTTAGAATTCAACCTCTGCACACGGCCGCACCTGTGCAGCTGGGGGTGCACTCTTGGGGTTGATTTGAACCTTGCCTGGTGTTGACCTAAAACCCTTAAGACAGGATTTGTAAGTTGTGTTCTTACCTGCAAAACTGCATTCTTGTTTTCCTCCCATAGTTTAACATTGAAGACTCTGAAAACTGCACTGTGTAGGAAGCTGGCTCTGTATATACTATATCAAAATGAGGTATTGTGTGCAGAGAGTCCAGGGGTTTCCCAGAGGCTTGACAGAGGATAAAGTAGATAATACTAATGCTCTCTTTTGGGGTAGTGTGGTCAAGCAGTTAGGCTTATCAGAGGGTAGTGCAAACCATTTGTTGTGTACACACACACACACACACACACACACACACACACACACACACACACACACACACACAGGCAATAAGTGAGGCACCAACTCAATGACTAACCCCAGGCCAATTGTTTTTATATAGCAAAACTTGAGTGTGTTACTTTATTTCTAGAACGACAAGATTCTGATTGAAAGTAAGTAGCAAGCACATGTATCAATACCACTTTGTTTCAATTGGGCAAGTTAAAAGGTTTTCAAGTAAATAGCAATAATCTGTTTAAAAGTTGACAGTGCAATTTTCAAACACAGTTCTGGGGGAAGAAAAGTTAGCACAGTTTTGAGGTAAGTACAATACTTACAGTTCCAGTCACCAGGTATTGGTATGTCCACAGGTTGAGGTTCCAGGTAACCTCAAACACCCACCACCAGCAACATCGGCAGGGTGCAGAGGTCAAAGTTGATGCAAGATTTTAAATGGGCTCCTATGAAGACTGGGGGCACTCGGAATTGGATCTGCCAGCAGGTAAGTATCCGCATCTTCGGAGGGCAGACCTGGGGGGTATAGGAGAGCATAGGGTCCTCTGTGGAGCAGGCAGTCGTCTTGAGGTTTTGAAGAGGTCGCCGGTCCTGCAGGATGCATTGCCTTTTGTAGCAGAGGCTTCAGAAGCTGTAGACAGGCCAGTAGGGCTAGGGCCAAATCAGTTAGTGTCTGAAGTCTTCTCTGATGGAGGTCAGCTTAGCAGTCCTTCTTTCTTCTTATTGTCTTCTTGAGGTTGCAAGAAAACTGATGAGCTAAGTTCAGGGGAGCCCTTCCACCCTGGATTTAGGGGCGTTACAGGGGTCAGAGGGCAGTAGCCAAATGCTAGTGTCCCTGAGGGTGACTACACCCTACCGGTGTCCACTTCCTTTGGGGAGAGGGACACAGTCCTAACCCTATTGGTCCCTGTTCTCCACACCAAGATTGAGGATTCTGCAGAGAGTGGGGCCACTTCAGCTGTGGACACCTTAGGGGTGGTCCTAGCTGAAGTGGTCACTCCTCCCTGTTTTTCCCAATTTTCCTGCCGGACTTGCCAACAAAAGTGGGGCTTTGTCCCGGGGGTGGCCATCCCCACTAGCTGGAGTACTCTGGGGCACTGTAACAGGATGCCTAAGTCTTTGAGGCTCACCACCAGGTGTTACAGTTCCTGCAGGGGGGGGATGTGAAGCACCTCCACCCAGTGCAGGCTTTGTTTCTGGCCTAAGAGAGCACAAAAGCTCTCTCCCCATGAGGTCAGAAACTCGTCTGGAGTCGGCAGGCTGGCACAGACCTTTCAGTCCTACACTAGAAGTTTTGCTAAAATACAGGGGGTATCTCTAAGATACCCTCTCGGTGCATTTTTCAATAAATCCAACACTGGCATCAATGTGGGGTTATTGTGCTGAAAAGTTTGGTACCAAACTTCACAGACTTCAGTGAAGCCATCATGGAGCTGTGAAGTTCGTAATGACGAGCTCCCAGCCCATGTACTCAATAAGGCCACAATGCACTTAAAATAAATATCTAAGAATGGACTTAGACACTGTAGGGGCATATTGCTCATGCAGCTATGCCCTCACCTGTGTTATAGTGCACCCTGCCGTTGGGCTTTAAGACCTGCTAGAGGGGTGGCTTACCTATGCCACAGGCAGTAGTTTGTGGGCATGGCACCCTGATGGGGGTGCCATGTTGACTTTGTCTTTTTCTCCCCACCAGCGCACACAAGCTGCAATGGCAGTGTGCATGTTTTTGGTGAGGGCTCCCCTAGGGTGGTATAATACTTGCTGCAGCCCTCGGGGACCTTTCCCGGCCACAAAATCCTTGGTACCATGGGTACCTTTTTCAAGGGACTTAGCTGTGTGCCAGGGGTGTGTCAATAGAGGAAACAATAGTACAGTTTTGAGAAAGAACACTGGTGCTGGGCCTGGTTAGCAGGATCCCAGCATACTCTCAGTCAAGCCAGCATCAATATAAGGAGAAACAAAAGGGGGAGGGGGTGTAAACATGCCAAAAAGGGGCACTTTCCTACACACTGTCGATTTTTGAAACAGCAAAGTATTTTCCAGTTCCTTACAACAAAGTTCTTTGGTTCAAAGCATATATAAAAGCAACTGTTATTTTTCTAAACTGGTCTCGGATTTATTCTTGAGTGTGTGCCTCATTTATTGCCTC
This sequence comes from Pleurodeles waltl, assembly GCF_031143425.1. Lineage (NCBI taxonomy): Eukaryota > Metazoa > Chordata > Amphibia > Caudata > Salamandridae > Pleurodeles > Pleurodeles waltl. The sequence continues at coordinate 974,312,446 of NC_090440.1, read as the reverse complement.
TGTGAGTACAACAAATGCTTAACATGACTCCTTGATGAGCCTAACTGTTCGCACACACATAGAGGACTAGACCTATCTATATCTGCCTCTGCAAGCCTTTGAGGATCCACTGGACTCGCTGCACAGTGTACTTCATTTTAGTGCATTATATAGAGAGTCTGCTTCCTACACAAACTCTAAAACCTGGGGAGCCAGATTGCAAGATTGAGAGATCTTGGATTTGGATGCTTTACTGCTTCCTGGCTTTGGGTTAGAAGGTCCTGCTGGTGTGGGACTACTGAGCGTTCCAGTAGTATGGTGAACCATGGTTGCCTGGACCATGTGGGAGCCACCAAGATGAGGATCAGAGATGTCTGCCACAGTTTGAAAATCACAAATGGAAACAATGGGAGATGTGGAAAAGCTTAAGCAAATATCTGTTACCAGCCATAGTGCGCTGCCCCTGGACTGTGGGAATCTGGAGGAAAAGTTGGGCATTCTCTGTCCGGTTGAAAAGTTCTATGTCTAGTTGAACCCACTGTTGAAAGAATGGGTTGAGAACATGCAAGTTCAGTTCCCACTTGTTTACTTGCTGTCATCTCCTGCTGAGATTAGCAAACTAACTGTCCACCCCCGGTATGTACTCTGCTAAAAGGTGAATATTGTGTTTGAGAGCTTGCCTCTAGATGCAGGGGTGTGGAATGTATTAAAATATCTACTTGTCCAGGGGACAGGTTGCTTCTCAAATCTACTTGTCCTGTAAAAAGATCTACTTGTCCCTTTGGTGCCATGTAGTGTGACGGCAAATTATGGCAGCAATCTCATTATGTAAGAGCTCTGATAATAGCCCCTCTGATTATGCCAGGGCTACTACCATAGTAGGGCTTGAAATACTTGCAGTTTCAATCCCTACTGTAGCAATTTACTTATTTTGCCACCTTTCTGCAGATCTGCATACTGGGGCTGGAGGAAGCAGTAAGCAATAGTTCCAGGGCTGGAATGCCTTTGAGTCTGCAAACCTACTAACCTGCATGTTTTAAAGATCTTCACCAGCTTCTCTCTAATATTTTCCCATAATAAGAAAGGTTGGACATTTACTCCTGACAATGGCAGAATTAGAACTTCTTCCAGGGTTGGGAAGAAAGTGGCTGGAGGGAAAATGAACTTGCAAATGCTCAATAGATTTTCACATGAGCAAATCTACACATGCGTATTTACCCATGCTAAAATACAGTTCACAAATATTTTATATGGGTACGACATATATCATGGGTGCACTTTTGTGACTTTCTTTAAGAATTTGGGGCCACATGTAGGTAGGTTCAGATTTGCGACCCGCAAATTGCGAGTCAGAGTGACTCGCAATTTGCGAGTCGCAAATCCGAATATAGGATGGTGTCCCTGACACCATCTGTGATTCGCAAGGGCTTCGCAAATGCCCACCTCATGAATAATCATGAGGTGGGTCGCAATTTGCGACCCCCTTGCGAATGGCGGCCCTCACAGGGATGGTGGCCTGCTGCAGACAGCAGACCACCATGTCTGTGACTGCTTTTCAATAAAGCAGTTTTTTTTCGTAATGCAGCCCGTTTTCCTTAAAGGAAAATGAGATGCATTACAAAAACGAAAAATTAAACGTTTTCGTTTCATTTTTTCAGAGCAGGCAGTGGTCCGCAGGACCCTTGCCTGCTCTGAAAAAATGTTTACAGTGACATTCACAATGGGGAAGGGGTCCCATGGGGACCCCTTCCCTTTTGCGAAAGTGTTAGCACCCATTTGAAATGGGTGCAAACTGCGATTGGTTTGCGTTCGCAAAACAATCCTACATTGCACTGCGAGTCGCAAACCCGTTTTGCGATTCGGTAACCAGGTTACCGAATCGCAAAACTGGGTTTGTGCATCGCAATGTGCTTTTTGCACGTCGCAAACAGCGAAAGTCGCTGTTTGCGACATGCAAAAAGCTACCTACATGTGGGTCTTGGTCCCTAATTAGGTCTGGTGTTAACAAAGACATTTTGTTTTTATTAAACTTCTATTTCTCTCTCTTTCGGCTGGCTTTACTGTGAGTGATCGCATTCTGCTCTTCCACAAGGAGCATATTGGCACACAAAGTAGTTTTGTTCAGTGTCAGGAACTACAGTGGCAATCAGTGACGTAACGAAACTGGAGGGTGTCCCTTTGCAAAGAACATGGAGGAGCCCCCTCTCCAGACTCACTCAGGGCAGGTGCTGTGCTGAAGGGGCTCCCCGGAGGGCGGCTGCAGGGCCTTTGTTATGCCACTGGTGGCAACGTGTGCTTTTAGAGTTCAAAAACGTTTTGGGTTTTTTTTTGCCAGTGTTTGTTACAATGTTGAGGGCCTGGTAGCTCCCACAGCAAGAAAGTGTTACAAAAGCCATGTCAAAACAAGACACGCATTGATGAAACTAAAAGACTTATAAAAAAATATGACAGATCAGTTGGCTTTGTCAGTGTTTGTTTATTTTCATGCTTCCCATAATTGTGTTGAAAATGGTTACACTGATTTTCCAATAGAAATATTTTTGGGAAATACTAGCATGCATCAAAACATTTTACTATATGACACTTCATTTGCATCTAATCAGAGAGCATTCTGGGAGCATTATACTTAGCCTCATAGCCTAAACTTTTCAAACATGTGTATACACATTTTATATTTTTTGTACTGGAACCAACGTCAGTAGTGAAGTGTGACCTTAAAATATTTATTTACAGCACTCACCCTAATAATGAAGGCTTTCAAATAATGAACCATAAATACAACTTCGAACAGCATTATCTTTTGGAAACACATTACCTCAACTGCGGAGAGTTCCACTCTCTGTAAACAAGCAGCCAAAGGGTTTGTGCTGCAGAGGGTTGGGCCTACTTGTCCCAAGGACAAAGTAAACATAAAAACTTGTTGCCCTTGACCCCAAACAAGATGTCCCGGGCGTCGGGCGATAGGAATTCAACATCCCTGAGATGATTTGGGCTATTAGAGATAGATGAGTTGACCTGGTGCCCACTGTTTCTGCAGATAATACATGGTAATCATGTCTGCTATGATGAGAACCACTTTGCCCTTGAGGTGAGGAGGGAATTATTTCACTGCTAGATGAAAAGCTAGCAGCTCTAGGTGTTTGATATGAAAATGAGTTTGACTGGGTGTCCAATGTCCCTGCACAATCAAATCCTGTGAAAGTGCCCCCAGCTGGAAAGTGAGGTGTCCACTGTTATAGTTATCTGTGCAACTATGTACAGAAAAGGCCATCCCTTTAGAAGATTGTTGGCGTTCCACCATTGTAGAGTGACAAGCTTGACGGGTAATCAACACTATGTAGAGTGACAAGCTTGACGGGTAATCAACACTAGATCTTCCTGCTGGCCATCCCTTGAGAGCACTGATGTGCTAGGCATTCTTGCAACAGGCACATATTCAGTCTGGCATAAGAAACTATGGCTATGCATTGTAGGAAGCTGGCCCAGGGTGTGATGCACACCTATGGTGTTACACATTATAATGGGTCCAAGCAAACCCCTATTAGTTAGTGTTACAGTGTCTTTACAGACAGGGCTCTCTAGGGTGGCTGTGGTGAGCAGTCAAGACATATCTAGGGCATGTGAAGCACATGCAATACCACAATAGTCACATTGTAACTTATCACACAGGTAAGTACTCAGGAGAAGCATAAATAAGCAAAGACCCTATGGGGGTGAAAAACATACACTAAAAAATGGAATGCGAACGGGTGTCCCCTACCAGAGTGTATGGAGTAGTTAGACACAAGGGCTGGGGGTGAATGGAACCCCAACAGTTAAGTACCTAGAAGATCCCCAGCGGCTGGGTGCAGAGAGGTAAATTACCCATGTAGGAAGCTAGCCTGGTGTGTGGTGGACATCTATCGTGTTGGCACCTTGTACCAGGTCCAGGCGACCCCTGTTAGTGAATGAAGGCAGCGTCTAGGAAGCCAGGGCTCCCTAGAGGTAGTTGTGGACTTATTTAGGAGACATGAAAAGCTTATGCAATACCACATTAGTCACACAGCAACTTATCACACATGAAGAACCACACAGTGTTACAAAAATAAAGGTAGTTTATTATAATAACACAACACGAGGTTACTTATAGGCAGTCCCCCAACTGGAAGTAAGAAATTCATGTGTGCAACCTTCCATGAAAAAAACTGAAGAGGGCAAAAACGCATGGGTTCCAAATGTGGCCCCATGAGTCTTGTGAGTACAATATTAAGATTCCACACAGGGGCTGGTGGAGCTCAAGGTGGAATAATAATTTTAAGACCCTCCCCATAAAGGCTTTAATAACAGGAATCCTAAACAGGGAAGTACGGGGTTTATTTTGGAGGTAAGCAGCTATTGCTGTTAAATGGATTCTAATAGAGGAATATGCAAGGTTTGCATTTTGTAAGTGTAGCAAATAGCAAACAATATCTTGTTACTGATGCCTTAAGTGGGACAATGTTTTTAGGCTGGCAAAAGTAAACAAAACGCTTCCAGTTAGCTGCATAACACTGTCTAGTTGTGGATTTGCTGGCTTCCTTTAGACTATCCATACATTCTGATGGAAGCTATAAGTAACCAAACTCAATGACTTAAGGAGCCAAATCGCCAGGTTGCGTATGCTGGGATTTGGATGTCTGATTTGATCTTTCCTTTGAGTCAACAGGTTGGTATGTTTGTTAGTTTGTGATGTGGTACTACAGATAGGTCCAGTAGTGTGGTATATCAATGTCCACGTGGGAGCTAAGAGTTTTCATGCTGAGTGAGGTTTGTTTCATCTTTTTGATCAGAAATGGAATTAGTGGGAGAAGTGGAAAAGACTAAGCAAATATCCATGACCAATTCATCCATAGAGCATTGCCCTTGGATTAAGGGTGTGGGTACCTGGATGCAAAGCTTTGGCATTTTGTGTTTTCTTTTGGGGCAAAAAGGTCTATTTCTGGTGTGCCCCACATTTGGAAGTATTGCTGAATCACCTGTGGGTAAATCTCCCATTTGTGTACTTGTTGTTGCGTCCTGCTTAAAAGGTTTGCTAGCTGATTGTGTACCCCTGGAATATATTCTACCATTATTTAAATGTGATTGTGAATTGCCCATTTCCAATTGTTTGTGCTAGAAGGGACAATTGTGATGAATGTGTTACCCTTATCTTGTGTGTGATTTGTGTTTGAAATGCTAGCGAGGCTGTTGGGATAAGCTCCTCAAACTATCATTGATGCATCTGCTGTAATTATGGTCTGATGCACTACGTCCTGAAAGGACCGCCCTTTTGATAGGTTGGTAGAAATCCACCATTGCAGAGAGCAGTTAGTCTGGCGGTCCAATAACTCTAGATCCTGCATTTGACCCTGTGTCTGAGACCACTGTTGAAAAAGACACTGCTGTAGTGGTTGCATGTGCAGTCTTGCACTGGGTACTATTGCTATGCATGAAGCCATAATTCCTAATAGTTTCATCACCAACTTTACTGTACAAGTGTGGTTGTATTGTAGTTGAGATAAGAGATTGTGAAATGCTTTTATCCTGACTGGGTTTGGGTATGCTAATCCTGCTGAGTGTTCAGAATTGCTCCCAGATAGGGTTGTATCTGTGATGGCTGCAGGTGAGATTTGTGGTAATTGATTGTGAATCCTAGATTGTGTAGGATGTTCATGGTATAATGAGTATGTTGTTGACAAATTTGAATTGTACTGGCCTTTATAAGCCAGTCGTCTAGATATGGGAAAGCATGTATATGTTGTCTTCTGAAGAATGCTGCAACTACCGCTAAGCATTTGGTGAACACCTTTGGTGCTGTTGTTCCCCCGAATGGTAGCACCTTGAATTGGTAGTGCTTTACTTCAAAACAAATCTTAGAAACTTTCGATGTGCTGGATGGATGGGAATGTGGAAATAAGCATCCTTGAGGTCTAATGCTGTCATGTAATCCTGTTTTTGTAGTAGGGGAATGGTGTTTTGTAGAGTGACTATATGAAAGTGTTCTGAAAGGATGTATAGATTGAGGGGTCTGGGATCTACAATTGGTCTCAGAGTACCATCTTTCTTCGGTATGAGGAAGTATAGTGAATATACTCCAGATCCTTGTTGGGATATAGGCACTATCTCTATGGCTCCTCTGAGTAGTAGTGATTGTACTTCCTTTAATAAAGTGAGATGTTCTGGAGTAAGCCTGTGTGAACGAGGGGGAAGGTTTGGTGGAAATAAAGGTGAGTTCTAAGCAATAGCCATGTTGTATAATTGATGGAACCCATTTATCTGAAGTGATGTTATACCATTGTGGGTAAAAAGTTGCCAGTCTTCCTCCCACAGGCGATGTATACTCTGTGGGGATTTGTAAGAAGTCACTGCTTTGTTAAGGTAGAGAAACCTCTGGGAGCGGCTGGTTTATCTCTTCCTCTATAGCTAGATACTTTATAAGAGCCTCTGAATGAACCTCTGTTATAGAATTATGGCCCTTGTTTTTGTTGTGAGGTGGATGGTTCTGTGGCTGATGGATTGAAACCGCCTCTAAATTGTGGCCTACGAAAAGTGCCTCTAGTGATTGTGGAGTCTAATGCACCCATAGCTTTAGCTGTTTCTGCGTCCTTTTTAAGTTTATCTATTGTGGTATCAACCTATGGCCCAAATAAATGTTGCTTATCGAAAGGCATATTTAACACGCCTTGCTGTTTTTCGGGCTTAAATCCTGAAGCTCTTAGCCATGCATGTCTCCTAATGATTATGCTGGTGCAGACTCCCCTTGCAGCTGTATCAGCTGCATCAGTAGCACATCTAATTGCGTTATTAGAAATCGCCTGCCCTTCTGCGACTATTTGTTGCCCCCTTTTTTGATGTTCCGGTTGAAGATTAAGTAACAAATGTTCCATTAGGTCCCAATGTGCCCTATGATATCTTGCTAGAAGCGCTTGTGAATTTGCAATGCTGAAGTGGCTGGCAGGCTGAGCAGCCACTATTTTACCTGCTGCATCAAAACTTTGCCTTTCTTTGTCTGGAGGAGGAGCATCTCCTGCAGACTGGCTATTGGCTCGCTCTATTGCTGCACTTACTACTATAGAATCAGGTAAAACTTGTGCCCTAAAACTGATCAGAAGGTGCAGGTTTGTATTTTTTATTTTATTTTTTTAAATATATCAACCCTGGGTGTAATAATCCTTGCTTTTACAGGCCCTTTAAAAAATGTCTTCAGCATGTCTAAGCATGCCTGGAAGCATAGGGAGACACTGGTATTCTTTGTGAGTTAACAAATGTTAACGTATTAAACAAAACAATCATCCTCAATAGGATCTATATGTAACTGTACGTTATGATACGCAGCTGCCCTGGGAATAACCAGATTGTAAACAGTGGTATCTTCAGGGGGAGATGGGCCTTGCTGGGTATGAATCTGGGTAATTAGGGAGAATGGGATCTGTGTATATATACCATGGGACTACCTTCTTGAGGATCAGTTAAATCATCCCTATATGGTAATGTAGATGAGGCCTGTGGAAAGAACTGAGTTGAATATGTAGGAGAAGGTGGTGGGGTAGAAGGAAGGGAAGGAGAATGTGGTGGTAAAGTGTAGGAAGTTGGCTCTGTATATACTATCTCAAAGTGAGAGATAGTGTGCACAGACTCCAAGGGTTCCCCTTAGATGCTGATAATGGCAAAATTAGATAATACTAATGCTCTGTTTTATGGTAGTGTGGTCAAAGCAGTAGGCTTATCAGAGGGTAGTGTTAAGCATTTGTTGTACACACACAAGCAATAAATGAGAACACACACTCAAAGACTTAACTACAGGCCAATAGGTTTTTATAGAGAAAAATCTATTTTCTTTATTTTTAGAACCACGAGATTCAAATTTATTTAAGTACATAAATTGTAAGGTACTTCACACAGTTAAGTAGAGAACTTTGATTTAAAACAGTAGTACACACAGTTTTGGTTAAAATGGCAATTAGCGATTTTAAAAGTGAACACAGTACAAAAATCAACAGTTCCTGGGGAGGTAAGTACTGGTTAGTTCTTCAGGTAAGTAAACCACTCACAAGTTCTGTCTCCTGGGCATAGGCAGCCCACCATTGGGGGTTAAAGGCAACCCCAAGCCACAGCACCAGCAACACAAGGCCGGTCAGGTGCAGAGGTCAAAGGAGGGCCCAAACAACATAGGCGCCTATGGAGAACAGGGGTGCTCCGGTTCCAGTCTGCTAGCAGGTAAGTACCTGCATCCTCGGGGAGCATACCAGGGGGGTTTTGTAGAGCACTGGGGAGCAAACACACAAGCACACAAAAACACTCCCTCAGCGGCACAGGGGCAGCCGGGTGCAGTGTGCAAAGTAAGTGTCGGGTTTGCTGTAGAAAACAATGGAGGGACCCGGGGTCACTGGCGATGCAGGCAGGGCACAGGGGGGCTTCTCAGGCCAGCCACCGACTGGGCTAAGATGAGGGCCACCTGCTGGTTACTCCTGCACTGGTAGGTGGTTCCTCTCGGTCCTGGGGGCAGCGAGTGCAGTGCTTCGTCCAAGCATCGGGTTCCTTTGTTATCAGGCTGTCGCGGTCAGGGGGAGCCTCTGGATCCTCTCTGCAGGCATCGCTGTGGGGGTGCAGGGAGGTCGACTCAGGGTGTCCACGTCATTGGAGTCACCTGGGAGTCCTCTTTGCAAAGTTGGTTTCTCCAAACTCGAGCCGGTGCCGTCGGTAGCAGAGTGTGAAGACTCATGCTTCTGGCGGGAAGTTGGAGTCTCTTTAAAGTTGTTTTTTTTAAACAGAGCCGCTGTTCTCTGGAGGTTCTTGGTCTTTTAGGTGCAGGGCAGTGCTTTGAGTCCTCAGAGGTTGTTGGTCCCGCTGGGTGCGTCGCTGTGCAGGTTCATTGAGTCTGGAGACAGGCCGGTAGGGCTCGGTCCAAGTCAGTTGTCTCCGTCGTCTCTGCAGGGCTTTCAGGTCAGCAGTCCTTCTTCTTGTTGTAGGTTGCAGGAATCTGATTTCCTGGGTTCAGGGTCACCCCTAAATACTCAATTGAGGAGTGGGTTAGGTCTGGGGGGCAGTAGCCAATTGCTACTGTCCTGGAGGATGGCTACACCCTCTTTATGCCTCCTCCCTCAGGGGAGGGGGGCACATCTCTATCCCTATTGGGAGAATCCTCCAAAACCAAGATGGAGGATATCTTAAGGCAGGGGTAAACTCAGCTCAGGACACCTTAGGGGCTGTTCCTGACTGGTGGGTGACTCATACTTGTTTCTCTCATTATCTCCTCCGGACTTGCCGCCAAAAGTCGGGGCTGTGTCCGGAGGGACCGGCATCTCCAGTAGCTGGGATGCCCTGGGGCACTGTAACAACAGGCATGAGCCTTTGAGGCTTACCACCAGGTGTTACTGTTCCTGCAGTGAGAGGTGAGAAGCACCTCCACCCAGGGAGGGCTTTGTTTCTGGTCACCGAGTGACAAAGGCATTCACCCCATGTGACCAGAAACCCGTCTGGTTGTGTCAGGAACTGGTCAGCCTAGCACTGGTGTTTGGACTGGTACACAGGGGGCATCTCTAAGATGCCCTCTGTGTGCATTTTTCAATAAATCCCACACTGGCATCAGTGTGGATTTATTGTGCTGAGAAGTTTAATACCAAACTTCCCAGATTTCAGTTTAGACATTATGGAACAGTGGAGTTCATAACTGACAGACTCCCAGACCATATACTCTTTATGGCTACCCTGCACTTACAATGTTTAAGGTTTGGCTTAGACACTGTAGGGGCATAGTGCTCATGCTACTATGCCCTCACCTGTGGTATAGTGCAAGCTGCCTTAGGGCTGTAAGGCCTGCCAGAGGGGAGACTTAGCTATGCCACAGGCAGTGGGTTATGGGCGTGGTACAAGAGGGGGGTGTCATGTCGACTTAGTCATTTTCTCCCCACCAGCACACACAAGCTGTGAGGCAGTGTGCATGTACTGAGTGAGGGGTACCCAGGGTGGCATAATACATGCTGCAGCCCTTAGGGACCCTTCCCTGGCCACAGGGCCCTTATTACAAGGGACTTATCTGTGCCAGGGCTGTGCCAATTGTGGGAACAAATGTACAGTTTAGGGAAATAACACTGGTGCCTGGTTAGCAGGATCCCAGCACACTTTCAATCATAACTAGCAACAAAAAAAGGCAAAAAGTTAGGAGGTAACCATGCCAAGGGAGGCATTTCCCTACATGAAGGCTGAGGTTGTTGCGTCGCCTTTTGTTTCTCCTTCTGTTTAAGGACTTTGAAAGGTGGAGGCCCAGTGTCCAAGGTCTCTTGAAAAGTCAGTTTTCTTTTAACTGTTGGAGGAGGAGAGGCTATGATCGTTCCTGTTTCTTTGTGTATATGAAGTTTTCGCTTTTTAGAGTCCATAGCCTTTAAAATAGGCTGCATTTCCGATGACTCCTCAGTAGCTGGATAGTGTTTAGTACTGGCAGCTTACGATTCTGAAGGTTAGGATACGGAATGCTTGGCTCGAACCAAAAATGTCAGCTGAGAAAGTGCTGTTAATTTTTTCAGCTGAGGTGGAAAAGTCTGTTTGGTATATAATGAAAGCACTTTGGTCTTTTGTTTTGGTGCCTAACCCGAGGGCTGGTCATCTGAAGGCAATTTTCGGGTCCGACCATGGCCCGAAGGCAGCGAGGACCGAAGACCAATGCAGGAGACTTTTTAATAGTCTTTGTTAGGTGTGACAGGGCTGGTGTACTTGCGTACTGCACTGGTGGTATGGATTGGCTGTCGACAGCGGAGCCTCGATCCGAATCTGCAATGGATACGGCTACACGCTGTCCTACTCCTTTTTGCGCGTGTTCATATCTGAAGATGTCTGGTGTGTGTTCAGACGACTTAGACGCCATGTCTATTAGACGCGCCTTTGGTCCCAAAGAGTCTTTTTGGATCTAAATGATCTACAAGCTTTGCCGTTTTCTTCTCTGTGTTCTGGAGACAGGCAGAGAGTACACATTAAATGCTGATCGGTGTAGGGAAAATTGGCGTGACACCGAGGACAGAACCGAAATGGAGTCCGTTCCATCAGCCTAATATCGTTCGACTACGACGTGTCGAAGTAGGCCCCGAAAGAGGAGGTCGCCCCTAAGGGCTTGTAATCAACCCCAACGACTGCAATCGGATCGACTATAAGAGTGGAAAAAATGTGACTGAAACTATACCGATGTGTACAAAAAGTTAGAGGAAAGTTCAGAAGATACCGAACCGAGATGTACCGGGGCGAGAGGGAACACGTTCGAACCCGACAGCAGAGTGTTACAAGTTTTTTTTCTTCGAAGAAGTGTTTTTGAGTCACGGGATCGATTGACTCCTCCTCTTTGGTTCCACTGCACATAGGTATCGACTCCGTTGTTAGATTGTTTTCCCGCAGAGGGTAAAGGAAGGAGTGATTGAGTATATAGGTATAAAGTAAGAGATGTCCATGCTAATGTAAATGTATATACATATTTACAAATGTTTGTAACTTAAACAACTACAGGCTCCCGGGGAGGAGGGAGGGTGCATGTTAATCTGCAGCAGAACATGCCCCGAACAGATGAACACTGGGTAAGTGACATTTTACGCTCAATGGCATGTGTAGCTGCAGATACACATGCTGTGCATAGACTACAAAGCAGTTTGTCCTCCTATAAAGTAGCGGTGGTCAGACTGTAGGAGTTGAAGTTGTTTGAAATAATGTTCTTAGTACAGCTTGACCTACTGTGGCTTGTTGTCTTGATAATACGTCTACACAGTAGTGTTTGGTGAATGTATGTGGTGTTGACCATGTAGCTGCTTTACTTTTTACAGCTATTGGTATATTCCCTAAAAAAGTCATTGTTGCACCTTTTTTTTGTGTAGAATGTGCTTTGGGAGTAACTAAAAGCTGTATTTTTGCTTTGATATAGCATGTTTGGAGGCACCTTACAATCCAACTTGCTAAACCTTGTTTTGATATAGGATTGCCTGTATGTGGTTTTTGGAAAGCTACAAATAGTTGTTTAGTCTTTCTGAATGGTTTAGTTCTGTCTATATAGTACATTAAAGCTATTTTGATGTTTAATGTATATAGAGCTCTTTCTGCCACATAATCTGGCTCTGGGGAGAAGACTGGCAATTCCACTGTTTGATTTATATGAAATGGCGATACAACTTTTGGTAGAAATTTTGGATTTGTTCTTAGTACAACTTTATGTTTGTGCACTTGGAAGAATTGTTCCTCAAGAGTAAAGGCTTGGATTTCACTTACTCTTCTTAAAGAAGTAATTGCCACTAGGAAGGCAACTTTCCATGTTAGAAATTGAATTTGACACAAGTGCATAGGCTCATATGGTGGTCCCATAAGTCGTGTGAGCACTATATTGAGATTCCAAGAAGGAACTGGTGATGTTCTGGGTGGAATGATGCGTTTTAAGCCTTCCATGAAAGCTTTAATGACAGGAACACTAAATAAAGAACTATGTTGTATATTTTGTAAATATGCTGAAATTGCAGCAAGATGTATTTTTATTGAAGAAAATGCTAAATTAGATTTTTGTAATTGAAGTAAATAACATACAATATGTTTGTGTTGACGCTGTAAGAGGGTCTATATTTTTGGATCGACAGTAATATACAAATCTTTTCCATTTGTTTGCATAGCACTGTCTAGCTGTGGGTTTTCTTGCTTGCTTAATAACTTCCATACATTCTGATGGGAGTTGTAAATATCCAAACTCTATGACCTCAGGAGCCAAATTGCTAGATTGAGTGTGTTGGGATTTGGATGCCTGATTTGACCTCTGTTTTGTGTGAAGAGATCTGGCCTGGATGGGAATTTGGAGTGCGGTACTACCGGTAGGCCTAATAATGCTGTGTACCACGGTTGAAGTGCCCATGTTGGTGCTATGAGAATCATGTTGAGTGAAGTTTGATGCAACTTGTTGACTAGAAACGGAAGGAGTGGGAGAGGGGGAAAAGCTTATGCAAATATCCCTGACCAATTGATCCATAGAACATTGCCCTTGGATAGGGGATGTGGGTGTCTGGATGTGAAGTTTAGCATTTTGTGTTTTCGCTTGTTGTGAACAGGTCTACGTTTTTTGTTCCCCACTTTTGAAAGTATTTTTGAAGTACTTGAGGATGAATCTCCCATTTGTGAGTTTGTTGGATATTTCTGCTGAGGATATCTGCCAACTGATTGTCTATCCCTGGAATGTATTGTGCCAATAGGTGAATTTGGTTGTGGATTGCCCATTTCCAAATCTTGTGGGCTAGAAGGGACAATTGGGATGAATGTGTCCCTCCCTGTTTGTTGAGATAATACATGGCTGTCATGTTGTCTGTTTTGATAAGAACATTATTTTGTGCAAGAAGAGGTTGAAAAGCTTTGAGTGCTAGAAAGACAGCTAATAACTCATTGATGCATCTGTTGCAATTATTGTCTGAGGTACAGGGTCTTGAAATGGCCTCCCTTTGTTTAGATTTGTGGAATTCCATCACTGAAGGGAGCTATATGCTTGGCGGTCTATCAACACTATATCTTGGAGTTGACCGTGTGCCTGTGACCATTGTTGTGCAAGGCACTGTTGTAAGGGCTGCATGTTTAGTCTTGCGTGTGGAACGATTGCAATGCAGGATGCCATCATTCCTAGAATTTTCATGACAAATCTGACAGTGTATTGTTGATTTGGTTGTATTTGTGGGATTGGATTTTGGAAAGCTTGTATCCTTTGTGTATTTGGATATGCTAGAGCTTGTTGAGTATTTAGTACTGCACCCAAATACGGTTGTATTTGTGCTGGTTGAAGGTGTGGTTTTTGGTAGTTTATTAAGAAACCTAGTGTGTGTAAGGTTTGTATTACATAATGATTTTGGCGTTGTGTATGACTGCTTGATTTTATTAGCCAATCGTCTAGATATGGAAAGACATTTATATGTTGTCTTCTTAGGTAGGCTGCTACTACTGCCACGCACTTTGTGAATACCCTGGGCGCTGTTGTTATTCCAAGGGGTAACACTTTGAATTGGTAATGTTTCCCTGAATGACAAACCTGAGGTATTTTCTGTGTGCAAGATGGATGGGTATGTGAAAATACGCATCCTTGAGGTCTAAGGCTGTTGTCAAATCATGTTTTTGTAGTAGTGGGATGACATCCCGTAAAGATTTAGGGGCCTGAGGTCTAATCTTGTTGGCTGAGGGTGCCATCTCTTTTGGGAATTAGAAAGTATAGTGAATAAACTCCTGTTCCTATCTGGGACTGTGGAACCAATTCTATTGCTTGTTTGAGTAATAGAGATTGGACCTCTTTTTGTAACAGAATTGTGTTTCTGTGGATAGTTTGTGTAACGTTGGTGGAATATTTGGAGGAGTGTTTACCAATTCTAGGCAATAGCCATTGCGGATAATTGATAGCACCCAGTTGTCTGTGTTAATATTTTGCCAGTTTGTGTGGAACTGTTGTAGTCTTCCCCCCACAGGAGAGGTGTGGCGTGGAAGGGAATGAGGGAAGTCACGGTTTTGGGTGCTGTGCAGGCTGCTTAGAATTATGGAATTTTCCTCTGTTCTTGGAGTATCGTCCTCTATATGTGCCTCTAAAACTACCACGTTGGTACAGTGGTTGGTAGGCTGGCTTTGTCTAAGAGGTTGATGCCTCTGGGGGCTGTGTTCTGAAACCACCTCGAAATGAAAATGTCACTTACCCAGTGTACATCTGTTCGTGGCATCAGTCGCTGAGATTCACATGGTATGCATGAGCTCGCCATCTGGTGTTGGGTCGGAGTGTTACAAGTTGTTTTTCTTCGAAGAAGTGTTTTCGAGTCACGGGACCGAGTGACTCCTCCTTCTGTGCTCATTGCGCATGGGCGTCGACTCCATCTTCGATTGTTTTCCCCGCAGAGGGTGAGGTAGGAGTTGTACTATAGTAATAGTGCCCGCGCAATGAAAAATGTAAGTATGTACCTATTAAAGGATTAAGTAATATATATACAAATGTACAAAATTGAAGGTAACTTCTGAACTGCTACAGGCTTCCGGGGAGGTGGGTGGGTCCATGTGAATCTCAGCGACTGATGCCACGAACAGATGTACACTGGGTAAGTGACATTTTCAGTTCGATGGCATCTGTCGCTGTAGATACACATGGTATGCATAGACTAGTAAGCAGTTAGTTCCCCATAAGCGGTGGTTTAGCCTGTAGGAGTAGAAGTTGTCTGAAATAGAGTTCTTAATACAGCTTGACCTACTGTAGCTTGTTGTGCGGATAGCACATCTATACAGTAGTGTTTGGTGAATGTGTGAGGCGTAGACCAAGTGGCTGCCTTACATATTTCCTGCATTGGGATGTTTCCTAAAAAGGCCATTGAAGCACCTTTTTTCCTTGTTGAATGTGCCCTGGGAGTAATGGGCAGTTGTCTTTTTGCTTTAAGGTAGCAGATTTGGATGCATTTAACTATCCATCTGGCTATACCTTGTTTTGATATTGGGTTACCTGCATGAGGTTTTTGGAATGCAATAAATAGCTGTTTAGTTTTTCTGATGTTCTTTGTTCTGTCAATGTAGTACATTAATGCTCTTTTGACATCTAATGTATGTAGTGCTCTTTCAGCCACAGAATCTGGCTGTGGGAAAAATACTGGTAGTTCTACCGTTTGATTTAGATGGAATGGTGAAATAACTTTTGGTAAAAATTTTGGATTAGGTCGTAGGACGACCTTATTTTTATGTATTTGTATAAAAGGCTCTTGTGTTGTGAACGCTTGAATTTCACTTACTCTTCTTAGAGATGTAATGGCGATGAGAAAGGCAACTTTCCAGGTTAGGAATTGTATTCCGCAAGAGTGCATGGGTTCGAAAGGTGGGCCCATGAGTCTTGTTAGAACCACGTTTAGGTTCCATGAAGGAACAGGTGGTGTTCTTGGTGGTATAATTCTTTTAAGCCCTTCTATAAATGCTTTGATAACTGGTATCCTATACAAGGAAGTTGAATAGGTAGTTTGCAGGTATGCAGATATTGCTGCAAGGTGTATTTTAATAGAAGAGAAGGCTAGCTTTGCTTTTTGTAAATGGAGCAAGTAATTTACTATATGTTTTAGAGTTGCATCTAGCGGTTGTATCTGATTATGATGGCAGTACCAAACAAATCTTTTCCACTTACTTGCGTAGCAGTGTCTAGTGGATGGCCTTCTGGCCTGCTTTATGACTTCCATACACTCTTGGCTAAGTTGTAAGTGTCCGAATTCTAGGATTTCAGGAGCCAGATTGCTAGATTCAGCGATGCTGGGTCCGGGTGTCTGATCTGTTGGTTGTGTTGCGTTAACAGATCTGGTTTGTTGGGCAGTTTGATGTGTGGTACTACAGACAGATCTAGCAGTGTTGTGTACCAGGGTTGTCTTGCCCAAGTTGGTGCTATTAAAATGAGTTTGAGTTTGTTTTGACTCAATTTGTTTACTAGGTAAGGAAGGAGAGGGAGAGGAGGAAAAGCGTAAGCAAATATTCCTGACCAGTTCATCCATAGGGCATTGCCTTGGGATTGCTTGTGTGGGTATCTGGACGCGAAGTTTTGGCATTTTGCGTTCTCTTTTGTTGCAAATAAGTCTATTTGTGGTGTTCCCCAGAGTGTGAAGTAGGTGTACAGAATCTGTGGGTGGATTTCCCATTCGTGGACTTGCTGGTGATCTCGAGAGAGATTGTCTGCCAGCTGATTCTGGATCCCCGGAATAAACTGTGCTATTAGACCAATCTGATGGTGGATTGCCCACTTCCATATTTTTTGAGCTAACAAGCTTAACTGCGTTGAATGTGTTCCTCCTTGTTTGTTTAGATAATACATCGTTGTCATGTTGTCTGTTTTGACAAGGATGTATTTGTGGGTTATGATTGGTTGGAAAGCTTTTAGTGCTTGAAAAACTGCTAATAATTCTAGATGATTTATATGCAGTTTTGTTTGATGTATGTTCCATTGTCCTCTTATGTTGTGTTGATTGAGATGTGCTCCCCACCCTGTCATGGAAGCATCTGTTGTTATTACGTACTCTGGCACTGGGTCTTGGAAAGGCCGCCCTATGTTTAAATTTATACTGTTCCACCATAGAAGCGAGAGGTAAGTTTGGCGGTCTAGCAACACCAGATCTAGAAGGTGACCCTGTGCTTGAGACCACTGTGAGGCTAGGCACTGTTGTAAGGGCCTCATGTGCAGTCTTGCGTTTGGGACAATGGCTATGCATGAGGACATCATGCCTAGGAGCTGTAGTATTGTTCTTGCTTGTATTGTTTGGTTTGGAGACATGTGTTGAATGACCCTGTTGAAATTGTGGATCCTTTGTGGAGTTGGCGTTGCTACTCCTTTTGTCGTGTCTATTATGGCTCCTAGATATTGCTGTACTTTGCTTGGCAGAATGTTTGATTTTGCAAAGTTGACGGTGAACCCTAGTTTGTAGAGGGTTTGTATGACTTGATTTGTGTGGTTTGAGCATTGTGTGAGCGAACTGGTTTTGATTAGCCAGTCGTCTAGATACGGGAACACATGTATTTGCTGCCTTCTGATGTGTGCAGCGACTACTGCTAGGCATTTTGTGAATACTCTTGGAGCGGTTGTTAAACCAAAAGGCAATACTTTGAATTGGTAATGTATTCCTTTGAATACAAACCTTAGATATTTCCTGTGTGATTGATGTATTGGTATATGGAAATATGCGTCCTTGAGGTCTAGGGTTGTCATGTAGTTGTGTTTTTTGAGCAATGGTAACACTTCTTGTAGTGTGACCATGTGAAAGTGGTCTGATTTGATGAATGTGTTTACTACTCTGAGGTCTAGAATTGGTCTCAGTGTTTCGTCCTTTTTTGGTATCAAGAAGTACAGTGAATAAACTCCTGTGTTTATTTGTGTGCTTGGTACTAATTCTATTGCATTTTTTTGCAGTAGTGCTTGAACTTCTATCTCTAGAAGCTGTGAATGGTATTTTGTTAAATTTTGTGATTTTGGTGGTATGTCTGGAGGGAATTGCAGGAATTCTATGCAATAACCATGCTGGATAATTGCTAGGACCCATGTGTCTGTAGTTATTTTGTCCCATGCTTCGTAATATTGACGTATCCTCCCCCCCACTGGTGTTGTGTGGGAGGGGTGTGTGACATGTGAGTCACTGCTTGTTGGTAGTGGTTTTGGGGCTTTGAAATCTTCCCCTATTCCTAGGGAATTGCCCCCCTCTATACTGGCCCCGAAAACCTCCCCTGTACTGTCCCTGGTAGGTGGGCGGTGCGGACTGTGAGGTGCTAGCTTGTGTGGCCTGACCCCGAAACCCTCCTCTAAAAGGTGTTTTGCGGAAGGTGTTATAAGATCCTCTGCTCTGCGGGGAATAGAGTGCGCCCATGGCCTTGGCAGTGTCAGTGTCCTTCTTGAGCTTTTCTATGGCTGTGTCGACCTCCGGACCGAACAGAAGTTTTTCGTTTACTGGCATGTTAAGCACTGCCTGCTGAATTTCTGGCTTGAATCCAGACGTTCTGAGCCATGCGTGCCTACGGATGGTAACCGACGTATTAATGGTTCTTGCGGCCGTGTCTGCTGCATCCATGGAGGAGCGTATTTGATTGTTGGAAATGTTTTGACCCTCCTCAACAACCTGTTTTGCTCTTTTTTGCAGATCTTTTGGGAGATGTTCAATGAGATGCTGCATCTCATCCCAGTGGGCTCTGTCGTATCGCGCTAGCAGCGCTTGTGAATTTGCGATGCGCCACTGGTTTGCTGCTTGGACAGCAACCCTCTTCCCGGCTGCATCGAACTTCCTACTTTCTTTATCTGGGGGAGGTGCATCCCCAGAAGTGTGTGAATTTGCCCGTTTTCTGGCAGCCCCTACCACCACAGAATCTGGTGGCAGCTGAGAGGTGATGAATACAGGGTCCGTAGGAGGCGCCTTATACTTTTTGTCCACCCTAGGCGTCACTGCCCTACTTTTAACTGGCTCCTTGAAAATGTCCTTTGCATGGCGTAGCATGCCTGGGAGCATCGGCAGGCTTTGGTAGGAGCTGTGGGTTGAAGAGAGGGTGTTAAATAAAAAATCATCCTCTACTTGTTCCGAGTGTAGTTCCACATTATGGAATAGTGCTGCTCTAGCCACCACTTGTGAGTAGGCTGTGCTGTCTTCCGGTGGTGATGGCCTAGTTGGGTATGTGTCTGGGCTGTTATCAGACACTGGTGCGTCGTACAAGTCCCACGCATCCTGATCTTGGTCATCGTGGCTCATGGCGGTGTGAGCTGGCGAATGTGACGGGGTGTAAGTTGGCGAAGCCGGAGTTACAGGTGGAGGCGAGGGAGGAGGTGTTACCTTTTGTGCTGTTTGTTGCTGAGGAGTAAACTGAAGCGTTCTCTTTCGTTTGACAGGTGGAAGGGTACTGATCTTCCCAGTCCCCTGCTGAATAAAGATACGCTTTTGCGTGTGATCCACGTCAGTGGATTGCAGTTCTTGTTCAAATCTATGTTTCTTCATTTGAGAAGACATAGAATGCTCTTCAGTATAGGAGCCAGAAACAGGGTCTGATGTCGCTTTTTTCGGCTCCGAAAACCCTGTCGATTGTTTTTTCGGCTCCGAGGTAACCTTCCTCTTTTTCTGTGCCGAAAATTCTTGGCCTCTATGGTCTTCGGCGCCACTGTCTCGGCGTCGATCCGTGTCGACACCGAACTCTCGGTGTCGATGCTTCTGTTTAGCACTCTCTCGGTCTCGAGGAGGCTGCGTGCCGGTGTCTCGACCGGAGTCGGACGATCTCGACACTGAATGGGCCTTTTTCGGTGCCGATTGTTGGTCACCGAGAATTTGGGTGGAGCCATGGCCGGTTGGCAGTGGCGTCCCCTGGGCCTTCTTTCCTTTTTTAAGGTTTGATCTCGACGTCTTACTCACAGTTCTTGTAGAGTGTAGCTCGTCGGAGTCTGAATCCTGGATGGAAAAGGATTCCTCCTGTTCCTCTTCTGTCTCGAACTGTCGACGCTCTTTTGGCGTGGACGCCATCTGCAGTCTTCTCGCTCGACGGTCGCGCAGAGTTTTTCGGGACCGGAACGCCCGACAGGCCTCACAGGATTCTTCGCTGTGCTCGGGTGACAGGCACAGATTACAGACCGAGTGTAGGTCCGTATAAGGATATTTGTTGTGGCATTCGGGGCAGAATCGAAACGGGGTCCGTTCCATCGGCGTTGTCCTCCACGCGGTCGGGCCGACTAGGCCCCGACGGGGTGCCGAAATCTACCCCGAAGGGCACCGAAGCGCTTCGATGTTCAACGCGTCGTCGTATGTGTCTATCTCTAACCGGATCGCAACGATACCGTCGAAAATCTTCCGTTTTCAGCTATCTTTCCGTTCCGAAACTCGGAGCGACAGGAACACGTCCGAACCCGATGGCGGAAAGAAAACAATCGAAGATGGAGTCGACGCCCATGCGCAATGAGCACAGAAGGAGGAGTCACTCGGTCCCGTGACTCGAAAACACTTCTTCGAAGAAAAACAACTTGTAACACTCCGACCCAACACCAGATGGCGAGCTCATGCATACCATGTGTATCTACAGCGACAGATGCCATCGAACTTGAGGTTTACGTAATGACCCCCTATATGGTGCAGAGTAGAGTGCACCCATTGCTTTTGCTGTGTCCGAGTCGGTTCGGGATGTTTCAATCGCTGTGTCTACCTATGGCCCAAAAATATGTTTTTTTGTCGAAAGGCATATTCAACGCTGTATTTCTGGTTTGAATCCAGAAGATCGGAACCAAGCATGTCTATGTATAGTGAATGTTGTGTTGACCTCCTAGCAGCGGTATCTGCTGCATCTACGGCAGTTCTTATCTGGTTGTTTGTAATGGCTTGCCCTTCATCCACTACATGTTGTGCCCTCTTTTGGTGCTCTTTGGGGAGATGCTGTATTATATCCTGCATCTCGTCCCAATGGGCTCTGTCATAACGAGCTAAAAATGCTTGCGAGTTGGCTATCCTCCACTGATTCGCTGCCTGGGACGCAACTCTTTTCACCACAGCATCACATTTCCTGTTTTCTTTATCAGGAGGGGGTGCATCTCCTGAGGACTGACTATTTGCCCTCTTCCTGGCAGCGCTAACTACAACAGAATCAGGTGGTACCTGATGGGTGATATAATCGGGGTCAGAGGGTGCAGGTTTGTATTTCTTCTCTATTCTAGGAGTTATAATGCGTGCCTTTACTGGTTCGTTTAAAGATCTGATCTGCATGTTTCACCATGCCTGGGAGCATTGGGAGCCATTGGTACCTAGAATGAGTTGAGGATAATGTGTTGAATAAGAAATCCTCTTCTAGTGGCTCTGTATGCATGGTAACCCCATGATATGCTGCAGCCCTAGATATGTCCTGGTTATAGACAGTACTATCCTCAGGTGGTGATGGTTTAGAGGGGTAGCTGTCTGGATCATTACTTGGAATGGGATCAGGGTCATAAAGATCCCATGGATCAACAGTGTTGTGCTGTGAGTCATATGAATGAGTGGGCAAATGCATTGGTGTAGGGCTGGTGAGATGAGAGGTAGGTAGGTGGGGAGAATGAGGAGGAGAAGACTGAGGAGGGGGTGGTTTCTCCTTCTGTTTTTTCACTTTAACTGGAGGCTGCATAGTGTCCAATTCCTCCTGAAAAGCTAGCTTCCTCTTTGTTTTTAAAGGAGGTGCTGTAAGAATTCTCCCAGTTTATTTATGGATGTGGATCCTGGATTGCCTTTCATCCATAATTTCGAGAATTGGCTCTACCTCTAACTCCTCTTCAGGCGAGGTAGACTAATGCACAGCATGTGTATCTGCAGCTACACATGCCATCGAACATATATGGAAAATGTCACTTACCCAGTGTACATCTGTTCGTGGCATGAGGTGCTGCAGATTCACATGCAGTGCATTATCCTGCCATCTAGTGTTGGGTTCGGAGTGTTACAAGTTGTTTTTCTTCGAAGAAGTCTTTTCGAGTCACGAGACCGAGTGACTTCTCCCTTTCGGCTCCATTGCGCATGGGCGTGGACTCCATCTTAGATTGTTTTCCCCGCAGAGGGTGAGGTAGGAGTTGTGAGTATAGTAGATGTGCCCATGCAATGGAGTAGTTATGTATGAACTTAATGTGCATTAAAAGAATATTTATTTACATATTTACAATTTTCATTCAACTAAAAAACGGCTACAGGCTACCGGGGAGGTGGGAGGGCGCATGTGAATCTGCAACGTCTCATGCCACGAACAGATGTACACTGGGTAAGTGACATTTTCCGTTCGGTGGCATGTGTAGCTGCAGATGCACATGCTGTGCATAGACTACCAAGCAGTAATCTCCCCAAAAAGCGGTGGTTCAGCCTGTAGGAGTTGAAGTTGTCTGAAATAATGTTCTTAATACAGCCTGTCCTACTGTGGCTTGTTGCGTTGCTAACACATCTACACAGTAGTGCTTAGTAAATGTATAAGGCGTAGACCAGGTGGCTGCCTTACAAATTTCTGTCATAGGTATATTCCCAAGAAAAGCCATTGTGGCGCCTTTTTTCCTAGTGGAATGTGCTCTTGGTGTAATAGGTAATTCTCTTTTTGCTTTAATATAGCAAGTTTGAATACATTTAACTATCCATCTGGCGATGCCTTGTTTGGATATAGGATTACCTGCATTAAGTTTTTGGAAGGCTACAAACAATTGTTTTGTTTTCCGAAATTGTTTCGTTCTGTCAATCTAATACATTAGTGCTCTTTTTATGTCTAATGTATGCAAGGCTCTTTCGGCTACTGAGTCTGGTTGCGGAAAGAAGACTGGGAGCTCCACAGTTTGGTTTAGGTGGAATGGTGATATGACCTTTGGTAAGAATTTTGGATTTGTACGGCGAACCACTTTATGATTATATATTTGTATAAAGGGTTCTTGTATAGTAAATGCTTGTATTTCACTTACTCTTCTAAGTGATGTGATAGCTATTAGAAAGGCTACTTTCCAAGTCAGATACAGCATTTCACAAGAATGCATGGGTTCGAATGGGGGGCCCATGGAGTCGTGTTAATACAATATTAAGGTTCCATGAAGGTACTGGTGGTGTCCTTGGGGGTATGATTCTTTTTAGTCCCTCCATAAATGCTTTAATGACTGGGATTCTAAAAAGTGATGTTGTATGTGTAATCTGCAGATAGGCAGATATTGCAGTGAGATGGATTTTAATGGAAGAGAATGCTAGATTAGACTTTTGTAAGTGTAATAAGTAGCTTACAATGTCCTTTGTGGAGGCATGTAGTGGTTGAATTTGATTAGTGTGGCAGTAGCAAACAAATCTTTTCCATTTGTTTGCGTAACAATGTCTTGTTGTAGGTTTTCTCGCGTGTTTAATGACTTCCATACAATCTTGTGTAAGATTTAAGTGTCCGAATTCTAAGACTTCAGGAGCCAGATTGCTTGATTGAGCGATGCTGGATTCGGGTGTCTGATCTGTTGTTTGTGTTGTGTTAACAGATCTGGTCTGTTTGGTAGTTTGATGTGGGGTACTACTGATAAGTCCAACAGTGTTGTGTACCACGGTTGGCGAGCCCAGGTTGGTGCTATGAGTATTAGTTTGAGTTTGTTTTGACGCAGTTTGTTGACCAGATAAGGAATGAGCAGGAGAGGGGGAAGAGCGTAAGCAAATATCCCTGACCAATTGATCCATAGAGCATTGCCATTGTACTGAGGGTGTGGGTACCTGGACGCAAAGTTTTGGCATTTTGGTTTGTGGCGAACAGATCTATGTCTGGTGTCCCCCACTGGCGAAAGTATCTTTGTAGTACCTGGGGATGTATTTCCCACTCGTGAGTTTGCTGGTGATCTCGACAGAGATTGTCCACTAGTTGATTGTGAATGCCTGGGATGTATTGCACTATTAGGCGAATATTGTTGTGAATTGCCCAATGCCAAATGGCAGAAAGAAAACAATCTAAGATGGAGTCGATGCCCATGCGTAATGGAGCCGAAAGGGAGAAGGCACTCGGTCCCATGACTCGAAGACTTCTTCGAAGAAAAACAACTTGTAACACTCCAAGCCCAACACTAGATGGCAGGAACAGTGCACAGCATGTGTATCTGCAGCCACACATGCCACCGAACATATATATATAGTAATAATTAGGAATTGGCACAAGAAGCAAGCATTAGTTAGGACTCTTGGGAAGGACCAAACCATATACTAAAATAGTGGAATGCAAAGTAAGGATATCCCCGTGGTGAGGTTATGTCTGGAGTGGTTGTAGGTGAGATTTGGCTGCACGGATTGTAAAATCTAGTTGGTAAAGTAGGTTTATGTTGATAAGTTGTGCTCTTGACAAGCCAGTCTTCCAGAAAAGGGAAAACTTGTATGTTTTGCCTTCGTAGGTGGGCTGCTTCTACACTAGGCATTTGGTAAACACTATTGGGGCTATAGTGACCCCAATTAGAAGCACTTGGAACTGAAGAACGAGTTACTTACCTTCGGTAACGACTTTTCTGGTGGATACATTAGCTACCTGTGGATTCCTCACGGTGAATACTCCCATGGCGCCAGCATTTGACGGAAATCTTCTTACTAGTCTCTGCACGTCGACGAGGACGTCACTCTAGCCCACGCGACGCCGTCTGACGTCATACAGGCAATAAGAAGTCCTCGCCGACGTGCCGATGACAGTACCAACATTTTTTACGTGCATGAGAATAATAATAATAACCCAATGCAATGAAAGAGCAAAGCAACATCTCTTAATATTGTAAATCACACAACATTGCAATAAAATAGCTGTAGATTTAATATGACCTTTTTTTTTTTTTTTTTTTTTATACATACGAATCATGTATATACCCAATATATATATAGATTTATATATAAATATACACATATATACAAATATCATACATGCAAAATGTATTGCAACTTTGAAGACCAAAAGGAGCACACTCAAGGATTGCTTGGAGAGACCAAAAAGGCAACGGGGAGGCGGGTGGGACCGTGAGGAATCCACAGGTAGCTAATGTATCCACCAGAAAAGTCGTTACCGAAGGTAAGTAACTCGTTCTTCTGATGGATACAACTACCTGTGGATTCCTCACCTGATGAATAGAGTCCCAAAGCAGTACCACGCCCGGCGGTGGGTGCCTAAATGGTCAAACCAAGAAATCCTGCAGCACTGACCGTGCAAAATGACCGTCCCTTCTGACCTCAGAGTCCAAACAGTAATGTTTCACAAAAGTGTGAAGGGACGACCAAGTTGCGGCCTTGCAGATGTCAACCACAGGAACACCCCTGGCCAAGGCCGAAGAGGCCGACTTAGCTCTGGTGGAGTGAGCTCTAATGCCCTCAGGCGGATCCTTCTTTGCCAAAGAGTAACAGATTTTAATGCAAAGAACAACCCACCTGGAGAGTGTTCTCTTGTGGACTGCCTTTCCTCTCCTCTTGCCCACGTATCCGACAAACAGCTGATCCTCCAGCCTGATATCCTTCATTCTGTCGATATAGAAGCTCAACGCCCTTTTTGGGTCCAGGCGATGTAGTCTTTCTTCCTCCTTTGAAGGATGAGGCGGAGGATAAAACGTGGACAAAGTGATTGTCTGAGCCAAATGGAAGGGTGAAACAACCTTCGGAAGGAAAGCAGCCTTGGTCCTCAACACCACCTTATCCCCATAAAACATTATATAAGGGGGTTTAACCGATAAGGCCTGCAACTCACTCACTCTCCTTGCAGATGTTATAGCTACCAGGAATACTGTTTTAATAACCAAATACCTTAAGGGGCAAGAATGCATAGGCTCAAAAGGGGACCCCATAAGGAAAGTCAGGACCAAGGACAAATCCCATTGAGGCATAACGAATGGTTTTGGAGGATATTGATTCAGAAGACCTTTCAAGAATCTGAGAACAATAGGGGATTTAAATAACGATGGTTGGTCTGGAAGACAAATGAAGGCTGACAAGGCCGACAAATAACCCTTAATGGTAGCTACTGCACAACCTTTCTGCGCTAGAGACAGTGCAAAAGACAAAACATGTGACAGATGAGCATGTAAGGGATCAATCTGTCTCTCTCCACACCACATAACAAATTTAGACCACCTATTAGCGTAGATAGATTTAGTGGAGTGTCGCCTGGCCGCTAAGATAACATCCACTACATCAGGCGGGAGAGAGAAGGAACTCAGGTTGCCCCGTTCAATCTCCAAGCATGTAGGTGCAGACTCTGGAGGTTGGGGTGTAAAACCTGCCCCTGCGACTGCGAGAGGAGGTCTGCCCTGAGAGGGAGACGGAGCGGAGGGCACAGTGAGAGTTGGAGAAGGTCGGAGTACCATACCCTCCTTGGCCAATCCGGAGCTATTAAGATGACTTGGGCCCGGTCTTGGCGAATTTTCCTCAACACTCGAGGAATCAAGGGTATGGGGGGAAACGCGTAAAGCAACTGGTCGCACCAGGTTATCTGAAACGCGTCCCCCAACGCTCCCTGCATCGGATACTGGAGGCTGCAGAATAACGGGCAATGCGCGTTCTCCCGAGTGGCAAACAGATCTATCCGAGGAAACCCCCACATCTGGAAGATTAAACAGACTTGATCTGGATGGAGACGCCACTCGTGGTCTGCCGAGAATTGGCGACTGAGACTGTCCGCACGTACATTCAAGACCCCGGCCAGATGATTTGCCACCAAGCAAATCTGATGGTCCTTTGCCCAGGACCATAGCCGAAGAGCTTCTCTGCAGAGAAGGTACGACCCTACTCCTCCCTGTTTGTTTATGTACCACATCGTGGTAGTATTGTCCGTCAGGACCTGTACCGACTGACCACGAAGGGATGGGAGGAAGGCCTTGAGAGCCAAACGTACAGCCCGTAACTCCAACAGATTGATATGAAACACCTGTTCCTCTGGAGACCAAAGCCCTTTGATCTCCAGATCCCCCAGATGAGCTCCCCATCCTAGGGTGGAGGCATCCGTTATTACCGTGGCCACTGGTGGCGACTGCGCGAACGGCTTCCCCTGTGAAAGATTGTTGCCCGCAATCCACCACTTCAATTCCACAGCAGCATCTCTGGAGATCTTGACAGTACCTTCTAAATCTCCCTTGTGTTGAGACCACTGCCTTCGGAGGCACCACTGAAGAGCCCTCATGTGCCAGCGAGCATGCGTGACCAACAGAATGCAGGAGGCGAACAGACCGAGCAGACGAAGGACCTTGAGGACTGGAACTACCGCTCCATTTCGAAACATTGGAACCAATTCCTGAATATCTTGAATCCGCTGAGGCGGAGGAAAGGCTCGACTCAATGTTGTATCCAGTACTGCCCCTATGAACAGGAGGCGCTGAGAGGGCTCCAGGTGAGATTTGGGCACGTTCACCGAAAAGCCCAGGTCGAACAACAACTGGGTTGTTGACTGCAGATGATGCGACACAAGCTCCGGGGACTTGGCTTTGATCAACCAGTCGTCCAAGTAAGGGAATACTGCTATCCCCTTCCTTCTGAGCTCCGCCGCAACCACTGACATCACCTTTGTGAAGACTCGAGGTGCTGAAGTAAGACCAAACGGGAGGACCGCAAACTGATAGTGCTGCGACCCTACCACAAACCGGAGATACTTCCTGTGCGACTTGAGTATCGGGATATGAAAGTAAGCATCCTGCAAGTCGACAGACACCATCCAATCTTCCTTGTTCAACGCCAAAAGCACCTGTGCTAGGGTCAGCATCTTGAACTTTTCCTGTTTGAGGAACCAATTCAAGATCCTCAGATCCAGGATTGGTCTCAACTGACCATCCTTTTTGGGAATCAGGAAGTATCTTGAGTAACAACCTCGACCCTTTTCCTGCTCTGGGACCAACTCTACCGCGCCCTTTGAAAGGAGGACTTGAACCTCCTGTTCTAGCAACAGGAGGTGTTCTTCTGAACAATAAGATGGGCGGGGCGGGATGAGGGGCGGGAACTCCCAAAAGGGAAGGGCGTAGCCTTTTCCCACAATGCCGAGAACCCAAGTGTCCGTTGTGATAGACTTCCACTTGTGGAGAAAACGCTGTAATCTTCCCCCTACAGGAGAGGAGTGAGTGGGAAACGGTGGAAGCCTAAGGCTGCTTCCCCTGCTGCACCCCTCCAGAGGACGAGGAAGAGGCAGAGTGCTGTTGAGAGGCTCCTCTGGTACGGACCCCACCCCTCCCCCTCCCTCTAAATGACCTATAGGGGAGGGAAGAGGCGGGTTGCTGGAACCTCCCCCGAAAGGAAGAGGAATAAGAGCCACGCCCAAATCCCCGAAACCTCCTGAAAATTCTAGAAGAGGCAGAGGAAGAAGGAGCTTGCAGTCCTAACGATTTGGCTGTGGCTCTGCTCTCCTTAAATCGTTCCAAGGCTGAATCTGCCTTGGCTCCAAACAGTCTGTCCCCATCAAACGGGAGGTCCAGCAGGGTCGACTGCACATCCGCAGAGAACCCTGAGTTTCGGAGCCAGGCCTGTCTTCTTGCCACCACAGCCGTGCCCATCGCCCTGGCCACCGAGTCGGTCGTGTCCAGCCCAGACTGGATAATCTGGGTCGCGGCAGCCTGGGCGTCCGAGACCACATCCAAAAGACCCTGGGGAAGCTCCGTGAATGAAGACGAAATATCATCCATCAGCGCATGGATGTACCTCCCCAGAATGCACGTGGCGTTGGTGGCCTTCAACGCCAAACTGCATGACGAAAATATTTTCTTGGACTGTGCATCCAGTTTCTTGGAGTCTCTGTCTCCAGGCACCGTCGGGAAGGAACCAGGCGCTGACTTTGAGGAACAGGAGGCTTGCACCACCAAGCTCTCCGGCGTAGGGTGTCTAGAGAGAAAGCCAGGGTCAGATGGTGCAGCTTGATACCTCCTGGCCACAGCCCTATGAACGGCCGAGGAAGACACCGGCTTCTTCCACACCTCCAACACCGGATCCAGCAAAGCCTCATTAAATGGCAAGAGAGGCTCAGCTGCAGCAGAGGCCGGATGCAATACCTCTGTCAGCAAATTCTGCTTTGCCTCTGCCACCGGCAAAGGCAGGTCCAAAAAGCTCGCTGCCTTCCTCACCACAGCATGAAAGGAAGCAGCCTCCTCCGTATATTCCCCTGGAGATGAAAGGTCCCACTCAGGGGAAGTGTCCAGCCCACTGGCTGTATCCAGACCATGCAGTCTGTCTCCAGAGTCCTCAATCTCTCCCTCCTCTAGGACTCGCTGGTACTCTTGCTCTTCTAAAAGACGGAGAGCACGCCTCCTCGAATGAAGTCTCTCCTCGATACGCGGAGTCGACATGGCCTCCGCCGACGTCGAAGAACGGCGCCGATCTCCAGAAGCATCTGACGCCGCGTCCGGCGCCACAGGCAGCTTCGGCGCCGAGGCAGGAGCCGGAGGACGAGGTCTTGGAGCCGATGGACCAACCGGAGTCACAGGGCAAAATCCTGACTTCGACGGAGGGGCAACCGACGCCGGCACCGGCGCCGAGCCCACATTCCCAAAAGGGAGAAAGGGCATAAAGGGTGCCGGCCGAAGAGGCGCAGGATCACCCAACGAAAAGGCCAAGGGCCCCGAAGGACCAGCCGGAGCAGCTCCTGGAGCCATCTGCTGAAAGATGGTATACATCGCATTAAGAAACGCGGTACTATCGGCTCCAGGAGTGGGAAAAGCCGGATACTGGGGTGCCTGGATCGAGGGCGACCCCGACGCCGGCCTCGACGTCTGCGACGCCGGAGAAAACACAAGAGGCTGCACCACCTCAATCACTGACGCCTGACCAGGTGAAGTCGGTGACGCCGGAGAGGGCAACGGCGTCGATGGATGCGGCGTGACCGTGGGGCTGACCTCCCAAGTCCTCCGACGCCGAGCCGAAGGTGACCTCGAATGAGACTCCTTGCTGGAGTGACGTCGTGAGTCTCTACGGCGCCGGGAGTCTCGATGACGCCGGTGAGACCTTGGCGAAGAAGACTTCTTATGATGTTTCTCCTTCTTCTTTGACTTTGCCATGAATAACTTGGCCTCGCGCTCTTTGAGGGCCTTCGGATTCATGTGTTGACATGAATCGCAAGTCGAGACGTCGTGGTCGGAGCTCAAACACCATAGACAGTCGGAGTGAGGATCTGTAACTGACATCTTGCCCCCACACTCTCGACAGGGCTTGAAACCCGACTTCCTCTGGGACATTGTTACCGCAGAGAAGACTACGCAGCAGACAATACACTGTAACCACGAAGGTAACAGTAACTCCCTCGAAGATAACCGTTTCGAATGCACGGAAAAAAGGGAACTGTCATCGGCACGTCGGCGAGGACTTCTTATTGCCTGTATGACGTCAGACGGCGTCGCGTGGGCTAGAGTGACGTCCTCGTCGACGTGCAGAGACTAGTAAGAAGATTTCCGTCAAATGCTGGCGCCATGGGAGTATTCACCGTGAGGAATCCACAGGTAGTTGTATCCATCAGAAAGTGTTGGCTGTTTAACAGGTTTCCGAGGTACTGACAACGCTTTGGGTGAATTGCAATGTGAAAATAGGTGTCCTTTAGGTCCAACTCGGCCATGAAATTGCCTTGTTGTAGTAGCGGGGTGACATGATTAAGAGTGACCACATGGAAGTGGGATAATAGAATATATCTGTTAGAGAATGAGGTCCAGAATTGTCTTAGAGATCCATCCTTTATGGGGATTAGGAAGTAAACTGAGCAGACCCCTGTGCCCTGTTGGTGTAATGGTACAAGTTCTATTGTTCCTTTATATAGAAGAGCTTGTACTTCCTGTTTGAGCAGCTTCTAATGGACTAGTGACAATCTGTAGGTACGGTGTAATGTTTGGAGGTGTGGACGTGAGCTCCAGGCAATAACCATGTTGGATAATAGCCAGCACCCAACACCCACTGGTTAGTGGTGGTATTCTGCCATGTGGGAAAGAACTTCGGAAGTCTTCCCTTGACAGGTGTAGTGTGATTAGGGAGAATGGTGATTAAGTCAAGATTTTGTGGTAATGGCAGATTGTAGGAAAGTGCCCTTTTTGGCATGGTTCCCCCCACTTTTTGCCTAATATTGATGCTGACTTGACAGTGTGTGCTGGGAATCCTGCTAACCAGGCACCAGCACCAGTGTTCTTTCCCTAAAAATGTACCATTGCTTCCACAATTGGCACACCCCTTGCACACATTTAGGTTCCTTGTAGAAGGTATCCATTGTACCAAGGGCCCTGTGGCCAGGGAAGGTCCCCAAGGGCTGCAGCATGTATTATGCCACCTTGAGGGACCCCTCACCAAGCACATGCACACTGCCATTGCAGCTTGTGTGCTGTGCTGAGTTCAAACCAAAAAGTGTGAAGGTGAGTGTAGGAAATTCCCTCTTTCTGACATGGTTACCCAAACGTTTTGCCTGTTGTAAGTGTGCCTAGACTGTTTTCACTGGGATCCTGCTAAGCAGGACCCCAGTGATTGTGCTCTCTCCTCTAAATTTGGTTGACTTGGTATCCTTTACACACCACCATTGGCATACTGGTGTATTCTGTAAGTTCCTAGTATATGGTACTTAGGTACCCAGGGCATTGGTACAGCAGGGCGCCCCCCAGGGGCTGCAGCATGTATTATGCCACCCACAGGAGTCCATGCAAACTGTGTCTGCAGGCCTGCAATTTGGAGACTGCACGAAAAGGTGCATGCACCCTTTTACTGCTGGCCACTGTAGGAGGCTTGCCTGGTGTGTGGTAAGCACCTATGGTGTTATCGCCTTATACCAGGTCCAGGTATCCCCCATTAGTGAGGTGTAGCCACTGTCTGGAAAGCAAGGCTCTCACAACACTTACACATATGAAAGAACCACAGAGTGTTACAAAAATAAAGGTACTTTATTATGGTGATACAAATACTAAAATACTATTGCAGGAACCTAGCCTGGTGTATGGTGGGTACTTGCACCTTATACCATGCCCAGGTATCCCCTATTAGTGTACCGTAGGTAGTGTCTAGAAGCCAGGATCTCTAGAGAAAGCTGTGGATGAGCAGCCAAGGCTGATCTAGGAAACATGCAAAGCTCATGCAAAACCACTATGGTCACACTGCACTTACACACATGAAAGAAAACACTCAGTGTTCGGAAAATAAAAGGTCTTTATAACAGTAACAGTACCAAAACACTAGATAGGAAACCCTCCAATGGGAGGTAAGTAAACACACTAAATATGTACACTAGTTATCAGAAATAGGCATAGAAAGTGGCATAAAACAGTGCAAATTCAAATAGACAATAGTGACTCTAGTGGGAGCCCATGCATATACTAAAAAATGGAAAGTAAACACAGGACCCCACCAAGGTATATGGAAGGTATAGAGAGGGGCTGTGGGTACTAGGAAACCCCAAAGGTAAGTACCACAGTGCCCCCCGGCAACCAGGAAGAAAGGAGTAACTTACTAGATTTTCCCCAAACCACCCAAAAGGAAGGAAAAGAAGAAAATGCAACACCCAGACAAGACTGCAAGAAACCGGCAGTGGATTCTTGAAGAGGACGACCTGTGGAAGAAGGGGTCCAAGTGCAGAAGTCACAGAAGAGCCCAGGAGGAATAGGAGCTACTACCCTCCCAGCTGTGGATTCAGGAGTTGGTAGTCTGTAGGACAAAGACGGTCAGGAATGAAGCCCTGGAGCAGGTGAAGAGTTCCTGGAGGATGCAGTTGACGTCCCACACCAGATACATGATTACAGTCAGACAGTGGTGTGGAAAAGCCACCAACAAGCCTTGGCAAAGGCAGAAGTTGTGGTGATGTCATAGTGGAGCTGCTGGAGACCAGCAAGGTACAGGAGGACTCAACCCACGGAGGGAGTCTTAAGGGAACCCTCAGCAAGGCAGAGTCCACAGAATAAGAGTCAGCCCCCACAGGAGACCCACTGGATGAGAAACCAGGAGTCACAGAGGAGCCCACGCAGCACAATTGGAGAAGGGTCAAACTCCGCAGGAGAAGCACGCAGAGGACTGTGCATCGCAGGAAGGAGTGCTGGGGCTACACATAGCCTGAAGTTCCCTTGGAGAAGATGTAAACAAGCCTTGGTAGCCGGAAGAGACAAGGTGCACGGGGTACTGTCCTGCGTTGGAAGGCAAGGGGTTACCTCCACCAAAGTTGGATAGCTGGTAGAGAGGACCAAGAGGACTACTCCGGACCACCACCGGCGATGCAGGATCCACGCAGCTCGGGATGAGAGGAGATCCACACAACCGGTCATTGTTGCAGTTGGTGCCTGCGGGTGCAGAGGAGTGACTCTTTCACTCCAAGGGAGATTCCTTCTTTACTCTTGTGCAGACTGAAGGCTTACCGCCCTCAGAGGATGCACAGCCGTGGAAATGTTGCAGAAGCGGGAAGGAGCTGTGGAAACAATGATACAAGCGGAGTCTTCTGTGTGGATGCAGATTGTTGGTTCCTGGAGGGTCCAGTCACGGTTCCTGTCGCTGTAAGTGGAAGTAAGGTAGCAGAGGAGTCCTGTTGAAAACTTGCAAGCCGAATCTGAGGACCCACCCAAGAGAGACCCTAAATAGCCCTGAAAGGGGACTGGTCATCTAGGTAGGTGACCACCTATCAGGAGGGGGCTCTGATGTTACCTGCCTGACCTGGCCACTCAGATGCTTCCAGAGGTCCCTGTCAACATTGGATTCAAGATGGCAGAACCTAGGGACTCTCTGGAGGAGATCTGGGCACCCCCCTGGGGTGGTGATGGACAGGGGATGGTCACTCCCCTTTCCATTGTCCAGTTTTGTGCCAGAGCAGGGACTAGAGGTCCCTGAACCGATGAAGACTGGTTTATGCACAGAGGGCACCAAATGTGCCCTTCATAGCTTACCAGTGGCTTGGGAAGGCTACCGCTCCCAAGCCATGTAACACCTATTTCTAAAGGGAGAGCGTGTTACCCCCCTCTCCTAAAGGAAATCCTTTGTTCTGACTTCCTGGGCTTCAGCTGTTCAAGCAGCAGGAAGTCAGAAACCTATCTAAGGTGTGGCAGCAGCTTAGGCTGCCCGGAAAACCCCATAAGGCTGGTAGGAGCAATGCTGGGGGGTCCTCTAAGGGGCCCCCAGAGTGCATGGAATCATACTTCCAATACAGGCAACAGTATTGGGGTATGATTCCGACATGTTTGATACAAAACATGCCTAGGTTCGGAACTACCATTATGTAGCTGGACATAGGTGGTGTCCTATGTCCAGTACATGCATAAAATGGCATCCACGCACTCACAAAGTCCAGGAAAATGGAACTGGAGTTTGTGGGGGCACCTCTGCTAGTGCAGGGGTTCCCCTCACATACAGGTACTTGCACCTTGCCCTCTGGGCTAGGAGGGCCTGCCACAGGGTTGACTTGCAGTGACCTGGTGCAGTGACCTGTAGTGAAAAGGGTGCATGACCCCTTTCACGCAGACTGCAGCTGAAGGCTTGCAGAACACTTTACATGGGCTCCTTATGGGCAGCATAATACATGCTGCAGCCCATGGGGATCCCCTGGTACCCCAATGCCCTGGGTACCATTTACTAGGGACTTACATGGGGGCACCAGTATGCCAAATGTGGGGTGAAAATGGTACAAGTTACCAAGTTAGAAGGGAGAGAGTATAATCACTGGAGTCCTGGTTAGCAGGATCTCAGTAAACACAGTCAAACACTGACAACAGGCAGAAAAATGGGGGTAACAATGCCAAGAAAGATGGTACTTTCCTCCCCCTCCCCCACACACACAAAACGAAGGACAAGAAGGCTAACTTTCCCCAATGAGTCCTCATTGTCTAAGTGGAAATATCTGAAGAGTATATCTGCATTGGAGTGGTTACTCCCCGGTCTATGTTCCACTGTATAATCCATTCCCTGTAGGGATATGGACCACCTTAACAGTTTATGATTTTCTCCTTTCATCTGTTTTAACCATAGAAAGGGCTTGTGGTGTGTCTGAACAATGAAGTGTGTGCCAAAGAGTTATGGCCTCAGCTTCTTCAAGGCCCAGACCAGGCCTCCCTTTCTATGGCTGACAAACGCCTTTCTCTGGGGGTTAACCTTCTGCTTATAAAAAACTATACGTCGGTCCTGGCCTACAGTGTTAAGTTGAGATGGAACTGCCCCAACCCCTACTTCAGAAGCATCTGTTTGTACAATTAACTTCTTGGAGTAGTTAGGGCTTTTTAAAACAGGTGCAGAGCACATAGCCTGTTGAGATCCTCAAAAGCTTTCTGACAGCTAGCTGTCCATAAAACTTTCTTTACCATCCTTTTAGAGGTGAGATCATTAAGAGGGGATACAATAGAGCCATAGTTCTTAATAAACCTCCTGTAATAAGCAGTGAGGCCTGAGAAGGTTCTCACTTGGGTCTGTGTAGTAGGGGGGTCCAATCTAAAATAGTTTGGATCTTCCTCTGTAGTGATTGGATATGACCTCCACCTACCAGGTAGCCCAGATATACAACCTTCCCCTGCCCTATCTGGCACTAAGAGGCCTCAATAGTGAGGCCTGCCTTTAGCAGAGCCTCTAAGACATTTCAAAGGTGGAGGAGGTGATGCACCCAGGTGGAGCTAAAGACAGCTATATCATTTAGATAAGCTGCGCTATAGGCTTCCAAACCTTGGAGGACTGTATTCACCAGCCTCCGAAATGTTGCAGGTGCATTTTTCAGACCAAAGAGCATTATTGTAAACTGGTAGTGCCTTCCAATGGTTGATATTGCTGTCTTTGGTTTAGCATCATGATAATTTGATCTGCCAATATCATGCAGTCAAATCAAATGTGCTTAAATACTTGGTAGATGCCAGTGCATCTATTAGCTCATCTCCCCTAGGGATAGGATGAGCATCTGTCTTTTTATGACAGTGTTGAGCCTTCTATAATCAATATATAACCTCATTTCTCTTTTCCCATCCTGAGAGTGATGTTTTGGGACCAGCACTACTGGGCTGGCCCAGGGGCTATCAAAGTGCTCAATGACTCCTAGGTCCAGCATCTTTTGCACTTTTGCTTTTATGCACTCTCTAACATGGTCAGGTTGCCTATAGATTTTGCTTTTTATGGGCAAATTGCACCCTGTGTCAATAGTGAGCTCACACCATGTTGTCCGACCAGGTGTCAGAGAAAACAGTTCTGAGAATTGCCCCAGGAGGAGGTTCCTGCAGTCTTCTTTCTGAGATTCAGAAAGACAGTCTGCTAGGCTTACTCCATCTACTGAAACATCAGCTGCAATGCTGGAGAAGAGTTCAGGGAGAGGGTCATCAGTGGCCTTGACCAGGGTCATTTCAGCCCTCTCATAGTAGGGCTTCAGGTGGTTCACATGAAACACGCACTCACAAAATCCAGGAAAATGGAACTGGAGTTTGTGGGAGCACCTCTGCTAGTGCAGGGGTGCCCCTCACATACAGGTACTTGCACCCTGCCCTCTGGGCTAGGGGGGCCTGCCACAGGGGTGACTTACAGTGACCTGGTGCAGTGACCTGTAGTGAAAAGGGTGCATGCACCCTTTCACGTAGACTGCAATTGAAGGCCTGCAGAACACTTTGCATGGGCTCCCCATGGGTGGCATAATAAATGCTGCAGCCCAAGGGGGCCCCTGGTACCTGTGTAAACTGTGAAAGTGAATGCACTTTAACATTGTCCTATATGTAAAATTTCTCCTTACTGCTATTTAATGGTATTGTGGGACTCCCACTTCGATGACGGGGAGTGATTTAAGCATGTGAATCTATGAAAGATCCAACACTGGATAACAAATGTGATGCACGTACATTTGTACTACTGTCTAGGGGATGGTTCCATCAAATATATTTACTTGTGATTTATAAGGAGGGTACCAGACAACTAAGCTCAGTGATTGAGGGAAAAGGCAAAGGGTTCCACCATACTTTGGGAAAGAAACTCTTTACTCTGGGGAACAAGCCAATGTTGTCCTATGCGTCAACATTGGAAGAACAGAATGCAAAGGCAAACACAATGCAATCTGTATCACTTTGCAGACAGGAGTAGAAATAGCATGCATGAACAACACTGGCCATCAAGAGTAGTACATCCCCAAAGAGAATTGTGCCTGCTTGCCCAGGATGCACAGCTGAGGAACTGGGAATTCTCGAGCGAAGCAAGGAGTTCCAATGAGAGATTGTCAGCACATTGGGAAGAATAAGACGGCCTCTCTTGGGTTGAAAGGCCTGAGTGCATAAAAGGTAACTTGTGCAAGAATATGTTTAAGATGGCCCACTAGATGGGGTGCAAAAAATAGATTCCTCTGTATTCAAAGGACCAAGGATTCGCTGTAGATGGCACACGTGTTTCAAATTGATTTCCATCTCCTGGTTTTGTCTGTGTGTACCTATACTATTCTATCAACAGAAAGTCTCGGGCTATCTCGTCTTTCTGAGAAAGGGAAGAAAAATGTTATTTGTAACAATCTATTTACTGTAATTGTGTAGATTCACATTCTGTGTGCTCTACACCCTCCAGAGTTTGAAAATGTTTTCCACCAATTTTTCTTCTTTTAATTTCAAGAGTCTGTTGTATAATGCCTCATGACCATGGACTGTGAAACCCATACCAGGTTCAGAGCCATTTCCCTTAGATATACATCAACATCAGCAAAACCACACAAAACAAGGCAAAATGGCAATAGACTACGATGGCGGAAGCCAGAGCTTTTAGAAAGGCCAAACGTAAATTCTGCTCAGGATTTGGTCACATCAGAGTTATTTAAAGTGAGATGGAGCATTAAAAAAAATCTTTTCAACTCTGCGCTTTGTCACACCCATTTCCCTTGGACAGACATTCAAATAATCAGTAATCTATTAGCAAATGGACATATTTACCCCTGTGCATCACTTGTTACACACCTAGGTATAACCTAAGACAACACTTGGCGGCTTAAGCAAACCATCTGCTCAGTATCTAGCTAGTAAAATCTATGTCACCTGCTTGCCGGTCTTGTTTCCTCTCTTGCTTGCTGACACAGAAAATGCTTCAAATTGTCAAGCTTGTCCCATTATCTCAAATGCATTTCTAGCCATTATGCCTCACACAAATGTGATCATGAACTACAGTAATTGAAACAACGTATAACCTACTAATTCCATTAATTTCGTTCCTCCTCACCTCAATTCAAGGTGTTGCGATTTCAGCAGAGGATTCACTGTCAAAAATCAAAGTCGGTAATCACACAGGGTTAATTGTCTATGACAAGTCAGTTAAAGGTCAGCTGTCCATGTCGTATGCCAATCCATGTTTACCAATTCTAGGGGCACTGCTGCGGGCGCCTTCTTCACCCCTAAGTATAGAGACTCGAAGTCGGAAGAGGATTTATTTGGGCCCTCCCTTATGTGGCTGTTCTCAAAGCACTGACCTTTCTTCACCACTGAACCTCTCCCTGGTAATGGTCCTACCAAAAAGGAAAGCTTGCCAAGGCATATAAAATAACTCCTCTGGACTGCTCCAGTTTAGGTGGTGAGTTTTGAAGTAACAGCTTTTTGGGACTGCTGACAAACAAAACAACATCAGAAGATACTGCCCGCCAGAACTCCAAGCGTGCTACATAGAATAAAAAATCTCTTTGCACACAAAGGTGCTGAAAACATCAAAACCTTAAACATATTGTTACCTCCGTCTCTGCTTAATGTGTCACTTAAAACTGCAGCCCATGCAAGTGCAGAAACTAAGGTCTGTATGTGTAGTATCACTTCAAATTACTTTCTCCTTACTTCCTTCTTCTCTGCAGTGGTATCACAATTATGGGCAAGCCACTGACATTCATCAACATTTTTAAGGGTAGGTATCATAGTTATCCACCCTTCTAAACCACACCCAAGCTTTAGCATGGTTTCTTACCAATATCCTTCGTGGTCAGCCGTCTCCTCTGTTTCAGCACAGGCTGCGAGGCTTCAACAGATCCAGGTGGGAAAGTGATGTCACGACGAATCAGCGGAGGCTGCACAGGAGGTGGGGCAATGTGAGAGGCAGGAACAGGGGGGCCTGCCTTCTGCATCTTCATGCTTGAGTGCAGAAAAGAAGACTTGCTAGGCGAGGTGCGGCTCTCCAAGGGCCTAGGAAGTGGGGCTGGGCTGGATACCTGAGGAATGTGATTCTGCAAGCTTGGAGGGGCCTGAAAGTTTGACTGTGGTGGCCTCGTCATTGGAGGTACAGGGGCCGGAGCGGTATATGGAGGCTGACGGTTCATGTGGGGTGGCCATGGTCCGTCAGGATTTACTCTCTGATCAGAGTGCATCATTTCATCTGTTCGGTTCACCCCGTGGTAGCCGGGTCCTTGGGGGGCTGTGCTGGGGCCCTGCCGGTTCGTAAAGTTGTACCCCACTTCACTGCGACCCTGCCACATAGTACCTTGTTGTTGTCCCTCTGGGGTTGCTGGCATTGGGCTGCCCATCATCTGAGGTGGTACTGGTGGTGGGGCACTTGAGCCTGGGGATGCGGAGACCCTATCTCGGCCATACTGGAATGGAAACTGATTTTGGGGCCCTGTGGTTGGCCGACGGTCAGTAGTGGCAGTTGGTGGTTGAGGGTAGCTGTTGCTGTACTGGTTGTACAAATCCTGCTGTGGAGAAGGCTGTGCTGTAGGGGGTTGGTTAGGCTGCTGGCTGGCAGCAGCTGGTGGCGCTGGAGGTGGTGGGGGCTGTTGCTGCGACTGTGGTTGCTGCTGTCCAGGCCCCGTGCTGTATGGCACTGAATACATGTCACCCTCATGGCGCTTGGCAGGAGGGCCATAAGTGGCATCCATGGACCTCTTGTAGTTCTAGGAGACAGAGAACAGTGCAAGTCAGTGTTATACTGATACAAAGACAACAAAAGGTAATCAGGGCATTGTCATCTCAATTTCTCTACATTAAGGAAGCTTGCTAATAATTTGTTATTTTATACTAATTGCATTCATTTAGTGCTAACAATTCCTCATGAGGCTTTGGAAGAGCTTTATGCCGGGCAGCACACTGTTCAGGAACCCAAGGTTGTTTAGTCCAGTGTTACTGGTTCTGGTTAGTTATTTGGGTTAGCCTTGTATGCTCAAGCAAACCACTCCATCCATTCTTTCAAGTTTCTTTGTGGTAGACTACATGAATATGAGTTAGGTGTGATTATTGGTGGGCGGTATGCAAGTTCATACACATGGTCAGTGGGGTTAGTAAATAAGCTTGAAGAGTTTATGTACTTAAGGCTAGAGAGATATGACTTTCAAAGGAAAGTTTGTGATCTTTGACAAGAGTTGTGGGCAAATTTCAGAAACACATTCACAGAGATTAAGGCAAACATGCATGCGACTTTGAGAAGGCTGTGCGCAGAGAGAAAGCAAGCAGGGAATGGAAGGGGAGGGCAATTTCAAATGAAACAAGCATTTACAAAGCAATGGGTCTTGTGTTTGCTCGAGTAAGAGCTAGTAATGTTGTAAATTCCTAACTGGACTTTTCTTGCCACATAAAATAAAAATGAAAAGTAAAACAGTTGACATAAGCACCATGGCCGCTGTGAGCGTGAAGGAGACACACAAAGGAAAAAAAAGTATGCTCGCAGTCAAACATATCGGCAAACATGCAATTATCCATGTAAATGGGTCAGTCCCCAAGGTGGTAACAAAAACCGCCCAAAGGCCGGTCAAACGTTAAGCATTTACCAATGTCATCAAAGGATTTTTGAAAGACAAGTCCACGAACGAGTGAGTTGATGGGCGTGGTTACAAGCCCACAGAGATACCAACATGTCAGGAAGCAGCAGTTGCGCGATGCTATGCTCGAACACAAAATGATGGGCGACAATCAGACGTTTTAACTAAAGATCAGTTTTTCATGCCAGAAGGTAGCATGCATTTTGAGGATGTGACATTGTAGAAAGAAATTGCATAATTTGCATGCGAAGATTGCAATATATTAGGTATTTTTGATAGGCACTGGAATCAGGCTCTAGTACACTATGTCCACTGCTAGGATTGGAAGCATAAAGTAATGGGCAGAAGCACATATTGGGAAATTTCAAGAGCAAGAGGGAGTGTTTAGGAGGCAGTAACCTCAAGGTCATAGCAATGTTCGAAAACAAAATGGCTGATTACCAGTAGGAGTAGTTTTGCAGCTTGAGGAGTTTTCTGGAATCCGATGGTGTGCAAAGTTCCTTCATCTAGTGGCTGGGTCTGGAATTGTCTTTTCTTTTCCTCTCTGTTTTTTTGTGTGGGCGTCGTCGACTGTCATTTGGTGGTATATCCATCCTCTTGTGCGATGTCAGACAGCGCCCCAGATGTTCCAGTGCTTGGTCACCATCTTCGGATTCTTTTTTCCTTTCTTCTTTGGTATACCTCCTCCTTGTTGTTATCTTTCCACCTGCTTGCAACCCTTCCTGGAGAGCATGTGTATGTATAACTCAACAAGCTGCAAAACTACTTGTAATATTAAGTAACCATTATGTTTCGCACCATGAATCCTTTCATGGATTCACATGCTGTGCATTAGATTATCTAGTGTTATCCCTTCCTGTGGGATGCCTAAGATAAAATGTGTAAGTGTTAGCAAACAGGTGCTGCAGTAGGTTTTGTCCCACCTGTGCTTCATTGTTCATTTGGATATCCACACAAAACTGTTTATCGAAAGTGTGTGGTGATGCCTATGTTGCTGCTGTGCGGGTTGCCTCCTTTTGTTAGGAACGGCAGTCTTGAGCTCTTCTTCCGTGCTGAGTGGGCTTTTGGGCGTGCGGGCAGTGTTACTTCTACCTTAGTACAGCACGTCAGTATTGTTTCCACAATCCATCTTGAACTGTTCCATTGGTCACTGAGGAGTTCATGAGACAAACAACTGATTTCCTTTTGCAATTTTTTTTTGTTTCTTGCAGATAGTACATTAGAGCCCTACTTACATCCAACATGAGTAGGGTTTTACTGCCTGTGTCTTTGAAGAAGGATGGGAGCTAAATACTGTGGTGAACATGTAACTGGGTTATCATCTTTGGCGTAACTGGGTTAGTTCTGAACATGCAGGTATGGTTCCTGGATTGTTCATGTTTGCAATTTGTTTAAAGTGCGTAGAGATGTGATTGTAGTTAGGAATGCTGTCTTGACCATTAATTATTTAAAATCTGTTTTGTGAATAAGTGAGAAGGGCTTCGTCATTAACTGCATTAGCACAGTATTTGGGATCCATAATAGTGCAGGGAACTGTTCTTGGTTGAGCAATTCTTTTTGCCACTTCTAAGAATCTCTTCACCTCTGGGGATGTTAACAAGCTGTTGGCTGAAGTGCCCCTGGTGCAGGCTACTACAACTGCCAGATGTAACTTTAGAGATTAATAGATTAGCCCAGTCTCTAACAGATGAGTGAGGTAAGTTAGCACTGTTTGTTTTCGCCTTGTCTCCAAATATTTGTTAGAGAACCAGTGAATGTATCTTCCCCATTTTGCTACGTAGCATCTCTGAGCAGCAGCCATTCTTGCTTCCTTAAGGATTTCCATTTTTCTACACAGAAGTTTGAGGCATCCAAAGTATTCAGGAGCTAGACCGTTAGGACGAGTGGTCCTGGCTTCTGGCGGTACACTCTCCCCTCCTGTATTGTTAGCAGATCCAGTTCTACTTTGTCATCTTTTGTCTCCTGGACATCTCTAGAAAGTCGGAGTACTAGGTCTGTCTGGCCTATTGTGGGGCAATGAGGATGGATGTGTTCCTGGTTGCCTGGCCTTTTCCAGCACACCTTCTGTATCAAGGGTATATGAGGAAAGGCATAAGCAAATCTCCCTGACCAGTTTATTTACATGACATTCCACTCCTATTGGTGTTGAAACCTGGAGGCAAAGCGTTGGCATCTGCACACTTTGCTGTTGAGGTGCTAAGGTGCCCCTAAGAACTCCAGCTCCATTACTCTGGACTTCGTAAGTGCAGGAAAACCATTTTAACAGTGTACTTTACACACTACCTGTGTCCAGCTGCATAATGGTAACTACGAACCTGGGCATGTTTGGCATCAAACATGTCGGAACCTTACCCTAATACTGTAGTAAACCATTATTGGTTGTATGATTCCTTGCACTCTGCGGGCCCCTCAGAGGACTCACAGCATTGCTCCTACCAGTCGTCCGGGGTTTTCTGGACAGCCCGTGCTGCTGCCACCCCTCAG
The DNA here is from genome assembly GCF_031143425.1 of Pleurodeles waltl. Taxonomy (NCBI): domain Eukaryota; kingdom Metazoa; phylum Chordata; class Amphibia; order Caudata; family Salamandridae; genus Pleurodeles; species Pleurodeles waltl. Next base: position 974,269,447 of record NC_090440.1, on the reverse strand, counting down.
ACAGGTTTCTACCATCCTGCCATTTGACCAGCTCAGAAAGAGAAAGGCAGAACAAGCAATTTCCTGTGGGAGACGGGGGTAACATCCTCTCCCTTAGAAATAGGTGTTATATGGCTTGGAAGGGGTAGCTTCCCCAAGCCACAGGTATGCTTTGAAGGGCACATTTGGTGCCCTCCTTGCATAAACTGATTTGCACCAGTCCAGGGACCACTGGTCCCTGATCTGGCGCGAAACTGGACAATGGAAAGCGGAGTGACCACTCCCCTGTCCATCACGCCCCCCCCACCCTAGGGGTGGTGCCTAGAGCGCATCCAGGTGGCCACTTGATTCTGCCATCTTGAATCCAAGGTGGGCAGAGGCACCTGGGAGCATCTGAGTGGCCAGGTCAGGCAGATGACGTCACAGCCCCCTCCTGATAGGTAGTCAAACTGCTAGGTGACCAGTCCCCCTTCCTTTGCTATTTAGGGTCTCCCGCCTTGGGTGGGTCCTGAGATTCGAGGTGCAAGACTCCAGCAGGACTCCCCAGCATAGTTTACTTCATTTGCTGGCCATTGGGATTGCAATTGGATCCTCCAGGAACCGACATTCTGCACCTTCAGCGATGACTACGGTCTGCAACATTGTTTCTCAGGCTGTTTCCAGCAATTGCAACATTTCCCTGGCTGTGCATCCTCTGCGGGCCACGAGTCTTCAGCCTGCACAAGAAGTAGAAAGGAATCTCCCTTGGAATGAAGGAGTCATTCCTCTGCATCTGCAAGTACCAACTGCACCGATGACCGGCTGTGAGGATCCTCTCTCCTCTGGAACTGCATGGCTCCTGAGTCAAAGGTGGTGTCTGGAGTGGTCTCCTTGGTCCTCTCTACCAGCTGTCCAACTTGGGAGACGGTAAGCCCTTGCCTATCCTTCCAGGACAGTACCCCTTGCAGCTACCAAAGATTGTTTGTTCCTCCTCCAAGGGATCTTAAGGCTCCGTGTAGCCCCGGCCCCCAGCACTACTTCCTGCAAAGCACAATCTCCTGCCTGCCTCTCCAGCGACGTGAGACTCCTCTTCAGGAGTGCTGCGTGGACCTCACTGCGACTCCTGTGCCTGGTGCCTGTGGGGGCTCCCTCCACTTCTTGTGACTCTCCCAGCTGCTGACAGTCACATCGGCCTCCCCTCCTTGGGTGGAGTCCCCTGGACCTTGCTAGTCCTCTTCAGCCTGGCAAAACTTCTTCTAAGACTCTTGCATTTGCCAAGGCTTTCCAGCCCCACTCACCGACTGCATCATGACGGCCGACATGGAACATCACTTGCATCACTCCTGGAACTCCTCTTCTGCACCTGTGCTGCACTGCTGACTTTCTTCATCCACCGTCGACCTTGTCCTGCATCCACAGAGGGGTGGGTAGTGGCTCCTGCCACAGCCAGACACTCCAACGCAAACTGGACTTGGTATCCTTCCTTTGTCAGGATCTACCCTTGGTTTCTTCCAGTCTTGTCTGGGTCTTGCACAGTCCTTTTCCAAAGTTTACCTGAAAGAACCAGGTACTTGTTCTGGTCGCTGGAGGGCACCCTTGCACTTACCTTTTGGGGTTCCTAGTTCCTCCAGCTCCCTTCTACTGATTACACTGGGTGGGGGGCTGCCTTTCACATTCCACTTACTTAGTATATGGTTTGGTCTCCCCCTAGGGCCTTCACTATTTCCTATTGCTTTTACTATTTGCTATTGCTTTCTATGCTAATCACTGACTTCCAATGTGCATATATTAGTGTGTTTACTTACCTCCTACTCGAGCATTGCCTATTCAGTATTTTAGAATTTGTGTGTAAGGAAATGCCTCCTTGGCATGGTTACCCCCTGACTTTTTGCCTTTGCTGATGCTAAGTTATGATTTGAAAGTGTGATGGGACCCTGCTAACCAGGCCCCTGCACCAGTGTTCTTTCCCTAAACTGTACCTTTGTCTCCACAATTGGCACAACCCTGGCACTCAGGTAAGTCCCTTGTAACTGGTACCCCTGGTACCAAGGGCTCTGATGCCAGAGGAGGTCTCTAAGGGCTGCAGCATGTCTTATGCTACCCTAGGGGCCCCTCACTTCAGCACGTACACACTGCTTCACAGCTTGTGTGTGCTGGTGGGGAGAAAATGACTAAGTCGACATGGCACTCCCCTCAGAGTGCCATGCCAACCTCACACTGCCTGTGGCATAGGTAAGTCACCCCTCTAGCAGGCCTTACAGCCCTAAGGCAGGGTGCACTATACCACAGGGGAGGGCATATGTGCATGAGCACTATGCCCCTACAGTGTCTAAGTAAAACCTTAGACATTGTAAGTGCAGGGTAGCCATAAGAGTATATGGTCTGGGAGTCTGTCAAACACAAACTCCACAGCACTATATTGGCTACACTGAAAACTGGGAAGTTTGGTATCAAATTTCTCAGCACAATAAATGCACACTGATGCCAGTGTGCACTTTATTGTAAAATACACCCAGAGGGCATCTTAGAGATGCCCCCTGAAAATATACCCGACTTCCAGTGTGGGCTGACTAGTTTTTGCCAGCCTGCCACACACCAGACATGTTGCTGGCCACATGGGGAGAGTGCCTTTGCCACTCTGTGGCCAGGAACAAAGCCTGTACTGGTTGGAGGTGCTTCTCACCTCCCCCTGCAGGAACTGTAACACCTGGCGGTGAGCCTCAAAGGCTCACCCCCTTTGTTACAGCGCCACAGGCCATCCCAGCTAGTGGAGATGCCCGCCCCTCCCGACACTGCCCCCACTTTTGGCGGCAAGGCTGGAGGAGATAATGAGAAAAAGAAGGAGGAGTCACCCCCCAGTCAGGACAGCCCCTAAGGTGTCCTGAGCTGAGGTGACTCTTACTTTTAGAAATCCTCCATCTTCTAAAAGGAGGATTCCCCCAATAGGATTAGGGATGTGCCCCCCTCCCCACAGGGAAGAGGCACAAAGAGGGTGTAGCCACCCTCACGGACAGTAGCCATTGGCTACTGCCCTCCCAGACCTAAACACACCCCTAAATTCAGTATTTAGGGACTCCCAGAACCAAAGAAGACAGATTCCTGCAACCTAAAGAAGAAGGACTGCTGACCTGAAGCCCTGCAGTGAAGACGGAGACGACAACTGATTTGGCCCAAGCCCCACCGGCCTGTCTCCCTACTTCGAAGAAAACTGCAACAGCGACGCATCAAACAGGGTCCAGCGACCTCTGAAGCCTCAGAGGACTACCCTGCATTTAAAGGACCAAGAAGCTCCCGAGAACAGTGGCCCTGTTCAACAAACTGCAACTTTCTGCAACAAAGAAGCAACTTTTAAAGACCACACGTGTCCCGCCGGAAGCGTGAGACTTTCCACTCTGCACCCGACGCTCCCGGCTCGACCTGCGGAAAACTAAACCTACAGGGAGGACTCCCCGGCGACTGCAAGCACGTGAGTAGCCAGAGTTGACCCTCCTGAGCCCCCACAGCAACGCCTGCAGAGGAAATCCAGAGGCTCCCCCTGACCGCGACTGCCTGTAACAAGGAACCCGTCGCCTGGAACCAGCACTGCACCCGCAGCCCCCAAGACCTGAAGGAACCGAACTCCAGTGCAGGAGCGACCCCCAGGCGACCCTCTGCCTAGCCCAGGTGGTGGCTACCCCGAGGAGCCCCCCCTGTGCCTGCCTGCATCGTTGAAGAGACCCCCGGGTCTCCCCATCGATTCCTATCAGAAACCCGACGCCTGTTTGCACACTGCACCCGGCCGCTGAGGGTGTACTTTCTGTGCCTGCTTGTGTCTCCCCCCCCGGTGCGCTACAAAACCCCCCTGGTCTGCTCTCCGAGAACGAGGAATCTTACCTGCTAGCAGACTGGAACCGTGGCACCCCTGTTTCCATTGAAGCCTATGTGTTTTGGGTACCACTTTGACATCTGCACCTGACCGGCCCGGAGCTGCTGGTGTGGTAACTTTGGGGTTGCCGTGAACCTCCAACGGTGGGCTACTTTGGACCCAACTTTGAACCCTGTAAGTGTTTTACTTAACTGTGAACTTAACAATTACCTCCCCCAGGAACTGTTGATTTTTGCACTGTGTCCACTTTTAAAATAGCTTATTACCATTTTTGTCAAAACTGTACATGCTATTGTGATTATTCAAAGTTCCTAGAATACCCGAGTGAAATACCTTTCATTTGAAGTATTACTTCTAAATCTTGAACCTGTGGTTCTTAAAATAAACTAAGAAAATATATTGTTCTATATAAAAACCTATTGGCCTGGAGTAAGTTTTTGAGTGTGTGTTCCTCATTTATTGCCTGTGTGTGTACAACGAAATGCTTAACACAACCCTCTGATAAGCCTACTGCTCAACCACACTACCACAAAATAGAGCATTAGAATTATCTCTTTTTTGCCACTATCTTACCTCTAAGGGGAACCCTTGGACTCTGCACACTATTTCTTACTTTGAAATAGTATATACAGAACCAACTTCCTACATTGTGTTACTATAATAAAGTACCTTTGTTTTCGTGGTTCTTTCTGTGTAAGTGCTGTGTCACTTTAGTCGTATTGCATAAACTTTGCATGTCTCCTAGATAATTCTTGGCTGCTCATCCACAGCTACCTACAGAGAGCCCTGGCTTCCTTGACACTGTCTACACCTCACTAATAGGGGATACCTGGACTTGGTATAAGGTGATAACACCATAGGTGCTCACCACACACCAGGCCATCTTCCTAAAGGACCCTTCTTCTCTAACCCTGGTAGGGGAAGCCCGCCAGTACCAGCTACGTGGTAGGAGAATGAAGGAATGTAGGGGGCATGGAGAACACCTTTAAATTCTGCCACCACAAGTTCTTCCAGAGAGATCCCTACAAGGTATTTCTCCTCAAGGATCATCGAGACGAGAACTGTGATGGATGTGCAGGGTTTCTACCTAATACCCTAAAGGTACATCCAGATAAAGGCTGGAAAACTACACCATGACCAACACCAAAAAGAAACAAGATTCGCTAAAGGACTTCAGCCTGTTGAGCGAAGATGAGGAGGACATTGAGGAGGCAGAGACGGTCCAAGGAGAAGACTAGGATATAAAGCTCATTGAGGAAGATGAAGAAAAAAAAAAAAAAAAAAAAAAAAAAGGCAAGGGGCACCGCTGAAGGACGCCGCACCCACTCCCCCGCCCAAAAAAAGAACAAGATAAAGAAACTGTTGAAAGGCTCTGACCCTAAAGCCCTGGACAGTGAACATCAGAGGCCTCCCTTGGCCTTGAAGCACTCGACGACCGAAGGTCAGCCAAAACTAAAAGACCCACATGGATCCTGAACGAGGGATACCGAGGGGGCCAGGGTAATATCAAAACCCTGAACACCACCATCCGAACGAGATATACTGAACGACAAGGCGAATGTTTTGGACGTGACAGACGCGTCACCGCCAAAAAAGAAGCGTTGCGGCTGCTCGAAGCCAATCAAAAAGTGACCAAGGTCAAAGGAAAATAGAGAAAGCTTGATACAACTTCCTAAAGGTTTTTTTTTTTTTTAGAATTTCTACCCAGCCTTTGGCGTCTTACAAGTTGGAAGACGGCCAGTCTGCTCTGGAGGCCCCAGCAACGTCAGAATCTCACGAAGAGGAAGAAGAAGAGTTCTACAAGCTGGAAGGGGGCAAAGAGGCAGCAGGTTTCAATGAAGAGTCATGGCAGGACCTCAGCGGCGACTCACCAGGAGAAGGTGTTGACAACTATCCTTCAAGGTCATCACCAAAAGATGACCTAGCCCTCTGCAACAACCTCATAAAGAGGGCTGCAGACACTTTTAGAGTCCAGTTAGAGGGGAAGACTGGAGACACTTACTTCCTCCTAGAAACATTGATGCCCTCTAACAAGGGGTGTAGGAAGCTGGCCTGGTGTGTGGCGGACAGCTATGGTGTTTGCACATTATACTTGGTCCCCTTCCTTTGCATGTCCTCTTCGGTCAGGATCCACCTTTGGGTTCTTCCAGTCTTGTCTGGGTCTTGCACAATCCTCTTCCAAGTCCTCCTGTTGGTTTTGGGGAAACCAGGTACTTAACTCTGCTCTCCTGGCCGCTGGGGTTCACTCTGGCACTCATCTTTTGGGGTTCCCAGTTCCTCCAGCTTTTTTCTAGTGATTCCACTTCATCGGATGGGAGACTGCCGTTCACATTCCACTTTTTAGTATATTGTTTGGACCTCCCTGAGGGCCCTCCCTATTTGCTATTGCTTTTACTAAAGCTTATTGCTTTCTATGTTATTTACTGATTACTAATGTGTTTATAATAGTGTGTTTACCTGCCTCCAGTTGGGGTACCGCCTCTACAGTATTTCTGTATTTGTGTTACTATAATAAAGTACCTTCGTTTTTGTGACACTGTGAGGTTCTTTCATGTGTTTAAGTGCTGTGTGACGACAGTTGTAGGAAGCTGGCTCTGTATATACTATATAAAAATGGGATATAGTGTGCACAGAGTCCAGTGGTTCCCCTAGAGGCTTGACAGAGGCAATAACAGATAATACTAATGCTCTATTTGTGGTAGTGTGGTGGAGCAGTTAGGCTTATCAGAGGGTAGTGTTAAGCATTTGTTGTACACACACAAGCAATAAGAGAAAACACACTCAATAACTTAACTCCAGACCAATAGGTTTTTATATAGAAAAATATATTTTGTTTATATATTTATTTCTAGAACCACAAAATTCAGTTTGCAGCTAAGTACTTGCATAGGTAAGTTCAGGACTTTGAAACAAATCGACAATACATACAGTTTTCTTTAAAATGGAAAAAAGCTATTTTAAAAGTGGACAATGCAATTTTCAACAGTTCCTGGGGGAGGAAAATACAGTACAGATTTGAAGGTAAGTAATCGACTTACAGACTCAGTCTCCGGGGCATAGGTAGCCCACCACTGGGGATTCAAGATAACTCCAAACACCCAGCACCAGCAACATAGGGCCGGTTAGGGGCAGAGGTCAAACAGGAGCCAAAGTAACGTGGGCTCCTATGGAGACAGGGGGTACTCCGATTCTGTCTGCTTGCAGATAAGTACCCACGTTGTCAGAGGGCAGACCAGGAAGGGTTTAGAGGAGCACTGGAGGGGGGGGGGGGCAAGTAGGAACTCAATGGGTGGACCCTGGGGGTCACTTAGGCGTTGGTGGCAAGGCACAGGGGGGCTTCTCAGGCAAGCCACCGACTGAACAGGGAAGAGGGCTGCCTGCTGGTCACTGCTGCACCGGTGCTCGGTTTCTCTTGAGTCTGGGGGCTGCGGGTGCAGTGCTTCTCCAGGCGGCCGATATCTTTGTCCCTGGCAGTCGCAGTCAGGGGAGTCCTCGGGATTCCCTCTGCAGGTGTCGTCATGGAGAGGTCAGCTATGGGTGTACACTTGGTCGCAATCGCCTGGTGGTCCCCTCTGGCTGGTGTTTCCTCTGGACACTGGCCAGGGACGTCTGGTGCAGAGTAGGTTTTGACTCACGCTTTTAGAGTGAGGTGGGAGTCCTTTTAAAGATGGTTGCTTTTTCTTCTTGTTGGACAGGTCCACAGTCCACAGGAGTTTCTTGGTCCTCGGTGATGCAGGCAGTCCCCTGGAGGCTTTTCAGGGGTCGCTGGTCCTGTAAAACATGTTGCTTTTCTTTTGCAGGGTCTTTAAAGTAGGAGACGGGCTAGTAGGGCTGGGCTAGAGTCAGTTGGTGTCTCCTTTTATTCTCTGCAGGGTTTTCAGCTCAGCAGTCCTTCTTTTCTTGAGGTCGTCAGGAACCTAAATCTCTTGGTTCACGGAGCCCTTAAATACAAGATTTAGGGGCGTTTTTAGGGTTAGAGGGCAGTAGCCAACAGCTACTGGCCCCAAGGGTGGCTACACCCTCCTTGTGCAAACTCCCTTTGGGGAGGGGGGCACATTCCTATCCCTATTGGTCCTAATCCTCCAAAGCAAGATGGGAGATTTCTCCAGGAGGGGGTCACTTCAGCTCTGGACACCTTAGGGGTTGTCCTGGCTGAAGGGGTGACTCCTCCTTGTTTTCCCTCATTATCCCTCTGGACTTGCCGCCAAAAGTGGGGGCATGTCGGGGTGGCGGGCAGCTCCACTTGGAGTTCCCTGGGGCACTGTAACACGAGGCTTGAGCCTTCGAGGCTCACTGCCAGGTGTTACAGTTCCTGCAGGGGGAGGTGTGAAGCCCCTCCACCCAAGACAGGCTTTGTTTCTGACCACAGAGTGCACAAAGGTACTCACCCCATGTGGTTAGAAACTCGTCTGGAAGTGGCAGGCTGGCATAGACCTGTCAGTCCTACACTACCAGGCTGGCTGACATACAGGAGGCATCTCTAAGATGTCCTCTGTGAGCATTTTTCAATAAATCCCACACTGGCATCAGTGTGGGTTTGTTGTGCTGAGAAGTTTGATACCAAACTTGCCAGTATTCAGTGTAGCCATTATGGTGCTGTGGAGTTCGTAATGACGACTCCCAGACCATATACTCAGTATGGCTACACTGCACTTACAATGTCTAAGAATGGACTTACACACGCTAGGGGCATATTGCTCATGCAGCTATGCCCTCACCTGTGGTATAGTGCACCCTGTCCTAGGGCTGTAAGGCCTGCTAGAGGGGTGACTTACCTATGCCACAGGCAGTGGTATGTGGGCATGGTGCCATGTCGACTTTGACTTTTTCTCCTCACCAGCACACACAAGCTGCAAGGTGGTGTGTATGTGCTTGGTGAGGGGTCCCCTAGGGTGGCATAATAACTACTGCAGCCTGCAGGGCCCTTGGTTCTATGGGTACTTTTTACAAGGGATTTAACTGTGTGCCAGGGTTGTGTCAATTGTGGAAGCAAAGGTACAGTTTTAGGGAAAGAACACTGTTGCTGGGGCCTGGTTAGCAAAGAGGGGGGGTAAATAACTATGTTAGCAATGGCACTTTCCTACAGCCATTAAAAAAGAACGAGCCCACATCTCTCTCTCCACCTTCCTCGGGGGCATCGTCCTGAAGAAGCTGTGTCTGTTTTTGTCAACAAAAAAAACATAGCCTTTACATTGCACACTCTCCTCTGGGCCATCTTTTTGATGCTCTCTATGAATAAAGAACTAAAGAGGAAATCGGACTTCTTACCAAGGTACCCGCTACCTGAAAGAAATGTATATGTGTGGAATTTGTTATTCACCATATGAAAAGGCAGCCTGGAAGATAGTACAGGCTTTAATTTGTGGCTGTTGAGATTCAGAAAGCTTCCTTTTAATAGACTTACAAAAATGTTTGCACTGGGTAAAGTGGATTACCCATTAGTAAAAGGTATTCTTTGAAAGTGCTTGTTTTCCCTTAAACACTATTATTTTGTGGCAGCCTATTTTATACTCTGGGCCACTGGCATTATGCACTTTCGCGACCTAGGCATTTTCTGCATAATTATGTATTTGCGCAACTGCCACGCTATCCAGTCTCAGCTGCACCATCTGCAGATGTTATCCAAAAAATGTGTCTAGCTCAAATGGTTCAAACGTTACTAAAAAATGCAGCATGTTACCATGTAGAGAAACACCCATTGCAAAGGTTGAGACAGGTCAATTTTCTGTTGCTTATTGCTGTATTCGAGTGTGTTGCACTGGTTCTAATGAAGTGAAACATTAGCCCAGACAGTGGAAGCATGTATAAAACAGACAAAATAATGCAGTAATATAGTATTACAAAAAATGGTGCATCAAGTTGCACATTTTCGCTTTTGTTGTAGCATAACTTATTCAGCTCTGCTGCATAATTATGGTCCTCCCCGGTGCTTAATATCTGTGGCCCTGCTTGTACTGTGTTTAATACAAATTTCAAACAATGATTTGCATATTCACAGTGCTTTGTGTTCCAAGCTAGGACTTCTCAGCACTATAAATACACAAATCTGATAGAGACGTCTAGTTGCAGATTTCTCACCTTTGAATACCCCTTTAAATACCCCAGGCGTCAGTCTGGATCCAGAGATTTTTCTTCAAGCAGTACCTCTGCGTGCCGTCAGGTGGCGCCAGTCTTCTCCGTTGGCGTCGCTGGTGTCGTGGTCACATATAGGCGCCACCACAGCACGCTGACGTCAGTTCTTTACTTTTCGTGCCAGCCTATGCGCAGATCCAGAGAACAGCCCTGTAGGAAGTTGGCTCTGTATGTGCTATTTCAAAGTAAGGAATAGCATGCACAGAGTCCAAGGGTTCCCCTTAGTGGTAAAATAGTGGTAAAAAGAGATAATACTAATGCTCTATTTTGTGGTAGTCTGGTCGAGCAGTAGGCTTATCCAAGGAGTAGTGTTAAGCATTTGTTGTACATACACATAGACAATAAATGAGGTACACACACTCAGAGACAAATCCAGCCAATAGGTTTTGTTATAGAAAAATATCTTTTCTTAGTTTATTTTAAGAACCACAGGTTCAAATTTAACATGTAATATCTTGTTTGAAAGGTATTGCAGGTAAGTACATTAGGAACCTTGAATCATTTCAATTGCATGTATACTTTTCAAGTTATTGACAAATAGCTATTTCAAAAGTGGACACTTAGTGCAATTTTCACAGTTCCTGGGGGAGGTAAGTTTTTGTTAGTTTTACCAGGTAAGTAAGACACTTACAGGGTTCAGTTCTTGGTCCAAGGTAGCCCACCGTTGGGGGTTCAGAGCAACCCCAAAGTCACCACACCAGCAGCTCAGGGCCGGTCAGGTGCAGAGTCCAAAGTGGTGCCCCAAAACGCATAGGCTAGAATGGAGAGAAGGGGGTGCCCCGGTTCCGGTCTGCTTGCAGGTAAGTACCCGCGTCTTCGGAGGGCAGACCAGGGGGGTTTTGTAGGGCACCGGGGGGGACACAAGCCCACACAGAAATTTCACCCTCAGCAGCGCGGGGGCGGCCGGGTGCAGTGTAGAAACAAGCGTCGGGTTTGCAATGTTAGTCTATGAGAGATCAACGGATCTCTTCAGCGCTGCAGGCAGGCAAGGGGGGGCTTCCTCGGGGAAACCTCCACTTGGGCAAGGGAGAGGGACTCCTGGGGGTCACTTCTCCAGTGAAGGTTCGGTCCTTCAGGTCCTGGGGGCTGCGGGTGCAGGGTCTCTTCCAGGCGTCGGGACTTAGGTTTCAGAGAGTCGCGGTCAGGGGAAGCCTCGGGATTCCCTCTGCAGGCGGCGCTGTGGGGGCTCAGGGGGGACAGGTTTTGGTACTCACAGTCGTAGAGTAGTCCGGGGGTCCTCCCTGAGGTGTTGGTTCTCCACCAGCCGAGTCGGGGTCGCCGGGTGCAATGTTGCAAGTCTCACGCTTCTTGCGGGGAGTTGCAGGGTTCTTTAAAGCTGCTTCTGGAAACAAAGATGCAGTCTTTTTGGAGCAGGTCCGCTGTCCTCGGGAGTTTCTTGTCTTTTTCGAAGCAGGGCAGTCCTCAGAGGAGTCAGAGGTCGCTGGTCCCTTGGAAGGCGTCGCTGGAGCAGAGTTCTTTGGAAGGCAGGAGACAGGCCGGTGAGTTTCTGGAGCCAAGGCAGTTGTTGTCTTCTGGTCTTCCTCTGCAGGGGTTTTCAGCTAGGCAGTCCTTCTTCTTGTAGTTGCAGGAATGAAAATGTCACTTACCCAGTGTACATCTGTTCGTGGCATTAGTCGCTGCAGATTCACATGTTTGGCACAGTCCGCTGCCTGGTGTTGGGCTCGGAGTATTACAAGTTGTTTTTCTTCGAAGAAGTCTTTTTGGTCACGGGACCGAAGGACTCCTCCCTCCTCGGCTCCATTGCGCATGGGCGTCGACTCCATCTTAGATTGTTTTCCCCGCAGAGGGTGAGGATGGAGTTGTTTGGTATAAATAGTGCCCATGCAATGGAGTGAATATGTATGTACGTTAAGAGTTTCTAATAATTATTTACAAATGTTCAGATGTTTAAGATTTATGATCTACTTCTAAACGGCTACAGGCTTCCCGGGGAGGTGGGAGGGTACATGTGAATCTGCAGCGACTAATGCCACGAACAGATGTACACTGGGTAAGTGACATTTTCAGTTCGATGGCATATGTTGCTGCAGATACACATGTTTGGCATAGACTATAAAGCAGTTACCTCCCCTAAAAGCGGTGGTTTAGCCTGTAGGAGTTGAAGTAGTTTGGAATAATGTTCTTAGTACAGCTTGGCCCACTGTAGCTTGTTGTGCATTTAGTACGTCTACACAGTAGTGTTTAGTAAACGTATGAGGCGTAGACCAGGTTGCAGCCTTACATATTTCGCTCATAGGAATGTTTCCTAGAAAGGCCATTGTAGCACCTTTCTTTCTGGTTGAGTGTGCCTTTGGTGTAATAGGCAATTCTCTTTTGGCTTTAAGATAGCATGTTTGAATGCATCTGACTATCCATCTAGCAATGCCTTGTTTAGAGATTGGATTTCCTATGTGTGGTTTTTGAAAAGCTATGAACAGTTGTTTTGTTTTCCTGATTAGCTTTGTTCTGTCAATGTAATACATTAGTGCTCTTTTGATGTCTAATGTATGTAGTGCCCTTTCAGCCACAGAATTTGGTTGTGGGAAGAACACTGGCAATTCTACTGTTTGATTTAAATGGAATGGTGAGATTACTTTTGGCAGAAATTTTGGATTTGTTCTTAGAACTATTTTATTGTTGTGTATTTGAATAAATGGTTCTTGTATGGTAAATGCCTGTATTTCACTTACTCTTCTGAGGGATGTGATTGCAATGAGAAATGCGACCTTCCAGGTTAGATATTGCATTTCACAGGAATGCATGGGTTCGAAAGGTGGACCCATGAGTCTTGTTAAGACGATGTTAAGATTCCATGAAGGAACTGGTGGTGTTCTTGGTGGTATAATTCTTTTTAGCCCTTCCATGAATGCTTTAATAACTGGTATTCTAAATAGAGACGATGAATGAGTAGTTTGTAGGTAAGCAGATATTGCTGCGAGGTGTATTTTTATAGATGAAAAAGCGAGATTTGCTTTTTGCAAATGTAGTAAGTATCCTACTATGTCTTTAGTAGAGGCATGTAATGGTTGTATTTGATTGGCATGGCAGTAGTAAACAAATCTTTTCCACTTAGATGCATAGCAGTGTCTAGTGGAAGGTTTTCTAGCTTGTTTTATGACCTCCATGCATTCTTGTGTGAGGTCTAAGTGTCCGAATTCTAGGATTTCAGGAGCCAAATTGCCAGATTCAATGATGCTGGGTTTGGATGCCTGATCTGTTGTTTGTGTTGTGTTAACAGATCTGGCCTGTTGGGTAGTTTGACATGCGGTACTAGTGAAAGGTCTAGTAGAGTTGTATACCAAGGTTGTCTTGCCCATGTGGGTGCTATCAGTATGAGTTTGAGTTGGTTTTGACTCAACTTGTTTACTAGATATGGAAGGAGAGGGAGAGGGGGAAAAGCGTACGCAAATATCCCTGACCAACTCATCCATAGAGCATTGCCTTGTGATTCGCGGTGTGGGTACCTGGATGCGAAGTTTTGGCATTTTGAGTTTTCTTTTGTTGCGAACAAATCTATCTGGGGTGTTCCCCAAATTTGAAAGTACTTGTTCAGAACTTGGGGGTGAATTTCCCATTCGTGGACTTGTTGGTGGTCTCGCGAAAGGTTGTCTGCTAGTTGGTTTTGTATTCCTGGAATAAATTGTGCTATTAGGCGAATGTTGTTGTGAATCGCCCACTGCCAAATTTTTTGTGTTAGGAGGCACAATTGTGTTGAGTGTGTTCCTCCTTGTTTGTTTAAATAATACATTGTTGTCATGTTGTCTGTTTTGACAAGAATGTATTTGTGTGTTATTATGGGTTGGAAGGCTTTTAACGCTAGAAATACTGCTAACAGTTCTAGGTAATTGATATGAAATTTTGTTTCGTGTATATCCCATTGTCCTTGAATGCTGTGGTGATTGAGGTGTGCTCCCCACCCTGTCATGGAAGCATCTGTTGTTATAACGTATTGAGGCACTGGGTCCTGAAATGTCCGCCCTTTGTTTACATTTTTGCTGTTCCACCATAGAAGCGAGAGGTATGTTTGGCGGTTTACCAACACCAGATTTTGAAGTTGACCCTGTGCTTGTGACCATTGTGATGCTAGACACTGTTGTAAGGGTCGCATGTGTAGTCTTGCGTTTGGGACAATGGCTATGCATGATGACATCATGCCTAGAAGTTTTAGCACAAATTTTGCTTGTATCTTTTGGTTTGGAAACATAGCACTTATTACCTTGTGGAATGCCTGCACTCTTTGTGGACTTGGAGTGGCAATTCCTTTTGATGTGTTGATGGTTGCTCCTAGATATTGTTGTGTTTGACACGGTTCTAGGTGTGATTTTGTATAGTTGATGGAAAAGAAAATTAGTTACTTACCTGTAACTGCAGTTCTCCAGTATTGGTATCTTTCATAGATTCACATGCTTGAATCATCCCCGTCGTCGAGGTGGGAGCCTCACGGTAAATTTAAATATATAAAAAGAAGTAAGTCAGTAAAAATAAAACCAGTAGGCCCAAGTAGGCCTCATAAGGTATTTTACAGTCTATCCACTTTGTTTTGTGAAAAGACCCAAACTTGAGTATCAACCAATCAGGATTCAGCCCCTCCCAAACACTCCCAACAGAGGCTGAATTCCCTCAGATTTTCTATTAGGAGTGTGAAGTTTAATATCTGTATAATAGGGGAGCCTCTGAGGGGAGGAGGGTGGGTCGCATGTGAATCTATGAAAGATACCAATACTGGAGAACTGCAGTTACAGGTAAGTAACTAATTTTCTTCTCCAGCATTGGATCTTTCATAGATTCACATGCTTGAATCCGAGTAACGAGCAGTAATGTTTTCTTACTTACTGAATTACATTGACTGTAATTCCATCGTAATTCTATACGTGATGTGATTCACATTAGTTCAGTTTTAAATATGCACTTACATATAATTATATTTATATTCACAAACATACGAATATAAAAGCAATAAAATGTGTGTGGCAAGAAATCCTGACACAGTCTATGCTATTATTATGGAGAATACGACACGTTAAACAGTAGAAGAAAATGAACCATTAATGACCATACCTCGAGTGTGGTGGTGGGATGTGTAAGAGGCTCACCTTAACGAAATAGATGCCTCAGTACTGCTTGTCCCACTGCTGTATCGACCTGGTTTGTCTCCTCTAAACAGTAATGTCTTGTAAATGTGTGTTGGCTGGACCATGTTGCTGCTCTACAGATGCTATGTAGTGGTACACCTGCAAAGAGTGCCGCTGAAGTGGCTACCGATCTTGTAGAGTGGGCTCTCACCTTGGTGTGGAGCGGCTTTCCTGCTTTTGAATGGCAGAATTGAATCGCCAGGCCAATCCATCTTGCTAAAGTTTGTTTGGACACCGCGTGTCCCTTCTTTGTTCCGCCGAACGCTACAAATAATTGATCCGACTGGCGGATGGTGTGAGTTTTCTGTAGATAAAACTTTAAACATCTTTTAATATCGAGAGAATGTAATGTTCTTTCCGCCACTGTTTGCGGATTTGGAAAAAAGGTTTTTAATATGACTGGTTCATTTAAATGAAATGTTGAGGGAACTTTCGGAATGAATTTAGGATTTGTCCGCAGGATGACACCTGAGTTTGTAAACTGGAGGAACGGCTGTTTGATGGTGAAAGCCTGAATGTCACTGACTCTCTTTGCCGAAGTAAGAGCTAACAGTAACGCTGTTTTCCATGCCAGGAATTTTAGGTCAGCCTTGTGTATCGGCTCAAAAGGAGCTTTCATGAGTTGCATCAACACAACGTTCAATGACCATAGAGGCGGGGGTTTCCTAATTGGCGGGAAGACCCGAAAAAGGCCCTTCATAAATTGTTTGACAATTCTTGTGGAACACAAAGAGAGTCTATCTGGTGATCTGCGGTATCTGGAGATTGCTGCCAGATGTACCCGTATGGAAGAATATGCAAGTCCTGATTTTGCCAGGAGCAGGAGATATGGAAGTATCTGTTCCGGAGTAGAAGATAAAGGATGTATATTTTCCGCTGCACACCAAACACAAAACCGTTTCCATTTAAGTCTATAGGTTTTGTTGGTAGTGTCAGCTCTAGCTTTTGCTAAGATGTCTCTACACTCTGGGGAGATTTTGAGATTTAAGTATTCATTGTGTTCAGGAGCCAAGCCGACAAATGAAGAGACGACGGATGTGGGTGTGTGACTTGTCCCTGGTGCATCGTTAAAAGAGTCGGACTCTGTCTGAGTGGTAGATGTGGTCGTTCGGAGAGTATGAGGAGCTCCGTATACCATATTTGTCTGGGCCATCTGGGAGCTATGAGTAGAAGTCGACACCCCTCCGTCTTCATTTTTCTGATGACTCTCGGAATGAGCGGGATCGGAGGAAAAGCGTAGGCATAAACTCCTGACCATCTCATCGAAAACGCATTCCCCCACGAATCTTTTTGGGGAAGCCAACTTGCGTAGAACTGGCATTTCTTGTTCTCGAGAGTGGCAAATAGGTCTAAGTTTGGTTTGCCCCATAATAGAAACAGGCCATTGAGAGTTTTCTGGTCTAGCTCCCACTCGTGATAAGGAATTACTGTCCTGCTCAAGGTGTCTGCTAGAACATTGATCTGTCCTGGCACATGCTCCGCTTTTAGTGAAATATTGTGTTTGATGGCCCATGTCCAAATTTGTTGGGCTAGCTGCGAGAGTTGTAGGGACCTTGTGCCTCCTTGCTTGTTTAGATAAAACATGCTGGTCATGTTGTCCGTCCGGATTAAGACGCTTGAACATTGTATCTTTGGCAAGAAAGCTTTTAGAGCTAAGTGTATTGCTTTGAGCTCTAGATAATTGATGTGGAGCTGGCTCTCTTGCTGATTCCAGATTCCGCTGATTTGCAGGTCCTGGCAATGTGCACCCCATCCTTCGAGAGAGGCATCCGTTGTTACTATGTAACTTGGTGTTTGAAGAAGAAAAGACAGCCCTTTTGAGAAATTGGTTGGAGTCGCCCACCACCTCATAGTGTTCTTCATTAGAGGCGTTATGCGAATCTTGTCTTCGAAGGAGCCGAGGACCTGTGTCCATTGTATGTCCAATTGCTCTTGCAGGGGTCGCATATGGAGCCTGCAATCTGGGACTAGCGGAATGCACGATGATATCATTCCGAGCAATGATTTGTAGATGCGGACTGAAACGAACTTTTTTCTGGATAGGTTGTTTGCCAACGAGGTTAACTTTTGTTTCCTCTCGTGTGATGGGTACGCTTTGCTGCGTACTGTGTCCAAAATTGCTCCCAAGAAACTCAATTCTTGTTTGGGGTATATCTGAGATTTCTGGTAGTTGACTACAAACCCCAGGCTGTGTAACAAATGAAGGCAATAGGAAATATGATTTGTTACTTGTAATTTTGAGGGTGCCTTTATAAGCCAGTCGTCCAGGTAAGGGAAGACCTGGATACCTGCCTGGCGAAGATGTGCTGCTACTGGAGCTAGCATTTTTGTGAAGATTCTGGGGGCTGATTTGAGACCGAATGGTAGAACCCGGAATTGGAGGTGCATACTTCCTACCCTGAACCTTAAAAATTTGCGATGGTTGCGATATATGGGGATATGAAAATAAGCATCCTGGAGGTCTAGGGATGCCATCCAATCGCCCGTGTTTATGAGACGCAGGACATCCTGCAACGTTACCATCCTGAACGATTGTTTCTTTAGAAACTTGTTTAGTGCTCTCAAGTCCAGGATGGGGCGCCAGTCTCCTGAGGGTTTCTTGAGAAGGAAAAACCGGGAATAGAAACCCTTGTTCCTTTGAGATAAAGGGACTGGTTCTATTGCTCCTTTTGTTAGCATTATCCTTATTTCCCTGAGAAGTTGGCTCAACCTCAGAGGCGGTGTACCCGATGGAGGGACACTCGGTGGTGTTTGGATGAATTCCAGAGTATGACCTCTGGTCACCACATCTAGTACCCATCTGTCCGATGTTATAGCCTTCCACTTGGGGAAATAAGAATTGATGCGACCTCCGACCTTCAATATTGATTGGGGAGGTGTTGAGATTATCCGCTGGTCATTGCTTTCTGCCTGTATCTCTTGCTCGGGCAGCTCCTCTTCCTCTAGCCGGATGTTTGTAAGCTGCGGCTGGTGGTAATCGATAATGCTGCTGTTGTTGATGGTGCTGATGTCCTGGTCCTGTGGAGGAAGATGTATATTGTGACCTGTATTGTTGGTATCCACCTCGAAAGGAGTAATTACCTCTACCCCTTGCTCCACGAAAAGGTAGTTTTTTATATTGCAGGGTACCTAGGGATTTTGCCGTATCGGTATCCGTCTTGATAGCCTGCAGCATATCATCGACATGTTTGCCAAACAAACTCTCTCCATCGAAGGGCATGTCGAGAACACGAGTCTGGACTTCTGGTCTGAATGAAGTAGCCTTAAGCCACCCTTGTCTGCGTAGGACTGCTGCTCCAGCTAATTGTCGAAAGCCAGTGAGGGAAATATCTATTGCACTGTCTATTATCTCTGCGGAAACCCTTTCTCCCTCCTGCAAGACCTTTTTAGCTTCCACCTTGATATCTTCTGGCAGTGAATCTACAAAAACGGACATGTCTGCCCACATCTGCCGATCGTACCTTCCCAGGATGGCGAGGGAATTTGCCGCCTTGACCGTTACTGCAGCAACCGAGGAGAATTTCTTACCGATATTGTCTAGTCTCCTTCCCTCTTTGTCTGGGGGAGACGCAATAGGTGTAGAGGGGTTTTTGGATCGTCGTTGAGCCGCCTGTGATATAACCGAGTCAGGTTTCGGTTGTGAGACTAAACAGGCCGGAGAATCATCTGGGGCCTTGTATTTTTTCTCTAGCCTTGGCATTTGTGAAGGCACTGTTGCCGGGTTTTTCATTGCCTTCAAACCCTCCTGCCACAAGAAATCCACAATAGGTATGGCTCTTACAGATCTCTTTGATGGCTCTTTAAAGTCATACAAAAAACACTCAGTTTCATGGGAAACAATTTCCAGACCAAAACGTTTCGCCGCTCTCTCTATGATATTATGGAAACCTCCTATGTCTTCTGGAGGAGAATCCACTGGAGCTGCTGGAGGTGGAGATGGTGTGGGAACGAGATAGTCGTCCCATTCACTAGCCGCTGAATCTGCTAGCTCGCCCTCTTCCCTTTCGTCGTCCGACGAGAGGTAAGCTTCCGGAGCTTGGCTAGTTACAGGTCTACTAGTCTGTGGCGTTTCGGAAACATTAGTAGTTTGAGCTTGCTGGTAACTCTGAGGTCTAGGTGGCGTGGACTGAGTTGACGGTGGGAACCTTTTATAGTAGTCCTTCAACATATGTTGTAAATCTGTCACTAATGTGCTAGGCATAGCTAGAGGCGATGGTTGGTTTGCCTGTGGATAAGATGTTGAAGCATAACTATGCTGGTAATGTTGATCCTCTTCTTCATCAAACTCTTGACATTTGACATTTAGTTGGGACGGGCTACTAGCTGCCCCAAACATGCCTTGAACATCATCATCCTCATCGTCTAAAAGATGTTGCGGTGGGTATGGCAGCACCTTACTTGGTGATGTATGCATCGGCAAAATGTCAGATGGCTTGTCCCCTATATTAATAAGGGAAAGGGGTAAGAATCTGGTGGAGTCCTCATGATGGTATGAGGAATGAGCTGGTGAAATGTCCAAAGGTTTGTAAACTGTTAATGCTGTGGTGATCGTAGGATCCATCGTCGACGGTTCCCTCGTCGACGGTTCCCTCGTCGACGGTTCCCTCGTCGACGGCTCCCTCGTCGGCGGTACTGTCGTCAACTGTACTGTCGTCGACGGGTCTCTCGTCGACGGGTCTCTCGTCGACGCTTCCGTCCATGACTGCGTCTTTTCCTTAGTCGACGGTCCCTTCGTCGACGGGTATTTTAGCGACGACGGTCGCTTCGCCGACGTAGTTTGCGTAGATGGGAGTGCCCTGGATGATTTGTGAACCCAGGAGGCCTCCGCTGTCGACGATGTGGTTGCCGACGAAGCTCTTTTGAAGATTTTTGCAGTAATAATCGTCGTCGATGACAAAGGCGACGACGTCATAATCATCGGTGAGGATGGTGTTGTGAACGTCGACGATACCGTGGTCGCTGTTACCGTCGACACTGTCGTCGACGGGGCGGTCGTCGACGGTTGTTTTTTCACCAAAAAGAGTTTTTCTGACTCTTTTTGTGGTGACAGAGACAGGGATGGTTTCTTTGAGGTGCTTTTCCGGTGTAACGGCGTAGTAGGTTCTGAATGAACCTTTTTTGGTCCATGTTTAACTGCCTCTTCAGTTAAGACTTGTTTAGTCTTTTTGTGCATTTTTCTTGGTGGTTCATCCGCACCTCTATCTCTCTCACCTGTTCTTTTCTGAGGGCGAGAAGTTTGTGGTGACTCTTCGCTGTCTGATGAAGGATGCTCTAAGGCTTTCTGTTTTTGCAGCCATAAGAGAAGTCTACCCTCTCGGTCTTTGAGGGTTTTTTGACTAAAGGTGCGACAGATTTTGCAGTCTCTCACCTTATGGTCTGGATGAAGGCAGTAAATACACTTCTTGTGGGGGTCATCAATATGTAGTCTCTTCTTCCCACAGTTGTCACAGTCTCTGAACAGACCCTTCTTTGCCTTTTCAGACATAGTAAAGTTGTAACTAGTTTCCTGAGAGAAAAAACAATCTTCAGTCAGAAAATAGGAAAAAAACTGAGCAGAGCTCAGGGAGACTCCCTTCACACGACGTGCGGTAGAAAATCTGAGGGAATTCAGCCTCTGTTGGGAGTGTTTGGGAGGGGCTGAATCCTGATTGGTTGATACTCAAGTTTGGGTCTTTTCACAAAACAAAGTGGATAGACTGTAAAATACCTTATGAGGCCTACTTGGGCCTACTGGTTTTATTTTTACTGACTTACTGCTTTTTATATATTTAAATTTACCGTGAGGCTCCCACCTCGACGACGGGGATGATTCAAGCATGTGAATCTATGAAAGATCCAATGCTGGAGAACCCCAGTTTGTGAAGGGTTTGTATGACAAACGTGGTGTCGTTTGCGCATTTTTTTACTGTGTTGGTCTTGATTAGCCAATCGTCTAGGTAAGGGAACACATGTATCTGTTGTCTCCTGATGTGTGCTGCTACTACTGCTAGACATTTTGTGAACACTCTTGGTGCAGTTGTTATTCCGAATGGCAACACCTTGAATTGGTAATGTATTCCTTTGAATACGAACCGTAGGTACTTTCTGTGAGAAGGGTGTATTGGTATATGAAAGTACGCATCCTTTAGGTCTAATGTGGTCATGTAATCTTGCTGTTTGAGCAGTGGAATGATGTCTTGTAGTGTGACCATGTGAAAATGGTCCGATATGATGTAGGTATTTAGTGTCCTGAGATCTAATATTGGTCTTAATGTTTTGTCTTTTTTTGGAATTAGAAAGTACAGGGAGTAAACTCCTGTGTTTTTTTGTTGTACTGGTACTAACTCTATTGCATCCTTTTGCAGTAGTGCTTGAACTTCTAGTCCTAAAAGTTCTAAATGTTGTGGTGACATTTTGCGTGTTTTGGGGGGGATGTTTGGTGGGAAGTTGTGGAATTCTATGCAATAGCCATGTTGGATTATTGCTAATACCCAATTGTCTGTTGTAATCTGTTGCCAAGATTGGTAGAATTGGCTTAGTCTTCCCCCCACTGGTGTTGAGTGAAGGGGTTGCGTGACTTGAAAGTCACTGTTTAGGTGGAGGTGTTTTTGGAGTCTGGAATCTTCCCCTACTCCTTGGGAATTGACCCCCTCGATATCCCCTGAAACCTCCCCTTTGGAAGGAACCCTGATATGGTGTGGTTCTTGTTTGTTGGCTGGTGGTGTCTGTGGGTTGGCCACGAAACCCCCCTCTAAATGGAGTTTTTCTGAAAGAGCCTCTGCTCTGCGGGGAGTAGAGTGCGCCCATGGCCTTGGCCGTGTCTGTGTCCTTTTTAAGTTTTTCAATGGCTGTATCCACTTCAGAGCCAAAAAGTTGTTTCTCGTTGAAGGGCATATTAAGGACAGCCTGCTGGATTTCAGGTTTGAAGCCTGAAGTGCGTAGCCAAGCGTGTCTCCTTATGGTGACAGCAGTGTTGACTGTTCTTGCTGAAGTATCGGCTGCGTCTAGTGAAGAGCGGATTTGATTGTTTGAGATCGTTTGTCCCTCTTCCACTATTTGCTGCGCCCTTTTTTGGTATTCCTGGGGAAGATGGTCTACGAGAAGTTGCATCTCGTCCCAGTGTGCGCGGTCATATCTGGCCAGCAGCGCTTGTGAATTTGCGATGCGCCACTGGTTGGCTGCCTGTGATGCTACTCTTTTCCCTGCCGCATCAAATTTTCGGCTTTCTTTGTCCGGAGGTGGGGCGTCGCCAGATGTATGTGAATTTGCTCTCTTGCGAGCTGCCCCTACTACCACGGAGTCAGGTGGTAACTGCGAAGTGATAAACACTGGGTCTGTGGGTGGTGGTTTGTATTTCTTATCCACCCTTGGGGTGATGGCTCTTGATTTTACGGGCTCTTCAAAAAATTTTTTGCGTGCCGTAACATCCCTGGTAGCATTGGGAGACATTGATATTGGCTGTGTGTAGCCGAGAGGGTGTTAAATAAAAAATCATCCTCTATAGGATCGGAATGCAGTTGGACATTGTGGAATTCTGCTGCCCTAGCCACCAGTTGCGAGTATGAGGTACTGTCCTCTGGCGGTGACGGCTTTGTGGGGTATGACTCGGGATCATTGTCCGGCACTGGGGTGTCATACAGGTCCCAAGCGTCTTGATCCTGATCGTCATGACTTATGGTAGTTTGCGCTGGTGAGTGCATTTGTGGCGGTGTTTGTGCCGGCGATGCCTGTGGTGGAGAGGGCGGAGGCGTGACTTTTTTAACCACTTTGGCTTGTGGTTGTGCGTCATCCTTTGGAAGTCCGATCTTTCTTTTCCTCATGATTGGGGGAAGGGTTGATATCTTCCCTGTGTCGTGCTGGATGTACAGTCTCTTTTGTGTGTAGTCCGATTCTACACTTTGGAGCTCTTGTCCAAATTTGTGCATTTGGCCACTTATTCTTTGTTCCTCTGAGTAGGATGAAGGTGTGGTATTTTTCGGCGCCGAGAGAGAATCTTTTTTCGGTTTCGGCACCGACAGAATTTTTGTTCCTTTCGGCATGGATTCTCGGTGCCGATGTTTTTCGGTGCCGGTAACTTGTTTTTGTCTCTCGGAGCCGCTTTCTCGGCTCCGAGGTTGCTCCATGGCGGTCCCTCGACCGGAGTCGGGTGTCTTCGCTATGGGCGTGCCCTTTTTCGGCGCCTTCGACGGGTCGCCTGTTTTATGGGTCGAGCCATGGCCTGTTGGCAGTGGCGTCCCCTGGGCTTTCGGTTTGTCGATGGATTTACTTTTCGACGTCTTACTCACAGTTTGTTGCTGTTGTTCGACGTCGGAGTCTCCGGATTCTGATTCCGGAACCGAGAATGTTTCCTCTTCCTCGTCGAAACGTTGTTTTGTTGACGTGGACGCCATTTGTTGACGCCTGGCTCTTCGGTCCCGGAGTGTTTTTCTGGACCGGAAGGCTCGACAGGCTTCACAGGTATCCTCCTTGTGCTCGGGGGACAAGCACAAGTTACAGACCAAGTGCTGATCTGTATAAGGATACTTACTGTGACATTTTGGGCAGAAACGAAACGGGGTCCGTTCCATCGGCTTCGATGTCGCACGCGGTCGGGCCGACCAGGCCCCGATGGGGGATCGAAACTACCCCAAAGTCTTCCGATGATCGGTGTCGATGTACCTAACTATCCCGATACCGAACGGAACAATACCGACGCTTTCTTCCGAGATTCTGACTAACTTTCCGAACCGAAACACGGAGCGAAAAGGAATACGTCCGAACCCGACAGCGGAAAAAAACAATCTAAGATGGAGTCGACGCCCATGCGCAATGGAGCCGAGGAGGGAGGAGTCCTTCGGTCCCGTGACCAAAAAGACTTCTTCGAAGAAAAACAACTTGTAATACTCCGAGCCCAACACCAGGCAGCGGACTGTGCCAAACATGTGTATCTGCAGCAACATATGCCATCGAACTCTAATTTTCTAGGGTTCAGGGTAGCCCTTAAATACTAAATTTAAGGGCGTGTTTAGGTCTGGGGGGTTAGTAGCCAATGGCTACTAGCCCTTAGGGTGGGTACACCCTCTTTGTGCCTCCTCCCAAGGGGAGGGGGTCACAATCCTAACCCTATTGGGGGAATCCTCCATCTGCAAGATGGAGGATTTCTAAAAGTTAGAGTCACCTCAGCTCAGGACACCTTAGGGGCTGTCCTGACTGGCCAGTGACTCCTCCTTGTTATTCTCATTATTTTCTCCGGCCATGCCGCCAAAAGTGGGGGCCGGGGCCGGAGGGGCGGGCAACTCCACTAGCTGGAGTGTCCTGCGGTGCTGTGACAAAGGGGTGAGCCTTTGAGGCTCACCGCCAGGTGTTACAGCTCCTGCCTGGGGGAGGTGTTAGCATCTCCACCCAGTGCAGGCTTTGTTACTGGCCTCAGAGTGACAAAGGCACTCTCCCCATGGGGCCAGCAACATGTCTCTAGTGTGGCAGGCTGCTGGAACTAGTCAGCCTACACAGATAGTCGGTTAAGTTTCAGGGGGCACCTCTAAGGTGCCCTCTGGGGTGTATTTTGCAATAAAATGTACACTGGCATCAGTGTGCATTTATTGTGCTGAGAAGTTTGATACCAAACTTCCCAGTTTTCAGTGTAGCCATTATGGTGCTGTGGAGTTCGTGTTTTGACAGACTCCCAGACCATATACTCTTATGGCTACCCTGCACTTACAATGTCTAAGGTTTTGCTTAGACACTGTAGGGGTACAGTGCTCATGCACTGGTACCCTCACCTATGGTATAGTGCACCCTGCCTTAGGGCTGTAAGGCCTGCTAGAGGGGTGTCTTACCTATACTGCATAGGCAGTGAGAGGCTGGCATGGCACCCTGAGGGGAGTGCCATGTCGACTTACTCGTTTTGTCCTCACTAGCACACACAAGCTGGCAAGCAGTGTGTCTGTGCTGAGTGAGAGGTCTCCAGGGTGGCATAAGACATGCTGCAGCCCTTAGAGACCTTCCTTGGCATCAGGGCCCTTGGTACTAGAAGTACCAGTTACAAGGGACTTATCTGGATGCCAGGGTCTGCCAATTGTGGATACAAAAGTACAGGTT
Organism: Pleurodeles waltl; assembly: GCF_031143425.1. Taxonomy (NCBI): domain Eukaryota; kingdom Metazoa; phylum Chordata; class Amphibia; order Caudata; family Salamandridae; genus Pleurodeles; species Pleurodeles waltl. The sequence continues at coordinate 974,244,304 of NC_090440.1, read as the reverse complement.
AGGGAAAGAACACTGGTGCTGGGGCCTGGTTAGCAGGCCTCAGCACACTTTCAATTGTAAACATAGCATCAGCAAAGGCAAAAAGTCAGGGGGCAACCATGCCAAGGAGGCATTTCCTTACACAACACCCCCCCCAAACGAAAGAGGATGAGACTAACCTTTCCCAAGAGAGTCTTCATTTTCTAAGTGGAAGAACCTGGAAAGGCCATCTGCATTGGCATGGGCAGTCCCAGGTCTGTGTTCCACTATAAAGTCCATTCCCTGTAGGGAGATGGACCACCTCAACAGTTTAGGATTTTCACCTTTCATTTGCATCAGCCATTTGAGAGGTCTGTGGTCAGTTTGAACTAGGAAGTGAGTCCCAAAGAGGTATGGTCTCAGCTTCTTCAGGGACCAAACCACAGCAAAGGCCTCCCTCTCAATGGCACTCCAACGCTGCTCCCTGGGGAGTAACCTCCTGCTAATGAAAGCAACAGGCTGGTCAAGGCCATCATCATTTGTTTGGGACAAAACTGCCCCTATCCCATGTTCAGAGGCATCTGTCTGCACAATGAACTGCTTAGAATAATCTGGAGCTTTTAGAACTGGTGCTGAGCACATTGCTTGTTTCAGGGTGTCAAAGGCCTGTTGGCATTCCACAGTCCAGTTCACTTTCTTGGGCATTTTCTTGGAGGTGAGTTCAGTGAGGGCTGTCACAATGGATCCATATCCCTTCACAAACCTCCTGTAATACCCAGTCAAGCCAAGGAATGCCCTGACTTGAGTCTGGGTTTTTGGAGCTACCCAGTCCAGGATAGTCTGGATCTTGGGTTGGAGTGGCTGAACTTGGCCTCCACCTACAAGGTGGCCCAAGTAAACCACAGTTCCCTGCCCTATCTGGCATTTGGATGCCTTGATAGAGAGGCCTGCAGATTGCAGAGCCTTCAAAACCTTCTTCAGGTGGACCAGGTGATCCTGCCAGGTGGAGCTAAAGACAGCAATATCATCAAGATAAGCTGTGCTAAAGGATATCAAGCCAGCAAGGACTTGATTCACCAACCTTTGGAAGGTGGCAGGGGCATTCTTTAAACCAAAGGGCATAACAGTAAACTGATAATGCCCATCAGGTGTGGAGAATGCTGTTTTCTCTTTTGCTCCAGGTGCCATTTTTATTTGCCAGTACCCTGCTGTCAAGTCAAAGGTACTTAAGAATTTGGCAGCACCTAATTTATCTATGAGCTCATCAGCTCTAGGAATTGGATGAGCATCTGTCTTGGTGACAGAATTGAGCCCTCTGTAGTCCACACAAAACCTCATCTCTTTCTTTCCATCTTTGGTGTGAGGTTTGGGGACTAAGACCACTGGGCTAGCCCAGGGGCTGTCAGAGCGCTCAATTACTCCCAATTCCAGCATCTTGTGGACTTCCACCTTAATGCTTTCCTTAACATGGTCAGATTGTCTAAAGATTTTGTTTTTGACAGGCATGCTGTCTCCTGTGTCCACATCATGGGTACACAGGTGTGTCTGACCAGGGGTTAAGGAGAAGAGTTCAGGAAACTGTTGTAGGACTCTCCTACAATCAGCTTGCTGTTGGCCAGAGAGGGTGTCTGAGTAGATCACTCCATCCACTGAGCCATCTTTTGGGTCTGATGACAGAAGATCAGGGAGAGGTTCACTCTCTGCCTCCTGATCCTCATCTGTTACCATCAACAGATTTACATCAGCCCTGTCATGGAAGAGCTTAAGGCGGTTCACATGGATCACCCTCTTGGGGCTCCTGCTTGTGTCCAGGTCCACCAGGTAGGTGACCTGACTCTTCCTTTCTAGCACTGGGTAAGGGCCACTCCATTTGTCCTGGAGTGCCCTGGGAGCCACAGGCTCCAGAACCCAGACTTTCTGCCCTGGTTGGAACTCAACCAGTGCAGCCTTTTGGTCATACCAAAACTTCTGGAGCTGTTGGCTGGCCTCAAGGTTTTTGGTTGCCTTCTCCATGTACTCTGCCATTCTAGAGCGAAGGCCAAGTACATAGTCCACTATGTCCTGTTTAGGCTCATGAAGAGGTCTCTCCCAGCCTTCTTTAACAAGAGCAAGTGGTCCCCTTACAGGGTGACCAAACAGAAGTTCAAAGGGTGAGAATCCTACTCCCTTCTGTGGCACCTCTCTGTAAGCGAAAAGCAGACATGGCAAGAGGACATCCCATCTCCTTTTGAGTTTTTCTGGGAGCCCCATGATCATGCCCTTTAATGTCTTGTTGAATCTCTCAACTAAGCCATTAGTTTGTGGATGGTATGGTGTAGTGAATTTGTAAGTCACTCCACACTCATTCCACATGTGTTTTAGGTATGCTGACATGAAGTTGGTACCTCTGTCAGACACCACCTCCTTAGGGAAACCCACTCTGGTAAAGATACCAATGAGGGCCTTGGCTACTGCAGGGGCAGTAGTCGACCTAAGGGGAATAGCTTCAGGATACCTAGTAGCATGATCCACTACTACTAGGATGTACATATTTCCTGAGGCTGTGGGAGGTTCCAGTGGACCAACTATGTCCACACCCACTCTTTCAAAGGGGACCCCCACCACTGGAAGTGGAATGAGGGGGGCCTTTGGGTGCCCACCTGTCTTACCACTGGATTGACAGGTGGGGCAGGAGAGACAAAACTCCTTAACCTTCTGGGACATACAGGGAGTGCAGAATTATTAGGCAAATGAGTATTTTGACCACATCATCCTCTTTGTGCATGTTGTCTTACTCCAAGCTGTATAGGCTCGAAAGTCTACTACCAATTAAGCATATTAGGTGATGTGCATCTCTGTAATGAGAAGGGGTGTGGTCTAATGACATCAACACCCTATATCAGGTGTGCATAATTATTAGGCAACTTCCTTTCCTTTGGCAAAATGGGTCAAAAGAAGGACTTGACAGGCTCAGAAAAGTCAAAAATAGTGAGATATCTTGCAGAGGGATGCAGCACTCTTAAAATTGCAAAGCTTCTGAAGCGTGATCATCGAACAATCAAGCGTTTCATTCAAAATAGTCAACAGGGTCGCAAGAAGCGTGTGGAAAAACCAAGGCGCAAAATAACTGCCCATGAACTGAGAAAAGTCAAGCGTGCAGCTGCCACGATGCCACTTGCCACCAGTTTGGCCATATTTCAGAGCTGCAACATCACTGGAGTGCCCAAAAGCACAAGGTGTGCAATACTCAGAGACATGGCCAAGGTAAGAAAGGCTGAAAGACGACCACCACTGAACAAGACACACAAGCTGAAACGTCAAGACTGGGCCAATAAATATCTCAAGACTGATTTTTCTAAGGTTTTATGGACTGATGAAATGAGAGTGAGTCTTGATGGGCCAGATGGATGGGCCCGTGGCTGGATTGGTAAAGGGCAGAGAGCTCCAGTCCGACTCAGACGCCAGCAAGGTGGAGGTGGAGTACTGGTTTGGGCTGGTATCATCAAAGATGAGCTTGTGGGGCCTTTTCGGGTTGAGGATGGAGTCAAGCTCAACTCCCAGTCCTACTGCCAGTTCCTGGAAGACACCTTCTTCAAGCAGTGGTACAGGAAGAAGTCTGCATCCTTCAAGAAAAACATGATTTTCATGCAGGACAATGCTCCATCACACGCGTCCAAGTACTCCACAGCGTGGCTGGCAAGAAAGGGTATAAAAGAAGGAAATCTAATGACATGGCCTCCTTGTTCACCTGATCTGAACCCCATTGAGAACCTGTGGTCCATCATCAAATGTGAGATTTACAAGGAGGGAAAACAGTACACCTCTCTGAACAGTGTCTGGGAGGCTGTGGTTGCTGCTGCACGCAATGTTGATGGTGAACAGATCAAAACACTGACAGAATCCATGGATGGCAGGCTTTTGAGTGTCCTTGCAAAGAAAGGTGGCTATATTGGTCACTGATTTGTTTTTGAATGTCAGAAATTTATATTTGTGAATGTTGAGATGTTATATTGGTTTCACTGGTAATAATAAATAATTGAAATGGGTATATATTTTTTTTTGGTTAAGTTGCCTAATAATTATGCACAGTAATAGTCACCTGCACATACAGATATCCCCCTAACATAGCTAAAACTAAAAACAAACTAAAAACTACTTCCAAAAATATTCAGCTTTGATATTAATGAGTTTTTTGGGTTCATTGAGAACATGGTTGTTGTTCAATAATAAAATTAATCCTCAAAAATACAACTTGCCTAATAATTCTGCACTCCCTGTATTGGGCCAGTAGAAGTGGTTGACTAACTCCCACGTCTTGGTTTGTCCCAAATGCCCAGCAAGGGGAATATCATGGGCCAAGGTCAGAATAAACTCTCTGAACGACTGAGGCACTACCACTCTCCTAGTGGCACCAGGTTTGGGGTCTCTGGCCTCAGTGTACAGGAGTCCATCTTCCCAATAGACCCTATGTGTTCCATTTTTCTTGCCCTTGGACTCTTCAGCAGCTTGCTGCCTAAGGCCTTCAAGAGAGGGACAGGTTTCTTGCCCCTTACACAGCTCCTCCCTTGAGGGTCCCCCTGGGCCTAAGAGCTCAACCTGATAAGGTTCAAGCTCCAAAGGCTCAGTTCCCTCAGAGGGCAGAACTTCTTCCTGAGAAGAGAGGTTCTCTTTTTCTGACTGTGTTGCAGTTGGTTTCCAAACTGACTTTCCTTTTCTCTTGGTAGGCTGGGCCATTTTTCCAGACTCCAGCTCTACTTTTTCACCCTGTGCCTTGCATTGTGCTCTTGTTTTTACACACACCAGTTAAGGGATACCCAGCATGGCTGCATGGGTTTTTAGTTCTACCTCAGCCCATGCTGAGGATTCCAGGTCATTTCCAAGCAGACAGTCTACTGGGATGTTTGAGGAGACCACCACCTGTTTCAGGCCATTGACCCCTCCCCATTCTAAAGTTACCATTGAGATGGGATGTGCTTTAGTTTGATTGTCAGCATTGGTGACTGTATAAGTTTTTCCAGTCAGGTATTGGCCAGGGGAAACCAGTTTCTCTGTCACCATGGTGACACTGGCACCTGTATCCCTCAGGCCTTCTACACTTGTCCCATTAATAAAGAGCTGCTGCCTGTATTTTTGCATGTTAGGAGGCCAGGCAGCTAGTGTGGCTAAATCCACCCCACCCTCAGAGACTAGAGTAGCTTCAGTGTGGACCCTGATTTGCTCTGGGCACACTGTTGATCCCACTTGGAGACTAGCCATTCCAGTGTTACCTGGATTGGAGTTTGGAGTGGAAATTTTCTTGGGACAGGCCTTGTCTCCAGTTTGGTGTCCAGACTGACTACAGTTTCGACACCAGGCCTTTTTGGGATCAAAGTTTTTACCCTTGTACCCAGGATTGTTTTGTGAAGAGGCTCTGGGCCCACCCTCCTGTGCAGGTTTTTGGGGGCCTTTAGAAGACTCTTGACTATTTTTATTTTTGGCTGTCTCACCACCTTTCCCCTGGGGAGGTTTTGTGACCCCTTTCTTTTGGTCATCCCCTGTGGAAGTTTTGGACACCCTAGTCTTGACCCAATGGTCCGCCTTCTTTCCCAATTCTTGGGGAGAAATTGGTCCTAGGTCTACCAGATGCTGATGCAGTTTATCATTGAAACAATTACTTAACAGGTGTTCTTTCACAAATAAATTGTACAGCCCATCATAATTACTTACACCACTGCCTTGAATCCAACCATCTAGTGTTTTTACTGAGTAGTCTACAAAGTCAACCCAGGTCTGGCTCGAGGATTTTTGATCCCCCCTGAATCTAATCCTATACTCCTCAGTGGAGAATCCAAAACCCTCAATCAGGGTACCCTTCATGAGGTCATAAGATTCTGCATCTTGTCCAGAGAGTGTGAGGAGTCTATCCCTACACTTTCCTGTGAACATTTCCCAAAGGAGAGCACCCCAGTGAGATCTGTTCACTTTTCTGGTTACACAAGCCCTCTCAAAAGCTGTGAACCATTTGGTGATGTCATCACCATCTTCATATTTAGTTACAATCCCTTTAGGGATTTTCAACATGTCAGGAGAATCTCTGACCCTATTTATGTTGCTGCCACCATTGATGGGTCCTAGGCCCATCTCTTGTCTTTCCCTCTCTATGGCTAGGATCTGTCTTTCCAAAGCCAATCTTTTGGCCATCCTGGCTAACTGGATGTCCTCTTCACTGGAGTTATCCTCAGTGATTTCAGAGGTGTTGGTCTCTCCTGTGAGGGAACCAGCATCTCTGACTATTATTTTTGGAGTCAGGGTTTGAGAGACCCTGTTCTCCCTAGATAGGACTGGTAGGGGGGAATTTTCCTCCAAGTCACTATCCTCTTCCTCTGAGTTGCCACCCTCAGAGGGGTTGGCCTTTTCAAACTCTGCCAAAAGCTCCTGGAGCTGTATTTTGGTAGGTTTGGGGCCCATTGTTATTTTCTTTATTTTACAGAGTGACCTTAGCTCCCTCATCTTAAGATGGAGGTAAGGTGTGGTGTCGAGTTCCACCACAGTCACATCTGTGCTAGACATTTTGCTTCTAAAAGTTGGAATACTTTTTAAGAATCTACAACTGGTTCTAGAATCTAATTCAAACTTTTACAAACTTTTAAACTCTAAAAGAAATGCTAAACAGGATCTAACACAAGGCCCTAGCAGGTCTTTTAAGAATTTAGAAAACTTTTCAAATTGCAAAAATCAATTTCTAATGACAATTTTGGAATTTGTCGTGTGATCAGGTATTGGCTGAGTAGTCCAGCAAATGCAAAGTCCTGTACCCCACCGCTGATCCACCAATGTAGGAAGTTGGCTCTGTATGTGCTATTTCAAAGTAAGGAATAGCATGCACAGAGTCCAAGGGTTCCCCTTAGTGGTAAAATAGTGGTAAAAAGAGATAATACTAATGCTCTATTTTGTGGTAGTGTGGTCGAGCAGTAGGCTTATCCAAGGAGTAGTGTTAAGCATTTGTTGTACATACACATAGACAATAAATGAGGTACACACACTCAGAGACAAATCCAGCCAATAGGTTTTGTTATAGAAAAATATATTTTCTTAGTTTATTTTAAGAACCACAGGTTCAAATTTAACATGTAATATCTTGTTTGAAAGGTATTGCAGGTAAGTACATTAGGAACCTTGAATCATTTCAATTGCATGTATACTTTTCAAGTTATTGACAAATAGCTATTTCAAAAGTGGACACAGTGCAATTTTCACAGTTCCTGGGGGAGGTAAGTTTTTGTTAGTTTTACCAGGTAAGTAAGACACTTACAGGGTTCAGTTCTTGGTCCAAGGTAGCCCACCGTTGGGGGTTCAGAGCAACCCCAAAGTCACCACACCAGCAGCTCAGGGCCGGTCAGGTGCAGAGTCCAAAGTGGTGCCCCAAAACGCATAGGCTAGAATGGAGAGAAGGGGGTGCCCCGGTTCCGGTCTGCTTGCAGGTAAGTACCCGCGTCTTCGGAGGGCAGACCAGGGGGGTTTTGTAGGGCACCGGGGGGGACACAAGCCCACACAGAAATTTCACCCTCAGCAGCGCGGGGGCGGCCGGGTGCAGTGTAGAAACAAGCGTCGGGTTTGCAATGTTAGTCTATGAGAGATCAACGGATCTCTTCAGCGCTGCAGGCAGGCAAGGGGGGGCTTCCTCGGGGAAACCTCCACTTGGGCAAGGGAGAGGGACTCCTGGGGGTCACTTCTCCAGTGAAAGTCCGGTCCTTCAGGTCCTGGGGGCTGCGGGTGCAGGGTCTCTTCCAGGCGTCGGGACTTAGGTTTCAGAGAGTCGCGGTCAGGGGAAGCCTCGGGATTCCCTCTGCAGGCGGCGCTGTGGGGGCTCAGGGGGGACAGGTTTTGGTACTCACAGTCGTAGAGTAGTCCGGGGGTCCTCCCTGAGGTGTTGGTTCTCCACCAGCCGAGTCGGGGTCGCCGGGTGCAGTGTTGCAAGTCTCACGCTTCTTGCGGGGAGTTGCAGGGTTCTTTAAAGCTGCTTCTGGAAACAAAGTTGCAGTCTTTTTGGAGCAGGTCCGCTGTCCTCGGGAGTTTCTTGTCTTTTTCGAAGCAGGGCAGTCCTCAGAGGAGTCAGAGGTCGCTGGTCCCTTGGAAGGCGTCGCTGGAGCAGAGTTCTTTGGAAGGCAGGAGACAGGCCGGTGAGTTTCTGGAGCCAAGGCAGTTGTTGTCTTCTGGTCTTCCTCTGCAGGGGTTTTCAGCTAGGCAGTCCTTCTTCTTGTAGTTGCAGGAATCTAATTTTCTAGGGTTCAGGGTAGCCCTTAAATACTAAATTTAAGGGCGTGTTTAGGTCTGGGGGGTTAGTAGCCAATGGCTACTAGCCCTTAGGGTGGGTACACCCTCTTTGTGCCTCCTCCCAAGGGGAGGGGGTCACAATCCTAACCCTATTGGGGGAATCCTCCATCTGCAAGATGGAGGATTTCTAAAAGTTAGAGTCACCTCAGCTCAGGACACCTTAGGGGCTGTCCTGACTGGCCAGTGACTCCTCCTTGTTATTCTCATTATTTTCTCCGGCCTTGCCGCCAAAAGTGGGGGCCGGGGCCGGAGGGGCGGGCAACTCCACTAGCTGGAGTGTCCTGCGGTGCTGTGACAAAGGGGTGAGCCTTGGAGGCTCACCGCCAGGTGTTACAGCTCCTGCCTGGGGGAGGTGTTAGCATCTCCACCCAGTGCAGGCTTTGTTACTGGCCTCAGAGTGACAAAGGCACTCTCCCCATGGGGCCAGCAACATGTCTCTAGTGTGGCAGGCTGCTGGAACTAGTCAGCCTACACAGATAGTCGGTTAAGTTTCAGGGGGCACCTCTAAGGTGCCCTCTGGGGTGTATTTTGCAATAAAATGTACACTGGCATCAGTGTGCATTTATTGTGCTGAGAAGTTTGATACCAAACTTCCCAGTTTTCAGTGTAGCCATTATGGTGCTGTGGAGTTCGTGTTTTGACAGACTCCCAGACCATATACTCTTATGGCTACCCTGCACTTACAATGTCTAAGGTTTTGCTTAGACACTGTAGGGGTACAGTGCTCATGCACTGGTACCCTCACCTATGGTATAGTGCACCCTGCCTTAGGGCTGTAAGGCCTGCTAGAGGGGTGTCTTACCTATACTGCATAGGCAGTGAGAGGCTGGCATGGCACCCTGAGGGGAGTGCCATGTCGACTTACTCGTTTTGTCCTCACTAGCACACACAAGCTGGCAAGCAGTGTGTCTGTGCTGAGTGAGAGGTCTCCAGGGTGGCATAAGACATGCTGCAGCCCTTAGAGACCTTCCTTGGCATCAGGGCCCTTGGTACTAGAAGTACCAGTTACAAGGGACTTATCTGGATGCCAGGGTCTGCCAATTGTGGATACAAAAGTACAGGTTAGGGAAAGAACACTGGTGCTGGGGCCTGGTTAGCAGGCCTCCGCACACTTTCAATTGTAAACATAGCATCAGCAAAGGCAAAAAGTCAGGGGGCAACCATGCCAAGGAGGCATTTCCTTACAAGCCCCTACTTCCCTTTAATGAGGCACTGACGGATGTCCTTTTGGGTACTTGGTCCAGACACAGCACAGGGGCTCCTGTGAATAGGACGATTGCCTGCCGCCATCGGCCTGAGCCAACAGACCCAAAATTCCTCACCCAACAGCCCACGCCTGAGAGTCTTGTCATTTATCTTCATCAGGCATTCCCTGCTGCACCCCCGGATAGGGAATAAAAAAGACTGGACAACTTGGGGAAGAAGATGTTTTCTGCCAACAGTCTAGCACTGCGGTCCGTGAACACCGCATGCCTTTTGGGCCGCTATTCCCATACTCTATGGGATACGGTCGAGCAACTGCTGCCTAGAGTTCCGGAGGAGGCCCGGACTGCCCTTTCGCAAGCCGTGACAGATGGGAGGGACACAGCAAAGTTCATGATTCGTTGTGGACTGGATACGACCGACTCTCTGGGCAGATCAGTTGCATCAAGGGTGGGATTGAGATGCCACGCCTGGCTGAGAACATCTGGCTTCTCAGGGGATGTCCAGCAATCTCTTATGGACATGCCCCCTTTGATGGCACACGTCTCTTTGGAGACAAGGCGGACTCAGCGCTTGAGCGCTTCAAGGATTCCCAAGCCACTGCCCGGTCGCCTGCTCCTAGACCCCCATCAGTCTGCCTCTCGCCCCTTTCGTGGCTACGGAAGGGGCACCCAACCACCAGGCCATCGAGCCGAGCATGCTGTACGGCCCCTGTGCGGACTCAGGATCCCACGGCCCCGGGGATCAGGGAGACAACGGGTCGCTCAGACCACCCCACCCCCTCCTCAGCCTCCAAACCTCCCCAGTCTGCAGGTACACCAATGGAAATCCATTACCTCGGACAGGTGGGTTCTCCAGATCGTCTGAAGGGGCTACTCCCGCCTCTTCGAGACATCTCCTCCAGCCATGCCATCTTCATGCAATCGCATATCGGAGGATCATATGGCACCTCTCTGCAAGGAAGTCCAAGCGCTTTTGGCAAAGGAGCTACATAGAGGGTCCCTCTGCCAGAAGTAGGTCTTGATTTTAATTCCTGCTACTTTCTGGTGCTGAAAAAGGACAAGGGTCTTTGTCCTATATTACATCTTCGGATCCTCAATCTCTTCCTCAAGAAGGAGAAGTTGAAAATGTTGACACTGGCTAAGGTCCTATTTGCCCTGGACCCAGGAGACTTGATGGTAGCGTTGGACTTGCAAGATGCATACTTCCACATCCCAATCTTGCCGGCCCACAGACGTTACCTGCGATTCATGGTAGGTCACAAGCACTTTCAGTTCACTGTGCTCCCTTTTGGCCTTACCAGTGCCCCTCTGGTGTTCACGAAAGTGATGGCAGCTCATCTGCACAGGTTAGGGGTTCCAGTCTTCCTCCACCTCAACGATTGGCTGTTGAAGGGGAACTCCCACCAGACAGTCGTCTCCCACCTCCAGACTACGGCAAAGCTTTTGCATTCACTGGGGTTCACTATCAGCGTGCCGAAGTCACACCTGACTCCTTCTCAAACGCTGCCTTTCATTGGAGCTGTTCTGGATACAGTGCAGTTTCCGGTGTATCATCCCGAAAAGCAAGTCCAGGATATTCAGGATATGATACCAATGTTTCAGCCTTTATCCTGGATTTCGGTGAGAATGACTCTGAGGCTGCTGGGCCTCACGGCCTCCTGCATCCTGCTAGTTCAAAATGGCATATGCGGGCTCTGCAGTGGGACCTGAAGTTCCAGTGGGCGCAGCATCAGGTGAATCTCTCCGACATGGTCCAGATCTCAGAAGGAACTGCGAGAGACCTGCAGTGGTGGTTAACGAATCAGGATTAGGTCAAAGGCAGGTTCCTCTCCTTTCCTCAACCAGATCTTACAGTAGACTCCTGGGATGGGGGGGCCACATGGGAGAGGTGGAGATCGGAGGCCTCTGGTCTCTGGCGTAAACCAGGCTCCATATCAATCTCCTGGAGCTCCGAGCAATTCGACTAGCATTAAAATCAATTCTTCCCTCTCTCAAAGGGAAAGCTGTGCAGGTGTTCACAGACAACACCACTACCACGTGGTACGGCAACAAACAAGACGTAGAGTGGTCGTGGACCCTTTGTCAAGAGGCTCTTCGCCTCTGGACTTAGCTGGAATATCAGGGCATTTCCCTGGTGGTTCAACACCTGGCGGGCTCCCTGAACGCCAGGGCAGACATACTCAGAAGACGATGCGTGGTCGATCACGAATGGCATCTCCATCCGTAGGTGGCGCAAGGTCTCTTCCTTGGTTAGACTTGTTTGTCTCCGTAGGGAACGCTCAATGTCAGCTGTTTTGCGCGTTGGAGTTTCCTGTACGCCTTCCCACCCATACCACTTCTGCCTAGAGTTCTGAAGATCAGGCAAGACCGGGCCCATGTGATCCTGGTAGCTCCGGACTGGTCTGTGTTCCCGAGCTCTTGAGCATGGCCATAGCTCCTCCGATCAGATTGCCTCTTCAGGAGGATCTTCTGTTGCAGCAACGGGGGAGGGTCATCCACCCAAACCTGTCCACCCTCTGCCTCCGTGCATGGTGAGTGAGCGGCGACAGTTGACGTCTTTTCACCTGCCACCCAAGTCTGTAACGTTATCTTGGCAGCCAGGCGTCCCTCAACCAAAACCGTATACGCCTATTGTTGGAAGAAATTTGTGGCATGGTGCATCGACAAATCTGTTGATCCTCTATCTGCTCCTCTCTCTCAGGTTCTTCTCTTTATTCTTTCCCTTGCTCAACAGGGCTCCACCCTGGGCACCTTTAAGGGATATCTCTCTGCTATCTTGAGGTTAACAGATCAACCTTCTTTATTCAAATCTCCCATTGTTGGGATGTTTTTCAAAGTCCTCACACATTGTTTTCCTCTTACCCCGTTCATCGTGCCACAATGGGATCTGAACCTAGTATTAACATACCTTATGTGTACCCCGTTCGAGCTGCTTCACAACTGCCCTTTACGGCTATTAACCATCAAAAACTGTCTTCTTAGTTGCCATCACCTCTGCCCGCAGAGGAAGTGAGCTCCAGGCTCTCTCATCTAAACCACCTTTCCTGGCAATACACTCTGACAAAGTGGTACTTGGCACAAGGGCTTCTTTTCTACCTAAAGTAGTGACACCCTTCCATGTCTGGCAGCCTATCACTTTGCCTACCTTTTTTTTGCACCCCTACATCCCTCACATGAAGAGGAGAGACTCCACCGTCTGGACCCAAAAAGAGCGTTGGCGCTCTACCTAGATCGTACCAAAGACTTCCAGGTGGACAATAAACTCTTTGTGGGATAAGTGGGTGCAAAGAAGGGGAAGGCAGTGTAGAAGAGGACCATTTCAAGATGGGTGCTCTTATGCATTAAAATGTGCTACACTCTGGCTAAGAAGCAACCTCCTAAAGGTTTGCTTGCCCACTCGACCAGAGCTACTGCTGCCACCACCGTGCTAGCACGGGGCGTTCCAGTCCTGGGCATCTGTCAAGCAGCAACATGGGCATCTCTGCACACTTTTACCAAACACTACTGCCTGGACAGTCTAGTCCGCAGGGGCGGCTACTTTGACTTTTTGGTGTGATCCTGGTTGGAAGCTCTCCACCAGGGATGCTTCAGTATCTATTCAAAGGTGAGGAATCTGCAACTAGAAGTCTCTATCAGACATACCTTCTGTAATGATATATCTTCATGGCTCCGCGCTACAGGAGTGGAAAGTCATGAAAAGAAACTGACGTCAGCAAGGTGGGGTGGTACCTATATATGACTGCGACGTCACCACGGCGACCACGAAGCCAGTGGAGTCGACCGACGCTACCTAACGGCGCGCAGAGGTATTGCTCAAAGAAAAATCTCTGGATCCAGACTGACGCGTGGGGAATTCAAAGGTGAGGATTTTGCAACTAGAATAGGTCTCTACCAGATATATCATTACCAAAGGTAAGTAACTTGTATGTCACTTTACTGCACTGCCCCAACCAGGATTCAATTGTGTGACTCTGGTCTCACAGACATCTGCAGTGGTCACCAGAGTGTTTCTGATGATTAGTTTAATTTGCATTTCTTTTTCATTTATGGTATGTGCATTATTTTACATGCAATTGTCTAAAGGTGAAAAAAAATACTTACAAAAACTGTTTTCTTTTTGTTTACTTATATCATTATACGCTCAGAATCTTAGTTGCCATAAGAATTTATGCTCTTCAACAGCTGGATGTAAATGAAGACAGCCTGGAAACGTGAGAAATAAACAATGCTGCGCTTCCTGGCCATCTTCATTTACAAGTGGAATTTTGTGTTTTCAAAGGCAGCAAACAGGATGACTGTGGGCATGCCCCATTTCTGGAAGTATATCTGTGACGTACCAGGGGATACATCTCTTAGCAATTCTGGAAGGTAGGTTATCACCCCAGGCATATGGTCCACCAACAACTGAATGTTACTGCCAAATTTTCTAAAGCTAGAGCCGTCAAACAGGCCATGCCTTGTTTCTGGATATAATACATGGTGGTCATGTTGCCAGTCTTTATAGGGATAATTTCCCCTTGAATTAGGGTGTAAAACGCGGACTGCTAATTGTATAGCTGTCGATTCTAGGAAGCTGTGATGGAAATCCAATGGTCCTGCATTTTGGTGGTTGTCAACTGCAGGTGAAGGTCAAGAAATGGCCTGCCCAGCAACAAATTCCTGTTCTGCTACTTTAGGCTTTGGGTTCCGCCAACACTAGATCTTTCCACTCACTGACTATTCACATTTGACCATTGTCTCACTAACCTACATGTGTAATCTTGCTTGAGGCACGACTGCTATGCATTAAGCCACCATTCCCAACAGTTTTGTTGCTGTTTAAACTTAACCCTGCTGTGGTGTTTATTACAGCCCCTAAAAAAGGTTAGATGTTGTGGGGTTGGATATGCATCTTTTTTTAGCTGAGAGCGAACCCTAGCATATGAAACAGAGACACTATATGTTGAGTGCGCACTAGACATTGCCTGTGGGTGCTGCTCTTTACCAGCCAGTCGTTCAAGTATGGGAGTATAGGAATGCCACTGAGACGCATGCGTGCCATTATCGCCACCAAGTACTTGGTGAATACTCTTGGGGCTGTTGTGACAATAAATGAGAGAACTCTACAATAGTAGTGTTGTCCACTTACCACAAAGTGTGGTGAAGTGCCAGATGAATGGGTATGTGGAAGTAGGCATCCTTGAGGCACATGGTCGCCCTGTGCAGAGCAGAAAAATGACATCCTGCAGGGTGGTAATTTTGCAGTACTCCAAGAGGATGTACCAGTCGAAGGGCCGGGTTCTAACAAAGGCTTTAAAGTCCATCCTTTTTGGGAAATAGGACCACAGGAAGAAGACTTCTTGGCCCTGCTGGTGAGTAAGCACTATGCTATATGGGACCTTGGCAAAGAGCTTCTGTACTTCTGCAACAGCCTTAGGTGTTCTTGACTAACTAATAATGTGATATGTTTGGTAGTGTTGTGTGAACCACAACCAGCACCTCGCCACACCACAGAGAACTCACTTGTCTGAGGGTATTCCCTCTGACTGCAGAAAGAATACTCTCATGCTTCTCGAGCTGATATAGTGGGATCAGGGGAAATGGTGGGCAAGTCACTGTTTGGAGGTAGAGACACCCAGAGCTAGAGCCGTGTCTACCCTTTTCTCTACTGCTTCCATAGTAGCCATCTCTCCCGTAGGCTTTGGATGCCTGGCCTTACAGGAAACACTGGTGTTGCAGGTATCTCTGCATTTAGAGAGGGTTTGCAGCCTGGGTACCCTCTCTTGACTGATGTTTGTGAAACACAGCACGCCCATGGCCCTAGTGGTGTCCATATCGTTATTTATTTTCTCAAGCAAACTGTCTATCTCCTTCAGGGCCAAACAAACGCTCCCTAATGAAAGAGACATTAATGAAGTGATGTGTTACCTGTACCACGAGGCCAGATAGCCTAAGCAGTATGCAGGTGTTTACGTTCCTGAAGGCAGACTCCGTGGAATCCATGGGGCATCATATGTTCACAATGGAGGTCACTTTGCCCTCTGCCACATGTTCTTGGTCCCATTTTGCCATACTGCTCTGGCAGGTTCTTGGCCATATGCTTTGGCTCCCCATGGTGTCTGTCGTGGTGAGAGGGCAGTGGCAATTCTACACTGGGTGTTTTTCCCCACTCCCTTTAATGCAGCGTCACCTTTTCTGCTTTACTCATCTGGAGGAGGGGCATCTCCAGTTAGGTGTAAGCTCTCTTTCTGGCAATGTGCACAACCTAGTATACACAGAGTTATCCAAGGCAGTCTTGTACAGATGCTGGTTCCTTCACCAAGGGCCACTCCGTCATATCTTTACCCCACTTAAACACTTGGACCCCTATTCGACAACAAATGAAACATATACAGCGCTTCACCAAAAGCAGACCGGGCATTGCCAGTTTATGTTGCCTTTTCCCTCATTTGGGCTCAGGTACAATACTTGGTAGGCAATGTTGTACTGAAGTCTGGGGTCCGATGCTCTGCACCAGTTTGAGTCTTGACACCAGCTGTTACCAATACAAAGAGTGCGATCAACATGTCCACATCATATGCAGGTATGTGGCTTTTCGCTCGTGAAGAAAAATAGTTAACATGAAATTTAGATACAACTGTAGGGAGGAAATTGGGATGAGTCCACAACGTAATCTTATCTTTGTGAAAAAATTGATATTGTTCTTTATTACACAGACCAGAATTTCACTAAAACTACATGTGGACGCTATGTTCACTAGGAAAGCTGCCTTCCAGGAAATAAATTAGCCTTTTGGGTAGGCTAAGTCGGGTAACACAATTTAGAACGGACAACATTAAGTTCCCAAGGGTCCATTTGAACTTGAAATGCTGGCACGTCAACCAGTTTTCATTATGATCCTGAGGGAGACACAGATTACAAACAGACGTAGATCAGATTGCACCAACTCTGCGTGACATCAAGGACAAACTCCAATGGCTTATTTTCTAACCCCTTCCCTTTCAAGATTTGTTCTCAAATGACCTGGAAGGTAGTATGCAGAATACTACTGTTTACGCACTGAGTTAGATTCTTTCGGTGGCAGACACATAGTAGAAATCTTGGCTGTTAATACCATATATTCTTGTATGTGTAGTGCATATACTGTTGATTTTCCGGTTATGACAGTTTACAAAACAGAGCAGCAATCTTCACTCACAAATCTGATGGCGGGACTTATAAGGTGGAAACCTGCATGCTAAAGAACACAACGGGTTTCAGCTAAGTAACCATTCTTGAAATCAAAGCAATCTCTAAAGCTGTGACATTTTGAATGCCAACACCAAATTGTAGGATATATGCAACCTAACACTGCATTACCTCAGCCAAAATGCTTACAATTTTAAAACAGAAAATGCTTTCTATAAGTAGCCATTTTTTAATGATAAATGCATTTCAAAATCAGAAATGTGTCGATTGTCATGAGTTCCAAAACTGCCACCTACTGATGGAGATATTCTCATTTTCATGACTATCAATGAGGACCTGTCCTAGGTTAATCGTCAAGTGATTTCTTATTAAAAAATATGTACACGTAACACTGGTACATCTCTTTAGCAAATCTCTGTAACAGAGACATGCAAGCATCACAGCAAATACACTGTGGCCCATATTTAGCTGCATTTGTGTCGCTTTTTGCCGCAAACTCACAAAATACAATTGTATTTTGTGAGTTTGTGCCACTTTTGCGTCAAAAAATGACACAAACGCAGCGCTAAAAGAGTATAAATATGGGCCTGTATATATGTATCAGACAGAACATGAAATGTTTTGTGCAACGAACTAAGTACAAGCTGCATGGCACTTGTGTAAGGAAAGACAGTTAAAAAGTAGTAGACCCGACAAGTGAAGATGACGTTCTTTGCTGCTCACCTGCTGCTGCTGCTGTTGCTGCTGCTGGTACATGGCAGGCTGCTGGCCAGGAAAGGGGCTATTAGAAGGGGTGCCCTGAGCAGGAAACTGATTGCCATAGGAGTCATGTCTGGAGGAAAAGAGAACCAGCTTAAAGTATGATGCTTCGCAACTGCATCAGAAAAGCAAGAGGTCATGTCAGTTCTTACCGTTGCTGCTGTTGTGGATAGCGACTCGGAGAATACATCCCTGGTTCTTGGCTTGAGGGCATTATGTTTGCCTGTTGTGGTCCAGTCGCCATGTTGCCATCTGGCCCCAAACCAGGCTCCGCCCTGTACAAAAACATGCTTCAAAGTTAAACTGTTATGCATGGCAATCTAGAACAGAATATGCTTTTTAAAAATAAAAAATATATAAAAAGACTGAATCGTTTTTAGAAGGAAGGGAAGTGATCACCAAACACAAACTTAGCTAAGCATCACCAGGATTACTTACCTCACCCGGTCATAGGAGCCCCCATAGGGGTAGTGCTGTCGCTGAGCCATGCTCATGTTCCCCATCCCTGGACCTGCAGCACGGTTATAAGGATCCCCTATGCCACTGTTGGGGCCTTGTGAAGAAGACATATAAGGATCGGCTCCTGGAGCAATGGGAGAAGAAACAAGTTCAACAGTAGAAAGATAACAAAAAGCGCCA
Organism: Pleurodeles waltl; assembly: GCF_031143425.1. Lineage (NCBI taxonomy): Eukaryota > Metazoa > Chordata > Amphibia > Caudata > Salamandridae > Pleurodeles > Pleurodeles waltl. The sequence goes on along the minus strand of NC_090440.1, from coordinate 974,226,284 downwards.
CTAATCAATCACAGGTGTCTTCATTAAATTATACACAATGAATATCTTTGCCAAGGTTCAGGATCCTGGAACCTTTTTTCCTCCAAAGAATACTTTCTCATAGCAGAAAAATATATTCAAATTGATACTGTAATGAAGGTATTTTCTCTCTTATTTTATCAATCCATTAAAAACGAACATTTTAAATAAGGAATGGACTGGAAAGGAAAATGTTACCTGTAATTATTGGCTTATTGCTTGTTTGTGCTGTGGATATGCATGCACAGCACATTTATGCTATGTAGCATTAGGCTTCCATCATCTCAAGCTACTTTTCATCATTTTTGTTCCTGGTGTTTGGTGAAGGCGTGAAAGGAATAAGTAACACCCACGATGTATCACAACACAATCTTTTCCTTTTCTGTATTTGTCTACCATCACACATCCCCCCTCCCCCCGATCCAAAGTCAGAAAACACTGAAAAGCATCCTATTTGATTCTGTTCTTCTTAAATGGAAAAAAAAAACTCTGGATTCAAGTAGCTTTACCATGATTGGACAAAGAAAATGACCATGCTATGGGGAGAGCCGTCGAAACCACAGCTTTTTTCAATGATTAAAGGACAGGAAGGATCTTGATGACAATTACCTAAACCATTCTCCTGGTTTTACCAGAGAGGCAAGAAGGTTATGTAGGAATTACAAGACATACAGTACGAGGAACTGGAATTAAAAGTAACTTCTAATTCTCCACCATCGGCTCTTCAGTAATTGTTTATAAACATAAAATACAAAGGCAAGCTCATTTTCTTATACAAGGTGGTAGGTAACTCATGAGAAGGCAAACGCGATTGCAACTAACGGACTTAAGGACTGACAACCACCTTCCCAAACGTGCAGCTTCTTTAAGTACATCTCAGCTTCCTTCTTTAAGGACATTTTATCTATGTACTCTGCGATACGAATAACGGTGCCAAGAGATGATGAAAATGACATGCGCTGCAATAGTGAAATGACACAATTAAAGATGGTGTGTTCCCCTAGGCAGTGCCACTCCGATGAAGGTAGCCCAAATATAGGAGCTCATCTTCATAGCTACATCTACAACTTAGTATGTCCAGATTGCAATTATAGTCAGTCTTAAAAACAAACCAGAACACGTGCATGTAGCACAACCAAGATTGATGAGGACAGAGAGAGACCCCTAAGTATAATTTTTAGGTATTCCCTATCAAAGGGATATATTACAGTTAAAAAGGACTGGTCACAAGATTATGTAATTGGAATTACCACAGCAGAGGAAGTAATAAGGAAAATGTCACTTACCCAGTGTACATCTGTTCGTGGCATTAGTCGCTGCAGATTCACATGCTGTGCATAGTCCGCCGTCTGGTGTTGGGCTCGGAGTGTTACAAGTTGTTTTTCTTCGAAGAAGTCTTTTCGAGTCACGAGACCGAGGGACTCCTCCCACTTCGGTTCCATTGCGCATGGGCGTCGACTCCATCTTAGATTGTTTTCCCCGCAGAGGGTGAGGTAGGAGTTGTGTATGCTAGTAATAGTGCCCATGCAATGGAATGAATACGTATGTACCAAATGAAGGTTAAAGTAATATATTTACAAATGTACAAATGTTGAAGATATACTTCCAAACGGCTACAGGCTCCCGGGGAGGCGGGTGGGCGCATGTGAATCTGCAGCGACTAATGCCACGAACAGATGTACACTGGGTAAGTGACATTTTCCGTTCGGTGGCATGTGTAGCTGCAGATACACATGCTGTGCATAGACTAGTAAGCAGTTATCTCCCCAAAAGCGGTGGTTCAGCCTGTAGGAGTGGAAGTAGTTTGAAATAAAGTTCTTAGTACGGCTTGTCCTACTGTGGCTTGTTGTGCAGATAACACATCTACACAGTAGTGTTTAGTAAATGTATGAGGCGTAGACCATGTTGCTGCCTTACATATTTCGTTCATTGGAATATTTCCTAGAAAGGCCATAGTAGCACCTTTCTTTCTGGTTGAGTGTGCATTTGGTGTAATAGGCAGCTCTCTCTTTGCTTTAAGATAGCAGGTTTGGATGCACCTAACTATCCATCTGGCAATAACTTGTTTTGAAATTGGATTTCCTGTATGAGGTTTTTGAAAGGCAATAAATAGTTGTTTTGTCTTTCTAATTACTTTTGTTCTGTCAATGTAGTACATTAGTGCTCTTTTGATGTCTAATGTATGTAGTGCTCTTTCAGCTATTGAATCTGGCTGTGGGAAGAACACTGGTAATTCTACTGTTTGATTTAAGTGGAACGGTGAGATAACCTTTGGTAAGAATTTTGGATTTGTTCTTAGAACTACTTTATTCTTGTGTATTTGAATAAATGGTTCTTGTATGGTAAACGCCTGTATTTCACTTACTCTTCTTAGAGATGTGATGGCAATGAGAAATGCAACTTTCCACGTTAAGTATTGCATTTCACAAGAATGCATGGGTTCGAAAGGTGGACCCATGAGCCTTGTTAAGACAATGTTGAGGTTCCATGAAGGAACAGGTGGTGTTCTTGGTGGTATAATTCTCTTTAGGCCTTCCATAAACGCTTTAATGACAGGTATTCTAAACAGGGAAGTTGAATGAGTAATCTGCAGGTAAGCAGATATTGCGGCGAGATGTATCTTTATGGAAGAGAAAGCTAGATTGGATTTTTGCAAATGTAGTAAATATCCTACTACATCTTTTGGAGACGCATGCAATGGATGAATTTGCTCATTATGGCAGTAATAAACAAATCTTTTCCATTTACTTGCATAGCAGTGTCTAGTGGAAGGTTTTCTAGCTTGTTTTATGACCTCCGTACATTCTTGTGTGAGGTCTAAGTGTCCAAATTCTAGGATTTCAGGAGCCAAATTGCTAGATTCAGCGATGCTGTGTTTGGATGCCTGATCTGTTGTTTGTGTTGTGTTAACAGATCTGGTCTGTTGGGTAGTTTGACATGAGGTACTACTGACAGGTCTAGTAGTGTCGTATACCAAGGTTGTCTTGCCCATGTTGGTGCTATTAGTATGAGTTTGAGTTTGTTTTGACTCAATCTGTTTACTAGATATGGAAGGAGAGGGAGAGGGGGAAAAGCGTACGCAAATATCCCTGACCAATTCATCCATAGAGCATTGCCTTGGGAGTACCTGTGTGGGTACCTGGATGCGAAGTTTTGGCATTTTGCGTTTTCTTTTGTTGCAAATAGATCTATTTGAGGTGTTCCCCAAATTTGAAAGTAAGTGTTCAGTATTTGGGGGTGAATTTCCCATTCGTGGATTTGTTGGTGATCCCGAGAGAGATTGTCTGCTAGTTGGTTCTGGATCCCTGGAATAAATTGTGCTATTAGGCGAATATGGTTGTGAATTGCCCAATGCCATATTTTTTGTGTTAGGAGACACAACTGTGTTGAGTGTGTCCCCCCGTTTGTTTAAATAATACATTGTCGTCATGTTGTCTGTTTTGACAAGAATGTATTTGTGGGTTATCATGGGTTGGAATGCTTTCAACGCTAGAAATACTGCTAACAGTTCTAAGTGATTTATGTGAAACTTTCTTTGATGTATGTCCCATTGTCCTTGGATGCTGTGTTGATTGAGGTGTGCTCCCCACCCTGTCATGGAAGCATCCGTTGTTATAACGTATGTTGGCACTGGGTCTTGGAAAGGCCGCCCTTTGTTTAAATTTGTACTGTTCCACCATAGAAGCGAGATGTATGTTTGGCGGTCTATCAACACCAGATCTAGAAGTTGACCCTGTGCCTGTGACCATTGTGATGCTAGGCACTGTTGTAAGGGCCGCATGTGCAACCTTGCGTATGGGACAATGGCTATGCATGAAGACATCATGTCTAGTAGTTTTAATACTATTTTTGCTTGTATCTTTTGTGTTGGATACATGGCCTGTATTAACTTGTGAAATGTTTGAACCCTTTGTGGACTTGGAGTGGCTATCCCTTTTGTTGTGTTGATTGTCGCTCCTAAGTATTGCTGTGTTTCACACGGCAAAAGGTGTGACTTTGCATAGTTGATGGAGAAACCCAGCTTGTGAAGGATTTGTATAACATAATTTGTGTGATGTGAACACTTTGTTAGCGTGTTGGTTTTGATTAACCAATCGTCTAAGTAAGGGAACACGTGTATTTGCTGCCTTCTGATATGTGCAGCTACTACTGCTAGGCATTTTGTAAAGACTCTTGGCGCAGTTGTTATTCCGAATGGCAACACTTTGAATTGGTAATGTATTCCTTTGAATACGAACCTTAGGTATTTCCTGTGCGAAGGATGTATCGGTATATGGAAATACGCATCTTTTAGATCTAATGTTGTCATGTAGTCTTGCTGTTTGAGCAGTGGGATTACGTCTTGTAATGTGACCATGTGAAAGTGGTCTGATTTGATGTAGGTGTTTAGTGTTCTGAGATCTAGTATTGGTCTTAGAGTTTTGTCTTTTTTTGGTATTAGAAAGTACAGTGAGTAAACTCCTGTGTTCTTTTGATGACGTGGTACCAGTTCTATTGCGTCCTTTTGCAGCAATGCCTGAACTTCTAGTCCTAGAAGGTCTATATGCTGTTTTGACATATTGTGTGTTTTCGGTGGGACGTTTGGAGGGAGTTGGAGAAATTCTATGCAATAACCATGTTGGATAATTGCTAAGACCCAAGTGTCTGTTGTTATTTCCTCCCAAGATTTGTAGAACTGGCTTAGTCTTCCCCCCACTGGTGTTGTGTGAAGGGGTTGTGTGACTTGTGAGTCACTGTTTATTTTGAGGGGTTTTGGGACCTTGAAATTTTCCCCGGTTTCTTGGGAATTGGCCCCCTTTGTATTGTCCCCGAAAACCTCCCCTTTGATATTGTCCCTGGTAGGTAGGTGGTCTTGTTTGTGAGGTGCTGGTTTCTGTGGGTTGACCTCGAAACCCTCCCCTAAAAGTTGTTTTACGAAATGTGCCAAATGTGCCTTCGCCCTGCGGGGAGTAGAGTGCGCCCATGGCTTTGGCTGTATCAGTGTCCTTTTTTAATTTTTCAATTGCAGTGTCGACCTCCGGCCCAAACAATTGCTGTTCATTAAACAGCATATTGAGCACAGCCTGTTGTATTTCGGGTTTGAACCCAGATGTGCGCAGCCATGCGTGCCTCCTTATCGTGACTGCAGTATTTATTGTCCTTGCAGCTGTATCCGCTGCATCCATGGAAGGCCGTATCTGATTGTTCGAGATACTTTGTCCCTCTTCCACCACCTGTTGCGCTCGTTTTTGGAGCTCTTTGGGGAGGTGTTCGATGAGATGTTGCATCTCATCCCAATGAGCCCTGTCGTATCTCGCCAGGAGTGCTTGCGAGTTGGCGATGTGCCACTGATTTGCCGCTTGTGCTGCAACCCTTTTTCCCGCTGCATCAAATTTGCGGCTCTCCTTGTCCGGAGGTGGTGCGTCGCCTGATGTATGCGAGTTGGCTCTTTTACGAGCTGCCCCCACAACTACTGAGTCTGGTGTCAGTTGTGATGTAATAAAAACAGGGTCTGTGGGCGGGGCCTTGTATTTTTTCTCCACCCTTGGAGTTATGGCTCTGCTTTTAACTGGCTCTTGAAATATTTGTTTTGAGTGCCTTAGCATTCCTGGAAGCATGGGAAGGCTTTGATAATGGCTATGGGTGGAGGACAGGGTGTTAAAGAGGAAGTCCTCCTCAATAGGCTCCGAATGTAGCGAGACATTATGGAATTCGGCTGCCCTAGCTACCACCTGTGCATAAGATGTACTGTCCTCAGGTGGTGACGCTTTAGTTGGGTACAACTCCGGGCTATTGTCCGATACGGGAGCGTCGTAGAGGTCCCATGCATCCTGATCATCCTGGCTCATTGTGGTATGAGCTGGTGAGTGTGTTAATGGTGGAGTTTGTGCCGGTGATGCATGAGTTGATGGTGGTGGAGAGGGTGGTGGAGTAACCTTCTTTACCACCTTCGCTTGTTGCTTGTCTCCTTGCTGGAAGTCAAGTTTCCTTTTCCTTTTGATTGGGGGAAGAGTGCTAATCTTCCCTGTATCCTTTTGAATAAAGATCCGCTTTTGCGTGTGATCTGGCTCAATTGTTTGTAATTCCTCCTCAAATCTGTGTTTTTTTTAGTTGAGAGGACAGTCCCTGTTCCTCTGAGTAGGAACCAGTTTTCGGTTCGGTTGCCGGGCGTCTCGGCACCGAAACCGTGTCCCTGGATTTTTTCGGCTCCGACAAGATCTTTTGTCTTTTCGGCGTCGTGCCCTCTCGGTGCCGACCAACTTCGGTGCCGAATTTTTTCTGCATCACTCTCTCGGTCCCGAGATTGCTGCGTGCCTGTATCTCGACCGGAGTCGGATGACTTCGACAGCAGCTCGCCCTTTTTCGGTGCCGTTGGACGGTCACCTACTTTCCGGGTTAAGCCATGGCCTGTTGGCGGTGGCGTCCCCTGGGCTTTGTCAGTCTTTTCGTGTGATTTTTGTTTCGACGTCTTACTCACGGGTGGTTGTTCTTCGACGTCGAATTCTTCGGAATCCGACTCGTGGATGGAGAAAGATTCTTCTTCCTCCTCCTCGAACCGTTGTTGTCCTGTTGGCGTGGACGCCATCTGCAACCTCCTGGTTCTTCGGTCTCTGAGCGTTTTCCTCGACCGAAACGCGCGACAGGCTTCGCACGTATCCTCCTTGTGCTCGGGGGACAGGCACAAGTTACAGACCAAATGTTGATACGTATAAGGATATTTATTATGGCATTTAGGACAGAATCGGAACGGGGTCCGTTCCATCAGTCTCGATGTTGCACGTGGTCGGGCCGACCAGGCCCCGACGGATGATCGAAATTACCCCGAAGGGCTACCGAAGCTCTTCAAGATTCGGTGTCGATTTGTTCTAACTACCCCGATACTGAACGAAACAATACCGACGAAGTTTCCGAGATTCTGACTAACTTTCCGACCCGAAACACGGAGCGAAAAGGAACACGTCCGAACCCGACGGCGGAAAGAAAACAATCTAAGATGGAGTCGACGCCCATGCGCAATGGAACCGAAGTGGGAGGAGTCCCTCGGTCTCGTGACTCGAAAAGACTTCTTCGAAGAAAAACAACTTGTAACACTCCGAGCCCAACACCAGACGGCGGACTATGCACAGCATGTGTATCTGCAGCTACACATGCCACCGAACATGAAGATTTCCCTCACCAAAAATAGCAACTGGGTTTATATTCCAACACATGCGCAATCACATAGGCCTTGGCAACATATACAAATTGAGAAGGCTGAAGTAAAAAGCCTCACTACAGCGTACTATGAAATGAGCCTCAGGTTCAACACCAGTATCATAATAGGAAACGAGAAAAATGATATAAATTAATTCCTCATTGCTTATCAGTTTGGTATGAATAATACATTGTCAGTTGGCTGCACGCAAACAAGACACCACTTGCAGACAAGCACATTGGATGCCACAGGCAAGACGTTAATTGCTGACAAGCAGGGAACTTATTTCCAGGAGTTCATAAACTATCCCTATGTAGATCAATGAGTTAGCTGGTTGCTGTTAACTAAGACACTGTTTGCAGATAAGCAGAAGAGTGGTTGTCAGCTAACCAATCCTGCTCATGCAAAATGATAAGAAGTTGATTATTCCACGTTTAAAAAAATGACCATGCTAAACAATTGTGCATAGTGTTAGTATGTGTTACAACTAGTTAGATAAAGAGAAAAATAGATATACGTTTCAATAGGGAATCACAACACAAACATCCAGAAATACAAAGAGCCTTATATAGGCGAAGAGGGAGAAATCAATGGAAAAATCCATTTAAGGTTAGAAATATGCACTGCTTCAAATTAATGGCAATCAAGTTGAAAAGAGCCACATTTAATTCACAGACTTTGAGGCTAAATAGTGATATCTTTTGAGACACTGAGGGTAAAGCGCTTCTGGTGGTGGGAGTACGTTCTGTAGTTGCCTAGAAGGACCACGGGTGAGTTGCCACTGATTTCCGAATCTCCTAAACACCATATCCTCACTCTGCAAGTCCCGAACGCCTTGCTGGGATGCAGAACTCTGACATGGATTTGTTGAACACCTCCTTTCTCTGTAGAAAGGCTGCCATTTGGTCCCGAGCCTGTTTCTTCTCTCTCTCGACCTCAACTGCTGTTTGTTTGGTGTCAAGTGTGGGAGATGCCTTCCTTTCCGGCGTCAGCGGCTCCCTTGCCATTGTGTCTTTGCCATATTTCCTTCACTTCCTCTCAAGCACTTGCTTGTGCTGAGTGTTTTGTCAAAGGCTTGCCTCCGTTGGTGCCCTTTGGTCGGGACACCTGTGGCTCCTTATGTTTGTGCTGGCCTTCAGTCATCAGATGTTTCGACGCTGAGGCTGTTTGAGGACCCGGAGTCAGAGGACTTTACGTTCGAGCCTTTCAGCAGCTTTGTTACCTTCTGCCGTTTTCTTTTGGCATTTTTGCAGCCTTCCTTGACATTGTCATCTTTTCGGTGCTGTGTCTTCTGGTCTGGCTCACTTCCCAGTGGAGGTTCAGCCTCCTCAATGTTCCCCTCGCCACCACTGGATAGGTCAAGGTCTTTCAGGAATTCTTGTCTCTTGTGGGTGTTAGCCATGGAACAGAGGGCAAGTCTTTGGTAGAGTTGTAACCTAAATGTCTTCGGCACAAATTTGTAATCTTCGTCCTTATGGTCTATCAGCAGGCACAGATTGCAGACCTTGTGTGTGTCCCTTTGTGCAAACTTGTGGTGGCAGTTATATTCTATGACCCTCTCCTCTTCATTCTTGTGCCACGTGGGTTTCACCATCGCGTGTCGAGAAGATATCCCTTCTCAGTTCTTCCTGTGACCTCTGGTGTTTTTCTGTGGTAAATCACTGGCTTTTTTCCAGTCTTTCCAAAGACTTTGCATAACTCATCCATCGTGCTTCCAGACCCAACAGTAGAAAAATTAATCTGAAGCTGGAAGTCACGTACAGGAATTTCTGGTGTGCCATCTGACAGAACACAGGGGATGTACTTACCATCAAAGGGTTGGGAAAAAAATAATATATATATATATATGGAAAATGTCACTTACCCAGTGTACATCGGTTCGTGGCATGAGACGCTGCAGATTCACATGCTTTGCACATCCCGCCATCTAGTGTTGGGCTCGGAGTGTTACAAGTTGTCTTTCCTCGAAGAAGTCTTTCGAGTCACGAGATCGAGGGACTCCTCCCCTTTCGGCTCCATTGCGCATGGGCGTCGACTCCATCTTAGATTGTTTTCCCCGCAGAGGGTGCGGTAGGAGTTGTGTATTATAGTAATAGTGCCCATGCAATGGAGTAAACATGTATGTACATAATGTAGTTTAAAGTGATATATTTACAAATTTACAAATGTTCAAGATCAACTTCGAAACGGCTACAGGCTCCCAGGGAGGAGGGTGGGCGCATGTGAATCTGCAGCGTCTCATGCCACGAACAGATGTACACTGGGTATGTGACATTTTCCGTTCGATGGCATGTGTAGCTGCAGATACACATGGTTTGCATCGACTAGTAAGCAGTTATCTCCCCAAAAGCGGTGGTTCAGCCTGTAGGAGTTGAAGTTGTTTGAAACAAAGTTCGTAGTACTGCTTGTCCTACTGTGGCTTGTTGTGCTGTTAACACATCCACGCAGTAGTGCTTGCTAAACGTATGAGGCGTAAACCATGTGCCTGCCTTACATATTTCAGTCATTGGAATGTTTCCTAGAAAGGCCATGGTAGCACCTTTCTTTCTAGTTGAGTGTGCCCTCGGTGTAATAGGCAGTTCTCTTTTTGCTTTGAGATAACAGGTTTGAATGCATTTAACTATCCATCTAGCAATGCTTTGTTTGGAAATTGGATTTCCTGTATGAGGTTTTTGGAAAGCAACAAATAATTGTTTTGTTTTCCGAATTTGTTTTGTTCTGTCAATGTAGTACATTGACGCTCTTTTGATGTCTAATGTATGGAGTGCTCTCTCAGCTAAAGAATCTGGCTGTGGGAAGAACACTGGTAGTTCTACTGTTTGATTCAAGTGGAACGGTGATATGACTTGGTAAAAATTTTAGATTTGTCCGTAGAACTACTTTATGCTTGTGTATTTGAATAAATGGTTCTTGTATGGTAAATGCTTGGATTTCACTGACTCTTCTTAGAGATGTGATGGCAATTAGAAATGCAACTTTCCATGTTAAATATTGCATTTCACATGAGTGCATGGGCTCAAAAGGTGGCCCCATGAGTCGTGTTAAGACAATGTTGAGGTTCCATGAAGGAACTGGTGGTGTTCTTGGTGGTATAATTCTTATAAGGCCTTCCATAAAGGCTTTTATGACTGGTGTCCTAAACAGTGAAGTTGAGTGGGTAATTTGCAGGTAAGCTGAAATTGCGGTAAGATGTATCTTAATGGATGAAAAAGCTAGTTTTGACTTTTGCAAATGTAGCAAGTAGCTTACGATGTCTTTAGCAGATGCGTGTAAAGGTTGAATTTGATTATTATGGCAATAATAAAGAAACCTTTTCCACTTATTTGCATAGCAATGTCTAGTGGTTGGTTTTCTAGCTTGTTTTATGACTTCCATACATTCCTGTGTAAGGTCTAAGTGTCCGATAAGACTTCAGGAGCCAAATTGCTAGATTCAGCGATGCTGGATTGGGGTGTCTGATCTGTTGATTGTGTTGAGTTAACAGATCTGGTCTGTTTGGTAGTTTGATATGAGGCACTACTGAGAGGTCTAGTAGAGTTGTGTACCAAGGTTGTCTTGCCCAAGTTGGTGCTATGAGTACGAGTTTGAGTTTGTTTTGACTCAACTTGTTTACTAGATATGGAAGGAGTGGGAGAGGGGGAAAAGCGTATGCAAATATCCCTGACCAACTCATCCATAACGCATTGCCCAGAGACTGATCTTGTGGGTACCTGGATGCGAAGTTTCAGCATTTTGCGTTTTCTTTTGTTGCAAACAGGTCTATTTGTGGTGTTCCCCAATTGTGGAAGTAAATGTGTAGTACTTGGGGGTGAATCTCCCATTCGTGGTTTTGTTGGTGATCCAGAGAGAGATTGTCTGCTAATTGATTCTGAATCCCTGGAATGAACTGTGCTATTAGGCGAATGTGGTTGTGTATCGCCCAATGCCATATTTTCTGTGTCAGGAGACACAACTGTGTTGAGTGTGTTCCTCCCTGTTTGGTTAGGTAATACATTGTTGTCATGTTGTCTGTTTTGACAAGAATGTGTTTGTGGCTTATTATTGGTTGAAATGCTTTTAACGCTAGAAATACTGCCAATAGTTTTAAGTGATTTATGTGAAACTGTTTTTGCCGAGAGTCCCATTGTCCCTGAATGCTGTGTTGATTGAGGTGTGCTCCTCACCCTATCATGGAGGCATCTGTAGTTATTTCGTATTGAGGCACTGGGTCTTGAAAAGGCCGCCCTTGGTTTAAATTTATATTGTTCCACCATTGAAGCAAGGTGTATGTTTGGCGGTCTATCAACACTAGATCTAGAAGTTGACCCTGTGCCTGTGACCATTGTGATGCTAGGCACTGTTGTAAGGGCAGCATGTGCAATCTTGCGTTTGGGACAATGGCTATGCATGAGGCCATCATGCCTAGGAGTTTCATTACTATTTTGACTTGTATTCTTTGGTTTGGATACATGACCTGTATTACATTGTGAAATGCTTGTACTCGTTGTGGACTTGGAGTGGCAATCGCTTTTGCTGTGTTGATTGTTGCCCCTAAGTATTGCTGTGTTTGACACGGCTGAAGGTGTGACTTTGTGTAGTTGATTGAGAAACCTAGTTTGTGTAGGGTTTCTATGACGTACTTTGTGTGTTGTAAACACCGTTCTAGTGCGTTGGTTTTGATTAACCAATCGTCTAGGTACGGGAACACATGTATTTGCTGCCTTCTGATATGCGCAGCTACTACTGCCAGGCATTTTGTAAAAACTCTTGGCGCAGTTGTTATTCCGAATGCAACACCTTGAATTGGTAATGTATCCCTTGGAATACAAACCTTAAGTACTTTCTGTGTGAAGGATGTATCGGTATATGGAAATATGCATCCTTTAGGTCTAGTGTTGTCATGTAGTCTTGTTGTTTCAGCAGTGGGATTACGTCTTGTAATGTCACCATGTGAAAGTGGTCTGATTTGATGTAGGTATTTAATGTTCTGAGATCTAATATAGGTCTCAGTGTTTTGTCCTTTTTGGGTATGAGAAAGTACAGAGAGTAAACTCCTGTTCCTTTCTGTTGAATTGGTACTATTTCTATTGCTCCTTTTTGTAGCAATGCCTGGACCTCTAGTCCTAGAAGATCCATGTGTTGTTTTGACATACTGTGTGTTTTCGGTGGAATGTTTGGAGGGAATGTGAGAAATTCTATGCAATAACCATGCTGGATAATTGCCAGTACCCAAGTGTCTGTTGTTATCTCTTCCCAATGTTTGTAAAAATTGCTTAGTCTCCCCCCCACAGGTATTATGTGTTGGGGATTTGTGACTTGGAAGTCACTGCTTGTTTTGAGGAGTTTTGGGGCTTTGGAACTTCCCTCTATTCTTTTGTAATTGTCCCCCTCTATATTGCCCCCAAAAACTTCCCCGCTGATATTGACTTTGATAAGTGGGCCTTGTTTGTGAGGTTGTGGGTTCTGTAGCTTGTCCTCGAAACCCCCCTCTAAACTGTGTTTTGCGAAATGTGCCTCTGCTCTGTGGGGAGTAGAGTGCGCCCATGGCTTTGGCCGTATCAGTGTCTTTTTTAAGTTTTTCTATAGCAGTGTGCACCTCCGGCTCAAACAACTGCTGTCCATTAAAAGGCATATTCAGCACGGCTTGTTGTATTTCCGGCTTGAATCCTGACGTACGCAACCATGCGTGTCTCCTTATTGTTACAGCAGTATTTACTGTCCTTGCAGCTGTATCTGCTGCATCCATTGCTGACCGTATCTGATTATTTGAGATACTTTGTCCTTCCTCTACCACTTGTTGTGCCCTTTTCTGGAACTCTTTGGGTAAGTGTTCTATGAAATGCTGCATTTCGTCCCAATGAGCCCTATCATATCTTGCCAGAAGTGCTTGTGAGTTGGCAATGCGCCATTGCTTTGATGCTTGTGCTGCAACCCTTTTCCCTGCAGCGTCAAATTTGCGACTCTCCTTGTCTGGAGGTGGTGCGTCTCCCGAGGTGTGAGAGTTTGCTCTCTTGCGAGCTGCCCCTACTACCACAGAGTCTGGTGTTAATTGCTGCGTGATATACACAGGGTCTGTAGGCGGTGGCTTGTACTTTTTCTCCACCCTTGGAGTTATGGCCCTGCCCTTCACAGGCTCCTGAAACACCTGTTTGGAGTGTTTTAGCATTCCAGGTAGCATAGGTAAGCTCTGGTATTGGCTATGAGTGGAGGATAGTGTACTAAACAAAAAGTCATCCTCAATCGGTTCTGCATGCAAGGTGACATTATGAAAAACCGCTGCCCTTGAGACCACCTGCGTGTAGGATGTACTGTCCTCAGGTGGGGACGGTCTCGCTGGGTAACAGTCTTTTCATTTTAATTGGGGGAAGAGTGCTTATCTTCCCTGTGTCCTTTTGAATGTGGAGCCTCCTTTGAGTGTAGTCTGGCTCCATTGATTCTAGTTCTTGTCCGAACTTGTGTCATTGCATTTGGGAGGACAAACCCTGTTCCTCTGTGTAGGAACCTGATTTCGGTTCCGAGGCTGGATGTTTCGGAATGGCAACCTTTTCGGTAGCCTTTTTCGGCTCCGACGACACTTTCTTTATTTTCGGCGTCGTGGTCTCTCGGTGCCGACCCATTTCGGTGCCGCTGTCTCGGTGCCGAACTTGCTCGGAGCCGCTGTCTCGGGCTCGAGATTGCTGTGTGCCGGTATCTCGACCGGAGTCGGATGACTTTGACACAAGCGTGCCCTTTTTCGTTGCCGATGATCGGTCACCTATTTTACGGGTTAAGCCATGGCCTGTTGGCGGTGGCGTCCCCTGGGCTTTTGTGGTCTTCTCGTGAGTTTTATGTTTCGACGTCTTACTCACGGTTTTAGGCGTTTCTTCGGGATCGAGCTCGTCCGAGTCAGACTCCTGGATGGAGAAGGTTTCTTCTTCCTCCTCCAAATGCCTTTGTCCTGTCGGCGCCGACGCCATTTGCAGTCTTCTCGCTCTTCGGTCTCTTAATGTTTTCCTCGGCCGAAACGCTCGACAGGCTTCACAAGTATCTTCTTTGTGTTCTGGAGACAAACACAAGTTACAGACCAGGTGCTGCTCTGTATACGGATACTTGTTGTGACATTTTGGGCAGAATCGGAATGGGGTCCGTTCCATCAGCCTTGAAGAGACACGTGGCCGGGCCGACCAGGCCCCGACGGGGGATCGAAAAAACCCCGAAGGGCCACCGGAGCTCTTCAAAAGTCGGTGTCGATCTGTAGCAACTAACCCGATACCGAACGCAAACAATACCGTCGAATTTTCCGAGATTCTAACTAACTTTCCGAACCGAAACACGGAGCGAAAAGGAACACGTCCGAACCCGATGGCAGGAAAAAAAACCAATCTAAGATGGAGTCGACGCCCATGCGCAATGGAGCCGAAAGGGGAGGAGTCCCTCGATCTCGTGACTCGAAAGACTTCTTCGAGGAAAGACAATTTGTAACACTCCGAGCCCAACACTAGATGGCGGGATGTGCAAAGCATGTGTATCTGCAGCTACACATGCCATTGAACATATATATATATATGTAAGGAAATGCCTCCTTGGCATGGTTACCCCCTGACTTTTTGCCTTTGCTGATGCTATGTTTTTATTTGAAAGTGTGCTGAGGCCTGCTAACCAGGCCCCAGCACCAGTGTTCTTTCCCTAACCTGTACTTTTGTTTACACAATTGGCACACCCTGGCATCCAGGTAAGTCCCTTGTAACTGGTACCCCTGGTACCAAGGGCCCTGATGCCAGGGAAGGTCTCTAAGGGCTGCAGCATATCTTATGCCACCCTGGGGATCCCTCACTCAGCACAGACACACTGCTTGCCAGCTTGTGTGTGCTGGTGAGGACAAAACGAGTAAGTCGACATGGCACTCCCCTCAGGGTGCCATGCCAACCTCACACTGCCTATGCAGTATAGATAAGTCACCCCTCTAGCAGGCCTACAGCTCTAAGGCAGGGTGCACTATACCATGGGTGAGGGCACCAGTGCATGAGCACTGTGCCCCTGCAGTGTCTAAGCCAAACCTTAGACATTGTAAGTGCAGGGTAGCCATAAGAGTATATGGCCTGGGAGTCTGTCAAACATGAACTCCACAGCACCATAATGGCTACACTGAAAACTGGGAAGTTTGGTATCAAACTTCTCAGCACAATAAATGCACACTGATGCCAGTGTACATTTTATTGTGAAATACACCCCAGAGGGCACCTTAGAGGTGCCCCCTGAAACCTTAACCAACTACCTGTGTAGGCTGACTGGTTTTAGCAGCCTGCCACACTCGAGACATGTTGCTGGCCACATGGGGAGAGTGCCTTTGTCACTCTGTGGCTAGTAACAAAGCCTGCACTGGGTGGAGATGCTATCACCTCCCCCTTGCAGGAGCTGTAACACCTGGCGGTGAGCCTCAAAGGCTCACCCCCTTTGTTCCAGCGCCACAGGGCATTCCAGCTAGTGGAGTTGCCTGCCCCCTCCGGCCACGGCCCCACTTTTGGCGGCAAGGCCGGAGGAGATAATGAGAAAAACAAGGAGGAGTCACTGGCCAGTCAGGACAGCCCCTAAGGCAACCTGAGCTGAAGTGACTCTGACTTTTAGGAATCCTCCATCTTGCAGATGGAGGATCCCCCCAATAGGGATAGGAATGTGACCCCCTCCCCTTGGGAGGAGGCACAAAGAGGGTGTAGCCACCCTCAGGGCTAGTAGCCATTGGCTACTGCCCTCTCTGACCTAAACACCCCCCTAAATCTTGTATATAGGGGCTCCCCTGAACCTAGGAAATCAGAATCCTGCAACTTAAAGAAGAAGAGGACTGCTGTGCTGAAAAACCCTGCAGAGAAGAAGACACCAACTGCTTTGGCCCCAGCCCTACCGGCCTATCTCCCTCCTTCAGAAGAAAACTGCTCCAGCGACGCTTTCCCCGGGACCAGTGACCTCTGAATCCTCAGAGGACTGCCCTGCTTCCAAAAGACCAAGAAACTCCAGAGAACAGTGGCCCTGTTCAACAAAGACTGCAACTTTGTATCCAGAGGAGCAGATTTAAAGACCCCTGCAATCCCCGCAAGAAGCGTGAGACTTGCAACACTGCACCCGGCGACCCCGTCTCGACTGGTGAAGAAACAACACCTCAGGGAGGACCCTCCGGCGACTCCGAGACTGTGAGTAACCAAAGTTGCCCCCCCTTAGCCCCCACAGCGTCGCCTGCAGAGGGAATCCCGAGGCTCCCCCTGACCGCGACTGCCTGACTCTGAAATCCCGACGCCTGGAAAAGACCCTGCACCCGCAGCCCACAGGACCTGAAGGATCGGAACTCCAGTGCAGGAGTGACCCCCAGGAGGCCCTCTCCCTTGCCCAGGTGGTGGCTACCCCGAGGAGCCCCCCCCTTGCCTGCATCGCTGAAGAGACCCCTTGGTCTCCCATTGAAACCTATTGAAAACCCGACGCGGGTTTGCACACTGCACCCGGCCGCCCCAGTGCCGCTGAGGGTGCACTTTCTGTGCTGACTTGTCCCCCCCCCCCGGTGCCCTACAAAACCCCCCTGGTCTGCCCTCCGAAGACGCGGGTACTTACCTGCTGGCAGACTGGAACCGGGGCACCCCCTTCTCCATTGAAGCCTATGTGTTTTGGGCACCACTTTGAACTCTGCACCTGACCGGCCCTGAGCTGCTGGTGTGGTGACTTTGGGGTTGCTCTGAACCCCCAACGGTGGGCTACCTTGGACCGTTGAAAATTGCACTAAGTGTCCACTTTTGAAATAGCTATATGTGTTTTGTGTAAAAAGTATATATGCTATTGTGATTATTCAAAGTTCCTAAAGTACTTACCTGCAATACCTTTCAAATGAGATATTACATGTAGAACTTGAACCTGTGGTTCTTAAAATAAACTAAGAAAAGATATGTTTCTATAACAAAAACCTATTGGCTGGAATTGTCTCTGAGTGTGTGTTCCTCATTTATTGCCTGTGTGTATGTACAACAAATGCTTAACACTACTCCTTTGATAAGCCCACTGCTCCACCACACTACCACAAAATAGAGCATTAGCATTATCTCTTTTTGCCACTATCTTACCTCTAAGGGGAACCCTTGGACTCTGTGCATACTATTCCTTACTTTGAAATAGTGCATACAGAGCCAACTTACTACAATATATATATGGAAAATGTCACATACCCAGTGTATATCTGTTCGTGGCATGTTCCGCTGCAGATTCACATGCTGTGCACTGTTCCTGCCATCTAGTGTTGGGCTCGGAGTGTTACAAGTTGTTTTTCTTCGAAGAAGTCTTTTCGAGTCACGGGACCGAGTGACTCCTCCCTTTCGGCTCCATTGCGCATGGGCATCGACTCCATCTTAAATTGTTTTCCCGCATAGGGTGAGGTAGGAGTGGTAGAATGAGAATAGTAACGATGTCCATGCAATGGAATGGATATGTATGTACATAGTTTGCGCTAAAGGAATGTTTATTTACATATATACAATTTCTAATTGCAACTTAAGCGGCTACAGGCTCCTGGGGAGGTAGGAGGGCACATGTGAATCTGCAGCTGAACATGCCACGAACAGATGTACACTGGGTAAGTGACATTTTCCGTTCGATGGCATGTGTAGCTGCAGATACACATGCTGTGCACAGACTACAAAGCAGTAATCCTCCCGAAAGCGGTGGTCAGCCTGTAGGAGTTGAAGTTGTTTGAAATAATGTTCTAAGTACAGCCCGTCCTACTGTAGTTTGTTGTGTTGCTAACACATCTACACAGTAGTGTTTAGTAAAAGTATGAGGTGTTGACCAAGTGGGTGCCATACAAATCTCTGTCAATGGTATGTTACCTAGAAAGGCCATTGTTGCTCCTTTCTTTCTAGTGGAGTGTGCCTTTGGTGTAATGAGTAGTTCTCTTTTAGCTTTTAGGTAACAAGTTTGTATGCATTTAACTATCCATCTGTGTAAGGAAATGCCTCCTTGGCATGGTTACCCCCTGACTTTTTGCCTTTGCTGATGCTATGTTTTGAATTGAAAGTGGGCTGAGGCCTGCTAACCAGGCCCCAGCACCAGTGTTCTTTCCCTAACCTGTACTTTTTGATTCCACAATTGACACACCCTGGCCTCCAGATAAGTCCCTTGTAACTGGTACCTCTGGTACCAAGGGCCCTGATGCCAGGGAAGGTCTCTAGGGGCTGCAGCATGTATTATGCCATCCTAGAGACCCCTCACTCAGCACAGACACACTGCTTACCAGCTTGTGTGTGCTAGTGAGAACAAACTGAGTAAGTTTTTAAAACTTTGACTGCAGGACAGTCCTCAGAGGATTCAGAGGTCACTGGTCCCTTGGAAAGCGTCGCTGGAGCAGGGTTCTTTGGAAGGCAGGAGACAGGCCGGTGAGTTTCTGGAGCCAAGGCAGTTGTTGTCTTCTGGTCTTCCTCTGCAGGGGTTTTCAGCTAGGCAGTCCTTCTTCTTGTTGTTGCAGGAATCTAATTTTCTAGGGTTCAGGGTAGCCCTTAAATACTAAATTTAAGGGCGTGTTTCGGTCTGGGGGGTTAGTAGCCTATGGCTACTAGCCCTGAGGGTGGGTACACCCTCTTTGTGCCTCCTCCCAAGGGGAGGGGGTCACAATCCTAACCCTATTGGGGGAATCCTCCATCTGCAAGATGGAGGATTTCTAAAAGTTAGAGTCACCTCAGCTCAGGACACCTTAGGGGCTGTCCTGACTGGCCAGTGACTCCTCCTTGTTATTCTCATTATTTTCTCCGGCCTTGCCGCCAAAAGTGGGGGCCGGGGCCGGAGGGGGCGGGCAACTCCACTAGCTGGAGTGTCCTGCGGTGCTGTGACAAAGGGGTGAGCCTTTGAGGCTCACCGCCAGGTGTTACAGCTCCTGCCTGGGGGAGGTGTTAGCATCTCCACCCAGTGCAGGCTTTGTTACTGGCCTCAGAGTGACAAAGGCACTCTCCCCATGGGGCCAGCAACATGTCTCTAGTGTGGCAGGCTGCTGGAACTAGTCAGCCTACACAGACAGTCGGTTAAGTTTCAGGGGGCACCTCTAAGGTGCCCTCTGGGGTGTATTTTGCAATAAAATGTACACTGGCATCAGTGTGCATTTATTGTGCTGAGAAGTTTGATACCAAACTTCCCAGTTTTCAGTGTAGCCATTATGGTGCTGTGGAGTTCGTGCAAAACAGACTCCCAGACCATATACTCTTATGGCTACCCTGCACTTACAATGTCTAAGGTTTTGCTTAGACACTGTAGGGGCACAGTGCTCATGCACTGGTACCCTCACCTATGGTATAGTGCACCCTGCCTTAGGGCTGTAAGGCCTGCTAGAGGGGTGTCTTACCTATACTGCATAGGCAGTGAGAGGCTGGCATGGCACCCTGAGGGGAGTGCCATGTCGCCTTACTCATTTTGTTCTCACCAGCACACACAAGCTGGTAAGCAGTGTTTCTGTGCTGGGTGAGGGGTCTCTAGGGTGGCATAATACATGCTGCAGCCCTTAGAGACCTTCCCTGGCATCAGGGCCCTTGATACCAGAGGTACCAGTTACAAGGGACTTATCTGGGTGCCAGGGTGTGCCAATTGTGGAATCAAAAGTACAGGTTAGGGAAAGAACACTGGTGCTGGGGCCAGGTTAGCAGGCCTCAGCACACTTTCAATTCAAAACATAGCATCAGCAAAGGCAAAAAGTCAGGGGGTAACCATGCCAAGGAGGCATTTCCTTACAGACACCCTCTCTGGCCAACAGCAAGCTGACTGTAGGAAGGTCCTGCAACAGCTTGCTGAACTCTTTTCCCTAACCCCTGGTCAGACACACCTGTGTACCCATGATGTGGACACAGGAGACAGCATGCCTGTCAAAAACAAAATATTTAGACAGTCTGATCAAGTTAAGGAAAGCATCAAGGTGGAAGTCCACAAGATGCTGGAATTGGGAGTAATAGAGCACTCTGACAGCCCCTGGGCTAGCCCAGTGGTCTTAGTCCCCAAACCTCACACCAAAGATGGAAAGAGAGAAATGAGGTTTTGTGTGGACTACAGAGGTCTCAACTCTGTCACCAAGACAGATGCCCATCCCATTCCTAGAGCTGATGAGCTCATAGACAAATTAGGGGCTGCCAAATTCTTAAGTACCTTTGACTTAACAGCAGGGTACTGGCAAATCAGAATGGCCCCTGGAGCAAAAGAAAAGACAGCATTCTCCACACCTGATGGGCATTATCAGTTCACTGTTATGCCCTTTGGTTTAAAGAATGCCCCTGCCACCTTCCAAAGGTTGGTGAATCAAGTCCTTGCTGGGCTGGAATCCTTTAGTGCAGCTTATCTTGATGATATTGCTGTCTTCAGCTCCACCTGGCAGGATCACCTGGTCCACCTGAAGAAGGTTTTGAAGGCTCTGCAATCTGCAGGCCTCTCTATCAAGGCATCCAAATGCCAGATAGGGCAGGGAACTGTGGTTTACTTGGGACACCTTGTAGGTGGAGGCCAAGTTCAGCCACTCCAACCCAAGATCCAGACTATTCTGGACTGGGTAGCTCCAAAAACCCAGACTCAAGTCAGGGCATTCCTTGGCTTGACTGGGTACTATAGGAGGTTTGTGAAGGGATATGGATCAATAGTGACAGCCCTCACAGAATTGACCTCCAAGAAAATGCCCAAGAAAGTAAACTGGACTGTAGAGTGCCAACAGGCCTTTGACACCCTGAAACAAGCTATGTGCACAGCACCAGTATTAAAAGCTCCAGATTACTCCAAGCAATTCATTGTGCAAACAGATGCCTCTGAACATGGGATAGGGGCAGTTTTGTCCCAAACAAATGATGATGGCCTTGACCAGCCTGTTGCTTTCATTAGCAGGAGGTTACTCCCCAGGGAGCAGCGTTGGAGTGCCATTGAGAGGGAGGCCTTTGCTGTGGTTTGGTCCCTGAAGAAGCTGAGACCATACCTCTTTGGTACTCACTTCCTAGTTCAGACTGACCACATACCTCTCAGATGGCTGATGCAAATGAAAGGTGAAAATCCAAAACTGTTGAGGTGGTCCATCTCCCTACAGGGAATGGACTTTATAGTGGAACACAGACCTGGGACTGCCCATGCCAATGCAGATGGCCTTTCCAGGTTCTTCCACTTAGAAAATTAAGACTCTCTTGGGAAAGGTTAGTCTCATCCTCTTTCGTTTAGGGGGGGGTTGTGTAAGGAAATGCCTCCTTGGCATGGTTACCCCCTGACTTTTTGCCTTTGCTGATGCTATGTTTTGAATTGAAAGTGTGCTGAGGCCTGCTAACCAGGCCCCAGCACCAGTGTTCTTTCCCTAACCTGTACTTTTTGATTCCACAATTGACACACCCTGGCCTCCAGATAAGTCCCTTGTAACTGGTACCTCTGGTACCAAGGGCCCTGATGCCAGGGAAGGTCTCTAAGGGCTGCACCATGTATTATGCCACCCTAGAGACCCCTCACTCAGCACAGACACACTGCTTACCAGCTTGTGTGTGCTAGTGAGAACAAACTGAGTAAGTCGACATGGCACTCCCCTCAGGGTGCCATGCCAGCCTCTCACTGCCTATGCAGTATGGGTAAGACACCCCTCTAGCAGGCCTTACAGCCCTAAGGCAGGGTGCACTATACCATAGGTGAGGGCACCAGTGCATGAGCACTGTGCCCCTACAGTGTCTAAGCAAAACATTTAGACATTGTAAGTGCAGGGTAGCCATAAGAGTATATGGTCTGGGAGTCTGTCAAACACGAACTCCACAGCACCATAATGGCTACACTGAAAACTGGGAAGTTTGGTATCAAACTTCTCAGCACAATAAATGCACACTGATGCCAGTGTACATTTGATTGTAAAATACACCACAGAGGGCACCTTAGAGGTGCCCCCTGAAACTTAACCGACTATCTGTGTAGGCTGACTGGTTCCAGCAGCCTGCCACACTAGAGACAGGTTGCTGGCCCCATGGGGAGAGTGCCTTTGTCACTCTGAGGCCAGTAACAAAGCCTGCACTGGGTGGAGATGCTAACACCTCCCCCAGGCAGGAGCTGTAACACCTGGCGGTGAGCCTCAAAGGCGCACCCCTTTGTCACAGCACCGCAGGACACTCCAGCTAGTGGAGTTGCCCGCCCCTCCGGCCCCGGCCCCCACTTTTGGCGGCAAGGCCGGAGAAAATAATGAGAATAACAAGGAGGAGTCACTGGCCAGTCAGGACAGCCCCTAAGGTGTCCTGAGCTGAGGTGACTAACTTTTAGAAATCCTCCATCTTGCAGATGGAGGATTCCCCCAATAGGATTAGGGATGTGACCCCCTCCCCTTGGGAGGAGGCACAAAGAGGGTGTACCCACCCTCAGGCCTAGTAGCCATTGGCTACTAACCCCCCAGACCTAAACACGCCCTTAAATTTAGTATTTAAGGGCTTCCCTGAACCTAAAGATTTAGATTCCTGCAACTACAAGAAGAAGGACTGCTGAGCTGAAAGACCCCTGCAGAGGAAGACCAGAAGACACCAACTGCCTTGGCCCCAGACTTACCGGCCTGTCTCCTGCCTTCCAAAGAACCCTGCTCCAGCGACGCTTTCCAAGGGACCAGCGACCTCTGAATCCTCCGAGGACTGTCCTGCTTCGAAAAAGACAAGAAACTCCCGAGGACAGCGGCACTGCTCCAAAAGAACTGCAACTTCGTTACAAGGAGCAGATTTAAAGACCCCTGCAACTCCCCGCAAGAAGCGTGAGACTTGCAACACTGCACCCGGCGACCCCGACTCGACTGGTGGAGAACAACCAACTCAGGGAGGACCCTCCGGCGACTCTACGACTGTGAGTAACCAAAGTTGCCCCCCCTGAGCTCCCACAGCGACGCCTGCAGAGGGAATCCCCAGGCTCCCCCTGACTGCGACTGTCTGAACTCCATTTCCCAACGGCTGGAAAAGACCCTGCACCCGCAACCCCCAGCCCCTAAAGAAACGGAACTTCTGTGCAGGAGTGACCCCCAGGAGGCCCTCTCCCTTGCCCAGGTGGTGGCTACCCCGAGGAGCCCCCCCCTTGCCTGCCTGCGACGCTGAAGAGATCCCTTGATCTCTCATTGACTTCCATTGAAAACCCGACGCTTGTTTGCACACTGCATCCGCCCGCCCCGTGCTGCTGAGGGTGTACTTTCTGTGCTGTCCCCCCCCCCCCGGTGCCCTACAAAACCCCCCTGGTCTGCCCTCCGAAGACGCGGGTACTTACCTGCTGGCAGACTGGAACCAGGGCACCCCCTTCTCTCCATTAT
The DNA here is from genome assembly GCF_031143425.1 of Pleurodeles waltl. Classification (NCBI taxonomy): domain Eukaryota; kingdom Metazoa; phylum Chordata; class Amphibia; order Caudata; family Salamandridae; genus Pleurodeles; species Pleurodeles waltl. The sequence continues at coordinate 974,202,849 of NC_090440.1, read as the reverse complement.
AGCCTATGTGTTTTGGGCACCTCTTTGACCTTTGCACCTGACCGGCCCTGAGCTGCTGGTGTGATAACTTTGGGGTTGCTCTGAACCCCCAACGGTGGGCTACCTTGGACCAAAAACTGAAACCTGTAAGTGCCTTACTTACCTGTTGAAACTAACAATAACTTACCTCCCCCAGGAACTGTGAAAATTGCACTAAGTGTTCACTTTTAAAACAGCTTATTGTGTTTTATGTGAAAAGTATACATGCTAAAGTAATGATTCAAAGTTCCTAGAGTACTTACCTGCAATACCTTTCAAAAGAGCTATTACATGTAAAATTTGAACCTGTGGTTCTTAAAATAAACTAAGAAAATATATTTTTCTATAACAAAACCTATTGGCTGGATTTGTCTCTGAGTGTGTGTACCTCATTTATTGTCTATGTGTATGTACAACAAATGCTTAACACTACTCCTTGGATAAGCCTACTGCTCGACCACACTACCACAAAAATAGAGCATTAGTATTATCTCTTTTTACCACTATTTTACCTCTAAGGGGAACCCTTGGACTCTGTGCATGCTATTCCTTACTTTGAAATAGCACATACAGAGCCAACTTCCTACAATCTGGCTATGCCTTGTTTGGATATAGGGTTACCAGCATGGGGTTTCTGGAATGCGACGAACAATTGTTTAGTTTTACAAAATGGTCTTGTTCTGTCTATATAGTACATTAGAGCTCTTTTTATGTCTAATGTATGCAGTGCTCTTTCTGCTACTGAGTCTGGCTGTGGGAAGAAGACTGGGAGTTCCACTGTTTGGTTTAAATGAAACAGTGAAATGACCTTTGGTAGAAACTTTGGATTTGCGCAGAGAACCACTTTATGTTTGTGTACTTGTATAAAGTGTTCCCCAATAGTGAAAGCCTGTATTTCACTAACTCTTCAAATGCCACTTTCCAAGTTAAGAATTGGATTTGACAAGAATGCATGGGTTCAAAAGGTGGGCTCATGAGTCGTGTAAGTACAATATTAAGATTCCGCGAGGGTACTGGTGGAGTTCTTGGAGGTATGATCCTCTTTAGTCCTTCCATGAAGGCTTTAATGACTGGTATTCTAAATAGTGATTTTGCGTGTTTAATTTGCAAGTACTCTGAAATTGCAGTGAGGTGTATTTTGATGGATGAAAAAGCAAGATGTGCTTTTTGTAGGTGTAGTAAATCGCCTACGATGTCCTGTATGGACGCATCTAACGGTGTGATGTGTTTTGCTTGGCAGTAGAAAACAAATCTTTTTTATTTATTAGCATAGCAATGCCTGGTGGTAGGTTTTCTTGCCTGTTTAATGACTTCCATACATTCATTTGGAAGATTTAGATAGCCAAACTCTAAGACTTCAGGAGCCAGATTGCTAGATTGAGCATTGCTGGATTGGGGTGTCTGATCTGTTGTTTGTGTTGCGTTAACAGGTCTGGTCTGTTTGGAAGTTTGATGTGGGGTACTACTGAGAGGTCCAACAGTGTAGTGTGCCACGTCCGGCGTGCCCACGTTGGTGCTATGAGTATTAGTTTGAGTTTGTTTTGACGCAGTTTGTTGATTAGAAAAGGAATGAGTGGGAGAGGGGGAAAAGGGTAAGCAAATATCCCTGACCAATTGATCCATAGAGCATTGCCCTTGGACTGATGGTGTGGGTACCTGGACGCAAAGTTTTGGCATTTTGCGTTTTGGTTTGTGGCGAACAGATCTATGTCTGGTGTCCCCCAAAGTAGTTTTGTAGTACCTGGGGATGTATTTCCCACTCGTGAGTTTGCTGGTGATCTCGACTGAGATTGTCCGCTAATTGATTGTGAATGCCTGCGATGTATTGCGCTATTAGGCGAATATTGTTGTGAATTGCCCAATGCCAAATTTCTTGTGCTAGGAGGCAGAGTTGTGATGAGTGTGTCCCCCCCCTGTTTGTTTAAATAATACATTGTTGTCATATTGTCTGTCTTGACAAGAATATGTTTGTGGGCTAGAGGGGGCTGAAAGTCTTAGTGCTAGAAAGACTGCTAGCAGTTCTAAATGATTTATGTGAAGTTGTTTTTGTTGACTGACCCATTGACCTTGTATGCTGTGATTGTTGAGGTGTGCTCCCCACCCAATCATGGAGGCGTCTGTTGTGATAATGGCGTGAGGTACTGGGTCTTGAAAAGGGCGCCCTTTGTTTAAATTTACAGGGTTCCACCATTGAAGCGAAGAGTGTGTTTGGCGGTCTATCAACACTAGATCTTGGAGTTGACCCTGTGCCTGCATCCATTGTTTTGCTAGGGCCGCTTGGTGTAAGGGCTGCATGTGTAGTCTTGCGTTTGGGACAATAGCTATGCATGAGGACATCATGCCTAGTAGTTTCATCACAAACCTGACAGTGTATTGTTGATTTGATTGCATACTTGATTTTATATTTTGAAACAACTGGACTCTTTGTGGACTTGGAGTGGCAATTGCTCTTTGTGTGTTGCTCCCAAGTATTGTTGTATTTGGGATGGTTGTAAATGTGATTTTTGGTAATTTATAGAAAACCCTAGTTTGTGCAGAGTATCTATTACATATTGCGTGTGAATTTGACATTGTTGTTGAGTGTTGGCTTTTATTAGACAATCGTCTAGATACGGGAATACAGCATGTGATTTCTCCTTATATGAGCTGCTACTACAGCTAGGCATTTTGTAAATACCCTGGGGGCCGTTGTTATTCCGAATGGCAACACTTTGAATTGGTAATGTTTGCCTTGTATTACAAACCTGAGGTATTTCCTGTGAGATGGATGGATGGGTATGTGACAATACGCATCCTTTAGATCCAGTGTTCTCATGTATTCCCCTTGTTTTAGTAAAGGGACTACATCCTGTAGTGTTACCATGTGGAAATGATCTGATTTGATGAAGAGATTCAGTGTTCTGAGATCTAAAATAGGCCTTAACGTTTTGTCTTTCTTTGGGATGAGGAAATACAGGGTGTAAACCCCTGTTCCTCTCTGGTGATAAGGTACCAGTTCAATGGCTTCTTTTGCTAGTAGTGCTTGGACCTCTATTTGTAATAGGTCTAAGTGTTGTATTGACATTCTGTGCGTTCTTGGGGGAACATCTGGAGGGAATCTTGTAAACTCTATGCAGTAACCATGCTGGATAATTAATAGAACCCACCTGTCTGTGGTAATGTGTGTCCAATTGTGGTGGTATTTTGTTAATCTCCCCCCCACTGGTGATATGTGTTGGGGAAGTGTGACATTGAAGTCACTGCTTGCTACCAGGGGTCTGACTGGAAGGCTGGAATTTCCCTCTTCCTCTTGGGAACTGTCCTCTGTAGGAACCACGAAACCCCCCTCTCTGGTACTGAGATTGATAAGTGGGTTTTGTTTGGGAGGTGGATGGTTCTGAGGGTTGTTGTCTAAACCCTCCCCTAAATTGTGGTTTCCTAAATGTTCCCCTGTATTGAGAGCAGTAGAGCGTGCCCATGGCTTTGGACATGTCCTTTTTAATTTTTTCTATTGCGGTATCCACTTCCGGGCCGAATAGTTGATGTTGATTAAACGGCATATTCAATACCGCTTGCTGTATCTCTGGTTTAAACCCAGAACTTCGCAGCCATGCATGCCTTCTAATTGTTACTGCTGTATTTACAGTTCGTGCCGCTGTATCAGCAGAGTCTACTGCAGAGCGGATCTGGTTGTTCGATATGGCCTGTCCTTCTTCAACCACTTGTTGGGCACGTTTTTGATGCTCTTTGGGGAGGTGCTGGATGATGTCTTGCATCTCGTCCCAGTGGGCTCGGTCGTAGCGGGCAAGGAGGGCTTGTGAGTTGGCAATTCGCCACTGATTGGCTGCTTGCGATGCCACTCTTTTACCTGCTGCGTCAAATTTATGACTTTCCTTATCAGGGGGTGGCACATCCCCTGATGACTGCGAATTAGCCCGTTTTCTTGCAGCCCCCACAACCACTGAGTCCGGAGGGAGCTGTTGTGTAATAAACACAGGGTCTGACGGGGCGGTTTATATTTCTTCTCGACCCTTGGCGTGATTGCTCTCCCTTTCACTGGTTCTTGGAAAACCTGTTGTGCATGTTTAAGCATGCCTGGTAACATTGACAGGCTTTGATACGATAAATGAGTGGATGCCAGAGTGTTAAACAGGAAGTCATCTTCCACTGGTTCTGAGTGCATTGTTACATTGTGAAATGTTGCTGCTCTGGCCAGTACCTGCGTGTAGGACGTACTGTCCTCTGGCGGCGAAGGTTTTGTCGGATAACACTCTGGACTGTTGTCCGAAACTGGTGGGTCGTATAGATCCCAGGGGTCCGCATCGTCTTGAGTCATCCCAGTAAGTGTGGGTGACTGTGCCATTGGTGTACCCACTGGTGACAACTGTGGTGATTGAAGTGGGGACGTTTGTGGTGAGAATTGTGGGGGTGGTGACCTTTCTCTAACCACTTTGGCTTTTGGTTGCATCTCAGTCTCGTGAAAAGTCAGTTTTCTTTTGGACTTGAGCGGAGGGATGGTTTGTATCTTCCCTGTGTGTTTCTGTATTTCTAGCCTTTGCTGAGTTTGATCATACTCTTCTAAATCCAGTTCCTGCTCAAATCTGTGCTTTTCTTTGAGCTGTAGAGAGAGCCCCTGCTCTTCCGTGTAGGACGTCTTTTTCAGCTCCGAAGCCGGTTTTTTCGGTATCGAAACCCCAATGGAGATTGTCGGTTTCGGCTCAGAGTGGCTTTTTTGAGGTTTACTCGACTATTCGATGCCGACTTTTCGGTGCTGGTTTCTCGACCGGAGTCGGAAGTCTTCGGCACTAATTTGGCCTTTTTCGGTGCCGTTGTTACTTGGTCACCGTCTTTTCTGTGGGTTGAGCCATGGCCTTCCAGTGGCGTCCCGAGGCCTTTTGTTTCTTGAACTCACCTTGGGTGTGGGACGGGGCAGGTGTACTCACTTTTTGTGCCACAGTCGGTGGTCGTTCCTCGTCGGATTCATCCGAGTCCGAACTCTGGATGGATATCCGCATCTCTTCTTCCTCGGCGTCGAGATGTTGTGACTGTTTCGACGCCATCTGTAACCGTCTTGTGCGTCGATCTCTTAAGGTCTTCTTGGATCGAAAAGCCCTGCAGGTCTCACAAGTATCCTCTGTGTTCGGGCGATAAACACAGGTTACAGACCCGATGCTGGTCTGTGTAAGGATACTTGGCGTGTCACTTCGGACAGAAACGGAAAGGGGTCCGGTCCATTAGTTCTTTGTCGACGGGTGTGGTCGGGCTGACCAGGCCTTGATTAAGTGCGGAAGCCCCGAAGGGCCGCTGAAGCGGTCTTGTTGTCGGTGCCGATGTGATGATACTAAACCAGTCCCGAACGCAAACAATACTGACGAATTTTGATGATTTTCTAAGTTTCCCCGATTCGAATTACGGAGCGAAGAGGAACACGTCCGAACCTGATGGCGGAAAGAAAACAATCTAAGATGGAATCGACGCCCATGCGCAATGGAGCCGAGACTCGAAAATACTTCTTTGAAGAAAAACAACTTGTAACACTCCGAGCCCAACACTAGATGGCAGGATAATGCACAGCATGTGTATCTGCAGCTACACATGCCATCGAACATATATATATGAAAACGTTTCCAGATCAAACCACTAGATGGCAGAATAGAAGCACAGCATGTGAATTGAGAAAAGGAATCATGCTGCAAAATGTTACTCTCCTCAACATGAGGTCTGTCCCGATCCAGAATTATATAATACATATTCAGCATTTCAGGACTTCGAGCAACTGCAGAAAATGCATCTACCAAAAGGAAAAGCATGTTGACATGGTAAGGTAAAGATAAGGAAAACACTGCTGTGGTGATAACACGAAAACATGCGCTACCTCTACAAAGGGTTATAGAACGGTGACAGGTACCTAAACACTAATGTCAGAAGGATATATTGCACAGAAAGGGTAAGGCAAAAATGGCCCAAAACCAAAAGACTTGATGGGATTCAGGGTTTCTTGCCCCATAGAACCAAGCAATTAACTGAAACTGCCACTGCACTGCAGCAACCTTACATGATTTAGGGTGCTCTTAGAAAGGCAGAACATTGGCGGCAGCTAATAGTCACAGGCCAGTTGACCTCTATTCCTGGATGGAAGAATTAGTCATACCAGTCTTGCCAAAATCTGTGCAGTCCCCATAGCCCAGTCTACAGCAAGCGTTGCACAGTGCAGATATTTGTTATTCAGGTACAAGGGGGCATTTGGAGGACATGACCCATGTACAAGGGCATTGTCTTTATCCAGTTGTTCTGTACTGCACAAAACAGGGTTCTCCTGATGGCTGTCCTTGCTAACCTGTGTTATGTATCAGCATGCTTGCCCTCTGTTCCCTGTGACCTTGTCTAAAAATTATCCCTAGACAAAGCATTTACTAACCTACCAAACCAGTTTTCCTTCCACTGGACTTGAAATTGTACCTCCCCATCCCATGTTGTCATGGAAGGGGCGCTCAATCTCCATAACACTTTCAAGCAGCCAGGTAGGCTGTATGTCCAAAAGGATAAGCTCTGCAAGACTTCTGCCTGTGATCAGGACTGGGGTCTAACGCCTACCAGTCACTGATTTGGGTGAGGGGACAGCTGCTGCACTAATCTGGTTGTAGCCTGTGCGCAGATTCAAGTTAGTGACCTTATAAATCAGAGTCGGCCACCGTGAAGTTAGCCATGGTTGCACCGATCGGCCACCATCCATGTGCTGAGTAAAGTCAGGGTTCCAGTTTGCCTGAGGGAGCTGCCATGAACACTCACTGCTGTGTTGGCTGAGCTGGAGACTGTGCAGAGTGAAGGCAGTGACCCTGGCAGAAGTGTGCGCTGTGTTGTGGGTTCTACCAACCAGGGGAGTTGAATTCCTACAGCCCAGGACATATTGTTTGGGATCAAGGACAGCAAGTTTTCATGTTTATTTTGCCTTTGGGACAAGTAGGCCCAACCTTCTGCAGCACAAAGCCTTTGGCTGCCAGTTTACAGGGAAGTAAACTATCTGCAGTTGAGGCAATATCTGCATCCATGCCTTAATGCTGTTCAAACCTGTATTTATGGTTCATTAATGCAAAGCCTTTATTATTAGAGTGAGCGTTCTAAGTAAACATTGTAAGGTCACACTGCACTACTGGCAGTGGTTCCAGTAAAAAAAATGTGTACACATATTTGAAACGTTTAACAACACTTGAGGCATTGAGCAGCCTTGACTGCTTATAGAAAGACTCCTTCACAGACCTCTTTCGTCAGAATCCCAGTGATAAAAGATTTTCTAGAGGGGTTAAAGAAGGTCTTTCCTCCAATTAGACGCCCTTCACCACCATGGGAACTTAATGTGGTCCTTTCACGTGTCCCTCCAACATCTCACTTGGAAGACAGCCTTTCTAGTAGCGATCCCTTCAGCACGAAGGGTCAGCAAAATAAAGGCCCTCCACGAGCCTTACACAATATTTCGTTCTTCCCAAGTAGTCTTACGGACAAATCCGAAATTTCTACCTAAGGTCATATCCGACTTCCACATTAACCAGTCGATTGCCTTGCCCACGTTCTTTCCAAACCCTTCTACCCCAGCTGAGAAGGCTCTCCATTCCCTAGATGTTAAGAGAGTATTGAAATTCTATCTAGACAAAACTAATCCTGTACGGAGAACTACACAACTGTTTGTTAATTACGGACCTGTACGTACTGGCTTGGCCACCTCTAAGCAATCGATAGCGAGATGGATAGTTTCTTGTATTTTATTGTGTTATCAACTAGCTAAGAAAACCTTACAGGGTAAGCCTAGAGCCCATTCCACCAGAGGAAAAGCGGCGACCACTGCTCTATTGCACAACGTTCCTTTAGCAGAAATTTGTAAAGCTGCGACTTGGAAATCAGTTCACACATTTACTAAACATTATAGTTTAGATTCGGACGCTAGAGCAGATGCTCGAGTAGGCAAGGCTTAGCTTAGAAACCTTTTTGCTTAAGTACATATGCATGGATTACGCTAACTGCTCCTCCGCCGGTTTGGGGATGGGCTTGGTATTCTATTCTACGCTTATGACTATACATGGAAATCCCCTACGAGAGAAGGTATAGTTTCTTACCTGTGACTCTAGTTCTCTCGTAGGGCTATTTCCATGATAGTCATAACAAACCCACCCTCCTCCCCGGGGGAGCAGTTAGATGTCTTGGTTACGTTTAGGCCTATTGTCAGCCAGTAACTACCTGCAAAAAGAACTGAGGTAACAGCCTCTCTCTAGGCATGATGGGATACTGGAGGACTGGCTGTTCTTAAAGGCACAGTATCCCTTTTCTTCATTTCTAATGGCAGCCTATGGACTACACTGTTCTGCACTCCTTCTTAAGGGGTTTGAGAAATAAAAGAAGTTTTTTGGAAGTAATTGGTCTGGAAAATGGCTTTCATTTGGCAAGCATTTAATATTTTTACTTCCAGGACAAGCTGAATGCAGGAGCTTGAACACTGTAGCCCTTCTTATAGGCTGCATGGTAACATTCTTAAGTGTCTTGACAAGCCTCCTGAAGTGAGGCGAACAGGGACACTTAAGAAGTGATATTGGAAAAAGTGTTCCGGGTCCCCGCATGCGGGCGGGGAAATATTCTACGCTTATAACTATCATAGAAATATCCCCTACGAAAGAATTTTTTTTTTTGCTAACTTACTGTGAAATTGAAAGTACTGTTTCTGTGACATTTAGTAAAATGTGTTGATCCATGCTAATATTCCCAAACATTTTCATAATGGAAAATCAGTGTAATCATTTTCAACAAGATTATGGGAAATATGAAAATAAATAAGCACTGGCAAAACCAAATGATCTGACGTTGATGGTGAGCCTTATGGTTTTGTCAATTTGTGTCTTGTTTTAACATGGCTTTTGTAATACTTTATTATTGTGGGAGCTGCCAGGCTCTTGCCATTGTAACAAACATTGGCAAAAAGCACACAAAAAAAATGGTCTCAAAAGGCACACACTGCCACAGCAGTTCCTGGCACTTAACAAAACTACATTGTGTGCCAATATGCTCCTTGTGGAAGAGCAGAATTCTAACACTCTCAAGCAAAGCCAACCAATAGATGAACAGAGAAATAGAATGTTAATAAAAAAATTTCTTCTTTAACAGCAGACCTAATTAGGGGCCTGATTCTTAAAGAAAGCCACAAAAGTGCAACCCTGGTGTATGTCTTTGCATTAGTGGCTCTCATTAATTCACAAGAATTTACAGAAGTAGACCAAGAAATTGTATTCCTAGAAACTATTTGTGAACTGTATTTTAGCATTAGCAAATATGCATGTGTACATTTGCTCATGTGAAAATCTATTGTGTGTTTACAAGTTTATGTTTCCTCCAACCACTTTTTCCCCAAACCTAGAAGAACATCTATGTACTTTTGCCCTTGTCAGGAGTAAATGTCCACCTTTTCTCAGTATGGAAAAAAATTAGAGAACAGCTGGTGAAAATCTTTCAAACATGCAAGTTAGTAAGTTTGCAAAGATTTAAAGGTATTCCAGCCCTGGAACTATTGCTTACTGTTTCCTCCAGCCCCAGTATGTAGATCTGCTGAAAGGTGGCAAAATAAGGAAATTGCCTTAGCAGGGCTTGATACTGCTAGTATTTAAGCCCCACTACAGTATTAGACCTGGCTATTATCAGAGCTCCCACATAATCAGATTGCTGTCATAATTTGTCACTGTACTACATGGCACTAAAGCAACAAGGTTTTTTATTTTTTTCTTTAACGGGACAAGTAGATTTATGAAGCAACCTGTCCCATGGACAAGCAGATATTTTGTTCATTTACACACCCCTGTACCAACACTAGGTTACATTTGGAGTATTAATACCTGTGGTTGACTGATTCTTCTTTGAGTAGTTGTAGCCACTAGGAAGACCACTTTCCATGAAAGAAATTGAAGGGGACATGAATGCAGTGACTTCAAGGTAGGCCTATGACCCTAGTCAGCATTACATGGAGGTTCCACATAGGACTCTCAGGGAAATTATCTTTTAGAATTAATTCTTGAAAGCCTAAAATTACAGGAGTCAAAAATGGGGACTGGGGCTCCCTATTTCACATGTAGGCTGCAATGGCAGACTAATACAAACTAATAGAGGTGTAGGCTAGGCCTCCTTTCTGCAAATTTAAGAAGTAAGCAACAGTATCTTGTACTATGGGTTCTAAGGGATTTAGGTTTTTAGAAAAAATAGTGGGAAATAAGCTTTTCCATTTTGCCACCTAATAGGCTTATGCTGAAAGTCACCTTAAAATAGTCATATATGCCTGAGAAAGGTTAAACTATCTTAATTGTAAGACTTCAGGTACTTGAAGTTATCTTTATAAGACTTGGGAGTTTATTTCCCAATTGCTGACGTCTCCTGCTGAGACTCTCCACAAAGTTGTTGCTGATCCCAGAAAGATATCAAACAAATTACAATGACAGTTGGTGCTTGATGTACAGTTCTGTACTCAATATTCATACGACAAAAAGTAAGACTGGTGCAGCTATGAGCCATGATGGGTCCAGCTACCACAGAAACCAATCACGTCTGTGTGACAATGTTAAAAAAATTACTGTGCACACAGTAATTCCACAAACCAGGTTTTGAACACTTTATCTGAGAAGGCTGGAAAAAGGCGAGATCCAGGACTACTAATATGGACTGACTCATCATCTTCATACATTTTCACATCAATATAAGGGTGAACTCCTGTGGGTCCACATAGACTGTATGGATGCAATAACCAATATTGATTATTCTATTCAAATTTACGTATGAAAAGAAAATCACTGAGAAAGTCCCATTTGGATCGAAACACTTCAGCTGTGGATGTCCAATTTCATGAATAAACAAGAGAAGGAAAATGTCACTTAACCTGTAAGGATCTGTTCATAAGGTACAGTGCTCTGCATACTCTTGCTTCCGCAGACGTTTGGAACTAGTTTTTGTTCGAAGACGTCACAGCTGGCGAGCATACTGTTGGAACAGAATGTGTAGGAAGCTAGCTCTCTATATATTGCTCTAAAATTGAGTACACTGTGCAGAGTCCGGAGGATCCCCAATCGGAATTCGTAGGGAAATGCCTCCCTTGGCATGGTTACCCCCCTAACGTTTTGCCTTTTGTTGATGCCAGTTATGATTGAAAGTGTGCTGGGACCCTGCTAACCAGGCCCCAGCAAAAGTGCTCTTTCCCTAAACTGTACCTTTGTTCCCACAATTGGCACAGCCCTGGCACACAGATAAGTCCCTTGTAAATGGTAACCCTGGTACCAAGGGCCCTGTAGCCAGGAAAGGTCTGTAAGGGCTGCAGCATGTATTATGCCACACTGGGGATCCCTCACAACTTGTGTGTGCTGGTGGGGAAAAAATGACTAAGTCGACATGGCACTCCCCTCAGAGTGCCATGACCACAACCCACTGCCTGTGGCATAGGTAAGTCACCCCTCTAGCAGGCCTTACAGCCCTAAGGCAGGGTGCACTATACCACAGGTGAGGGCATAGCTGCCTTCGCACTATGCCTCTACAGTATCTAAGCCAAACCTTAGACATTTTAAGTGCAGGGTAGGCATAAAGAGTATATGGTCTGGGAGTTTGTCAAATATGAACTCCACAGTTCCATAATGGCTACACTGAAATCTGGGAAGTTTGGTATCAAACTTCTCAGCACAATAAATCCACACTGATGTCAGTGTGGGATTTATTAAAAAAATGCACACAGAGGGCATCTTAGAGATGCCCCCTGTATACCAGTCTAACTACCAGTGCTAGGCTGACCAGTTTCTGCCAGCCTGCCACATCCAGATGGGTTTCTGGCCACATTGGGTGAGTTCCTTTGTCATTCCGTGGCCAGGAACAAAGCCTGTACTGGGTGGAGGTGCTTCACACCTCCCCCTGCAGGAACTGTAACACCTAGCGGTGAGCCTCAAAGGCTCAAGCCTGGTGTTACAGCGCCCCAGGGGATTCCAGCTGGTGGAGATGCCCACCCCCCCCCGGACACAGCCCCCACTTTTGGCACAAGTCTGGAGGAGATAATGAGAAATACAAGGAGGAGTCACCCACCAGTCAAGACAGCCCCTAAGGTGTCCTGAGCGGAGGTGACCCCTGCCTTAAGAAATCATCTTGGTTTTGGAGGATTCCCCCAATAGGAATAGGGATGTGCCCCCCCTCCCCTCAGGGAGGAGGCACAAAGAGAGTGTAGCCACCCTCCAGGACAGTAGCCATTGGCTACTGCCCCCCAGACCTAAACACACCCCTAAATTGAGTATTTAGGGGAGACCCTGAACCCAGGAAATCAGATTCCTGCTATCTAAAGAAAGAAGGCGGACTGCTGACCTGAAAGCCCAGCAGAGACGACGGAGACGACAACTGACTTGGCCCCAGCCCTACCGGCCTGTCTCCAGACTCCATGAACCTGCACAGCGACGCATCCAGCGGGACCACCAACTTCTGAGGACTCAGAGGACTGACCTTCACCTAAAGGACCAAGAACCTCCAGAGGACAGCGGCTCTGTCCGGAAACAACTACAAAACAGCAACAAGAAACCAACTTAACTCCAGCTTCCCGGTAGAAGCGTGAGTTTTCACACTCTGCACCCGACGCCCCCGGATCGAGTTTGGAGAAACCAACACTGCAAAGATGACTCCCAGGCGACTCCAACGACATGGACACCTTGAATCGACCTCCCTGCACCCCTACAGAGACGCCTGCAGAGAGGATCCAGAGGCTCCCCCTGACCGCGACTGCCTGGTAAAAAAAGAACCAGACTCCTGGAACAAGCACTCCACCCGTAGCCCTTAGGACCAAGAGGAACCACCTACCAGTACAGGAGTGACCAGCAGGCAGCCCTCATCCTAGCCCAGTCGGTGGCTGGCCCGAGAAGCCCCCCCTGTGCCCTGCCTGCATCGCCAGAGTGCCAAAAATGGATTGGGCTATGCAAATTGGGGACGAGCCCATTGAACATACGCCATTTTAAGGGACACAGCACATGCACTGAGTCCTGTTTAGCAGTGTTCAGGGCATTTCAGGGCCATTACACCAGGACTTTGCATTCGAATTGGGGCAAATGTGGAGGGAAACCTGAAAACGCCTGCTTCCCCACATAATTAAATGATTCCCTTTACTTAAGCTGACATTTTGGCTTGCTCACTTGACAGTAAGGCTTTTTATAAGTCAGACAGCCAAATGAAAAGCTCAACTGTGAAACTCGAGGAATTCTATTGAAGAGGCATCACTCAGGTCATGCAAACTTTCTGATACATAGTGGCCAACAAAGAGTTTTTTTTTTTTTTTTTAATGATTCAAAATAACTAATAAGCATGGCGACAATAGCATCATAAAGGAAATCACATGGCCTCAAAAGGGAGGGGCGGAGGTTATAACAAACTAGGGGGTGGGGGGTAAACATGCAAACAGTTTCCTTACAATATTCAAAATGCAGTTTTGATCCTGTATGCAGTTCATGAATTCAGTGTGGTGTAGCCTTTGACCTCTGTCACACAAGGTAAACGGGTCCTCATACACAGTGAAGCACACTTTACTTCTCTTAAGCAAGCAAACCCTACCCGCAGATTAGCTGAAGTCCAGTAAATCAATATCAAATGAAGCTAATGGGGTCCATCACAGGTTAAGCATTACCTTTCCTCATGCTGCTGTAAGGATCCTTGCTTGGCTCATAGGGCATACGCCCCATCATGTCTGAGGTATTCATGGTAGGCTGGTAACCGGGATTTGGTGTCATGGAGTTTCGTTTCTGAAATGGGGGCTCTCCATCCACAAACGCATCCTGAAGATTCACAGAGTTATTCCTACTCAAAAAAAAAAGTTTGAAATCAGACACAACAGTGAACATTACAACTACACAATCCAAGTGCAGCACTGACTACGAGAAATTTAGAACCTTCTGTGAATAAGGCATGGTTGGAGGTTTTGGAAGAGGATTTTGGGGGATGAAGGGGTAGAAATATAATGGATGGGTGAAGAAGTATTTAAGCAAAGCTCCCAACTTTCTTCTCCAATCCAGGATATAGATCTGTGCAGTGTACTCTCTCAACATTGAGCATGGACCTCCTTGTAAAAAGATGTTTAACTCTGAAAATTACATTAGCAAGGGTCCGACCATCTTACGTTTCAAATAATAATAATAATAATTTTTTTTAAAGAAAATGTTACTTACCATGCTAATATCTGTTTATGGCCATCTAGTGCTGTAGATTCACATGCTGAGCATACTCCTGCCATCTAGTGTTGGGCCTAGACGTGTGCAAGTTGTTTTTCTTCAAAGAAGTTTTCGAGTCACAGGGTACTTTGACAACTCCACCTATTGCTGATAACGTGGATGGGCAGCATCGCCATTATTTTAAAATCCACCCCTATTCTCTCCCTCACACACACAAAAGTTGAGGATGTAGATGGTGTTAAACAAAACAGAAAAGAAGACCATGCATAGGAAAGATTAAGGATGAAAGTTAAGAAAGTCTACAATACCTAAATTGTCAAGGGAGGAGGGTTTTCACACGTGAATCTCTAGCACTACATGGCACAAGCAGACGCTTACATGGTAACATTCTACATTTCTGGCATATGTAGCTGTAGACACTCATTCTGTGAATAGACTGTAAAGCAGTCGTCCCACAAGCGGTGGCTAGCCGAAATGTGACAAAGAAACTTGAAAAAGTGTGCAAAGGACAGCCTGACCACTTTTGTTAAACATTTGCACAAAAATGTTTTGTAAACGTGTGGGGTGTAGACCAGGTAGCTGCTTTGCACATATCATGTATAGGAATATTACCCTAGTAATCCATAGAGTTGAGTGGAGTATCAGAGGGTTCAGCAAACAGCTTTTGGCTTTAGTATAATAGGTGTGTATGCTTTTGAACAGCCAATGTGCTACACCTGCTTTTGACAGGGCAGACACCCTTTGTGCAGTCTGAGAAAGGAGACAAAAATGTGGTGTGTTTTATGGTACGGCATTGTCTTGTCAGTGGAATACCTGAGTGCTCTTTTTACATCTAAAGCACTGAGAGCTTGTTCATTTAATTATTTTGGTTTTGGGAGGATGTAAGGAAATGCCTCCTTGGCATGGTTACCCCCTGACTTTTTGCCTTTGCTGATGCTATGTTTTGAATTGAAAGTGTGCTGAGGCCTGCTAACCAGGCCCCAGCACCAGTGTTCTTTCCCTAACCTGTACTTTTGATTCCACAATTGGCACACCCTGGCATCCAGGTAAGTCCCTTGTAACTGGTACCCCTGGTACCAAGGGCCCTGATGCCAGGGAAGGTCTCTAAGGGCTGCAGCATATCTTATGCCACCCTGGGGACCCCTCACTCAGCACAGACACACTGCTTGCCAGCTTGTGTGTGCTGATGAGAACAAAACAAGTAAGTCGACATGGCACTCCCCTCAGGGTGCCATGCCAACCTCACACTGCCTATGCAGTATAGATAAGTCACCCCTCTAGTAGGCCTTACAGCCCTAAGGCAGGGTGCACTATACCATAGGTGAGGGCACCAGTACATGAGTACTGTGCCCCTACAGTGTCTAAGCCAAACCTTAGACATTGTAAGTGCAGGGTAGCCATAAGAGTATATGGTCTGGGAGTCTGTCAAACACGGACTCCACAGCACCATAATGGCTACACTGAAAACTGGGAAGTTTGGTATCAAACTTCTCAGCACAATAAATGCACACTGATGCCAGTGTACATTTTATTGTGAAATACACCCCAGAGGGCACCTTAGAGGTGCCCCCTGAAACCTTAACCGACTATCTGTGTAGGCTGACTAGTTCCAGCAGCCTGCCACAACCGAGACATGTTGCTGGCCCCATGGGGAGAGTGCCTTTGTCACTCTGAGGCCAGTAACAAAGCCTGCACTGGGTGGAGATGCTAACACCTCCCCCCGGGCAGGAGCTGTCACACCTGGCGGTGAGCCTCAAAGGCTCACCCCTTTGTGCCAGCACCGCAGGACACTCCAGCTAGTGGAGTTGCCCGCCCCCTCCCCCTATGAGAATAACAAGGAGGAGTCACTGACCAGTCAGGACAGCCCCTAAGGTGTCCTGAGCTGAAGTGACTCTAACTTTTAGAAATCCTCCATCTTGCAGATGGAGGATTCCCCAATAGGATTAGGGATGTGACCCCCTCCCCTTGGGAGGAGGCACAAAGAGGGTGTACCCACCCTCAGGGCTAGTAGCCATTGGCTACTAACCCCCCAGACCTAAACACGCCCTTAAATTTAGTATTTAAGGGCTCCCCTGAACCTAAGAATTTAGATTCCTGAAACTACAAGAAGAAGAAGACTGCCGAGCTGAAAAACCCCTGCAGAGGAAGAACAGAAGACACCAACTGCTTTGGCCCCAGTCCTACCGGCCTGTCTCCTGCCTTCCAAAGAACCCTGCTCCAGCGACGCTTTCCAAGGGACCAGCGACCTCTGAATCCTCTGAGGACTGCCCGACTTCAAGAAAGACAAGAAACTCCCGAGGACAGCGGCACTGCTCCAAAAGAACTGCAACTTTGTTTCAAGGAGCAGCCTTAAAGACCCCTGCAACTCCCCGCAAGAAGCGTGAGACTTGCAACACTGCACCCGGCGACCCCGACTCGACTGGTGAAGAACCAACACCTCAGGGAGGACCCTCCGGCGACTCCGAGACCGTCAGTAACCAAAGTTGTCCCCCCTGAGCCCCCACAGCGACGCCTGCAGAGGGAATCCCGAGGCTCCCCCTGACTGCGACTGCCTGAACTCCATTTTCCGACGGCTGGAAAAGACTCTGCACCCGCAGCCCCCAGCACCGAAAGGAACGGAACTCCTGTGCAGGAGTGACCCCCAGGAGGCCCTCTCCCTTGCCCAGGTGGTGGCTACCCCGAGGAGCCCCCCCCTTGCCTGCCTGCGACGCTGAAGAGATCCCTTGATCTCTCATTGAAAACCATTGAAAACCCGACGCGTGTTTGCACACTGCACCCGGCCGCCCCCGCGCTGCTGAGGGTGTACTTTTTGTGCTGACTTGTGTCCCCCCCCGGTGCCCTACAAAACCCCCCTGGTCTGCCCTCCGAAGACACGGGTACTTACCTGCTGGCAGACTGGAACCGGGGCACCCCCTTCTCTCCATTGCAGCCTATGCGTTTTGGGCACCTCTTTGACCTCTGCACCTGACCGGCCCTGAGCTGCTGGTGTGGTAACTTTGGGGTTGCTCTGAACCCCCAACGGTGGGCTACCTTGGACCCAAACCTGAGACTTGTAAGTGATTTACTTATCTGACAAAACTAACAAAAACTTACCTCCCCCAGGAACTGTGAAAATTGCACTAAGTGTCCACTTTTAAAACAGCTTATTGTGTTTTATGTAAAAAGTATACATGCTAATGTAATGATTCAAAGTTCCTAAAGTACTTACCTGCAATACCTTTCAAATTAGATATTACATGTAGAATTTGAACCTGTGGTTCTTAAAATAAACTAAGAAAAGATTTTTCTATAACAAAACCTATTGGCTGGATTTGTCTCTGAGTGTGTGTTCCTCATTTATTGCCTGTGTGTATGTACAACAAATGCTTAACACTACTCCTTGGGTAAGCCTACTGCTCGACCACACTACCACAAAATAGAGCATTAGTATGGATCCCTAATCCTATTGGGGAATCCTCCATCTGCAAGATGGAGGATTTCTAAAAGTTAGAGTCACTTCAGCTCAGGACACCTTAGGGGCTGTCCTGACTGGCCAGTGACTCCTCCTTGTTTTTCTCATTATTTTCTCTGGCCTTGCCGCCAAAAGTGGGGGCCGTGGCCGGAGGGGGCGGGCAACTCCACTAGCTGGAGTGTCCTGCGGTGCTGGCACAAAGGGGTGAGCCTTTGAGGCTCACCGCCAGGTGTGACAGCTCCTGCCTGGGGGAGGTGTTAGCATCTCCACCCAGTGCAGGCTTTGTTACTGTGACAAAGGCACTCTCCCCATGGGGCCAGCAACATGTCTCGGTTGTGGCAGGCTGCTGGAACTAGTCAGCCTACACAGATAGTCGGTTAAGGTTTCAGGGGGCACCTCTAAGGTGCCCTCTGGGGTGTATTTTACAATAAAATGTACACTGGCATCAGTGTGCATTTATTGTGCTGAGAAGTTTGATACCAAACTTCCCAGTTTTCAGTGTAGCCATTATGGTGCTGTGGAGTTCGTGTAAAACAGACTCCCAGACCATATACTCTTATGGCGACCCTGCACTTACAATGTCTAAGGTATTGCTTAGACACTGTAGGGGCACAGTGCTCATGCACTGGTGCCCTCACCTAGGGTATAGTGCACCCTGCCTTAGGGCTGTAAGGCCTACTAGAGGGGTGACTTATCTATACCTGCATAGGCAGTGAGAGGCTGGCATGGCACCCTGAGGGGAGTGCCATGTCGACTTACTCGTTTTGTTCTCACCAGCACACACAAGCTGGCAAGCAGTGTGTCTGTGCTGAGTGAGGGGTCTCCAGGGTGGGATAAGACATGCTGCAGCCCTTAGAGACCTTCTTTGGCATCAGGGCCCTTGGTACCAGGGGTACCACTTACAAGGGACTTATCTGGATGCCAGGGTGTGCCAATTGTGGAATCAAAAGTACAGGTTAGGGAAAGAACACTGGTGCTGGGGCCTGGTTAGCAGGCCTCAGCACACTTTCAATTCAAAACATAGCATCAGCAAAGGCAAAAAGTCAGGGGGTAACCATGCCAAGGAGGCATTTCCTTACACAACCCCCCCCCCCCCCAAACGAAAGAGGATGAGACTAACCTTTCCCAAGAGAGTCTTCATTTTCTAAGTGGAAGAACCTGGAAAGGCCATCTGCATTGGCATGGGCAGTCCCAGGTCTGTGTTCCACTATAAAGTCCATTCCCTGTAGGGAGATGGACCACCTCAACAGTTTTGGATTTTCACCTTTCATTTGCATCAGCCATCTGAGAGGTCTGTGGTCAGTTTGAACTAGGAAGTGAGTACCAAAAAGGTATGGTCTCAGCTTCTTCAGGGACCAAACCACAGCAAAGGCCTCCCTCTCAATGGCACTCCAACGCTGCTCCCTGGGGAGTAACCTCCTGCTAATGAAAGCAACAGGCTGGTCAAGGCCATCATCATTTGTTTGGGACAAAACTGCCCCTATCCCATGTTCAGAGGCATCTGTTTGCACAATGAACTGCTTGGAGTAATCTGGAGCTTTTAGAACTGGTGCTGTGCACATAGCTTGTTTCAGGGTGTCAAAGGCCTGTTGGCATTCTACAGTCCAGTTTACTTTCTTGGGCATTTTCTTGGAGGTGAGTTCTGTGAGGGCTGTCACAATGGATCCATATCCCTTCACAAACCTCCTGTAGTACCCAGTCAAGCCAAGGAATGCCCTGACTTGAGTCTGGGTTTTTGGAGCTGCCCAGTCCAGAATAGTCTGGATCTTAGGCTGGAGTGGCTGAACTTGGCCTCCACCTACAAGGTGTCCCAAGTAAACCACAGTTCCCTGCCCTATCTGGCATTTGGATGCCTTGATAGAGAGGCCTGCAGATTGCAGGGCCTTCAAAACCTTCTTCAGGTGGACCAGGAGATCCTGCCAGGTGGAGCTGAAGACAGCAATATTGTCAAGATAAGCTGCACTAAAGGATTCCAACCCAGCAAGGACTTGATTCACCAACCTTTGGAAGGTGGCAGGGACATTCTTTAAACCAAAGGGCATAACAGTGAACTGATAATGCCCATCAGGTGTGGAGAATGCTGTCTTTTCTTTTGCTCCAGGGGCCATTCTGATTTGCCAGTACCCTGCTGTTAAGTCAAAGGTACTTAAGAATTTGGCAGCCCCTAATTTGTCTATTAGCTCATCAGCTCTAGGAATGGGATGAGCATCTGTCTTGGTGACAGAGTTGAGGCCTCTGTAGTCCACACAAAACCTCATCTCTCTCTTTCCTTCTTTGGTGTGAGGTTTGGGGACTAAGACCACTGGGCTAGCCCAGGGGCTGTCAGAGTACTCAATTACTCCCAATACCAGCATCTTGTGGACTTCCACCTTGATGCTTTCCTTAACTTGGTCAGACTGTCTAAATATTTTGTTTTTGACAGGCATGCTGTCTCCTGTGTCCACATCATGGGTACACAGGTGTGTCTGACCAGGGGTTAGGGAAAAGAGTTCAGCAAACTGCTGCAGGACCTTCCTACAGTCAGACTGCTGTTGGCTAGAGAGGGTGTCTGAGTAGATCACTCCATCCACTGAGCCATCTTTAGGGTCTGATGAGAGGAGATCAGGGAGAGGTTCACTCTCAGCTTCCTGGTCCTCATCTGTTACCATCCACAGATTTACATCAGCCCTGTCATGCAAGAGCTTAAGGCGGTTCACATGGATCACCCTCTTGGGGCTCCTGCTTGTGCCCAGGTCCACCAGGTAGGTGACCTGACTCTTCCTTTCTAGTACTAGGTAAGGGCCACTTCATTTGTCCTGGAGTGCCCTGGGAGCCACAGGCTCCAGAACTCAGACTTTCTGCCCTGGTTGAAATTCAACCAGTGCAGCCTTTTGGTCATACCACAACTTCTGGAGTTGTTGGCTGGCCTCAAGGTTTTTACTTGCCTTTTCCATGTACTCTGCCATCCTTGAGCGAAGGCCAAGTACATAGTCCACTATGTCTTGTTTAGGCTCATGAAGAGGTCTCTCCCAGCCTTCTTTAACAAGAGCAAGTGGTCCCCTTACAGGGTGGCCAAACAGAAGTTCAAAGGGTGAGAATCCTACTCCCTTCTGAGGCACCTCTCTGTAAGCGAAAAGCAGACATGGCAGGAGGACATCCCATCTCCTTTTGAGTTTTTCTGGGAGCCCCATGATCATGCCCTTTAATGTCTTGTTGAATCTCTCAACAAGGCCATTAGTTTGTGGATGATATGGTGTAGTGAATTTATAAGTCATTCCACATGTGTTTTAGGTATGCTGACATGAAGTTGGTACCTCTATCAGACACCACCTCCTTAGGGAAACCCACTCTGGTAAAGATACCAATGAGGGCCTTGGCTACTGCAGGGGCAGTAGTCGACCTAAGGGGAATAGCTTCAGGATACCTAGTAGCATGATCCACTACTACTAGGATGTACATATTTCCTGAGGCTGTGGGAGGTTCTAGTGGACCAACTATGTCCACACCCACTCTTTCAAAGGGGACCCCCACCACTGGAAGTGGAATGAGGGGGGCCTTTGGGTGCCCACCTGTCTTACCACTGGCTTGACAGGTGGGGCAGGAGAGGCAAAACTCCTTAACCTTCTGGGACATGTTGGGCCAGTAGAAGTGGTTGACTAATCTCTCCCACGTCTTGGTTTGTCCCAAATGCCCAGCAAGGGGAATATCATGGGCTAAGGTCAGAATAAACTCTCTGAAACCCTGAGGCACTACCACTCTCCTAGTGGCACCAGGTTTGGGATCTCTTGCCTCAGTGTACAGGAGTCCATCTTCCCAATAGACCCTATGTGTTCCATTTTTCTTGCCATTGGACTCTTCAGCAGCTTGCTGCCTAAGGCCTTCAAGAGAGGGACAGGTTTCTTGTCCCTTACACAGCTCTTCCCTTGAGGGTTCCCCTGGGCCTAAGAGCTCAACCTGATAAGGTTCCAGCTCCATAGGCTCAGTTCCCTCAGAGGGCAGAACGTCTTCCTGAGAAGAGAGGTTCTCTTTTTCTTGCTGTGTTGCAGCTGGTTTCCCAGCTGACTTTCCTTTCCTCTTGGTAGGCTGGGCCTTTCTTCCAGACTCCAGCTCTACTTTTTCACCCTGAGCCTTGCACTGTGCCCTTGTCTTGACACACACCAGTTCAGGGATACCCAGCATGGCTGCATGGGTTTTCAGTTCTACCTCAGCCCATGCTGAGGACTCCAGGTCATTTCCAAGCAAACAGTCTACTGGGATATTTGAGGAGACCACCACCTGTTTCAGGCCATTGCCCCCTCCCCACTCTAAAGTTACCATAGCCATGGGATGTACTTTAGTCCGATTGTCAGCGTTGGTGACTGGATAAGTTTGTCCAGCCAGGTATTGGCCAGGGGAAACCAGTTTCTCTGTCACCTGTATCCCTCAGGCCCTCTACACTTGTCCCATTAATTAAGAGCTGCTGCCTGTATTTTTGCATGTTAGGGGGCCAGGCAGCCAGTGTGGCTAAATCCACCCCACCCTCAGAGACTAATGTAGCTTCAGTGTGACACCTGGTTTGCTCTGGGCACACTGTTGATCCCACTTGGAGACTGGCCATTCCAGTTTTAGCTGGAGTGGAGTTTGAAGTGGTATCTTTCTTGGGACAGGCCTTGTCTCCAGTTTGGTGTCCAGACTGACTACAGCTACGACACCAGGCCTTTTTGGGATCAACGTTTTTACCCTTGTACCCAGAATTGTTTTGTGAAGAGGCTCTGGGCCCACCCTCCTGTGCAGGTTTTTGGGGGCCTGTAAAAGACTCTTTACTATTTTTGTTTTTGGTTGTCTCACCACCCTTCCCCTGGGGAGGTTTTGTGACCCCTTTCTTTTGGTCACCCCCTGTGGAAGTTTTGGACACTCTAGTCTTGACCCAATGGTCCGCCTTCTTTCCCAATTCTTGGGGAGAAATTGGTCCTAGGTCTACCAGATGCTGATGCAGTTTATCATTGAAACAATTACTTAATAGGTGTTCTTTCACAAATAAATTGTACAGCCCATCATAATTACTTACACCACTGCCTTGAATCCAACCATCTAGTGTTTTTACTGAGTAGTCTACAAAGTCAACCCAGGTCTGGCTCGAGGATTTTTGAGCCCCCCTGAATCTAATCCTATACTCCTCAGTGAAGAATCCAAAGCCCTCAATCAGGGTACCCTTCATGAGGTCATAAGATTCTGCATCTTTTCCAGAGAGTGTGAGGAGTCTATCCCTACACTTTCCTGTGAACATTTCCCAAAGGAGAGCACCCCAGTGAGATTTGTTCACTTTTCTGGTTACACAAGCCCTCTCAAAAGCTGTGAACCATTTGGTGATGTCATCACCATCTTCATATTTAGTTACAATCCCTTTAGGGATTTTCAACATGTCAGGAGAATCTCTGACCCTATTTATGTTGCTGCCACCATTGATGGGTCCTAGGCCCATCTCTTGTCTTTCCCTTTCTATGGCTAGGATCTGTCTTTCCAAAGCCAATCTTTTGGCCATCCTGGCTAACTGGATGTCCTCTTCACTGGAGTTATCCTCAGTGATTTCAGAGAGGTTGGTCCCTCCTGTGAGGGACCCAGCATCTCTGACTAGTATTTGTGGAGTCAGGGCTTGAGAGGCCCTGTCCTCCCTAGATAGGACTGGTAGGGGGGAATCTTCCTCCAAGTCACTATCCTCTTCCTCTGTGTTGCCATTTACAGAGGGGTTGGCTCTTTCATACTCTGCCAACAGCTCCTGGAGCTGTTGTTTGGTAGGTCTAGAGCCCATTGTTATTTTCTTGATTTTACAGAGTGACCTTAGCTCTCTCATCTGTAGATGGAGGTAAGGTGTGGTGTCGAGTTCCACCACATTCACATCTGTATTAGACATTATGCTTCTAAAAGTTGGAATACTTTTTAAGAAACTAAAACTAGTTCTAGAATCTAATTCAAACTTTTAACAAACTTTTAAACTCTAAAAGAAATGCTAACAGGGACTAACACAAGGCCCTAGCAGGACTTTATAGAATTTAGAAAAATAGCTCAAATTGCAAAAATCAATTTCTAATGACAATTTTTGGAATTTGTCGTGTGATCAGGTATTGGCTGAGTAGTCCAGCAAATGCAAAGTCTTGTATCCCACCGCTGCCACCAATGTAGGAAGTTGGCTCTGTATGTGCTATTTCAAAGTAAGGAATAGCATGCACAGAGTCCAAGGGTTCCCCTTAGAGGTAAGATAGTGGCAAAAAGAGATAATACTAATGCTCTATTTTGTGGTAGTGTGGTCGAGCAGTAGGCTTATCAAAGGAGTAGTGTTAAGCATTTGTTGTACATACACACAGGCAATAAATGAGGAACACACACTCAGAGACAAATGCAGCCAATAGGTTTTGTTATAGAAAAATATATTTTCTTAGTTTATTTTAAGAACCACAGGTTCAAATTTCACATGTAATATCTCATTTGAAAGGTATTGCAGGTAAGTACTTCAGGAACTTTAAATCATTACATTAGCATGTATACTTTTGACATAAAACACAATAAGCTGTTTTAAAAGTGGACACAGTGCAATTTTCACAGTTCCTGGGGGAGGTAAGTTTTTGTTAGTTTTCACAGGTGTAAGAAGTTGGCTCTGTATGCACTATTTCAAAGTAAGGAATAGTATGCACAGAGTCCAAGGGTTCCCCTTAGAGGTAAGATAGTGGCAAAAAGAGATAATACTAATGCTCTATTTTGTGGTAGTGTGGTCGAGCAGTAGGCTTATCCAAGGAGTAGTGTTAAGCATTTGTTGTACATACACATAGACAATAAATGAGGTACACACACTCAGAGACAAATCCAGCCAATAGGTTTTTATATAGAAAAATATATTTTCTTAGTTTATTTTAAGAACCACAGGTTCAAATTCTACATGTAATATCTCATTCGAAAGGTATTGCAGGTAAGTACTTTAGGAACTTCAAATCATCAAAATTGCATGTATACTTTTCAAGTTATTCACAAATAGCTGTTTTAAAAGTGGACACTTAGTGCAATTTTCACAGTTCCTAGGGGAGGTAAGTATTTTGTTAGGTTAACCAGGTAAGTAAGACACTTACAGGGCTTAGTTCTTGGTCCAAGGTAGCCCACCGTTGGGGGTTCAGAGCAACCCCAAAGTCACCACACCAGCAGCTCAGGGCCGGTCAGGTGCAGAGTTCAAAGTGGTGCCCAAAACACATAGGCTAGAATGGAGAGAAGGGGGTGCCCCGGTTCCGGTCTGCTTGCAGGTAAGTACCCGCGTCTTCGGAGGGCAGACCAGGGGGGTTTTGTAGGGCACCGGGGGGGACACAAGTCCACACAGAAATTTCACCCTCAGCAGCGCGGGGGCGGCCGGGTGCAGTGTAGGAACAGGCGTCGGGTTCGCAATGTTAGTCTATGAGAGATCTCGGGATCTCTTCAGCGCTGCAGGCAGGCAAGGGGGGGATTCCTCGGGGAAACCTCCACTTGGGCAAGGGAGAGGGACTCCTGGGGGTCACTTCTCCAGTGAAAGTCCGGTCCTTCAGGTCCTGGGGGCTGCGGGTGCAGGGTCTCTCCCAGGCGTCGGGACTTTAGGTTCAAAGAGTCGCGGTCAGGGGAAGCCTCGGGATTCCCTCTGCAGGCGGCGCTGTGGGGGCTCAGGGGGGACAGGTTTTGGTACTCACAGTATCAGAGTAGTCCTGGGGTCCCTCCTGAGGTGTTGGATCGCCACCAGCCGAGTCGGGGTCGCCGGGTGCAGTGTTGCAAGTCTCACGCTTCTTGCGGGGAGCTTGCAGGGTTCTTTAAAGCTGCTGGAAACAAAGTTGCAGCTTTTCTTGGAGCAGGTCCGCTGTCCTCGGGAGTTTCTGGTCTTTTCGAAGCCGGGGCAGTCCTCAGAGGATGTCGAGGTCGCTGGTCCCTTTGGAAGGCGTCGCTGGAGCAGGATCTTTGGAAGGCAGGAGACAGGCCGGTGAGTTTCTGGAGCCAAGGCAGTTGTCGTCTTCTGGTCTTCCTCTGCAGGGGTTTTCAGCTAGGCAGTCCTTCTTCTTGTAGTTGCAGGAATCTAATTTTCTAGGGTTCAGGGTAGCCCTTAAATACTAAATTTAAGGGCGTGTTTAGGTCTGGGGGGTTAGTAGCCAATGGCTACTAGCCCTGAGGGTGGGTACACCCTCTTTGTGCCTCCTCCCAAGGGGAGGGGGTCACAATCCTAACCCTATTGGGGGAATCCTCCATCTGCAAGATGGAGGATTTCTAAAAGTTAGAGTCACTTCAGCTCAGGACACCTTAGGGGCTGTCCTGACTGGCCAGTGACTCCTCCTTGTTTTTCTCATTATTTTCTCCGGCCTTGCCGCCAAAAGTGGGGCCTGGCCGGAGGGGGCGGGCAACTCCACTAGCTGGAGTGTCCTGCTGGGTTGGCACAAAGGAGGTGAGCCTTTGAGGCTCACCGCCAGGTGTGACAATTCCTGCCTGGGGGAGGTGTTAGCATCTCCACCCAGTGCAGGCTTTGTTACTGGCCTCAGAGTGACAAGGGCCAGCAACATGTCTCGGTTTGTGGCAGGCTGCTAAAACTAGTCAGCCTACACAGATAGTCGGTTAAGTTTCAGGGGGCACCTCTAAGGTGCCCTCTGTGGTGTATTTTACAATAAAATGTACACTGGCATCAGTGTGCATTTATTGTGCTGAGAAGTTTGATACCAAACTTCCCAGTTTTCAGTGTAGCCATTATGGTGCTGTGGAGTTCGTGTTTGACAGTCTCCCAGACCATATACTCTTATGGCTACCCTGCACTTACAATGTCTAAGGTTTTGTTTTAGACACTGTAGGGGTACCATGCTCATGCACTGGTACCCTCACCTATGGTATAGTGCACCCTGCCTTAGGGCTGTAAGGCCTGCTAGAGGGGTGTCTTACCTATACTGCATAGGCAGTGAGAGGCTGGCATGGCACCCTGAGGGGAGTGCCATGTCGACTTACTCGTTTTGTCCTCACTAGCACACACAAGCTGGTAAGCAGTGTGTCTGTGCTGAGTGAGAGGTCTCCAGGGTGGCATAAGACATGCTGCAGCCCTTAGAGACCTTCCTTGGCATCAGGGCCCTTGGTACTAGAAGTACCAGTTACAAGGGACTTATCTGGATGCCAGGGTCTGCCAATTGTGGATACAAAAGTACAGGTTAGGGAAAGAACACTGGTGCTGGGGCCTGGTTAGCAGGCCTCAGCACACTTTCAATTGAAAACATAGCATCAGCAAAGGCAAAAAGTCAGGGGGCAACCATGCCAAGGAGGCATTTCCTTACACAACCCCCCCCCAAACGAAAGAGGATGAGACTAACCTTTCCCAAGAGAGTCTTCATTTTCTAAGTGGAAGAACCTGGAAAGGCCATCTGCATTGGCATGGGCAGTCCCAGGTCTGTGTTCCACTATAAAGTCCATTCCCTGTAGGGAGATGGACCACCTCAACAGTTTAGGATTTTCACCTTTCATTTGCATCAGCCATTTGAGAGGTCTGTGGTCAGTTTGAACTAGGAAGTGAGTCCCAAAGAGGTATGGTCTCAGCTTCTTCAGGGACCAAACCACAGCAAAGGCCTCCCTCTCAATGGCACTCCAACGCTGCTCCCTGGGGAGTAACCTCCTGCTAATGAAAGCAACAGGCTGGTCAAGGCCATCATCATTTGTTTGGGACAAAACTGCCCCTATCCCATGTTCAGAGGCATCAGTCTGCACAATGAACTGCTTAGAATAATCTGGAGCTTTTAGAACTGGTGCTGAGCACATTGCTTGTTTTAGGGTGTCAAAGGCCTGTTGGCATTCCACAGTCCAGTTCACTTTCTTGGGCATTTTCTTGGAGGTGAGTTCAGTGAGGGCTGTCACAATGGATCCATATCCCTTCACAAACCTCCTGTAATACCCAGTCAAGCCAAGGAATGCCCTGACTTGAGTCTGGGTTTTTGGAGCTACCCAGTCCAGAATAGTCTGGATCTTGGGTTGGAGTGGCTGGACTTGGCCTCCACCTACAAGGTGTCCCAAGTAAACCACAGTTCCCTGCCCTATCTGGCATTTGGATGCCTTGATAGAGAGGCCTGCAGATTGCAGAGCCTTCAAAACCTTCTTCAGGTGGACCAGGTGATCCTGCCAGGTGGAGCTAAAGACAGCAATATCATCAAGATAAGCTGTGCTAAAGGACTCCAAGCCAGCAAGGACTTGATTCACCAACCTTTGGAAGGTGGCAGGGGCATTCTTTAAACCAAAGGGCATAACAGTAAACTGATAATGCCCATCAGGTGTGGAGAATGCTGTTTTCTCTTTTGCTCCAGGTGCCATTTTTATTTGCCAGTACCCTGCTGTCAAGTCAAAGGTACTTAAGAATTTGGCAGCACCTAATTTGTCTATGAGCTCATCAGCTCTTGGAATTGGATGAGCATCTGTCTTGGTGACAGAATTGAGCCCTCTGTAGTCCACACAAAACCTCATCTCTTTCTTTCCATCTTTGGTGTGAGGTTTGGGGACTAAGACCACTGGGCTAGCCCAGGGGCTGTCAGAGCGCTCAATTACTCCCAATTCCAGCATCTTGTGGACTTCCACCTTGATGCTTTCTTTAACATGGTCAGATTGTCTAAAGATTTTGTTCTTGACAGGCATGCTGTCTCCTGTGTCCACATCATGGGTACACAGGTGTGTCTGACCAGGGGTTAAGGAGAAGAGTTCAGGAAACTGTTGTAGGACTCTCCTACAATCAGCTTGCTGTTGGCCAGAGAGGGTGTCTGAGTAGATCACTCCATCTACTGTACCATCTTTTGGGTCTGATGACAGAAGATCAGGGAGAGGTTCACTCTCTGCCTCCTGATCCTCATCTGTTACCATCAACAGATTGACATCAGCCCTGTCGTGGAAGAGCTTAAGGCGGTTTACATGGATCACCCTCTTGGGGCTCCTGCTTGTGCCCAGGTCCACCAAGTAGGTGACCTGACTCTTCCTCTCTAGTACAGGGTAAGGGCCACTCCATTTGTCCTGGAGTGCCCTGGGAGCCACAGGCTCCAGAACCCAGACTTTCTGCCCTGGTTGGAACTCAACCAGTGCAGCCTTTTGGTCATACCAGAACTTCTGGAGCTGTTGGCTGGCCTCAAGGTTTTTGGTTGCCTTTTCCATGTACTCTGCCATTCTAGAGCGAAGGCCAAGTACATAGTCCACTATGTCCTGTTTAGGCTCATGGAGAGGTCTCTCCCAGCCTTCTTTAACAAGGGCAAGGGGTCCCCTTACAGGATGACCAAACAGAAGTTCAAAGGGTGAGAATCCTACTCCCTTCTGTGGTACCTCTCTGTAAGCGAAAAGCAGGCATGGCAAGAGGACATCCCATCTCCTTTTGAGTTTTTCTGGGAGCCCCATGATCATGCCTTTTAATGTCTTGTTGAATCTCTCAACCAAGCCATTAGTTTGTGGATGGTATGGTGTAGTGAATTTATAAGTCACTCCACACTCATTCCACATGTGCTTTAGGTATGCTGACATGAAGTTGGTACCTCTGTCAGACACCACCTCCTTAGGGAAACCCACTCTGGTAAAGATACCAATGAGGGCCTTGGCTACTGCAGGGGCAGTAGTCGACCTAAGGGGAATAGCTTCAGGATACCTGGTAGCATGATCCACTACTACCAGGATATACATATTTCCTGAGGCTGTGGGAGGTTCTAGTGGACCAACTATGTCCACACCCACTCTTTCAAAGGGAACCCCCACCACTGGAAGTGGAATGAGGGGGGCCTTTGGATGCCCACCTGTCTTACCACTGGCTTGACAGGTGGGGCAGGAGAGGCAAAACTCCTTAACCATGTTGGACATATTGGGCCAGTAGAAGTGGTTGACTAACCTCTCCCACGTCTTGGTTTGTCCCAAATGTCCAGCAAGGGGAATGTCATGGGCCAATGTTAGGATGAACTTCCTGAACAGCTGAGGCACTACCACTCTCCTAGTGGCACCAGGTTTGGGGTCTCTGGCCTCAGTGTACAGGAGTCCATCTTCCCAATAGACCCTATGCGTTCCATTTTTCTTGCCTTTGGACTCTTCAGCAGCTTGCTGCCTAAGGCCTTCAAGAGAGGGACAGGTTTCTTGTCCCTTACACAGCTCCTCCCTTGAGGGTCCCCCTGGGCCTAAGAGCTCAACCTGATAAGGTTCAAGCTCCAAAGGCTCAGTTCCCTCAGAGGGCAGAACTTCTTCCTGAGAAGAGAGGTTCCCTTTCTTTTGCTGTGTTGTAGTTGGTTTCCCAACTGACTTTCCTGTTCTCTTGGTAGGCTGGGCCATTCTTCCAGACTCCAGCTCTACTTGTTCACCCTGTGCCTTGCACTGTGCTCTTGTTTTCACACACACCAGTTCAGGGATACCCAGCATTGCAGCATGGGTTTTTAGTTCTACCTCAGCCCATGCTGAGGACTCCAGGTCATTTCCAAGCAGACAGTCCACTGGGATATTTGAGGAGACCACCACCTGTTTCAGGCCATTGACCCCTCCCCATTCTAAAGTAACCATTGCCATGGGATGTACTTTTCTCTGATTGTCAGCGTTGGTGACTGTGTAAGTTTTTCCAGTCAGGTATTGGCCAGGGGAAACCAGTTTCTCTGTCACCATGGTGACACTGGCACCTGTATCCCTCAGGCCCTCTATTCTAGTCCCATTAATTAAGAGTTGCTGTCTGTATTTTTGCATGTTAGGCGGCCAGACAGCTAGTGTGGCTAAATCCACCCCACCCTCAGAAACTAGAATAGCTTCAGTGTGGACCCTGATTTGCTCTGGGCACACTGTTGATCCCACTTGGAGACTAGCCATACCAGTGTTACCTGGATGGGAGTTTGGAGTGGAACCTTTCTTGGGACAGGCCTTGTCTCCAGTTTGGTGTCCATGCTGTTTACAGCTATGACACCAGGCCTTTTTGGGATCAAAGTTTTTACCCTTGTACCCATTGTTTTGTGAAGAGGCTCTGGGCCCACCCTCCTGTGCAGGTTTTTGGGGGCCTGTAGAAGACTCTTTACTATTTTTAGTTTTGGTTGTCTCATCACCCTTCCCCTGGGGAGTCTTTGTGACCCCTTTCTTTTGGTCACCCCCTGTTGAAGTCTTGGACACCCTTGTCTTGACCCAATGGTCCGCCTTCTTTCCCAATTCTTGGGGAGAAATTGGTCCTAGGTCTACCAGATGCTGATGCAGTTTATCATTGAAACAATTACTTAACAGGTGTTCTTTCACAAATAAATTGTACAGCCCATCATAATTACTTACACCACTGCCTTGAATCCAACCATCTAGTGTTTTCACTGAGTAGTCAACAAAGTCAACCCAGGTCTGGCTCGAGGATTTTTGAGCCCCCCTGAACCTAATCCTGTACTCCTCAGTGGAGAATCCAAAGCCCTCAATCAGGGTACCCTTCATGAGGTCATAAGATTCTGCATCTTTTCCAGAGAGTGTGAGGAGTCTATCCCTACACTTTCCAGTGAACATTTCCCAAAGGAGAGCACCCCAGTGAGACCTGTTCACTTTTCTGGTTACACAAGCCCTCTCAAAAGCTGTGAACCATTTGGTGATGTCATCACCATCTTCATATTTTGTCACAATCCCTTTGGGGATTTTTAACATGTCAGGAGAATCTCTGACCCTATTTATATTGCTGCCACCATTGATGGGTCCTAGGCCCATCTCTTGTCTTTCCCTTTCTATGGCTAGGAGCTGTCTCTCCAAAGCCAATCTTTTGGCCATCCTGGCTAACAGGAGGTCATCTTCACTGAGAGCATCCTCGGTGATTTCAGAAATGTGGGACCCTCCTGTGAGGGACTCACTATTTCTGACTAACACAGTTGGAGACAGGACTTGAGGGGTCCTGTTCTCCCTATTTAGGACTGGAGGAGGGACATTGGCCTCCAAGTCACTAATTTCTTCCTCTGTGATGTCATCATCAGAGGGGTTGGCTTTTTCAAACTCTGCCAACAGCTCCTGGAGCTGAATTTTGGTAGGTCTGGAGCCAATGGTTATTTTCTTTATATTACAGAGAGACCTTAGCTCCCTCATCTTAAGATGGAGGTAAGGTGTGGTGTCGAGTTCCACCACCTGCATCTCTGTATCTGACATTATTCTGCTAAGAGTTGGAATACTTTTTTAAGAATCTAAAACTGTTTCTAGAATCTAATTCAAACTTTTAACAAACTTTTAAACTCTAAAAAGACAATGCTAAACAGGGACTTAACACACAAGGCCCTAGCAGGACTTTTAAGAATTTAGAAAAATTTCAAATTGCAAAAATGAATTTCTAATGACAATTTTGGAATTTGTCGTGTGATCAGGTATTGGCTGAGTAGTCCAGCAAATGCAAAGTCTTGTACCCCACCGCTGATCCACCAATGTAGGAAGTTGGCTCTGTATGCACTATTTCAAAGTAAGGAATAGTATGCACAGAGTCCAAGGGTTCCCCTTAGAGGTAAGATAGTGGCAAAAAGAGATAATACTAATGCTCTATTTTGTGGTAGTGTGGTCGAGCAGTAGGCTTATCCAAGGAGTAGTGTTAAGCATTTGTTGTACATACACATAGACAATAAATGAGGTACACACACTCAGAGACAAATCCAGCCAATAGGTTTTTATATAGAAAAATATATTTTCTTAGTTTATTTTAAGAACCACAGGTTCAAATTCTACATGTAATATCTCATTCGAAAGGTATTGCAGGTAAGTACTTTAGGAACTTCAAATCATCAAAATTGCATGTATACTTTTCAAGTTATTCACAAATAGCTGTTTTAAAAGTGGACACTTAGTGCAATTTTCACAGTTCCTAGGGGAGGTAAGTATTTTGTTAGGTTAACCAGGTAAGTAAGACACTTACAGGGCTTAGTTCTTGGTCCAAGGTAGCCCACCGTTGGGGGTTCAGAGCAACCCCAAAGTCACCACACCAGCAGCTCAGGGCCGGTCAGGTGCAGAGTTCAAAGTGGTGCCCAAAACACATAGGCTAGAATGGAGAGAAGGGGGTGCCCCGGTTCCGGTCTGCTTGCAGGTAAGTACCCGCGTCTTCGGAGGGCAGACCAGGGGGGTTTTGTAGGGCACCGGGGGGGACACAAGTCCACACAGAAATTTCACCCTCAGCAGCGCGGGGGCGGCCGGGTGCAGTGTAGGAACAGGCGTCGGGTTCGCAATGTTAGTCTATGAGAGATCTCGGGATCTCTTCAGCGCTGCAGGCAGGCAAGGGGGGGATTCCTCGGGGAAACCTCCACTTGGGCAAGGGAGAGGGACTCCTGGGGGTCACTTCTCCAGTGAAAGTCCGGTCCTTCAGGT
This sequence comes from Pleurodeles waltl, assembly GCF_031143425.1. Lineage (NCBI taxonomy): Eukaryota > Metazoa > Chordata > Amphibia > Caudata > Salamandridae > Pleurodeles > Pleurodeles waltl. The sequence continues at coordinate 974,169,927 of NC_090440.1, read as the reverse complement.
CCTGGGGGCTGCGGGTGCAGGGTCTCTCCCAGGCGTCGGGACTTTAGGTTCAAAGAGTCGCGGTCAGGGGAAGCCTCGGGATTCTCTCTGCAGGCGGCGCTGTGGGGGCTCAGGGGGGACAGGTTTTGGTACTCACAGTATCAGAGTAGTCCTGGGGTCCCTCCTGAGGTGTTGGATCGCCACCAGCCGAGTCGGGGTCGCCGGGTGCAGTGTTGCAAGTCTCACGCTTCTTGCGGGGAGCTTGCAGGGTTCTTTAAAGCTGCTGGAAACAAAGTTGCAGCTTTTCTTGGAGCAGGTCCGCTGTCCTCGGGAGTTTCTGGTCTTTTCGAAGCCGGGGCAGTCCTCAGAGGATGTCGAGGTCGCTGGTCCCTTTGGAAGGCGTCGCTGGAGCAGGATCTTTGGAAGGCAGGAGACAGGCCGGTGAGTTTCTGGAGCCAAGGCAGTTGTCGTCTTCTGGTCTTCCTCTGCAGGGGTTTTCAGCTAGGCAGTCCTTCTTCTTGTAGTTGCAGGAATCTAATTTTCTAGGGTTCAGGGTAGCCCTTAAATACTAAATTTAAGGGCGTGTTTAGGTCTGGGGGGTTAGTAGCCAATGGCTACTAGCCCTGAGGGTGGGTACACCCTCTTTGTGCCTCCTCCCAAGGGGAGGGGGTCACAATCCTAACCCTATTGGGGGAATCCTCCATCTGCAAGATGGAGGATTTCTAAAAGTTAGAGTCACTTCAGCTCAGGACACCTTAGGGGCTGTCCTGACTGGCCAGTGACTCCTCCTTGTTTTTCTCATTATTTTCTCCGGCCTTGCCGCCAAAAGTGGGGCCTGGCCGGAGGGGGCGGGCAACTCCACTAGCTGGAGTGTCCTGCTGGGTTGGCACAAAGGAGGTGAGCCTTTGAGGCTCACCGCCAGGTGTGACAATTCCTGCCTGGGGGAGGTGTTAGCATCTCCACCCAGTGCAGGCTTTGTTACTGGCCTCAGAGTGACAAGGGCCAGCAACATGTCTCGGTTTGTGGCAGGCTGCTAAAACTAGTCAGCCTACACAGATAGTCGGTTAAGTTTCAGGGGGCACCTCTAAGGTGCCCTCTGTGGTGTATTTTACAATAAAATGTACACTGGCATCAGTGTGCATTTATTGTGCTGAGAAGTTTGATACCAAACTTCCCAGTTTTCAGTGTAGCCATTATGGTGCTGTGGAGTTCGTGTTTGACAGTCTCCCAGACCATATACTCTTATGGCTACCCTGCACTTACAATGTCTAAGGTTTTGTTTTAGACACTGTAGGGGTACCATGCTCATGCACTGGTACCCTCACCTATGGTATAGTGCACCCTGCCTTAGGGCTGTAAGGCCTGCTAGAGGGGTGTCTTACCTATACTGCATAGGCAGTGAGAGGCTGGCATGGCACCCTGAGGGGAGTGCCATGTCGACTTACTCGTTTTGTCCTCACTAGCACACACAAGCTGGTAAGCAGTGTGTCTGTGCTGAGTGAGAGGTCTCCAGGGTGGCATAAGACATGCTGCAGCCCTTAGAGACCTTCCTTGGCATCAGGGCCCTTGGTACTAGAAGTACCAGTTACAAGGGACTTATCTGGATGCCAGGGTCTGCCAATTGTGGATACAAAAGTACAGGTTAGGGAAAGAACACTGGTGCTGGGGCCTGGTTAGCAGGCCTCAGCACACTTTCAATTGTAAACATAGCATCAGCAAAGGCAAAAAGTCAGGGGGCAACCATGCCAAGGAGGCATTTCCTTACAACAGGTAAGTAAGTCACTTACAGGTTTCAGTTTTTGGTCCAAGGTAGCCCACCGTTGGGGGTTCCGAGCAACCCCAAAGTTACCACACCAGCAGCTCAGGGCCGGTCAGGTGCAGAGGTCAAAGAGGTGCCCAAAACGCATAGGCTGCAATGGAGAGAAGGGGGTGCCCCGGTTCCGGTCTGCCAGCAGGTAAGTACCCGCGTCTTCGGAGGGCAGACCAGGGGGGTTTTGTAGGGCACCGGGGGGGGACACAGGTCAGCACAAAAAGTACACCCTCAGCAGCGCGGGGGCGGCCGGGTGCAGTGTGCAAACACGCGTCGGGTTTGTAATGGTTTTCAATGAGAGATCAAGGGATCTCTTCAGCGTTGCAGGCAGGCAAGGGGGGGGCTCCTCGGGGTAGCCACCATCTGGGCAAGGGAGAGGGCCTCCTGGGGGTCACTCCTGCACAGGAGTTCCGTTTCTTTAGGTGCTGGGGGCTGCGGGTGCAGAGTCTTTTCCAACCGTCGGGAAAGGGAGTTCAGGCAGTCGCGGTCAGGGGGAGCCTTGGGATTCCCTCTGCAAGCGTCGCTGTGGGGGGTCAGGGGGGACAACTTTGGTTACTCACAGTCGTAGAGTCGCCGGAGGGTCCTCCCTGAAGCGTTGTTTCTCCACCAGTCGAGTCGGGGTCGCCGGGTGCAGTGTTGCAAGTCTCACGCTTCTTGCGGGGAGTTGCAGGGGTCTTTAAAGCTGCTCCTTGAAACAAAGTTGCAGTTCTTTTGGAGCAGTGCCGCTGTCCTCGGGAGTTCCTTGTTTTGCTTGAAGCAGGGCAGTCCTCTGAGGATTCAGAGGTCGCTGGTCCTTTGGAAAGCGTCGCTGGAGCAGGGTTCTTTGGAAGGCAGGAGACAGGCCGGTAGGACTGGGGCCAAAGCAGTTGGTGTCTTCTGTTCTTCCTCTGCAGGGGTTTTTCAGCTCAGCAGTCTTCTTCTTCTTGTAGGTTTCAGGAATCTGAATTCTTAGGTTCAGGGGAGCCCTTAAATACTAAATTTAAGGGCGTGTTTAGGTCTGGGGAGTTGGCTACTAGCCCTGAGGGTGGGTACACCCTCTTTGTGCCTCCTCCCAAGGGGAGGGGGTCACATCCCTAATCCTATTGGGGAATCCTCCATCTGCAAGATGGAGGATTTCTAAAAGTTAGAGTCACATCAGCTCAGGACACCTTAGGGGCTGTCCTGACTGGCCAGTGACGACTCCTTGTTTTTCTCATTATTTTCTCCGGCCTTGCCGCCAAAAGTGGGGGCCGTGGCCGGAGGGGGCGGGCAACTCCACTAGCTGGAGTGTCCTGCGGTGTTGGCACAAAGGGGTGAGCCTTTGAGGCTCACCGCCAGGTGTGACAGCTCCTGCCTGGGGGAGGTGTTAGCATCTCCACCCAGTGCAGGCTTTGTTACTGGCCTCAGAGTGACAAAGGCACTCTCCCCATGGGGCCAGCAACATGTCTCGGTTGTGGCAGGCTGCTGGAACTAGTCAGCCTACACAGATAGTCGGTTAAGGTTTCAGGGGGCACCTCTAAGGTGCCCTCTGGGGTGTATTTTACAATAAAATGTACACTGGCATCAGTGTGCATTTACTGTGCTGAGAAGTTTGATACCAAACTTCCCAGTTTTCAGTGTAGCCATTATGGTGCTGTGGAGTTCGTGTAAAACAGACTCCCAGACCATATACTCTTATGGCTACCCTGCACTTACAATGTCTAAGGTATTGCTTAGACACTGTAGGGGCACAGTGCTCATGCACTGGTGCCCTCACCTAGGGTATAGTGCACCCTGCCTTAGGGCTGTAAGGCCTACTAGAGGGGTGACTTATCTATACCTGCATAGGCAGTGAGAGGCTGGCATGGCACCCTGAGGGGAGTGCCATGTCGACTTACTCGTTTTGTTCTCACCAGCACACACAAGCTGTCAAGCAGTGTGTCTGTGCTGAGTGAGGGGTCTCCAGGGTGGCATAAGACATGCTGCAGCCCTTAGAGACCTTCCTTGGCATCAGGGCCCTTGGTACCAGGGGTACCACTTACAAGGGACTTATCTGGATGCCAGGGTGTGCCAATTGTGGAATCAAAAGTACAGGTTAGGGAAAGAACACTGGTGCTGGGGCCTGGTTAGCAGGCCTCAGCACACTTTCAATTCAAAACATAGCATCAGCAAAGGCAAAAAGTCAGGGGGTAACCATGCCAAGGAGGCATTTCCTTACACTTAGACATTGTAAGTGCATGGTAGCCATAAGAGTATATGGTCTGGGAGTCTGTCAAACACGAACTCCACAGCACCATAATGGCTACACTGAAAACTGGGAAGTTTGGTATCAAACTTCTCAGCACAATAAATGCACACTGTAGGAAGTTGGCTCTGTATGTGCTATTTCAAAGTAAGGAATAGCATGCACAGAGTCCAAGGGTTCCCCTTAGAGGTAAAATAGTGGTAAAAAGAGATAATACTAATGCTCTATTTTGTGGTAGTGTGGTCGAGCAGTAGGCTTATCCAAGGAGTAGTGTTAAGCATTTGTTGTACATACACATAGACAATAAATGAGGTACACACACTCAGAGACAAATCCAGCCAATAGGTTTTTATATAGAAAAATATCTTTTCTTAGTTTATTTTAAGAACCACGGGTTCAAATTCTACATGTAATAGCTCATTCGAACGGTATTGCAGGTAAGTACTTTAGGAACTTCAAATCATCAAAATTGCATGTATACTTTTCAAGTTATTGACAAATAGCTGTTTTAAAAGTGGACACTTAGTGCAATTTTCACAGTTCCTGGGGGAGGTAAGTTTTTGTTAGTTTTACCGGGTAAGTAGGACACTTACAGGGTTCAGTTCTTGGTCCAAGGTAGCCCACCGTCGGGGGTTCAGGGCAACCCCAAAGTCACCACACCAGCAGCTCAGGGCTGGTCAGGTGCAGAGTTCCAAGTGGTGCCCAAAACACATAGGCTAGAATGGAGAGAAGGGGGTGCCCCGGTTCCGGTCTGCTTGCAGGTAAGTACCCGCGTCTTCGGAGGGCAGACCAGGGGGGTTTTGTAGGGCACCGGGGGGGACACAGGTCCACACAGAAATTTCACCCTCAGCGGCGCGGGGGCGGCCGGGTGCAGTGTAGAAACAAGCGTCGGGTTCGCAATGTTAGTCTATGAGAGATCTCGGGATCGCTTCAGCGCTGCAGGCAGGCAAGGGGGGGATTCCTCGGGGAAACCTCCACTGGGGCAAGGGAGAGGGACTCCTGGGGGTCACTTCTCCAGTGAAAGTCCGGTCCTTCAGGTCCTGGGGGCTGCGGGTGCAGGGTCTCTCCCAGGCGTCGGGACTTTAGGTTCAAAGAGTCGCGGTCAGGGGAAGCCTCGGGATTCCCTCTGCAGGCGGCGCTGTGGGGGCTCAGGGGGGACAGGTTTTGGTACTCACAGTATCAGAGTAGTCCTGGGGTCCCTCCTGAGGTGTTGGATCGCCACCAGCCGAGTCGGGGTCGCCGGGTGCAGTGTTGCAAGTCTCACGCTTCTTGCGGGGAGCTTGCAGGGTTCTTTAAAGCTGCTGGAAACAAAGTTGCAGCTTTTCTTGGAGCAGGTCCGCTGTCCTCGGGAGTTTCTTGTCTTTTCGAAGCAGGGGCAGTCCTCAGAGGATGTCGAGGTCGCTGGTCCCTTTGGAAGGCGTCGCTGGAGCAGGATCTTTGGAAGGCAGGAGACAGGCCGGTGAGTTTCTGGAGCCAAGGCAGTTGTCGTCTTCTGGTCTTCCGCTGCAGGGGTTTTTCAGCTGGGCAGTCCTTCTTCTTGTAGTTGCAGGAATCTAATTTTCTAGGGTTCAGGGTAGCCCTTAAATACTAAATTTAAGGGCGTGTTTAGGTCTGGGGGGTTAGTAGCCAATGGCTACTAGCCCTGAGGGTGGGTACACCCTCTTTGTGCCTCCTCCCAAGGGGAGGGGGTCACAATCCTAACCCTATTGGGGGAATCCTCCATCTGCAAGATGGAGGATTTCTAAAAGTTAGAGTCACCTCAGCTCAGGACACCTTAGGGGCTGTCCTGACTGGCCAGTGACTCCTCCTTGTTATTCTCATTATCTTCTCCGGCCTTGCCGCCAAAAGTGGGGCCTGGCCGGAGGGGGCGGGCAACTCCACTAGCTGGAGTGTCCTGCTGGGTTGGCACAAAGGAGGTGAGCCTTTGAGGCTCACCGCCAGGTGTGACAATTCCTGCCTGGGGGAGGTGTTAGCATCTCCACCCAGTGCAGGCTTTGTTACTGGCCTCAGAGTGACAAAGGCACTCTCCCCATGGGGCCAGCAACATGTCTCGGTTTGTGGCAGGCTGCTAAAACTAGTCAGCCTACACAGATAGTCGGTTAAGTTTCAGGGGGCACCTCTAAGGTGCCCTCTGTGGTGTATTTTACAATAAAATGTACACTGGCATCAGTGTGCATTTATTGTGCTGAGAAGTTTGATACCAAACTTCCCAGTTTTCAGTGTAGCCATTATGGTGCTGTGGAGTTCGTGTTTGACAGACTCCCAGACCATATACTCTTATGGCTACCCTGCACTTACAATGTCTAAGGTTTTGTTTAGACATTGTAGGGGTACCATGCTCATGCACTGGTACCCTCACCTATGGTATAGTGCACCCTGCCTTAGGGCTGTAAGGCCTGCTAGAGGGGTGTCTTACCTATACTGCATAGGCAGTGAGAGGCTGGCATGGCACCCTGAGGGGAGTGCCATGTCGACTTACTCGTTTTGTCCTTACTAGCACACACAAGCTGGCAAGCAGTGTGTCTGTGCTGAGTGAGAGGTCTCCAGGGTGGCATAAGACATGCTGCAGCCCTTAGAGACCTTCCTTGGCATCAGGGCCCTTGGTGCTAGAAGTACCAGTTACAAGGGACTTATCTGGATGCCAGGGTCTGCCAATTGTGGATACAAAAGTACAGGTTAGGGAAAGAACACTGGTGCTGGGGCCTGGTTAGCAGGCCTCAGCACACTTTCAATTGTAAACATAGCATCAGCAAAGGCAAAAAGTCAGGGGGCAACCATGCCAAGGAGGCATTTCCTTACACAACCCCCCCCCAAACGAAAGAGGATGAGACTAACCTTTCCCAAGAGAGTCTTCATTTTCTAAGTGGAAGAACCTGGAAAGGCCATCTGCATTGGCATGGGCAGTCCCAGGTCTGTGTTCCACTATAAAGTCCATTCCCTGTAGGGAGATGGACCACCTCAACAGTTTAGGATTTTCACCTTTCATTTGCATCAGCCATTTGAGAGGTCTGTGGTCGGTTTGAACTAGGAAGTGAGTCCCAAAGAGGTATGGTCTCAGCTTCTTCAGGGACCAAACCACAGCAAAGGCCTCCCTCTCAATGGCACTCCAACGCTGCTCCCTGGGGAGTAACCTCCTGCTAATGAAAGCAACAGGCTGGTCAAGGCCATCATCATTTGTTTGGGACAAAACTGCCCCTATCCCATGTTCAGAGGCATCAGTCTGCACAATGAACTGCTTAGAATAATCTGGAGCTTTGAGAACTGGTGCTGAGCACATTGCCTGTTTCAGGGTGTCAAAGGCCTGTTGGCAGTCCACAGTCCAGTTTACTTTCTTGGGCATTTTCTTGGAGGTGAGTTCAGTGAGGGCTGTCACAATGGATCCATATCCCTTCACAAACCTCCTGTAATACCCAGTCAAGCCAAGGAATGCCCTGACTTGAGTCTGGGTTTTTGGAGCTACCCAGTCCAGAATAGTCTGGATCTTGGGTTGGAGTGGCTGAACTTGGCCTCCACCTACAAGGTGTCCCAAGTAAACCACAGTTCCCTGCCCTATCTGGCATTTGGATGCCTTGATAGAGAGGCCTGCAGATTGCAGAGCCTTCAAAACCTTCCTCAGGTGGACCAGGTGATCCTGCCAGGTGGAGCTAAAGACAGCAATATCATCAAGATAAGCTGTGCTAAAGGACTCCAAGCCAGCAAGGACTTGATTCACCAACCTTTGGAAGGTGGCAGGGGCATTCTTTAAACCAAAGGGCATAACAGTAAACTGATAATGCCCATCAGGTGTGGAGAATGCTGTCTTTTCTTTTGCTCCAGGTGCCATTTTTATTTGCCAGTACCCTGCTGTCAAGTCAAAGGTACTTAGAAATTTGGCAGCACCTAATTTATCAATGAGCTCATCAGCTCTTGGAATTGGATGGGCATCTGTCTTGGTGACAGAATTGAGCCCTCTGTAGTCCACACAAAACCTCATCTCTTTCTTTCCATCTTTGGTGTGAGGTTTGGGGACTAAGACCACTGGGCTAGCCCAGGGGCTGTCAGAGCGCTCAATGACTCCCAATTCCAGCATCTTGTGGACTTCCACCTTGATGCTTTCTTTAACATGGTCAGATTGTCTAAAGATTTTGTTCTTGACAGGCATGCTGTCTCCTGTGTCCACATCATGGGTACACAGGTGCGTCTGACCAGGGGTTAAGGAGAAGAGTTCAGGAAACTGTTGTAGGACTCTCCTACAATCAGCTTGCTGTTGGCCAGAGAGGGTGTCTGAGTAGATCACTCCATCTACTGTACCATCTTTTGGGTCTGATGACAGAAGATCAGGGAGAGGTTCACTCTCTGCCTCCTGATCCTCATCTGTTACCATCAACAGATTGACATCAGCCCTGTCGTGGAAGAGCTTAAGGCGGTTTACATGGATCACCCTTTTGGGGCTCCTGCTTGTGCCCAGGTCCACCAAGTAGGTGACCTGACTCTTCCTCTCTAGTACTGGGTAAGGGCCACTCCATTTGTCCTGGAGTGCCCTGGGAGCCACAGGCTCCAGAACCCAGACCTTCTGCCCTGGTTGGAACTCAACCAGTGCAGCCTTTTGGTCATACCAAAACTTCTGGAGCTGTTGGCTGGCCTCAAGGTTTTTGGTTGCCTTTTCCATGTACTCTGCCATTCTAGAGCGAAGGCCAAGTACATAGTCCACTATGTCCTGTTTAGGCTCATGGAGAGGTCTCTCCCAGCCTTCTTTAACAAGGGCAAGTGGTCCCCTTACAGGATGACCAAACAGAAGTTCAAAGGGTGAGAACCCTACTCCCTTCTGTGGTACCTCCCTGTAAGCGAAAAGCAGACATGGCAGGAGGACATCCCATCTCCTTTTGAGTTTTTCTGGGAGCCCCATGATCATGCCCTTTAATGTCTTGTTGAATCTCTCAACCAAGCCATTAGTTTGTGGATGGTATGGTGTAGTGAATTTATAAGTCACTCCACACTCATTCCACATGTGCTTTAGGTATGCTGACATGAAGTTGGTACCTCTGTCAGACACCACCTCCTTAGGGAAACCCACTCTGGTAAAGATACCAATGAGGGCCTTGGCTACTGCAGGGGCAGTAGTCGACCTAAGGGGAATAGCTTCAGGATACCTGGTAGCATGATCCACTACTACTAGGATATACATATTTCCTGAGGCTGTGGGAGGTTCCAGTGGACCAACTATGTCCACACCCACTCTTTCAAAGGGCACCCCCACCACTGGAAGTGGAATGAGGGGGGCCTTTGGATGCCCACCTGTCTTACCACTGGCTTGACAGGTGGGGCAGGAGAGGCAAAACTCCTTAACCATGTTGGACATATTGGGCCAGTAGAAGTGGTTGACTAACCTCTCCCACGTCTTGGTTTGTCCCAAATGTCCAGCAAGGGGAATGTCATGGGCCAATGTTAGGATGAACTCTCTGAACAGCTGAGGCACTACCACTCTCCTAGTGGCACCAGGTTTGGGGTCTCTGGCCTCAGTGTACAGGAGCCCATCTTCCCAATAGACCCTATGTGTTCCATTTTTCTTGCCTTTGGACTCTTCAGCAGCTTGCTGCCTAAGGCCTTCAAGAGAGGGACAGGTTTCTTGTCCCTTACACAGCTCTTCCCTTGAGGGTCCCCCTGGGCCTAAGAGCTCAACCTGGTAAGGTTCAAGCTCCAAAGGCTCAGTTCCCTCAGAGGGCAGAACATCTTCCTGAGAAGAGAGGTTCCCTTTCTTTTGCTGTGTTGCAGTTGGTTTCCCAACTGACTTTCCTTTCCTCTTGGTAGGCTGGGCCATTCTTCCAGACTCCAGCTCTACTTGTTCACCCTGTGCCTTGCACTGTGCTCTTGTTTTCACACACACCAGTTCAGGGATACCCAGCATTGCTGCATGGGTTTTTAGTTCTACCTCAGCCCATGCTGAGGACTCCAGGTCATTTCCAAGCAGACAGTCCACTGGGATATTTGAGGAGACCACCACCTGTTTCAGGCCATTGACCCCTCCCCATTCTAAAGTAACCATTGCCATGGGATGTACTTTTCTCTGATTGTCAGCGTTGGTGACTGTGTAAGTTTTTCCAGTCAGGTATTGGCCAGGGGAAACCAGTTTCTCTGTCACCATGGTGACACTGGCACCTGTATCCCTCAGGCCCTCTATTCTAGTCCCATTAATTAAGAGTTGCTGTCTGTATTTTTGCATGTTAGGCGGCCAGACAGCTAGTGTGGCTAAATCCACCCCACCCTCAGAAACTAGAGTAGCTTCAGTGTGGACCCTGATTTGCTCTGGGCACACTGTTGATCCCACTTGGAGACTAGCCATACCAGTGTTACCTGGATGGGAGTTTGGAGTGGAACCTTTCTTGGGACAGGCCTTGTCTCCAGTTTGGTGTCCATGCTGTTTACAGCTATGACACCAGGCCTTTTTGGGATCAAAGTTTTTACCCTTGTACCCATTGTTTTGTGAAGAGGCTCTGGGCCCACCCTCCTGTGCAGGTTTTTGGGGGCCTGTAGAAGACTCTTTACTATTTTTAGTTTTGGTTGTCTCATCACCCTTCTGCTGGGGAGTCTTTGTGACCCCTTTCTTTTGGTCACCCCCTGTTGAAGTCTTGGACACCCTTGTCTTGACCCAATGGTCCGCCTTCTTTCCCAATTCTTGGGGAGAAATTGGTCCTAGGTCTACCAGATGCTGATGCAGTTTATCATTGAAACAATTACTTAACAGGTGTTCTTTCACAAATAAATTGTACAGCCCATCATAATTACTTACACCACTGCCTTGAATCCAACCATCTAGTGTTTTCACTGAGTAGTCAACAAAGTCAACCCAGGTCTGGCTCGAGGATTTTTGAGCCCCCCTGAACCTAATCCTGTACTCCTCAGTGGAGAATCCAAAGCCCTCAATCAGGGTACCCTTCATGAGGTCATAAGATTCTGCATCTTGTCCAGAGAGTGTGAGGAGTCTATCCCTACACTTTCCTGTGAACATTTCCCAAAGGAGAGCACCCCAGTGAGATCTGTTCACTTTTCTGGTTACACAAGCCCTCTCAAAAGCTGTGAACCATTTGGTGATGTCATCACCATCTTCATATTTAGTTACAATCCCTTTGGGGATTTTCAACATGTCAGGAGAATCTCTGACCCTATTTATGTTGCTGCCACCATTGATGGGTCCTAGGCCCATCTCTTGTCTTTCCCTCTCTATGGCTAGGATCTGTCTTTCCAAAGCCAATCTTTTGGCCATCCTGGCTAACTGGATGTCCTCTTCACTGGAGTTATCCTCAGTGATTTCAGAGTTGTTGGTCCCTCCTGTGAGGGAACCAGCATCTCTGACTATTATTTGTGGAGTCAGGGCTTGAGAAGCCCTGCTCTCCCTAAGTAGGACTGGAGGGGGGGAATTTCCCTCCAAGTCACTATCTTCATCCTCTGAGTTGCCATCCTCAGAGGGGTTGGCCTTTTCAAACTCTGCCAAAAGCTCCTGGAGCTGTACTTTGGTAGGTTTGGGGCCCATTGCTATTTTCTTTAGTTTACAGAGTGACCTTAGCTCTCTCATCTGTAGATGGAGGTAAGGTGTGGTGTCGAGTTCCACCACATTCACATCTGTGCTAGACATTTTGCTTCTAAAAGTTGGAATACTTTTTAAGAATCTACAACTGGTTCTAGAATCTAATTCAAACTTTTACAAACTTTTAAACTCTAAAAGAAATGCTAAACAGGATCTAACACAAGGCCCTAGCAGGTCTTTTAAGAATTTAGAAAACTTTTCAAATTGCAAAAATCAATTTCTAATGACAATTTTGGAATTTGTCGTGTGATCAGGTATTGGCTGAGTAGTCCAGCAAATGCAAAGTCTTGTACCCCACCGCTGATCCACCAATGTAGGAAGTTGGCTCTGTATGTGCTATTTCAAAGTAAGGAATAGCATGCACAGAGTCCAAGGGTTCCCCTTAGAGGTAAAATAGTGGTAAAAAGAGATAATACTAATGCTCTATTTTGTGGTAGTGTGGTCGAGCAGTAGGCTTATCCAAGGAGTAGTGTTAAGCATTTGTTGTACATACACATAGACAATAAATGAGGTACACACACTCAGAGACAAATCCAGCCAATAGGTTTTTATATAGAAAAATATCTTTTCTTAGTTTATTTTAAGAACCACGGGTTCAAATTCTACATGTAATAGCTCATTCGAAAGGTATTGCAGGTAAGTACTTTAGGAACTTCAAATCATCAAAATTGCATGTATACTTTTCAAGTTATTGACAAATAGCTGTTTTAAAAGTGGACACTTAGTGCAATTTTCACAGTTCCTGGGGGAGGTAAGTTTTTGTTAGTTTTACCGGGTAAGTAGGACACTTACAGGGTTCAGTTCTTGGTCCAAGGTAGCCCACCGTCGGGGGTTCAGGGCAACCCCAAAGTCACCACACCAGCAGCTCAGGGCTGGTCAGGTGCAGAGTTCCAAGTGGTGCCCAAAACACATAGGCTAGAATGGAGAGAAGGGGGTGCCCCGGTTCCGGTCTGCTTGCAGGTAAGTACCCGCGTCTTCGGAGGGCAGACCAGGGGGGTTTTGTAGGGCACCGGGGGGGACACAGGTCCACACAGAAATTTCACCCTCAGCGGCGCGGGGGCGGCCGGGTGCAGTGTAGAAACAAGCGTCGGGTTCGCAATGTTAGTCTATGAGAGATCTTGGGATCGCTTCAGCGCTGCAGGCAGGCAAGGGGGGGATTCCTCGGGGAAACCTCCACTGGGGCAAGGGAGAGGGACTCCTGGGGGTCACTTCTCCAGTGAAAGTCCGGTCCTTCAGGTCCTGGGGGCTGCGGGTGCAGGGTCTCTCCCAGGCGTCGGGACTTTAGGTTCAAAGAGTCGCGGTCAGGGGAAGCCTCGGGATTCCCTCTGCAGGCGGCGCTGTGGGGGCTCAGGGGGGACAGGTTTTGGTACTCACAGTATCAGAGTAGTCCTGGGGTCCCTCCTGAGGTGTTGGATCGCCACCAGCCGAGTCGGGGTCGCCGGGTGCAGTGTTGCAAGTCTCACGCTTCTTGCGGGGAGCTTGCAGGGTTCTTTAAAGCTGCTGGAAACAAAGTTGCAGCTTTTCTTGGAGCAGGTCCGCTGTCCTCGGGAGTTTCTTGTCTTTTCGAAGCAGGGGCAGTCCTCAGAGGATGTCGAGGTCGCTGGTCCCTTTGGAAGGCGTCGCTGGAGCAGGATCTTTGGAAGGCAGGAGACAGGCCGGTGAGTTTCTGGAGCCAAGGCAGTTGTCGTCTTCTGGTCTTCCGCTGCAGGGGTTTTTCAGCTGGGCAGTCCTTCTTCTTGTAGTTGCAGGAATCTAATTTTCTAGGGTTCAGGGTAGCCCTTAAATACTAAATTTAAGGGCGTGTTTAGGTCTGGGGGGTTAGTAGCCAATGGCTACTAGCCCTGAGGGTGGGTACACCCTCTTTGTGCCTCCTCCCAAGGGGAGGGGGTCACAATCCTAACCCTATTGGGGGAATCCTCCATCTGCAAGATGGAGGATTTCTAAAAGTTAGAGTCACCTCAGCTCAGGACACCTTAGGGGCTGTCCTGACTGGCCAGTGACTCCTCCTTGTTATTCTCATTATCTTCTCCGGCCTTGCCGCCAAAAGTGGGGCCTGGCCGGAGGGGGCGGGCAACTCCACTAGCTGGAGTGTCCTGCTGGGTTGGCACAAAGGAGGTGAGCCTTTGAGGCTCACCGCCAGGTGTGACAATTCCTGCCTGGGGGAGGTGTTAGCATCTCCACCCAGTGCAGGCTTTGTTACTGGCCTCAGAGTGACAAAGGCACTCTCCCCATGGGGCCAGCAACATGTCTCGGTTTGTGGCAGGCTGCTAAAACTAGTCAGCCTACACAGATAGTCGGTTAAGTTTCAGGGGGCACCTCTAAGGTGCCCTCTGTGGTGTATTTTACAATAAAATGTACACTGGCATCAGTGTGCATTTATTGTGCTGAGAAGTTTGATACCAAACTTCCCAGTTTTCAGTGTAGCCATTATGGTGCTGTGGAGTTCGTGTTTGACAGACTCCCAGACCATATACTCTTATGGCTACCCTGCACTTACAATGTCTAAGGTTTTGTTTAGACATTGTAGGGGTACCATGCTCATGCACTGGTACCCTCACCTATGGTATAGTGCACCCTGCCTTAGGGCTGTAAGGCCTGCTAGAGGGGTGTCTTACCTATACTGCATAGGCAGTGAGAGGCTGGCATGGCACCCTGAGGGGAGTGCCATGTCGACTTACTCGTTTTGTCCTTACTAGCACACACAAGCTGGCAAGCAGTGTGTCTGTGCTGAGTGAGAGGTCTCCAGGGTGGCATAAGACATGCTGCAGCCCTTAGAGACCTTCCTTGGCATCAGGGCCCTTGGTGCTAGAAGTACCAGTTACAAGGGACTTATCTGGATGCCAGGGTCTGCCAATTGTGGATACAAAAGTACAGGTTAGGGAAAGAACACTGGTGCTGGGGCCTGGTTAGCAGGCCTCAGCACACTTTCAATTGTAAACATAGCATCAGCAAAGGCAAAAAGTCAGGGGGCAACCATGCCAAGGAGGCATTTCCTTACACACACTGATGCCAGTGTACATTTTATTGTAAAATACACCCCAGAGGGCACCTTAGAGGTGCCCCCTGAAATCTTAACCAACAACCCGTGTAGGCTGACTGGTTTTAGCAGCCTGCCACACTCGAGACATGTTGCTGGCCACATGGGGAGAGTGCCTTTGTCACTCTGTGGCTAGTAACAAAGCCTGCACTGGGTGGAGATGCTATCACCTCCCCCAGGCAGGAGCTGTAACACCTGGCGGTGAGCCTCAAAGGCTCAACCCCTTTCTTCCAGCACCAGAGGGCACTCCAGCTAGTGGAGTTGCCTGCCCCCTCCGGCCACGGCCCCACTTTTGGCGGCAAGGCCGGAGGAAATAAAGAGAATAACATGGAGTCGTCACTGGCCAGTCAGGACAGCCCCTAAGGTGTCCTGAGCTGAGGTGACTAACTTTTAGAAATCCTCCATCCCCCCAATAGGGATAGGAATGTGACCTCCTCCCCTTCGGAGGAGGCATAAAGAGGGTGTACCCACCCTCAGGGCTAGTAGCCATTGGCTACTAACCCCCCAGACCTAAACACGCCCTTAAATTTAGTATTTAAGGGCTCCCCTGAACCTAGGAACTCAGATTCCTGCAACCTAAGAAGAAGAGGACTGCTAAGCTGACAAACCCTGCAGAGAAGACGGAGACACCAACTGCTTTGGCCCCAGCTCTACCGGCCCGTCACCCCGCCTTCAGATGAAAACTGCTCCAGCGACGCTTTCCCCAGGACCAGCGACCTCTGAATCCTCAGAGGACTGCCCTGCTCTAGAAGGACCAAGAAACTCCAGAGAACAGCGGCCCTGTTCACCCAAGACTGCAACGTTGTTTCCAAAGGAGCAACTTTAAAACGACTGCGTTTCCCGCCAGAAGCGTGAGACTTGCAACTCTGCACCCGACGCCCCGGCTCGACTTGTGGAGAAACAACACTTCAGGGAGGACCCCCCGGCAACTCCGAGACTATGAGTAACCAAAGTTGTCCCCCCTGAGTCCCCACAGCGACGACTGCAGAGGGAATCCCGAGGCTCCCCCTGACCACGACTGCCTGACTCTCAGATCCCGACGCCTGGAAAAGACCCTGCACCCGCAGCCCCCAGGACCTGAAGGATCGGAACTCCAGTGCAGGAGTGACCCCCAGGAGGCCCTCTCCCTTGCCCAGGTGGTGGCTACCCCGAGGAGCCCCCCCTTGCCTGCCTGCATCGCTGAAGAGACCCCTTGGTCTCCCATTGATTTCAATTACAAACCCGATGTGTGTTTGCACACTGCACCCGGCATCCCCCATGCTGCTGAGGGTGTACTTTCTGTGCTAACTTGTGTCCCCCCCGGTGCCCTACAAAACCCCTCTGGTCTGCCCTCCGAAGACGCGGGTACCTTACTGCTGGCAGACTGGAACCGGGGCACCCCCTTCTCCATTGAAGCCTATGCGTTTTGGGCACCACTTTGAACTCTGCACCTGACTGGCCCTGAGCTGCTGGTGTGGTAACTTTGGGGTTGCTCTGAACCCCCAACGGTGGGCTACCTTGGACCCAAACTTGAACCCCGTAGGTGGTTTACTTACCTGCAAGAACTAACCATTACTTACCTCCCCTAGGAACTGTGAAAATTGCACTGTGTATAGTTTTAAAATAGCTATATGTGTTTTATTTGAAAAGTATATATGCTATTGTGATTATTCAATGTTCCTACAGTACTTACCTGCAATACCTTTCATGCAAAGTATTACATGTAGAATTTGAACCTGTGGTTCTTAAAATAAACTAAGAAAATATATTTTTCTATACAAAAACCTATTGGCCTGGAATTGTCTCTGAGTGTGTGTTCCTCATTTATTGCCTGTGTGTATGTACAACAAATGCTTAACACTACTCCTTTGATAAGCCTACTGCTCGACCACACTACCACAAAATAGAGCATTAGTATTATCTCTTTTTGCCACTATCTTACCTCTAAGGGGAACCCTTGGACTCTGTGCATACTATTCCTTACTTTGAAATAGTGCATACAGAGCCAACTTCCTACACTAAAGTAAGTGGAATATGAAAGGCAGTCCCCCCCACCCAAGGAAGTGGGATCAGTAGAAGGAAGCTGGAGGAACTAGGGGCCAGATGTACCAAAGGAGTTTACCCATTCTGTGTCTATGGGAAAAAGCTTTCGTACATATGGCCCCAGGAACCTTAAAATGTAAGTACTAGGATGCCCCCCCAACGACAAGAAAAGAACAGGTAAATACCCCAAACCCACAGGAGAACTTTGAAAAAGGACTGTGTAAGACCCAGACAAGACTGGAAGAAACCATAAGGTGGACCCTGACACAAGACAACCTGCAAAGGAAGGGGACCAAGTCCAGTTCGAGTTGGAGTGACATACTGTGGCAGGAGCCACTATCCACCCTTCTGTGGATGCAGGACCAGGTCGCCAGTGGATGAAGACGATCAGCAGTGCAGCACAGGAGCAGAAGAGAAGTTCCAGAAGTGATGCAAGTGATGTCCCACGTCGGCAGTCGTGATGCTGTCAGTCAGTGGTGCTGGGAAACAACCAACAAGCCGTGGCAAAAGCAAAAGTAGGAAGAGAAAGTTTGGCAAGGCTGAGGAGGACCAGCAAGGCCCAGGTGACTCGACCCAAGGAGGGGTGTACGAGGTGACCCTCACAGCTGGGAGAGTCACATGAAGAGGAGGCAGCCCCTGCATGCGACCCATGGGCACAGGGGTTGCAGTGAGTTCCACTCAGCACACCTGGAGAGGAGACCCACGTCACTGGAGCAGCAGGCAGGAGACTGTACTGTGCAGGAAGGAGTGCTGGGGGCCAGGGCTACATGGAGACTGAAGATCCCTTGGAGTAGGAACAAACAAGCCTTGGTAGCTGCAAGAGTCGCAGTACCCCCCCTCCTGTCCTGCGCGGAGAGGCAAGGTCTTACCGTCTCCCAAGTTGGACAGCTGGTAGAGAGCACCAAACGGACCATTCGTAAACCACCACCTGTGATGCAGGATCCAAGCTGTTCCGGAGGAGAAGAGAGCTACGCCGCCGGCCGTTGTTGCAGTTGGTGCCAGCAGATGCAGGGGAGTGACTCCTTCAAGCTGAAGACTTATTGCCCTCCGAGGACGCACAGCCAGGGAAATGTTGCAGTTGCTGGAAGGAGCCGGAGAAACAATGCTGCAAAAGGGAGTCGCAGAGTGTCCAGTTGCAATCCCGGTGGCCAGAAGCTGAAGTAAACGATGCAGAGGAGTCCTTATGGAATCTTGCACTTCGAATCGGAGGACCCACCCAAGAGGGAGACCCTAAATAGCCCAGGAAGGGTGACCACCTATCAGGAGAGGGCTGTGATGTCACCTGCCTTACCTGGCCACTCAGATGCTCCCAGGGGCCTCTGCCCACGTTGGATTAAAGATGGCAGAACCAAGTGGCCTGGAGGAGCTCTGAGTACCACCCCTGGGGTGGTGATGGACAGAGGAGTGGTCAGTACCCTGACTGGTGCTACCCGGTTTATGAAAGAAGGGCAACAAATGTGTCCTTCAAAACATACCGGTGACTTGGGGAGGCTACCCCTCCCAAGCTATGTAACATCTATTTCCAATGGAGAGGGTGTGTTACCTCCCTCTCCCACAGGAAATCCTTTGTTCTGCCTTTCTTTACCTGAGCTGGAGTCAAGCAGCAGGAGGGCAGAAACCTGTCTGGGCAGTGGCAGCAGTGCAGGCTTATCTGTAAAACTGGTAAAAGCAATGCTGGGGGTCCTCTAATGAGCCCCCAGATTGCATGGAATCATACAACCAATAGTGGCAACTGTATTGGGGTAGGATTGCGACATGTTTGATAACAAACATGCCCAGGTTCGGAGTTACCATTATGTAGCTGGACAGTGACCTGTGTCCAGAACACAGGCAAAATGGCTTCCCAGCACTTACGAAGTCCAGTGAAATTGAGCTGGAGTTCGTAGGGGCACCTCTGCTCATGCAGGGGTGACCTCACACAGAGGAACCTGCACCGTGCCCTCTGGGTTGGGAGGGCCTACCAGAGGGGTGACCTATAGTGACCTGGTGCAGTGACCTGTAATGAAAGGGGTGGCACAATACATGCTGCAGCCTATGGGGAACCCCTTGTGCCCTAATGCCCTGAGTACTTAAGTACCATATACTGGGGACTTAAATGGGGGTACCAGAATTCCAATTGTGGGGAGTGCTAAGTCCTAAGCAACTAAATTTATAGGGCGAGAGCATAGTCAATGGGGTCCTGGTTAGCAGGATCCCAGTGAACACAGTCAAAATCCACTGACAGCAGGCGAAAAGTGTGGTTAACAGTGCCAAAAAGAAAGTACTTTCCTATAGTGGGTGTAAGGAAATGCCTCCTTGGCATGGTTACCCCCGGACTTTTTGCCTTTGCTGATGCTATGTTTACAATTGAAAGTGTGCTGAGGTCTGCTAACCAGGCCCCAGCACCAGTGTTCTTTCCCTAACCTGTACTTTTGTATCCACAATTGGCAGACCCTGGCATCCAGATAAGTCCCTTGTAACTGGTACTTCTAGTACCAAGGGCCCTGATGCCAAGGAAGGTCTCTAAGGGCTGCAGCATGTCTTATGCCACCCTGGAGACCTCTCACTCAGCACAGACACACTGCTTGCCAGCTTGTGTGTGCTAGTGAGGACAAAACGAGTAAGTCGACATGGCACTCCCCTCAGGGTGCCATGCCAGCCTCTCACTGCCTATGCAGTATAGGTAAGACACCCCTCTAGCAGGCCTTACAGCCCTAAGGCAGGGTGCACTATACCATAGGTGAGGGTACCAGTGCATGAGCATGGTACCCCTACAGTGTCTAAACAAAACCTTAGACATTGTAAGTGCAGGGTAGCCATAAGAGTATATGGTCTGGGAGTCTGTCAAACACGAACTCCACAGCACCATAATGGCTACACTGAAAACTGGGAAGTTTGGTATCAAACTTCTCAGCACAATAAATGCACACTGATGCCAGTGTACATTTTATTGTAAAATACACCACAGAGGGCACCTTAGAGGTGCCCCCTGAAACTTAACCGACTATCTGTGTAGGCTGACTAGTTTTAGCAGCCTGCCACAAACCGAGACATGTTGCTGGCCCCATGGGGAGAGTGCCTTTGTCACTCTGAGGCCAGTAACAAAGCCTGCACTGGGTGGAGATGCTAACACCTCTCCCAGGCAGGAATTGTCACACCTGGCGGTGAGCCTCAAAGGCTCACCTCCTTTGTGCCAACCCAGCAGGACACTCCAGCTAGTGGAGTTGCCCGCCCCCTCCGGCCAGGCCCCACTTTTGGCGGCAAGGCCGGAGAAAATAATGAGAATAACAAGGAGGAGTCACTGGCCAGTCAGGACAGCCCCTAAGGTGTCCTGAGCTGAGGTGACTCTAACTTTTAGAAATCCTCCATCTTGCAGATGGAGGATTCCCCCAATAGGGTTAGGATTGTGACCCCCTCCCCTTGGGAGGAGGCACAAAGAGGGTGTACCCACCCTCAGGGCTAGTAGCCATTGGCTACTAACCCCCCAGACCTAAACACGCCCTTAAATTTAGTATTTAAGGGCTACCCTGAACCCTAGAAAATTAGATTCCTGCAACTACAAGAAGAAGGACTGCCTAGCTGAAAACCCCTGCAGAGGAAGACCAGAAGACGACAACTGCCTTGGCTCCAGAAACTCACCGGCCTGTCTCCTGCCTTCCAAAGATCCTGCTCCAGCGACGCCTTCCAAAGGGACCAGCGACCTCGACATCCTCTGAGGACTGCCCCTGCTTCGAAAAGACAAGAAACTCCCGAGGACAGCGGACCTGCTCCAAGAAAAGCTGCAACTTTGTTTCCAGCAGCTTTAAAGAACCCTGCAAGCTCCCCGCAAGAAGCGTGAGACTTGCAACACTGCACCCGGCGACCCCGACTCGGCTGGTGGAGATCCAACACCTCAGGAGGGACCCCAGGACTACTCTGATACTGTGAGTACCAAAACCTGTCCCCCCTGAGCCCCCACAGCGCCGCCTGCAGAGGGAATCCCGAGGCTTCCCCTGACCGCGACTCTTTGAACCTAAAGTCCCGACGCCTGGGAGAGACCCTGCACCCGCAGCCCCCAGGACCTGAAGGACCGGACTTTCACTGGAGAAGTGACCCCCAGGAGTCCCTCTCCCTTGCCCAAGTGGAGGTTTCCCCGAGGAATCCCCCCCCTTGCCTGCCTGCAGCGCTGAAGAGATCCCGAGATCTCTCATAGACTAACATTGCGAACCCGACGCTTGTTTCTACACTGCACCCGGCCGCCCCCGCGCCGCTGAGGGTGAAATTTCTGTGTGGACCTGTGTCCCCCCCGGTGCCCTACAAAACCCCCCTGGTCTGCCCTCCGAAGACGCGGGTACTTACCTGCAAGCAGACCGGAACCGGGGCACCCCCTTCTCTCCATTCTAGCCTATGTGTTTTGGGCACCACTTTGAACTCTGCACTTGACCGGCCCTGAGCTGCTGGTGTGGTGACTTTGGGGTTGCTCTGAACCCCCAACGGTGGGCTACCTTGGACCAAGAACTGAACCCTGTAAGTGTCCTACTTACCTGGTAAAACCTAACAAATACTTACCTCCCCTAGGAACTGTGAAAATTGCACTAAGTGTCCACTTTTAAAACAGCTATTTGTGAATAACTTGAAAAGTATACATGCAATTTTGATGATTTGAAGTTCCTAAAGTACTTACCTGCAATACCTTTCGAATGAGATATTACATGTAGAATTTGAACCTGTGGTTCTTAAAATAAACTAAGAAAATATATTTTTCTATACAAAAACCTATTGGCTGGATTTGTCTCTGAGTGTGTGTACCTCATTTATTGTCTATGTGTATGTACAACAAATGCTTAACACTACTCCTTGGATAAGCCTACTGCTCGACCACACTACCACAAAATAGAGCATTAGTATTATCTCTTTTTACCACTATTTTACCTCTAAGGGGAACCCTTGGACTCTGTGCATGCTATTCCTTACTTTGAAATAGCACATACAGAGCCAACTTCCTACATTGGTGGATCAGCGGTGGGGTACAAGACTTTGCATTTGCTGGACTACTCAGCCAATACCTGATCACACGACAAATTCCAAAATTGTCATTAGAAATTGATTTTTGCAATTTGAAAAGTTTTCTAAATTCTTAAAAGACCTGCTAGGGCCTTGTGTTAGATCCTGTTTAGCATTTCTTTTAGAGTTTAAAAGTTTGTTAAAAGTTTGAATTAGATTCTAGAATCAGTTTTAGTTTCTTAAAAAGTATTCCAACTTTTAGAAGCATAATGTCTAGCACAGATGTGAATGTGGTGGAACTCGACACCACACCTTACCTCCATCTACAGATGAGAGAGCTAAGGTCACTCTGTAAACTAAAGAAAATAACAATGGGCCCCAAACCTACCAAAATACAGCTCCAGGAGCTTTTGGCAGAGTTTGAAAAGGCCAACCCCTCTGAGGGTGGCAACTCAGAGGAAGAGGATAGTGACTTGGAGGACAATTCCCCCCTACCAGTCCTATCTAGGGAGAACAGGGTCCCTCAAACCCTGACTCCTAAAATAATAGTCAGAGATGCTGGTTCCCTCACAGGAGAGACCAACACCTCTGAAATCACTGAGGATAGCCCCAGTGAAGAGGACATCCAGTTAGCCAGGATGGCCAAAAGATTGGCTTTGGAAAGACAGATCCTAGCCATAGAGAGGGAAAGACAAGAGATGGGCCTAGGACCCATCAATGGTGGCAGCAACATAAATAGGGTCAGAGATTCTCCTGACATGTTGAAAATCCCTAAAGGGATTGTAACTAAATATGAAGATGGTGATGACATCACCAAATGGTTCACAGCTTTTGAGAGGGCTTGTGTAACCAGAAAAGTGAACAGATCTCACTGGGGTGCTCTCCTTTGGGAAATGTTCACAGGAAAGTGTAGGGATAGACTCCTCACACTCTCTGGACAAGATGCAGAATCTTATGACCTCATGAAGGGTACCCTGATTGAGGGCTTTGGATTCTCCACTGAGGAGTACAGGATTAGGTTCAGGGGGGCTCAAAAATCCTCAAGCCAGACCTGGGTTGACTTTGTTGACTACTCAGTGAAAACACTAGATGGTTGGATTCAAGGCAGTGGTGTAAGTAATTATGATGGGCTGTACAATTTATTTGTGAAGGAACACCTGTTAAGTAATTGTTTCAATGATAAACTGCATCAGCATCTGGTAGACCTAGGACCAATTTCTCCCCAAGAATTGGGAAAGAAGGCGGACCATTGGGTCAAGACAAGGGTGTCCAAGACTTCAACAGGGGGTGACCAAAAGAAAGGGGTCACAAAGACTCCCCAGCAGAAGGGTGATGAGACAACCAAAACTAAAAATAGTAAAGAGTCTTCTACAGGCCCCCAAAAACCTGCACAGGAGGGTGGGCCCAGAGCCTCTTCACAAAACAATGGGTACAAGGGTAAAAACTTTGATCCCAAAAAGGCCTGGTGTCATAGCTGTAAACAGCATGGACACCAAACTGGAGACAAGGCCTGTCCCAAGAAAGGTTCCACTCCAAACTCCCATCCAGGTAACACTGGTATGGCTAGTCTCCAAGTGGGATCAACAGTGTGCCCAGAGCAAATCAGGGTCCACACTGAAGCTACTCTAGTTTCTGAGGGTGGGGTGGATTTAGCCACACTAGCTGTCTGGCCGCCTAACATGCAAAAATACAGACAGCAACTCTTAATTAATGGGACTAGAATAGAGGGCCTGAGGGATACAGGTGCCAGTGTCACCATGGTGACAGAGAAACTGGTTTCCCCTGGCCAATACCTGACTGGAAAAACCTACACAGTCACCAACGCTGACAATCAGAAAAAAGTACATCCCATGGCAATGGTTACTTTAGAATGGGGAGGGGTCAATGGCCTGAAACAGGTGGTGGTCTCCTCAAATATCCCAGTGGACTGTCTGCTTGGAAATGACCTGGAGTCCTCAGCATGGGCTGAGGTAGAACTAAAAACCCATGCAGCAATGCTGGGTATCCCTGAACTGGTGTGTGTGAAAACAAGAGCACAATGCAAGGCACAGGGTGAAAAAGTAGAGCTGGAGTCTGGAAAAATGGCCCAGCCTACCAAGAGAACAGGAAAGTCAGTTGGGAAGTCAACTGCAACACAGCAAAAGAAAGGGAACCTCTCTTCTCAGGAAGAAGTTCTGCCCTCTGAGGGAACTGAGCCTTTGGAGCTTGAACCTTATCAGGTTGAGCTCTTAGGCCCAGGGGGACCCTCCAGGGAGGAGCTGTGTAAGGGACAAGAAACCTGTCCCTCTCTTGAAGGCCTTAGGCAGCAAGCTGCTGAAGAGTCCAAAGGCAAGAAAAATGGAACCCATAGGGTCTATTGGGAGGATGGACTCCTGTACACTGAGGCCAGAGACCCCAAACCTGGTGCCACTAGGAGAGTGGTAGTGCCTCAGCTGTTCAGAGAGTTCATCCTAACATTGGCCCATGACATTCCCCTTGCTGGACATTTGGGACAAACCAAGACGTGGGAGAGGTTAGTCAACCACTTCTACTGGCCCAATATGTCCAACATGGTTAAGGAGTTTTGCCTCTCCTGCCCCACCTGTCAAGCCAGTGGTAAGACAGGTGGGCATCCAAAGGCCCCCCTCATTCCACTTCCAGTGGTGGGGGTGCCCTTTGAAAGAGTGGGTGTGGACATAGTTGGTCCACTGGAACCTCCCACAGCCTCAGGAAATATGTATATCCTGGTAGTAGTGGATCATGCTACCAGGTATCCTGAAGCTATTCCCCTTAGGTCGACTACTGCCCCTGCAGTAGCCAAGGCCCTCATTGGTATCTTTACCAGAGTGGGTTTCCCTAAGGAGGTGGTATCTGACAGAGGTACCAACTTCATGTCAGCATACCTAAAGCACATGTGGAATGAGTGTGGAGTGACTTATAAATTCACTACACCTTACCATCCACAAACTAATGGCTTAGTTGAGAGATTCAACAAGACATTAAAGGGCATGATCATGGGGCTCCCAGAAAAACTCAAAAGGAGATGGGATGTCCTCCTGCCATGTCTGCTTTTCGCTTACAGGGAGGTGCCACAGAAGGGAGTAGGATTCTCACCCTTTGAACTTCTGTTTGGTCATCCTGTAAGGGGACCACTTGCCCTTGTTAAAGAAGGCTGGGAGAGACCTCTCCATGAGCCTAAACAGGACATAGTGGACTATGTACTTGGCCTTCGCTCTAGAATGGCAGAGTACATGGAAAAGGCAACCAAAAACCTTGAGGCCAGCCAACAGCTCCAGAAGTTTTGGTATGACCAAAAGGCTGCACTGGTTGAGTTCCAACCAGGGCAGAAAGTCTGGGTTCTGGAGCCTGTGGCTCCCAGGGCACTCCAGGACAAATGGAGTGGCCCTTACCCAGTACTAGAGAGGAAGAGTCAGGTCACCTACTTGGTGGACCTGGGCACAAGCAGGAGCCCCAAGAGGGTGATCCATGTAAACCGCCTTAAGCTCTTCCACGACAGGGCTGATGTCAATCTGTTGATGGTAACAGATGAGGATCAGGAGGCAGAGAGGGAACCTCTCCCTGATCTTCTGTCATCAGACCCAAAAGATGGGACAGTAGATGGAGTGATCTACTCAGACACCCTCTCTGGCCAACAGCAAGCTGATTGTAGGAGAGTCCTACAACAGTTTCCTGAACTCTTCTCCTTAACCCCTGGTCAGACACACCTGTGTACCCATGATGTGGACACAGGAGACAGCATGCCTGTCAAGAACAAAATCTTTAGACAATCTGACCATGTTAAAGAAAGCATCAAGGTGGAAGTCCACAAGATGCTGGAATTGGGAGTAATTGAGCGCTCTGACAGCCCCTGGGCTAGCCCAGTGGTCTTAGTCCCCAAACCTCACACCAAAGATGGAAAGAAAGAGATGAGGTTTTGTGTGGACTACAGAGGGCTCAATTCTGTCACCAAGACAGATGCCCATCCAATTCCAAGAGCTGATGAGCTCATTGATAAATTAGGTGCTGCCAAATTTCTAAGTACCTTTGACTTGACAGCAGGGTACTGGCAAATAAAAATGAAACCTGGAGCAAAAGAAAAGACAGCATTCTCCACACCTGATGGGCATTATCAGTTTACTGTTATGCCCTTTGGTTTAAAGAATGCCCCTGCCACCTTCCAAAGGTTGGTGAATCAAGTCCTTGCTGGCTTGGAGTCCTTTAGCACAGCTTATCTTGATGATATTGCTGTCTTTAGCTCCACCTGGCAGGATCACCTGGTCCACCTGAGGAAGGTTTTGAAGGCTCTGCAATCTGCAGGCCTCTCTATCAAGGCATCCAAATGCCAGATAGGGCAGGGAACTGTGGTTTACTTGGGCCACCTTGTAGGTGGAGGCCAAGTTCAGCCACTCCAACCCAAGATCCAGACCATTCTGGACTGGGTAGCTCCAAAAACCCAGACTCAAGTCAGGGCATTCCTTGGCTTGACTGGGTATTACAGGAGGTTTGTGAAGGGATATGGATCCATTGTGACAGCCCTCACTGAGCTCACCTCCAAGAAAATGCCCAAGAAAGTGAACTGGACTGTGGACTGCCAACAGGCCTTTGACACCCTGAAACAAGCAATGTGCTCAGCACCAGTTCTCAAAGCTCCAGATTATTCTAAGCAGTTCATTGTGCAGACTGATGCCTCTGAACATGGGATAGGGGCAGTTTTGTCCCAAACAAATGATGATGGCCTTGACCAGCCTGTTGCTTTCATTAGCAGGAGGTTACTCCCCAGGGAGCAGCGTTGGAGTGCCATTGAGAGGGAGGCCTTTGCTGTGGTTTGGTCCCTGAAGAAGCTGAGACCATACCTCTTTGGGACTCACTTCCTAGTTCAAACTGACCACAGACCTCTCAAATGGCTGATGCAAATGAAAGGTGAAAATCCTAAACTGTTGAGGTGGTCCATCTCCCTACAGGGAATGGACTTTATAGTGGAACACAGACCTGGGACTGCCCATGCCAATGCAGATGGCCTTTCCAGGTTCTTCCACTTAGAAAATGAAGACTCTCTTGGGAAAGGTTAGTCTCATCCTCTTTCGTTTGGGGGGGGGTTGTGTAAGGAAATGCCACCTTGGCATGGTTACCCCCGGACTTTTTGCCTTTGCTGATGCTATGTTTACAATTGAAAGTGTGCTGAGGTCTGCTAACCAGGCCCCAGCACCAGTGTTCTTTCCCTAACCTGTACTTTTGTATCCACAATTGGCAGACCCTGGCATCCAGATAAGTCCCTTGTAACTGGTACTTCTAGTACCAAGGGCCCTGATGCCAAGGAAGGTCTCTAAGGGCTGCAGCATGTCTTATGCCACCCTGGAGACCTCTCACTCAGCACAGACACACTGCTTGCCAGCTTGTGTGTGCTAGTGAGGACAAAACGAGTAAGTCGACATGGCACTCCCCTCAGGGTGCCATGCCAGCCTCTCACTGCCTATGCAGTATAGGTAAGACACCCCTCTAGCAGGCCTTACAGCCCTAAGGCAGGGTGCACTATACCATAGGTGAGGGTACCAGTGCATGAGCATGGTACCCCTACAGTGTCTAAACAAAACCTTAGACATTGTAAGTGCAGGGTAGCCATAAGAGTATATGGTCTGGGAGTCTGTCAAACACGAACTCCACAGCACCATAATGGCTACACTGAAAACTGGGAAGTTTGGTATCAAACTTCTCAGCACAATAAATGCACACTGATGCCAGTGTACATTTTATTGTAAAATACACCACAGAGGGCACCTTAGAGGTGCCCCCTGAAACTTAACCGACTATCTGTGTAGGCTGACTAGTTTTAGCAGCCTGCCACAAACCGAGACATGTTGCTGGCCCCATGGGGAGAGTGCCTTTGTCACTCTGAGGCCAGTAACAAAGCCTGCACTGGGTGGAGATGCTAACACCTCTCCCAGGCAGGAATTGTCACACCTGGCGGTGAGCCTCAAAGGCTCACCTCCTTTGTGCCAACCCAGCAGGACACTCCAGCTAGTGGAGTTGCCCGCCCCCTCCGGCCAGGCCCCACTTTTGGCGGCAAGGCCGGAGAAAATAATGAGAATAACAAGGAGGAGTCACTGGCCAGTCAGGACAGCCCCTAAGGTGTCCTGAGCTGAGGTGACTCTAACTTTTAGAAATCCTCCATCTTGCAGATGGAGGATTCCCCCAATAGGGTTAGGATTGTGACCCCCTCCCCTTGGGAGGAGGCACAAAGAGGGTGTACCCACCCTCAGGGCTAGTAGCCATTGGCTACTAACCCCCCAGACCTAAACACGCCCTTAAATTTAGTATTTAAGGGCTACCCTGAACCCTAGAAAATTAGATTCCTGCAACTACAAGAAGAAGGACTGCCTAGCTGAAAACCCCTGCAGAGGAAGACCAGAAGACGACAACTGCCTTGGCTCCAGAAACTCACCGGCCTGTCTCCTGCCTTCCAAAGATCCTGCTCCAGCGACGCCTTCCAAAGGGACCAGCGACCTCGACATCCTCTGAGGACTGCCCCTGCTTCGAAAAGACAAGAAACTCCCGAGGACAGCGGACCTGCTCCAAGAAAAGCTGCAACTTTGTTTCCAGCAGCTTTAAAGAACCCTGCAAGCTCCCCGCAAGAAGCGTGAGACTTGCAACACTGCACCCGGCGACCCCGACTCGGCTGGTGGAGATCCAACACCTCAGGAGGGACCCCAGGACTACTCTGATACTGTGAGTACCAAAACCTGTCCCCCCTGAGCCCCCACAGCGCCGCCTGCAGAGGGAATCCCGAGGCTTCCCCTGACCGCGACTCTTTGAACCTAAAGTCCCGACGCCTGGGAGAGACCCTGCACCCGCAGCCCCCAGGACCTGAAGGACCGGACTTTCACTGGAGAAGTGACCCCCAGGAGTCCCTCTCCCTTGCCCAAGTGGAGGTTTCCCCGAGGAATCCCCCCCTTGCCTGCCTGCAGCGCTGAAGAGATCCCGAGATCTCTCATAGACTAACATTGCGAACCCGACGCTTGTTTCTACACTGCACCCGGCCGCCCCCGCGCCGCTGAGGGTGAAATTTCTGTGTGGACCTGTGTCCCCCCCGGTGCCCTACAAAACCCCCCTGGTCTGCCCTCCGAAGACGCGGGTACTTACCTGCAAGCAGACCGGAACCGGGGCACCCCCTTCTCTCCATTCTAGCCTATGTGTTTTGGGCACCACTTTGAACTCTGCACTTGACCGGCCCTGAGCTGCTGGTGTGGTGACTTTGGGGTTGCTCTGAACCCCCAACGGTGGGCTACCTTGGACCAAGAACTGAACCCTGTAAGTGTCCTACTTACCTGGTAAAACCTAACAAATACTTACCTCCCCTAGGAACTGTGAAAATTGCACTAAGTGTCCACTTTTAAAACAGCTATTTGTGAATAACTTGAAAAGTATACATGCAATTTTGATGATTTGAAGTTCCTTAAGTACTTACCTGCAATACCTTTCGAATGAGATATTACATGTAGAATTTGAACCTGTGGTTCTTAAAATAAACTAAGAAAATATATTTTTCTATACAAAAACCTATTGGCTGGATTTGTCTCTGAGTGTGTGTACCTCATTTATTGTCTATGTGTATGTACAACAAATGCTTAACACTACTCCTTGGATAAGCCTACTGCTCGACCACACTACCACAAAATAGAGCATTAGTATTATCTCTTTTTACCACTATTTTACCTCTAAGGGGAACCCTTGGACTCTGTGCATGCTATTCCTTACTTTGAAATAGCACATACAGAGCCAACTTCCTACATTGGTGGATCAGCGGTGGGGTACAAGACTTTGCATTTGCTGGACTACTCAGCCAATACCTGATCACACGACAAATTCCAAAATTGTCATTAGAAATTGATTTTTGCAATTTGAAAAGTTTTCTAAATTCTTAAAAGACCTGCTAGGGCCTTGTGTTAGATCCTGTTTAGCATTTCTTTTAGAGTTTAAAAGTTTGTTAAAAGTTTGAATTAGATTCTAGAATCAGTTTTAGTTTCTTAAAAAGTATTCCAACTTTTAGAAGCATAATGTCTAGCACAGATGTGAATGTGGTGGAACTCGACACCACACCTTACCTCCATCTACAGATGAGAGAGCTAAGGTCACTCTGTAAACTAAAGAAAATAACAATGGGGCCCCAAACCTACCAAAATACAGCTCCAGGAGCTTTTGGCAGAGTTTGAAAAGGCCAACCCCTCTGAGGGTGGCAACTCAGAGGAAGAGGATAGTGACTTGGAGGACAATTCCCCCCTACCAGTCCTATCTAGGGAGAACAGGGTCCCTCAAACCCTGACTCCTAAAATAATAGTCAGAGATGCTGGTTCCCTCACAGGAGAGACCAACACCTCTGAAATCACTGAGGATAGCCCCAGTGAAGAGGACATCCAGTAGCCAGGATGGCCAAAAGATTGGCTTTGGAAAGACAGATCCTAGCCATAGAGAGGGAAAGACAAGAGATGGGCCTAGGGACCCATCAATGGTGGCAGCAACATAAATAGGGTCAGAGATTCTCCTGACATGTTGAAAATCCCTAAAGGGATTGTAACTAAATATGAAGATGGTGATGACATCACCAAATGGTTCACAGCTTTTGAGAGGGCTTGTGTAACCAGAAAAGTGAACAGATCTCACTGGGGTGCTCTCCTTTGGGAAATGTTCACAGGAAAGTGTAGGGATAGACTCCTCACACTCTCTGGACAAGATGCAGAATCTTATGACCTCATGAAGGGTACCCTGATTGAGGGCTTTGGATTCTCCACTGAGGAGTACAGGATTAGGTTCAGGGGGGCTCAAAAATCCTCGAGCCAGACCTGGGTTGACTTTGTTGACTACTCAGAGAAAACACTAGATGGTTGGATTCAAGGCAGTGGTGTAAGTAATTATGATGGGCTGTACAATTTATTTGTGAAGGAACACCTGTTAAGTAATTGTTTCAATGATAAACTGCATCAGCATCTGGTAGACCTAGGACCAATTTCTCCCCAAGAATTGGGAAAGAAGGCGGACCATTGGGTCAAGACAAGGGTGTCCAAGACTTCAACAGGGGGTGACCAAAAGAAAGGGGTCACAAAGACTCCCCAGCAGAAGGGTGATGAGACAACCAAAACTAAAAATAGTAAAGAGTCTTCTACAGGCCCCCAAAAACCTGCACAGGAGGGTGGGCCCAGAGCCTCTTCACAAAACAATGGGTACAAGGGTAAAAACTTTGATCCAAAAAGGCCTGGTGTCATAGCTGTAAACAGCATGGACACCAAACTGGAGACAAGGCCTGTCCCAAGAAAGGTTCCACTCCAAACTCCCATCCAGGTAACACTGGTATGGCTAGTCTCCAAGTGGGATCAACAGTGTGCCCAGAGCAAATCAGGGTCCACACTGAAGCTACTCTAGTTTCTGAGGGTGGGGTGGATTTAGCCACACTAGCTGTCTGGCCGCCTAACATGCAAAAATACAGACAGCAACTCTTAATTAATGGGACTAGAATAGAGGGCCTGAGGGATACAGGTGCCAGTGTCACCATGGTGACAGAGAAACTGGTTTCCCCTGGCCAATACCTGACTGGAAAAACCTACACAGTCACCAACGCTGACAATCAGAAAAAAGTACATCCCATGGCAATGGTTACTTTAGAATGGGGAGGGGTCAATGGCCTGAAACAGGTGGTGGTCTCCTCAAATATCCCAGTGGACTGTCTGCTTGGAAATGACCTGGAGTCCTCAGCATGGGCTGAGGTAGAACTAAAAACCCATGCAGCAATGCTGGGTATCCCTGAACTGGTGTGTGTGAAAACAAGAGCACAATGCAAGGCACAGGGTGAAAAAGTAGAGCTGGAGTCTGGAAAAATGGCCCAGCCTACCAAGAGAACAGGAAAGTCAGTTGGGAAGCCAACTGCAACACAGCAAAAGAAAGGGAACCTCTCTTCTCAGGAAGAAGTTCTGCCCTCTGAGGGAACTGAGCCTTTGGAGCTTGAACCTTATCAGGTTGAGCTCTTAGGCCCAGGGGGACCCTCCAGGGAGGAGCTGTGTAAGGGACAAGAAACCTGTCCCTCTCTTGAAGGCCTTAGGCAGCAAGCTGCTGAAGAGTCCAAAGGCAAGAAAAATGGAACCCATAGGGTCTATTGGGAGGATGGACTCCTGTACACTGAGGCCAGAGACCCCAAACCTGGTGCCACTAGGAGAGTGGTAGTGCCTCAGCTGTTCAGAGAGTTCATCCTAACATTGGCCCATGACATTCCCCTTGCTGGACATTTGGGACAAACCAAGACGTGGAGAGGTTAGTCAACCACTTCTACTGGCCCAATATGTCCAACATGGTTAAGGAGTTTTGCCCTCTCCTGCCCCACCTGTCAAGCCAGTGGTAAGACAGGTGGGCATCCAAAGGCCCCCCTCATTCCACTTCCAGTGGTGGGGGTGCCCTTTGAAAGAGTGGGTGTGGACATAGTTTGGTCCACTGGAACCTCCCACAGCCTCAGGAAATATGTATATCCTGGTAGTAGTGGATCATGCTACCAGGTATCCTGAAGCTATTCCCCTTAGGTTGACTACTGCCCCTGCAGTAGCCAAGGCCCTCATTGGTATCTTTACCAGAGTGGGTTTCCCTAAGGAGGTGGTATCTGACAGAGGTACCAACTTCATGTCAGCATACCTAAAGCACATGTGGAATGAGTGTGGAGTGACTTATAAATTCACTACACCTTACCATCCACAAACTAATGGCTTAGTTGAGAGATTCAACAAGACATTAAAGGGCATGATCATGGGGCTCCAGAAAAACTCAAAAGGAGATGGGATGTCCTCCTGCCATGTCTGCTTTTCGCTTACAGGGAGGTGCCACAGAAGGGAGTAGGATTCTCACCCTTTGAACTTCTGTTTGGTCATCCTGTAAGGGGACCACTTGCCCTTGTTAAAGAAGGCTGGGAGAGACCTCTCCATGAGCCTAAACAGGACATAGTGGACTATTGTACTTGGCCTTCGCTCTAGAATGGCAGAGTACATGGAAAAGGCAACCAAAAACCTTGAGGCCAGCCAACAGCTCCAGAAGTTTTGGTATGACCAAAAGGCTGCACTGGTTGAGTTCCAACCAGGGCAGAAAGTCTGGGTTCTGGAGCCTGTGGCTCCCAGGGCACTCCAGGACAAATGGAGTGGCCCTTACCCAGTACTAGAGAGGAAGAGTCAGGTCACCTACTTGGTGGACCTGGGCACAAGCAGGAGCCCCAAGAGGGTGATCCATGTAAACCGCCTTAAGCTCTTCCACGACAGGGCTGATGTCAATCTGTTGATGGTAACAGATGAGGATCAGGAGGCAGAGAGGGAACCTCTCCCTGATCTTCTGTCATCAGACCCAAAAGATGGGACAGTAGATGGAGTGATCTACTCAGACACCCTCTCTGGCCAACAGCAAGCTGATTGTAGGAGAGTCCTACAACAGTTTCCTGAACTCTTCTCCTTAACCCCTGGTCAGACACACCTGTGTACCCATGATGTGGACACAGGAGACAGCATGCCTGTCAAGAACAAAATCTTTAGACAATCTGACCATGTTAAAGAAAGCATCAAGGTGGAAGTCCACAAGATGCTGGAATTGGGAGTAATTGAGCGCTCTGACAGCCCCTGGGCTAGCCCAGTGGTCTTAGTCCCCAAACCTCACACCAAAGATGGAAAGAAAGAGATGAGGTTTTGTGTGGACTACAGAGGGCTCAATTCTGTCACCAAGACAGATGCCCATCCAATTCCAAGAGCTGATGAGCTCATTGATAAATTAGGTGCTGCCAAATTTCTAAGTACCTTTGACTTGACAGCAGGGTACTGGCAAATAAAAATGGCACCTGGAGCAAAAGAAAAGACAGCATTCTCCACACCTGATGGGCATTATCAGTTTACTGTTATGCCTTTGGTTTAAAGAATGCCCCTGCCACCTTCCAAAGGTTGGTGAATCAAGTCCTTGCTGGCTTGGAGTCCTTTAGCACAGCTTATCTTGATGATATTGCTGTCTTTAGCTCCACCTGGCAGGATCACCTGGTCCACCTGAGGAAGGTTTTGAAGGCTCTGCAATCTGCAGGCCTCTCTATCAAGGCATCCAAATGCCAGATAGGGCAGGGAACTGTGGTTTACTTGGGCCACCTTGTAGGTGGAGGCCAAGTTCAGCCACTCCAACCCAAGATCCAGACCATTCTGGACTGGGTAGCTCCAAAAACCCAGACTCAAGTCAGGGCATTCCTTGGCTTGACTGGGTATTACAGGAGGTTTGTGAAGGGATATGGATCCATTGTGACAGCCCTCACTGAGCTCACCTCCAAGAAAATGCCCAAGAAAGTGAACTGGACTGTGGACTGCCAACAGGCCTTTGACACCCTGAAACAAGCAATGTGCTCAGCACCAGTTCTCAAAGCTCCAGATTATTCTAAGCAGTTCATTGTGCAGACTGATGCCTCTGAACATGGGATAGGGGCAGTTTTGTCCCAAACAAATGATGATGGCCTTGACCAGCCTGTTGCTTTCATTAGCAGGAGGTTACTCCCCAGGGAGCAGCGTTGGAGTGCCATTGAGAGGGAGGCCTTTGCTGTGGTTTGGTCCCTGAAGAAGCTGAGACCATACCTCTTTGGGACTCACTTCCTAGTTCAAACTGACCACAGACCTCTCAAATGGCTGATGCAAATGAAAGGTGAAAATCCTAAACTGTTGAGGTGGTCCATCTCCCTACAGGGAATGGACTTTATAGTGGAACACAGACCTGGGACTGCCCATGCCAATGCAGATGGCCTTTCCAGGTTCTTCACTTAGAAAATGAAGACTCTCTTGGGAAAGGTTAGTCTCATCCTCTTTCGTTTGGGGGGGGGTTGTGTAAGGAAATGCCACCTTGGCATGGTTACCCCCGGACTTTTTGCCTTTTGCTGATGCTATGTTTACAATTGAAAGTGTGCTGAGGTCTGCTAACCAGGCCCCAGCACCAGTGTTCTTTCCCTAACCTGTACTTTTGTATCCACAATTGGCAGACCCTGGCATCCAGATAAGTCCCTTGTAACTGGTACTTCTAGTACCAAGGGCCCTGATGCCAAGGAAGGTCTCTAAGGGCTGCAGCATGTCTTATGCCACCCTGGAGACCTCTCACTCAGCACAGACACACTGCTTGCCAGCTTGTGTGTGCTAGTGAGGACAAAACGAGTAAGTCGACATGGCACTCCCCTCAGGGTGCCATGCCAGCCTCTCACTGCCTATGCAGTATAGGTAAGACACCCCTCTAGCAGGCCTTACAGCCCTAAGGCAGGGTGCACTATACCATAGGTGAGGGTACCAGTGCATGAGCATGGTACCCCTACAGTGTCTAAACAAAACCTTAGACATTGTAAGTGCAGGGTAGCCATAAGAGTATATGGTCTGGGAGTCTGTCAAACAACGAACTCCACAGCACCATAATGGCTACACTGAAAACTGGGAAGTTTGGTATCAAACTTCTCAGCACAATAAATGCACACTGATGCCAGTGTACATTTTATTGTAAAATACACCACAGAGGGCACCTTAGAGGTGCCCCCTGAAACTTAACCGACTATCTGTGTAGGCTGACTAGTTTTAGCAGCCTGCCACAAACCGAGACATGTTGCTGGCCCCATGGGGAGAGTGCCTTTGTCACTCTGAGGCCAGTAAACAAAGCCTGCACTGGGTGGAGATGCTAACACCTCTCCCAGGCAGGAATTGTCACACCTGGCGGTGAGCCTCAAAGGCTCACCTCCTTTGTGCCAACCCAGCAGGACACTCCAGCTAGTGGAGTTGCCCGCCCCCTCCGGCCAGGCCCCACTTTTGGCGGCAAGGCCGGAGAAAATAATGAGAATAACAAGGAGGAGTCACTGGCCAGTCAGGACAGCCCCTAAGGTGTCCTGAGCTGAGGTGACTCTAACTTTTAGAAATCCTCCATCTTGCAGATGGAGGATTCCCCCAATAGGGTTAGGATTGTGACCCCCCTCCCCTTGGAGGAGGCACAAAGAGGGTGTACCCACCCTCAGGGCTAGTAGCCATTGGCTACTAACCCCCCAGACCTAAACACGCCCTTAAATTTAGTATTTAAGGGCTACCCTGAACCCTAGAAAATTAGATTCCTGCAACTACAAGAAGAAGGACTGCCTAGCTGAAAAACCCCTGCAGAGGAAGACCAGAAGACGACAACTGCCTTGGCTCCAGAAACTCACCGGCCTGTCTCCTGCCTTCCAAAGATCCTGCTCCAGCGACGCCTTCCAAAGGGACCAGCGACCTCGACATTCCTCTGAGGACTGCCCCTGCTTCGAAAAGACAAGAAACTCCCGAGGACAGCGGACCTGCTCCAAGAAAAGCATGCAACTTTGTTTCCAGCAGCTTTAAAGAACCCTGCAAGCTCCCCGCAAGAAGCGTGAGACTTGCAACACTGCACCCGGCGACCCCGACTCGGCTGGTGGAGATCCAACACCTCAGGAGGGACCCCAGGACTACTCTGATACTGTGAGTACCAAAACCTGTCCCCCCTGAGCCCCCACAGCGCCGCCTGCAGAGGGAATCCCGAGGCTTCCCCTGACCGCGACTCTTTGAAACCTAAAGTCCCGACGCCTGGGAGAGACCCTGCACCCGCAGCCCCCAGGACCCTGAAGGACCGGACTTTCACTGGAGAAGTGACCCCCAGGAGTCCCTCTCCCTTGCCCAAGTGGAGGTTTCCCCGAGGAATCCCCCCCTTGCCTGCCTGCAGCGCTGAAGAGATCCCGAGATCTCTCATAGACTAACATTGCGAACCCGACGCTTGTTTCTACACTGCACCCGGCCCGCCCCCCGCGCCGCTGAGGGTGAAATTTCTGTGTGGACCTGTGTCCCCCCCGGTGCCCTACAAAACCCCCCTGGTCTGCCCTCCGAAGACGCGGGGTACTTACCTGCAAGCAGACCGGAACCGGGGCACCCCCTTCTCTCCATTCTAGCCTATGTGTTTTGGGCACCACTTTGAACTCTGCACTTGACCGGCCCTGAGCTGCTGGGTGTGGTGACTTTGGGGTTGCTCTGAACCCCCAACGGTGGGCTACCTTGGACCAAGAACTGAACCCTGTAAGTGTCTACTTACCTGGTAAAACCTAACAAATACTTACCTCCCCTAGGAACTGTGAAAATTGCACTAAGTGTCCACTTTTAAAACAGCTATTTGTGAATAACTGAAAAGTATACATGCAATTTTGATGATTTGAAGTTCCTAAAGTACTTACCTGCAATACCTTTCGGAATGAGATATTACATGTAGAATTTGAACCTGTGGTTCTTAAAATAAACTAAGAAAATATATTTTTCTATACAAAAAACCTATTGGCTGGATTTGTCTCTGAGTGTGTGTACCTCATTTATTGTCTATGTGTATGTACAACAAATGCTTAACACTACTCCTTGGATAAGCCTACTGCTCGACCACACTACCACAAAATAGAGCATTAGTATTATCTCTTTTTACCACTATTTTACCTCTAAGGGGAACCCTTGGACTCTGTGCATGCTATTCCTTACTTTGAAATAGCACATACAGAGCCAACTTCCTACAGTGGGCATTAACTCCTGCCCCACCTGGACATTCCTCTGTGGACTGGACTCTGGCCCCTTGTTTTGCAGGTCCTCTTCACCTGGAATCCACCCTTGGGTTCCACTGGTGCTGTCCTGATTCTGCATTTTCCAAATGCGACTTCCCATGTTAGCCTATGGGTAAACGGGTAATTTACCTCTCTGCACACAGCAGCTGGGGATCTTCTAGTACATACCTTTTGGGGTTCCACTCTCTCCCAACACTTGTCTAACTACACATACACTTGTGGTGGGGGGGGACCCGTTCGCATTCCATTTAGTTATATGGTTTGGCCCTCCTATAGGGCCCTTGCTAATTTGTTCTTCCGAATTACTTACCTGTGTATATTAGTTGTGTTCATACTTCCAGGGGAAGTTTACCAGTGGTAGTCTAGTTTGGTGTGCCTGTAATAAAGTACCTTTATTTTTGCAACACTGTGTGGTTCCTTTCAAGTGTGGTAAGTGACGGTGTGACTACTGTGGTATTGCAAGTGCTTCACATGACTTCTAGATAAGTCTTGGGTGCTCACCACAGCAACTATAGAGAGCCCTGGCTGCCTAGAAACTGTAACACTCACTAATAGGGCTTTGCTTGGACCAGTATTAGATGCAAACACCATAGATGTCTACCACACACTGGGCCAGCTTCCTACAAGGATGACATCCTGGGGAGTTTTTAATGTGGAAGTGCTCACAGGAGGGTACTTGTTTAGAGGCCTGAGGTCAAGGATGGGTCTGAGAGACCCGTCCTTTTTGGGGATCAGGTAGTATAGGGAGTACACCCCTCTTTTTCACGGTGTTGTGACGACACAGATTCTATGGCCTCCTTTCTGAGTAGTGCATGCACTTCCTCATTGAGAAGACGCTGATGTTCTAGAGCGAGTCTGTGTCTGCAGGAGTGATGCTTGGTTGTGTTTATAAGAGTTGTAGGCAAGACGCCTCTGCTATAACATCTAGAACCCACTTGTCCGAGGTGATCAGCGCCCAACAGGGCAGAAACTGCTGCACCCTTCCCCCTGACATGTGTTACATGGATGGGGGAAAAGGGTAAGGGAGTCACTGTTTTGCAGATGTGGCCCTTTTGGGGGCTGTGCCTTTCCCTCTACCACAGCCTTTATTGACATTGTATCCTCCCCTATAGTAACCCAGTGAGGGGCGTTTGCTGCTGTTGGTGGTTGGGAAAGGATGTGGATGCTTTTGGAGTGGTGGTTTTGGTCCACCATGGAATTATGATCAACGAAAGGAGCTGTGACCCATGGAGGGAGTCTGCAGGGAACTCAGGGCTCTGTTTCAGAATCCTCAATCTTTTCCAGTATCTGGTCAACTTGCAGGCCTACGAGATGTTCACCACTGAAAGGCAAGGTTTACGCCATGGTTTAGCCGGCTATAGGTCTGATCTGCATCACATGGAGGATCCACAGCATACCCATCCCATGGACCAACATGTGGTTGAGTGCGTCACAGGGGTCGTAGGGAGACCTAGGGCTATGACCTCCAAACCCTAAAGCAGGGAAACCCTGAGGAGATCCTGGTGGATGGTGCATTGATAGCAGCGGGGAGACTGGTCAGTGGTGTAGTGAAGAGGTTCGGGGAGGTGAATTGCGAGGTAGAAATAGTGATGGCAGTGATGTGCCCTTATCGTGCTTCAATGGTTTTTAAGGGCCATATCCAAAGGTGGAATTATGGCCTTTTCAAAAGTCAATTTTGAGTCTTTGGCCTGAGGAACAGATTCAGCCAATATTCAGCCAGTTTCAGGCTGAATATGAATTTGCTGCTGCCTGGGGTTCAGTTCCTCTTATAGCCGCTGGAGGAAAGGTTGTTCCTGATTGTAGGAGGTTGGCTCTGTATGCACTATTTCAAAGTAAGGAATAGTATGCACAGAGTCCAAGGGTTCCCCTTAGAGGTAAGATAGAGGCAAAAAGAGATAATACTAATGCTCTATTTTGTGGTAGTGTGGTCGAGCAGTAGGCTTATCCAAGGAGTAGTGTAGGAAGTTGGCTCTGTATGTGCTATTTCAAGTAAGGAATAGCATGCACAGAGTCCAAGGGTTCCCCTTAGAGGTAAAATAGTGGTAAAAATAGATAATACTAATGCTCTATTTTGTGGTAGTGTGGTCGAGCAGTAGGCTTATCCAAGGAGTAGTGTTAAGCATTTGTTGTACATACACATAGACAATAAATGAGGTACACACACTCAGAGACAAATCCAGCCAATAGGTTTTGTTATAGAAAAATATATTTTCTTAGTTTATTTTAAGAACCACAGGTTCAAATTCTACATGTAATAGCTCATTTGAAAGGTATTGCAGGTAAGTACTTTAGGAACTTTAAATCATAAAAATTGCATGTATACTTTTCAAGTTATTGACAAATAGCTGTTTTAAAAGTGGACACTTAGTGCAATTTTCACAGTTCCTAGGGGAGGTAAGTTTTGGTTAGTTTTACCAGGTAAGTAAGACACTTACAGGGTTCAGTTCTTGGTCCAAGGTAGCCCACCGTTGGGGGTTCAGAGCAACCCCAAAGTCACCACACAGCAGCTTAGGGCCGGTCAGGTGCAGAGTTCAAAGTGGTGCCCAAAACACATAGGCTAGAATGGAGAGAAGGGGGTGCCCCGGTTCCGGTCTGCTTGCAGGTAAGTACCCGCGTCTTCGGAGGGCAGACCAGGGGGGTTTTGTAGGGCACCGGGGGGGACACAAGTCCACACAGAAATTTCACCCTCAGCAGCGCGGGGGCGGCCGGGTGCAGTGTAGGAACAGGCGTCGGGTTCGCAATGTTAGGTCTATGAGAGATCTCGGGATCTCTTCAGCGCTGCAGGCAGGCAAGGGGGGGGATTCCTCGGGGAAACCTCCACTTGGGTAAGGGAGAGGGACTCCTGGGGGCCACTTCTCCAGTGAAAGTCCGGTCCTTCAGGTCCTGGGGGCTGCGGGTGCAGGGTCTCTCCCAGGCGTCGGGACTTTAGGTTCAAAGAGTCGCGGTCAGGGGAAGCCTCGGGAATTCCCTCTGCAGGCGGCGCTGTGGGGGCTCAGGGGGGACAGGTTTTGGTACTCACAGTATCAGAGTAGTCCTGGGGTCCCTCCTGAGGTGTTGGATCGCCACCAGCCGAGTCGGGGTCGCCGGGTGCAGTGTTGCAAGTCTCACGCTTCTTGCGGGGAGCTTGCAGGGTTCTTTAAAGCTGCTGGAAACAAAGTTGCAGCTTTTCTTGGAGCAGGTCCGCTGTCCTCGGGAGTTTCTTGTCTTTTCGAAGCAGGGGCAGTCCTCAGAGGATGTCGAGGTCGCTGGTCCCTTTGGAAGGCGTCGCTGGAGCAGGATCTTTGGAAGGCAGGAGACAGGCCGGTGAGTTTCTGGAGCCAAGGCAGTTGTCGTCTTCTGGTCTTCCGCTGCAGGGGTTTTCAGCTAGGCAGTCCTTCTTCTTGTAGTTGCAGGAATCTAATTTTCTAGGGTTCAGGGTAGCCCTTAAATACTAAATTTTAAGGGCGTGTTTAGGTCTGGGGGGTTAGTAGCCAATGGCTACTAGCCCTGAGGGTGGGTACACCCTCTTTGTGCCTCCTCCCAAGGGGAGGGGGTCACAATCCTAACCCTATTGGGGGAATCCTCCATCTGCAAGATGGAGGATTTCTAAAAGTTAGAGTCACTTCAGCTCAGGACACCTTAGGGGCTGTCTGACTGGCCAGTGACTCCTCCTTGTTTTTCTCATTATTTTCTCCGGCCTTGCCGCCAAAAGTGGGGCCTGGCCGGAGGGGGCGGGCAACTCCACTAGCTGGAGTGTCCTGCTGGGTTGGCACAAAGGAGGTGAGCCTTTGAGGCTAGCCGCCAGGTGTGACAATTCCTGCCTGGGGGAGGTGTTAGCATCTCCACCCAGTGCAGGCTTTGTTACTGGCCTCAGAGTGACAAAGGCACTCTCCCCATGGGGCCAGCAACATGTCTCTAGTGTGGCAGGCTGCTGGAACTAGTCAGCCTACACAGACAGTCGGTTAAGTTTCAGGGGGCACCTCTAAGGTGCCCTCTGGGGTGTATTTTGCAATAAAATGTACACTGGCATCAGTGTGCATTTATTGTGCTGAGAAGTTTGATACCAAACGTCCCAGTTTTCAGTGTAGCCATTATGGTGCTGTGGAGTTCGTTGTAAACAGACTCCCAGACCATTATACTCTTATGGCTACCCTGCACTACAATGTCTAAGGTTTTGCTTAGACACTGTAGGGGCACAGTGCTCATGCACTGGTACCCTCACCTATGGTATAGTGCACCCTGCCTTAGGGCTGTAAGGCCTGCTAGAGGGGTGTCTTACCTATACTGCATAGGCAGTGAGAGGCTGGCATGGCACCCTGAGGGGAGTGCCATGTCGACTTACTCATTTTGTTCTCACTAGCACACACAAGCTGGTAAGCAGTGGGTCTGTGCTGAGTGAGGGGTCTCTAGGGTGGCATAATACATGCTGCAGCCCTTAGAGACCTTCCCTGGCATCAGGGCCCTTGGTACCAGAGGTACCAGTTACAAGGGACTTATCTGGATGCCAGGGTGTGCCAATTGTGGAATCAAATGGTACCTTTTAGGTGAAAGAACACTGGTGCTGGGGCCTGGTTAGCAGGGTCCCAGCACACTTCTCAGTCAAGTCAGCATCAGTATCAGGCAAAAAGTGGGGGCTAACTGCAACAAGGGAGCCATTTCCTTACACAAGCCCCCCCCAGCCCACAGGCCAGGAGACTCAGCCAAAGCTGGAAGAGTCTTCCTAGTCTGTCAGGCGAGGAAGAGTAGAGGAAATAGGCTGGTTTGTTGCAGGGCCTACTCTGCCTTACATCCTCCTGTTCAGGTCATTCCCTCTGGGGAACTGACCCACTTCCACAGTGATAGGACCTAGTCTGAACTGCCTCTTGTCTGTGCTTTTTATGTCTTTACCCATTCTCTCTATTTTGAGGTCAGAGGTATCCACCTCTGCTAATCTTATCTTAGCTAGGGTCACCCCTAGCTTACCCAAAGAGGTTACCCAGAGCTGGAGTAACCCCACCATGACCAACAGGGTCAGGGGGCCTAACTTGTTATTTGGCATGGGGTCAGACCACCATGCCAAGGATAGTGCAGCCATAAAGGCTAACACCCAGCAGAGGCCACTGACAGCTGTCAGTGCCCAGAACCACACCTTTAGCTCTTCACCTACAAGGGAAGGGGCTAAGTTACAGGCTTCTTTGGGTTCAGGGTGCCTGTCTGCTGTATTAGAGTGGGGGGTTACCACATCTTGTAGTAAACACCCTTCTTCCACTCTTTCTTCTGTTAGCTGAGGAGCCACCCACTCAGGCTTAACAGTTGCCTGACTAGCCAGGACTTCTTGTGGGTCAGGTTGGATTTTATCAGAGCCACTTTTGGAGTTCTCCCCCACTGGAGCAGAACCTCCTTGCTTGCTGGAACCTTTGGCTAAAGGTTGTCCACCTTTCCTACTCTGTTTCCTTTTCTTTTTCTTCTGGGGCCTACTTGCATTTACTGCAGAGGTAGGCACTCCAGAATCCTTGGGAGAGGACTGGCCCTGGACCAGTTCTTCTCTTAGGCTCTGACTAACCTCTGGGTAGTCATTTCCAAGGAGACAATCAAGGGGGAGGTCTGTACTGACTACCACCCTTCTCCAGCTAAAAAGTTCCACCCACTTCTATGGGCACAAAAGCCACAGGCCTATTAGTGACCCTGTCTGGGCTAACTCTTACTCTGGCAATCTCACCTGGGATGTACTGGTTTGAGAACACCAGCCTGTCATGCACAATAGTGTGACTGGCACAAGTGTCTCTCAGGGCAGTGGCTGGGATTCCATTTCACCTGTAGGTGGTGGAAGTGTCTACTTCCCTCTGAATCTCCAACTCACCTGTTGGGCCCTTTTTCCAGTTGAAGGCTATGAAGACCTCCTCATCTGAGGAGTCATCCCCAATGGCTACACTGGTCACCCCCTGGGATTTTGCTAGGGGGTTTGTTTTTGGGACAAGAAGTGTCCTTGGTGTGGTGCCCTGTCTGTTTACAGTTATGGCACCATGCCTTAGTGGCATCCCAGCTCTTACCCTGGTACCCACCTTTGTTTTGGGTGTGTCTCTGGGCCCACCCACCTGGTCTGGTTATGGGGGCCTACAGGGGACTCTTTTTCTTTGTTTTCTAGTGTCACCCACTTTCTCCTGGGAGGCTTTGTAACCCCTTTCTTTTGGTCACCCCCAGTGGAAGTTTTGGTTACCCTAGTCTTGACCCAGTGGTCTGCCTTCTTTCGCAATTCTTGGGGAGAAATTGGACCTAGGTCTACCAGATACTGATGCAACTTTTCATTGAAGCAGTTACTTAAAATGTGTTCTTTCATAAACAAATTATAAAGCCCAACATAGTCATACACTTCATTTCCAGTTACCCAACCATCCAGTGTTTTCACTGAGTAGTCAACATAATCAACCCAGGTCTGGCTCGAGGATTTTTGAGCCCCCCCTGAATCTAATTCTATACTCCTCAGTGGAGAATCCAAAGCCCTCAATCAGGGTACCCTTCATGAGGTCATAAGATTCTTGCATCTTTTTTAGAGAGTGTGAGGAGTCTATCCCTACACTTTCCTGTGAACATTTCCCAAAGGAGAGCACCCCAGTGAGATTTGTTCACTTTTCTGGTTACACAAGCCCTCTCAAAAGCTGTGAACCATTTGGTGATGTCATCACCATCTTCATATTTTGTTACAATCCCTTTGGGGATTTTCAACATGTCAGGAGAATCTCTGACCCTATTTATGTTGCTGCACCATTGATGGGTCCTAGGCCCATCTCTTTTCTTTCCCTTTCTATGGCTAGGATCTGTCTTTCAAAGCAATCTTTTGGGCCATCCCTGGCTAACTGGATGTCCTCTTCACTGGAGTTATCCTCAGTGATTCAGAGTTGTTGGTCCCTCCTGTGAGGGAACCAGCATCTCTGACTATTATTTTGTGGAGTCAGGGCTTGAGAGGCCCTGCTCTCCCTAAATAGGACTGGTAGGGGGGAATTTTCCTCCAAGTCACTATCTTCATCCTCTGTGTTGCCATCCTCAGAGGGGTTGGCCTTTGCAAACTCTGCCAACAGCTCCTGGAGCTGTAGTTTGGAAGGTCTGGGGCCCATTGTTATTTTCTTTATTTTACAGAGTGACCTTAGCTCCCTCATCTTAAGATGGAGGTAAGGTGTGGTGTCGAGTTCCACCACATTCACATCTGTACTAGACATTATGCTTCTAAAAGTTGGAATACTTTTTAAGAATCTAAAACTGGTTCTAGAATCTAATTCAAACTTTTACAAACTTTTAAACTCTAAAAGAAATGCTAAACAGGATCTAACACAAGGCCCTAGCAGGTCTTTTAAGAATTTAGAAAACTTTTCAAATTGCAAAAATCAATTTCTAATGACAATTTTGGAATTTGTCGTGTGATCAGGTATTGGCTGAGTAGTCCAGCAAATGCAAAGTCTTGTACCCCACCGCTGATCCACCAATGTAGGAAGTTGGCTCTGTATGTGCTATTTCAAAGTAAGGAATAGCATGCACAGAGTCC
Source organism: Pleurodeles waltl (assembly GCF_031143425.1). Lineage (NCBI taxonomy): Eukaryota > Metazoa > Chordata > Amphibia > Caudata > Salamandridae > Pleurodeles > Pleurodeles waltl. The sequence continues at coordinate 974,125,275 of NC_090440.1, read as the reverse complement.
AAGGGTTCCCCTTAGAGGTAAAATAGTGGTAAAAAGAGATAATACTAATGCTCTATTTTGTGGTAGTGTGGTCGAGCAGTAGGCTTATCCAAGGAGTAGTGTTAAGCATTTGTTGTACATACACATAGACAATAAATGAGGTACACACACTCAGAGACAAATCCAGCCAATAGGTTTTGTTATAGAAAAATATCTTTTCTTAGTTTATTTTAAGAACCACAGGTTCAAATTTAACATGTAATATCTTGTTTGAAAGGTATTGCAGGTAAGTACATTAGGAACTTTGAATCATTTCATTTGCATGTATACTTTTCAAGTTATTCACAAATAGCTGTTTTAAAAGTGGACACTTAGTGCAATTTTCACAGTTCCTGGGGGAGGTAAGTTTTTGTTAGTTTTACCAGGTAAGTAAGACACTTACAGGGTTCAGTTCTTGGTCCAAGGTAGCCCACCGTTGGGGATTCAGAGCAACCCCAAAGTCACCACACCAGCAGCTCAGGGCCGGTCAGGTGCAGAGTTCAAAGTGGTGCCCAAAACGCATAGGCTAGAATGGAGAGAAGGGGGTGCCCCGGTTCCGGTCTGCTTGCAGGTAAGTACCCGCGTCTTCGGAGGGCAGACCAGGGGGGTTTTGTAGGGCACCGGGGGGGACACAAGCCCACACAGAAATTTCACCCTCAGCAGCGCGGGGGCGGCCGGGTGCAGTGTAGAAACCAGCGTCGGGTTTTCAATGTTAGTCTATGAGAGATCAAGGGATCTCTTCAGCGCTGCAGGCAGGCAAGGGGGGGCTTCCTCGGGGAAACCTCCACTTGGGCAAGGGAGAGGGACTCCTGGGGGTCACTTCTGCAGTGAAAGTCCGGTCCTTCAGGTCCTGGGGGCTGCGGGTGCAGGGTCTTTTCCAGGCGTCGGGACTTAGGTTTCAGAGAGTCGCGGTCAGGGGAAGCCTCGGGATTCCCTCTGCAGGCGGCGCTGTGGGGGCTCAGGGGGGACAGGTTTTGGTACTCACAGTCGTAGAGTAGTCCGGGGGTCCTCCCTGAGGTGTTGGTTCTCCACCAGCCGAGTCGGGGTCGCCGGGTGCAGTGTTGCAAGTCTCACGCTTCTTGCGGGGAGTTGCAGGGTTCTTTAAAGCTGCTTCTTGAAACAAAGTTGCAGTCTTTTTGGAGCAGGTCCGCTGTCCTCGGGAGTTTCTTGTCGTCGTCGAAGCAGGGCAGTCCTCAGAGGATTCAGAGGTCGCTGGTCCCTTTGGAAGGCGTCGCTGGAGCAGAGTTCTTTGGAAGGCAGGAGACAGGCCGGTGAGTTTCTGGAGCCAAGGCAGTTGTTGTCTTCTGGTTTTCCTCTGCAGGGGTTTTCAGCTGGGCAGTCCTTCTTCTTGTTGTTGCAGGAATCTAATTTTCTAGGGTTCAGGGTAGCCCTTAAATACTAAATTTAAGGGCGTGTTTAGGTCTGGGGGGTTAGTAGCCAATGGCTACTAGCCCTGAGGGTGGGTACACCCTCTTTGTGCCTCTTCCCAAGGGGAGGGGGTCACAATCCTAACCCTATTGGGGGAATCCTCCATCTGCAAGATGGAGGATTTCTAAAAGTTAGAGTCACCTCAGCTCAGGACACCTTAGGGGCTGTCCTGACTGGCCAGTGACTCCTCCTTGTTGCTTTCTTTGTTCCCTCCAGCCTTGCCGCCAAAAGTGGGGGCCGTGGCCGGAGGGGGCGGGCAACTCCACTAAGCTGGAGTGCCCTGCTGGGCTGAGACAAAGGGGTGAGCCTTTGAGGCTCACCGCCAGGTGTTACAGCTCCTGCCTGGGGGAGGTGTTAGCATCTCCACCCAGTGCAGGCTTTGTTACTGGCCTCAGAGTGACAAAGGCACTCTCCCCATGGGGCCAGCAACATGTCTCGGTTGTGGCAGGCTGCTGGAACTAGTCAGCCTACACATATAGTCGGTTAAGGTTTCAGGGGGCACCTCTAAGGTGCCCTCTGGGGTGTATTTTACAATAAAATGTACACTGGCATCAGTGTGCATTTATTGTGCTGAGAAGTTTGATACCAAACTTCCCAGTTTTCAGTATAGCCATTATGGTGCTGTGGAGTCCGTGTTTGACAGGCTCCCAGACCATATACTCTTATGGCTACCCTGCACTTACAATGTCTAAGGTTTGGCTTAGACACTGTAGGGGCACAGTACTCATGTACTGGTGCCCTCACCTATGGTATAGTGCACCCTGCCTTAGGGCTGTAAGGCCTACTAGAGGGGTGACTTATCTATACTGCATAGGCAGTGTGAGGTTGGCATGGCACCCTGAGGGGAGTGCCATGTCGACTTACTCGTTTTGTTCTCACCAGCACACACAAGCTGGTAAGCAGTGTGTCTGTGCTGAGTGAGGGGTCCCCAGGGTGGCATAAGATATGCTGCAGCCCTTAGAGACCTTCCCTGGCATCAGGGCCCTTGGTACCAGGGGTACCAGTTACAAGGGACTTACCTGGATGCCAGGGTGTGCCAATTGTGGAATCAAAAGTACAGGTTAGGGAAAGAACACTGGTGCTGGGGCCTGGTTAGCAGGCCTCAGCACACTTTCAATTCAAAACATAGCATCAGCAAAGGCAAAAAGTCAGGGGGTAACCATGCCAAGGAGGCATTTCCTTACACTGATCCTCGGAGGTGACGGAAGATAGTGCTCTGGATGTTGATCTCCTCATAGTTAAGTGACTCTTATAGACTATTGGCGCCGAGCTGAATTTCAGTTCTTAAGTCTTTGGCACCAAGGTCGACTTCAAGGATAGTTGTGAGGTTGAACCTTAAGAGCATGCAGAGGTGGAAGGGCCATGCTTTGACGCAGAGTGGAGTACTTCCATTTGCCCTGACTCAGTATCTCAGTGCCAACCATAGACGTGTGGCAGTAGCGAGCCAGAGGCGTCGTGGCTGGCCTATGAGCGCAATGCTTGACCCTATTGAGGGTTATGAATGGCTTCCGAGTAGTGTTGGGAGATGGAGGATAGTGCAGCTGTACTCCCTGCAACTGCCTTGGCAAAAGGACGCTGGGATGGTGGAGGCTCGTGGGAGGTCAAGTTCCCTCCGGCTCTGAAAGTTGGATCTCTGCCTCGGAAGCTTCTGGCTGTTGCTCAGCCTTGCTCTCCTGTTTTTTCGGAATAAATCTGGTGTGTCTTCCAAACATCAGGACACCATGGATGCCAAAGCAAGGCAACAATCCCAATGGTATCAAAGAGTCTTTTTTATTTCCAAAGGCGAGACACGCCGACCAAGAGCCCTCCTGATGGTCTGCGAACAGACAAACGTTGCAAATCTGATGAAGGTCTGTCCCAGGGTACTTTGCTTGACACTTGTGGCAGTATCAGAACGGAGTCCTTTCCATTAAGAGCACATTCTACGATGTTGAGAATTGGAAGAAGACCCGAAGGGGCACCAAAGTAGTCGACAACGGAAGCCAAGGAGAGACAACTCGCAAGATAGGAAATGATGAAGATGCACTGTTTCTCCAACCGATTAAGTAGAGGAATCGAACCCAGTCAGAATGCCACACGGTTTAGACCTGGTGCTCGAGGGGGCATGTCTGAACCAGGTAGCAGAGAAAAACACAATCTTACTAAGGAGCTGATGCCCATCCTCATTACCAGCAATAGTTAGAGTCATGGTAGCTCGTGAATCGAAAAGACTTCCTCGAAGAACAACATGCACACGTCTGAGCACAACATTAGATGGCAACAGTATGCACAGTATGTGCATCTACACCTATACATGCCATGACTGACTGATAGATAGGAGAGTCTCATGGAAATCTCGGAAAGCACTAATAGCAGTTTGCATGCTTTAAGCTGTTTGTTACCTGATTCCGGGCATAGGACCCATTTGACTGTGAGGTGTAGATGCCGGTGTTGGAGGCTTCAGATCATCTGTCATGGAACTGCCAGTAGACTGGGGTGTCTGGGGACCTTGCATTGACCCAGATCCAGCTGTTTTAAGGAGAGAATATGTGAGCAGATTCCATGAATATGTGTATCATTTCAAAAATCATCTCACAAGGCATGAATATCAAGCATGCAGATATTTCATACATGTAGTTCAATATTACAAAGGATAACAATCTAAACACAAAAACAAAATCTAAAGATGGAATTGAAAGTAGATCTCAAACCTCATAGCAGTGAAGCAATAGACGCGCACAGAGAAGACATCCACTTACTTTTTCTGTTTAAATACTACAAACGATTCCTAATGCAACCACTTGGTGCAGCATACTTCTCAGAACATTTATCTATAAAACCATGTCGCATGGGATTGTGCCACTAGCTGCACACAGGTTTAAGGGAAGAGACTGCAAAGGTAGCTAGGACAGTCAGTAGCAAACATTAAAATTAGTTATTTAAAGGCCAAATGGTGTCAAAAAGGCAGTTGATTTGGTTTACAGCCTCCTGATATAACAGATTTACTTACCAGTAGGAGTAGTTTTGCAGATTGATAAGATTTCTGTGCATTATTCCACCATCTAGTGGTTGGGTCAGAAATTGTCTTTTCCCTTCTCTCTCATTTTTTTTTGTTCATCGCCGACCATCTTTTGGTGGTATGTCATCCCCATGTGTAACGTCAGACCGCACCCCAGATGTTCCTGTCTGTAGTCGCCATCTTTGGATTATTTTTTAATTTCTTCTTTGGCATACCTACTTATTTCATTCTTTCCCACATGATTGTAACATCTCTCACTTCCGGGGATTTAGCTGGGTCGCCTGTGAATCCAGAAAACTCTTCAAGATGCAAAATTACGCCTACTGGTAAGTAATGATTTCATTTTGCAGCACGAATCCTTCTCTGGATTCACATGCTGTGCATTAGATCATGTAGCGGTATCCCTCCTGTGGGATGGCTGGGATGAAATGTTAGCAACAGGTGTTGCAGTACTTTTTGTCCCACCTGTGCTTCCTTGTTCACTTGGATATCCACACAATAATGCCTAGGAAAAATGTGTGGTGATGCCCATATTGCTGCTGTTTTTCCGTGCTAAGTGCACTCTTGGGGGTGTGGGCACTGTTACACCTGTTCCAGAATAACAAGGCACAATTGTTTCCACAAGAAATCTTGAAATTGTTCCCTTGGTTACTATGGAGCCCTTGTTTGCTTTGGCAAATGAGACACACAACTGATTTCCTTAGCAAAACATTTTTGTATCTTGTAGATAGTACATTAAAGCCCGCCTTACATCCAACCTGTTTAGGGCTCTTTCTGTATGTGTCTTTAGTTCTTAGAAGAATGGTAGCTGAATACTTTGCTTAACATGAAACTGGGTTATCACCTTTGGCAAACTGTGGTTTTGTTTTGAGTACCACTCTGACACTGTGTATTTACAGGTATCGTTCCTGAATTTGCTAAAGCTTGCAAGTCGCTTACTCTGCATAACGGTGTGACTGCGATTAGGAACTGTCTTGAGCGTTTATGATTTTAAGTCTCTTTTGGGCAAAGCTTCAAAGGGCACTGTCATTAACAGCATTAGCACATTATTTAGGTTCCACAATGGTGCTGGAACTGATATAGGTGGAGCAATTCTCTTTGCCCCTTCTAAGAATCTCCTCACCACTGGGGATGTGAACAAGCTGTTATCTGAAGAGCTCCTGGTGTTAGTCTGGTACACAAGAGAGGAGTGAGATAGAGGTATGTTAGCAACATTTCTTGTTTGTTCTCGTCTTCAAATATTTGTTGCTAGAGCACCACTGAAAGTATCTGTAAGGAAATGCCTCCTTGTCATGGTTACTCCCTGACTTTTTGCCTTTGCTGATACTATGTTTTGATTTGAAAGTGTGCTGAGGCCTGCTAACCAGGCCCCAGCACCAGTGTTCTTTCCCTAACCTGTACTTTTGTTTTCACAATTGGCACACCCTGGCATCCAGGTAAGTCCCTTGTAACTGGTACCCCTGGTACCAAGGGCCCTGATGCCAGGGAAGGTCTCTAAGGGCTGCAGCATATCTTATGCCACCCTGGGGACCCCTCACTCAGCACAAACACCCTGCTTGTCAGCTTGTGTGTGTTGGTGAGGACAAAACGAGTAAGTCGATATGGCACTCCCCTCAGGGTGCCATGCCAACCTCACACTGCCTATGCAGTATAGATAAGTCACCCCTCTAGCAGGCCTTACAGCCCTAAGGCATGGTGCACTATACCATAGGTGAGGGCACCAGTGCATGAGCACTGTGCCCCTACAGTGTCTAAGCCAAACCTTAGACATTGTAAGTGCAGGGTAGCCATAAGAGTATATGGTCTGGGAGTCTGTCAAACACGAACTCCACAGCACCATAATGGCTACACTGAAAACTGGGAAGTTTGGTATCAAGCTTCTCAGCACAATAAATGCACACTGATGCCAGTGTACATTTTATTGTGAAACACACCCCAGAGGGCACCTTAGAGGTGCCCCCTGAAACTGTATCCAACTATCTGTGTAGGCTGACTGGTTCCAGCAGCCTGCCACACTAGAGACATGTTGCTGGCCCCATGGGGAGAGTGCCTTTGTCACTCTGAGGCCAGTAACAAAGCCTGCACTGGGTGGAGATGCTAACACCTCCCCCAGGCAGGAGCTGTAACACCTGGCGGTGAGCCTCAAAGGCTCACCCTCTTTGTTACAGCACCACAGGGCACTCCAGCTAGTGGAGTTGTCCGCCCCCTCCGGCCACAGCCCCACTTTTGGCGGCAAGGCCAGAGGAAATAATGAGAATAACAAGGAGGAGTCACTGGCCAGTCAGGACAGCCCCTAAGGTGTCCTGAGCTGAGGTGACAAACTTTTAGAAATCCTCCATCTTGCAGATGGAGGATTCCCCCAATAGGGATAGGAATGTGACCCCCCCCCTTTGGGAGGAGGCACAAAGAGGGTGTACCCACCCTCAGGGCTAGTAGCCATTGGCTACTAACCCCCCAGACCTAAACACGCCCTTAAATGAAAATGTCACTTACCCAGTGTACATCTGTTCGTGGCATTAGTCGCTGCAGATTCACATGTTTGGCACAGTCCGCTGCCTGGTGTTGGGCTCGGAGTATTACAAGTTGTTTTTCTTCGAAGAAGTCTTTTTGGTCACGGGACCGAAGGACTCCTCCCTCCTCGGCTCCATTGCGCATGGGCGTCGACTCCATCTTAGATTGTTTTCCCCGCAGAGGGTGAGGATGGAGTTGTTTGGTATAAATAGTGCCCATGCAATGGAGTGAATATGTATGTACGTTAAGAGTTTCTAATAATTATTTACAAATGTTCAGATGTTTAAGATTTATGATCTACTTCTAAACGGCTACAGGCTTCCCGGGGAGGTGGGAGGGTACATGTGAATCTGCAGCGACTAATGCCACGAACAGATGTACACTGGGTAAGTGACATTTTCAGTTCGATGGCATATGTTGCTGCAGATACACATGTTTGGCATAGACTATAAAGCAGTTACCTCCCCTAAAAGCGGTGGTTTAGCCTGTAGGAGTTGAAGTAGTTTGGAATAATGTTCTTAGTACAGCTTGGCCCACTGTAGCTTGTTGTGCATTTAGTACGTCTACACAGTAGTGTTTAGTAAACGTATGAGGCGTAGACCAGGTTGCAGCCTTACATATTTCGCTCATAGGAATGTTTCCTAGAAAGGCCATTGTAGCACCTTTCTTTCTGGTTGAGTGTGCCTTTGGTGTAATAGGCAATTCTCTTTTGGCTTTAAGATAGCATGTTTGAATGCATCTGACTATCCATCTAGCAATGCCTTGTTTAGAGATTGGATTTCCTATGTGTGGTTTTTGAAAAGCTATGAACAGTTGTTTTGTTTTCCTGATTAGCTTTGTTCTGTCAATGTAATACATTAGTGCTCTTTTGATGTCTAATGTATGTAGTGCCCTTTCAGCCACAGAATTTGGTTGTGGGAAGAACACTGGCAATTCTACTGTTTGATTTAAATGGAATGGTGAGATTACTTTTGGCAGAAATTTTGGATTTGTTCTTAGAACTATTTTATTGTTGTGTATTTGAATAAATGGTTCTTGTATGGTAAATGCCTGTATTTCACTTACTCTTCTGAGGGATGTGATTGCAATGAGAAATGCGACCTTCCAGGTTAGATATTGCATTTCACAGGAATGCATGGGTTCGAAAGGTGGACCCATGAGTCTTGTTAAGACGATGTTAAGATTCCATGAAGGAACTGGTGGTGTTCTTGGTGGTATAATTCTTTTTAGCCCTTCCATGAATGCTTTAATAACTGGTATTCTAAATAGAGACGATGAATGAGTAGTTTGTAGGTAAGCAGATATTGCTGCGAGGTGTATTTTTATAGATGAAAAAGCGAGATTTGCTTTTTGCAAATGTAGTAAGTATCCTACTATGTCTTTAGTAGAGGCATGTAATGGTTGTATTTGATTGGCATGGCAGTAGTAAACAAATCTTTTCCACTTAGATGCATAGCAGTGTCTAGTGGAAGGTTTTCTAGCTTGTTTTATGACCTCCATGCATTCTTGTGTGAGGTCTAAGTGTCCGAATTCTAGGATTTCAGGAGCCAAATTGCCAGATTCAATGATGCTGGGTTTGGATGCCTGATCTGTTGTTTGTGTTGTGTTAACAGATCTGGCCTGTTGGGTAGTTTGACATGCGGTACTAGTGAAAGGTCTAGTAGAGTTGTATACCAAGGTTGTCTTGCCCATGTGGGTGCTATCAGTATGAGTTTGAGTTGGTTTTGACTCAACTTGTTTACTAGATATGGAAGGAGAGGGAGAGGGGGAAAAGCGTACGCAAATATCCCTGACCAACTCATCCATAGAGCATTGCCTTGTGATTCGCGGTGTGGGTACCTGGATGCGAAGTTTTGGCATTTTGAGTTTTCTTTTGTTGCGAACAAATCTATCTGGGGTGTTCCCCAAATTTGAAAGTACTTGTTCAGAACTTGGGGGTGAATTTCCCATTCGTGGACTTGTTGGTGGTCTCGCGAAAGGTTGTCTGCTAGTTGGTTTTGTATTCCTGGAATAAATTGTGCTATTAGGCGAATGTTGTTGTGAATCGCCCACTGCCAAATTTTTTGTGTTAGGAGGCACAATTGTGTTGAGTGTGTTCCTCCTTGTTTGTTTAAATAATACATTGTTGTCATGTTGTCTGTTTTGACAAGAATGTATTTGTGTGTTATTATGGGTTGGAAGGCTTTTAACGCTAGAAATACTGCTAACAGTTCTAGGTAATTGATATGAAATTTTGTTTCGTGTATATCCCATTGTCCTTGAATGCTGTGGTGATTGAGGTGTGCTCCCCACCCTGTCATGGAAGCATCTGTTGTTATAACGTATTGAGGCACTGGGTCCTGAAATGTCCGCCCTTTGTTTACATTTTTGCTGTTCCACCATAGAAGCGAGAGGTATGTTTGGCGGTTTACCAACACCAGATTTTGAAGTTGACCCTGTGCTTGTGACCATTGTGATGCTAGACACTGTTGTAAGGGTCGCATGTGTAGTCTTGCGTTTGGGACAATGGCTATGCATGATGACATCATGCCTAGAAGTTTTAGCACAAATTTTGCTTGTATCTTTTGGTTTGGAAACATAGCACTTATTACCTTGTGGAATGCCTGCACTCTTTGTGGACTTGGAGTGGCAATTCCTTTTGATGTGTTGATGGTTGCTCCTAGATATTGTTGTGTTTGACACGGTTCTAGGTGTGATTTTGTATAGTTGATGGAAAACCCCAGTTTGTGAAGGGTTTGTATGACAAATGTGGTGTCGTTTGCGCATTTTTTTACTGTGTTGGTCTTGATTAGCCAATCGTCTAGGTAAGGGAACACATGTATCTGTTGTCTCCTGATGTGTGCTGCTACTACTGCTAGACATTTTGTGAACACTCTTGGTGCAGTTGTTATTCCGAATGGCAACACCTTGAATTGGTAATGTATTCCTTTGAATACGAACCGTAGGTACTTTCTGTGAGAAGGGTGTATTGGTATATGAAAGTACGCATCCTTTAGGTCTAATGTGGTCATGTAATCTTGCTGTTTGAGCAGTGGAATGATGTCTTGTAGTGTGACCATGTGAAAATGGTCCGATAAGATGTAGGAATTTAGTGTCCTGAGATGTAATATTGGTCTTAATGTTTTGTCTTTTTTTGGAATTAGAAAGTACAGGGAGTAAACTCCTGTGTTTTTTTGTTGTACTGGTACTAACTCTATTGCATCCTTTTGCAGTAGTGCTTGAACTTCTAGTCCTAAAAGTTCTAAATGTTGTGGTGACATTTTGCGTGTTTTGGGGGGGATATTTGGTGGGAAGTTGTGGAATTCTATGCAATAGCCATGTTGGATTATTGCTAATACCCAATTGTCTGTTGTAATCTGTTGCCAAGATTGGTAGAATTGGCTTAGTCTTCCCCCCACTGGTGTTGAGTGAAGGGGTTGCGTGACTTGAAAGTCACTGTTTAGGTGGAGGTGTTTTTGGAGTCTGGAATCTTCCCCTACTCCTTGGGAATTGACCCCCCCGATATCCCCTGAAACCTCCCCTTTGGAAGGAACCCTGATATGGTGTGGTTCTTGTTTGTTGGCTGGTGGTGTCTGTGGGTTGGCCACGAAACCCCCCTCTAAATGGAGTTTTTCTGAAAGAGCCTCTGCTCTGCGGGGAGTAGAGTGCGCCCATGGCCTTGGCCGTGTCTGTGTCCTTTTTAAGTTTTTCAATGGCTGTATCCACTTCAGAGCCAAAAAGTTGTTTCTCGTTGAAGGGCATATTAAGGACAGCCTGCTGGATTTCAGGTTTGAAGCCTGAAGTGCGTAGCCAAGCGTGTCTCCTTATGGTGACAGCAGTGTTGACTGTTCTTGCTGCAGTATCAGCTGCGTCTAGTGAAGAGCGGATTTGATTGTTTGAGATCGTTTGTCCCTCTTCCACTATTTGCTGCGCCCTTTTTTGGTATTCCTGGGGAAGATGGTCTACGAGAAGTTGCATCTCGTCCCAGTGTGCGCGGTCATATCTGGCCAGCAGCGCTTGTGAATTTGCGATGCGCCACTGGTTGGCTGCCTGTGATGCTACTCTTTTCCCTGCCGCATCAAATTTTCGGCTTTCTTTGTCCGGAGGTGGGGCGTCGCCAGATGTATGTGAATTTGCTCTCTTGCGAGCTGCCCCTACTACCACGGAGTCAGGTGGTAACTGCGAAGTAATAAACACTGGGTCTGTGGGTGGTGGTTTGTATTTCTTATCCACCCTTGGGGTGATGGCTCTTGATTTTACGGGCTCTTCAAAAATTTGTTTTGCGTGCCGTAACATCCCTGGTAGCATTGGGAGACATTGATATTGGCTGTGTGTAGCCGAGAGGGTGTTAAATAAAAAATCATCCTCTATAGGATCGGAATGCAGTTGGACATTGTGGAATTCTGCTGCCCTAGCCACCAGTTGCGAGTATGAGGTACTGTCCTCTGGCGGTGACGGCTTTGTGGGGTATGAATCGGGATCATTGTCCGGCACTGGGGTGTCATACAGGTCCCAAGCGTCTTGATCCTGATCGTCATGACTTATGGTAGTTTGCGCTGGTGAGTGCATTTGTGGCGGTGTTTGTGCCGGCGATGCCTGTGGTGGAGAGGGCGGAGGCGTGACTTTTTTAACCACTTTGGCTTGTGGTTGTGCGTCATCCTTTGGAATTCCGATCCTTCTTTTCCTCATGATTGGGGGAAGGGTTGATATCTTCCCTGTGTCGTGCTGGATGTACAGTCTCTTTTGTGTGTAGTCCGATTCTACACTTTGGAGCTCTTGTCCAAATTTGTGCATTTGGCCACTCATTCCTTGTTCCTCTGAGTAGGATGAAGGTGTGGTATTTTTCGGCGCCGAGAGAGAATCTTTTTTCGGTTTCGGCACCGACAGAATTTTTGTTCCTTTCGGCATGGATTCTCGGTGCCGATGTTTTTCGGTGCCGGTATCTTGTTTTTGTCTCTCGGAGCCGCTTTCTCGGCTCCGAGGTTGCTCCATGGCGGGCCCTCGACCGGAGTCGGGTGTCTTCGCTATGGGCGTGCCCTTTTTCGGCGCCTTCGACGGGTCACCTGTTTTATGGGTCGAGCCATGGCCTGTTGGCAGTGGCGTCCCCTGGGCTTTCGGTTTGTCGATGGATTTACTTTTCGACGTCTTACTCACAGTTTGTTGTTGTTGTTCGACGTCGGAGTCTCCGGATTCTGATTCCGGAACCGAGAATGTTTCCTCTTCCTCGTCGAAACGTTGTTTTGTCGACGTGGACGCCATTTGTTGACGCCTGGCTCTTCGGTCCCGGAGTGTTTTTCTGGACCGGAAGGCTCGACAGGCTTCACAGGTATCCTCCTTGTGCTCGGGGGACAAGCACAAGTTACAGACCAAGAGCTGATCTGTATAAGGATACTTACTGTGACATTTTGGGCAGAAACGAAACGGGGTCCGTTCCATCGGCTTCGATGTCGCACGCGGTCGGGCCGACCAGGCCCCGATGGGGGATCGAAACTACCCCAAAGTCTTCCGATGATCGGTGTCGATGTACCTAACTATCCCGATACCGAACGGAACAATACCGACGCTTTCTTCCGAGATTCTGACTAACTTTCCGAACCGAAACACGGAGCGAAAAGGAATACGTCCGAACCCGACAGCGGAAAAAAACAATCTAAGATGGAGTCGACGCCCATGCGCAATGGAGCCGAGGAGGGAGGAGTCCTTCGGTCCCGTGACCAAAAAGACTTCTTCGAAGAAAAACAACTTGTAATACTCCGAGCCCAACACCAGGCAGCGGACTGTGCCAAACATGTGTATCTGCAGCAACATATGCCATCGAACTTTAGCGTTTAAGGGCTCCCCTGAACCTAGGAACTCAGATTCCTGCAACCTAAGAAGAAGAGGACTGCTGAGCTGAAAAACCCTGCAGAGAAGACTGAGACACCAACTGCTTTGGCCCCAGCTCTACCGGCCTGTCTCCCCACTTCGAAAAGACACTGCTCCAGTGTAGGAAGTTGGCTCTGTATGTGCTATTTCAAAGTAAGGAATAGCATGCACAGAGTCCAAGGGTTCCCCTTAGAGGTAAAATAGTGGTAAAAATAGATAATACTAATGCTCTATTTTGTGGTAGTGTGGTCGAGCAGTAGGCTTATCCAAGGAGTAGTGTTAAGCATTTGTTGCACATACACATAGACAATAAATGAGGTACACACACTCAGAGACAAATCCAGCCAATAGGTTTTGTTATAGAAAATGAAAATGTCACTTACCCAGTGTACATCTGTTCGTGGCATCAGTCGCAGTAGATTCGCATGTTCTGCAATAGCTCGCCATCTGGTGTTGGGCCGGAGTGTTACAAGTTGTTTTTCTTCGAAGAAGTCTTTCGAGTCACGGGACCGAGTGACTCCTCCTTTTGTCTCCATTGCGCATGGGCGTCGACTCCATCCTCGATTGTTTTTCCCCGCAGAGGGTGAGGTAGGAGTTGAATTGTAGTAATAGTGCCCATGCAATGGAGTGACTAAGTATGCACTTATTTAAGGTTGAGATGATACATATATAAATAATTGAAGGTAACTTCCAAACTGCTACAGGCTCCCGGGGAGGCGGGTGGGCACATGCGAATCTACTGCGACTGATGCCACGAACAGATGTACACTGGGTAAGTGACATTTTCAGTTCGATGGCATCTGTCGCTGTAGATACGCATGTTCTGCAATAGACTAGTAAGCAGTTATTTCCCCAAAAGCGGTGGATCAGCCTGTAGGAGTGGAAGTAGTCTGAAATAATGTCCTTAATACAGCTTGACCTACTGTGGCTTGTTGTGCGGATAACACGTCTACACAGTAGTGCTTGGTGAATGTGTGAGGCGTAGACCATGTGGCTGCCTTACATATTTCTTGCATTGGGATGTTTCCTAGAAAGGCCATGGTAGCACCTTTCTTTCTGGTTGAGTGTGCCCTTGGTGTAATGGGCAGCTGTCGTTTAGCTTTAAGGTAGCAGATTTGGATGCATTTAACTATCCATCTGGCTATACCTTGTTTTGAAATTGGGTTTCCTGCATGAGGTTTTTGAAATGCAATAAAGAGTTGTTTAGTCTTTCTGATGTTCTTTGTTCTGTCGATGTAATACATTAATGCTCTTTTGACATCTAATGTATGTAGTGCCCTTTCAGCTACGGTATCTGGCTGTGGAAAGAACACCGGAAGTTCCACTGTTTGATTTAGGTGGAACGGTGAAATAACCTTTGGCAAAAATTTAGGATTGGTCCTTAGGACGACTTTATGTTTGTGTAGTTGTATAAAAGGTTCCTGTATAGTAAACGCCTGAATCTCGCTTACTCTTCTCAGGGAAGTAATGGCGATGAGAAATGCCACCTTCCAGGTTAGGAACTGTATGTCGCAGGAGTGCATGGGTTCAAAAGGTGGACCCATAAGTCTAGTTAGGACAACATTTAGGTTCCATGAAGGAACAGGTAGTGTTCTTGGTGGTATAATTCTCCTAAGGCCCTCCATGAATGCTTTAATGACTGGTATTTTATATAGGGAAGTTGAATAGGTAGTCTGCAGGTATGCAGATATTGCTGCAAGGTGAATCTTAATGGAAGAGAAAGCTAGGTTAGATTTTTGTAAGTGAAGCAAGTAACCCACTACATGTTCTGGAGTTGTGTGTAATGGTTGTATTTGATTAATATGGCAGTAGCAAACAAACCTCTTCCATTTACTTGCATAGCAGTGCCTGGTGGATGGCCTTCTTGCTTGTTTTATGACTTCCATACATTCTTGGGTAAGTTGTAAGTGCCCGAATTCTAGGATTTCAGGAGCCAGATTGCTAGATTCAGCGATGCTGGATCTGGGTGTCTGATCTTTTGGTTGTGCTGTGTCAACAGATCTGGCCTGTTGGGCAATTTGATGCAGGGTACCACTGATAGGTCTAGCAGCGTTGTGTACCAGGGTTGCCTTGCCCAAGTTGGTGCTATCAATATGAGTTTGAGTTTGCTTTGACTGAGTTTGTTTACCAGGTAAGGAAGGAGAGGGAGAGGAGGAAAAGCGTAAGCAAATATCCCTGACCAGTTCATCCATAGGGCATTGCCTTGGGATTGCTTGTGTGGGTATCTGGATGCGAAGTTTTGGCATTTTGCGTTCTCCCTTGTCGCAAACAAGTCTATCTGAGGTGTTCCCCAGAGTTTGAAATAAGTGTTCAGTATTTGGGGGTGAATTTCCCATTCGTGGACCTGTTGGTGATCTCGAGAGAGATTGTCTGCGAGTTGATTTTGTATCCCTGGTATAAACTGTGCAATTAGGCGAATTTGGTTGTGAATTGCCCAATGCCAAATTTTTTGTGCTAACAGGCTTAACTGCGTGGAGTGCGTCCCTCCCTGCTTGTTTAGATAATACATTGTTGTCATGTTGTCTGTTTTGACGAGAATGTATTTGTGAACTATTATTGGTTGGAAAGCTTTTAGTGCTTGAAAAACTGCAAGAAGTTCGAGGTGATTGATATGCAGTTTTGTTTGATGTACGTTCCATTGTCCTTGTATGCTGTGTTGATCGAGGTGTGCTCCCCACCCTGTCATGGAAGCATCTGTTGTTATTACGTATTGTGGCACTGGGTCTTGGAAAGGCCGCCCCTTGTTTAAATTTATGTTGTTCCACCACAGAAGCGAGAGGTAAGTTTGGCGGTCTATTAACACCAGATCTAGAAGGTGACCCTGTGCTTGAGACCACTGTGATGCTAGGCATTGTTGTAAGGGCCTCATGTGCAGTCTTGCGTTTGGGACAATGGCTATGCATGATGACATCATGCCTAGGAGTTGTAATACCATCTTTGCTTGTATCTTTTGTGTTGGATACATGCGTTGTATGATGGTGTTGAAATTTTGAATTCTTTGTGGACTTGGAGTGGCTACTCCTTTTGATGTGTTTATTATGGCTCCCAGGTATTGTTGTACCTTGCGTGGCCGAATTTTGGATTTTGTGAAATTGACGGTGAACCCTAGTTTGAAGAGGGTTTGTATGATATGATTTGTGTGATTTGAGCACTCTATTAACGAATGGGCCTTGATTAGCCAGTCGTCTAGATATGGGAACACATGTATTTGCTGCCTTCTGATGTGTGCAGCGACTACCGCTAGACATTTGGTAAAGACTCTTGGTGCGGTTGTTAATCCAAAAGGCAGTACCTTGAATTGGTAATGTATTCCTTTGAATACAAACCTTAGGTATTTCCTGTGCGATGGGTGAATTGGTATATGGAAATAAGCATCCTTGAGGTCTAAAGTTGCCATGTAGTTGTGCAGCTTTAGCAATGGCAATACTTCTTGTAGTGTGACCATGTGGAAGTGGTCTGATTTGATGAAAGTGTTGACTACTCTGAGGTCTAGGATTGGTCTCAGTGTTTTGTCCTTCTTTGGTATCAGAAAGTACAGTGAGTAAACTCCTGTGTTTATTTGTGTGTTTGGCACTAATTCGATTGCATTCTTTTGCAATAGTGCCTGCACTTCTATCTCTAGGAGATTGGAATGGTGTGTTGTTAAATTTTGTGCTTTTGGTGGTATGTTTGGAGGGAACTGTAGAAATTCTATGCAGTAACCATGTTGGATAATTGCTAGAACCCAAGTGTCTGTAGTGATTTTCTCCCATGCTCTGTAATAATGACCTATTCGTCCCCCCACTGGTGTTGTGTGGAGGGGGTGAGTGACATGTGAGTCACTGTTTAGTAGTAGGGGTTTTGGGGCTTTGGAATCTTCCTCTATTTCTAGGGAATTGCCCTCCTCTATATTGTCCCCGAAAACCTCCTCTATACTGTCCTTGGTAACTGGACGGTGTGGCTTGTGAGGTGCTGGCTTGTGTGCTTTGAGCCCGAAACCCCCCTCGAAAGGGCGTTTTACGGAATGAGCTGTAATTCCCTCTGCTCTGCGGGGAGTAGAGTGCGCCCATGGCTTTGGCAGTGTCCGTATCTTTTTTGAGTTTCTCAATCGCTGTGTCCACTTCTGGACCGAACAGTTCTTTTTCATTAAAAGGCATATTGAGAACTGCTTGTTGAATCTCTGGTTTAAATCCAGACGTTCGGAGCCATGCATGCCTTCTGATAGTTACAGATGTATTAATTGTCCGTGCAGCTGTATCTGCAGCGTCCATGGAGGAGCGGATCTGGTTGTTGGAGATGGCTTGTCCCTCCTCAACCACTTGTTTTGCCCTATTTTGGAAGTCTTTGGGCAGATGTTCGATGAGATGTTGCATCTCGTCCCAGTGGGCTCTGTCATAGCGCGCAAGTAGTGCCTGGGAGTTCGCGATGCGCCACTGGTTTGCAGCTTGTGCTGCGACTCTCTTACCAGCTGCATCAAACTTGCGGCTTTCTTTATCTGGGGGTGGTGCATCTCCAGATGTGTGAGAGTTGGCCCTTTTTCTAGCTGCTCCTACAACAACAGAGTCTGGTGGCAGCTGTGTTGTGATGAAAGCTGGGTCCGTAGGAGGCGCCTTGTACTTTTTTTCCACCCTTGGTGTGATTGCCCTACTTTTGACCGGGTCCTTAAATATGTCTTTTGCGTGCCGGAGCATACCAGGGAGCATAGGCAGGCTTTGGTAGGAGCTGTGGGTGGAGGAGAGTGTGTTGAACAAGAAATCATCCTCGACCTGTTCTGAGTGGAGGCTTACGTTGTGAAATTGTGCTGCTCTAGCCACCACCTGAGAGTACGCGGTGCTGTCTTCTGGTGGAGATGGTTTTGTAGGGTATGCCTCTGGGCTGTTATCTGACACTAGGGCGTCGTATAGGTCCCATGCGTCCTGGTCTTGGTCACCCTGGCTCATGGTGGTGTGAGCTGGGGAGTGTGATGGCGTTTGTGCTGGTGAAACGTTAATCACGGGCGGAGGAGAGGGTGGTGGTGTAACTTTTTTCACCACTTTTGGTTGTGGTGCTTGTTCCGTCTGGAACTCCAACCTTCTCTTTCTCCTAATGGGGGGAAGGGTGCTTATTTTTCCTGTCCCCTGCTGAATGAAAATACGTTTTTGCGTATGGTCCGCATCAGTTGCTTGTAGCTCTTCCTCAAACCTATGCTTCTGCATTTGGGAGGTTAGCGAGTGCTCTTCTGTATAAGAGCCTGAAGCTGGGTCGCTTGCAGTTTGTTTCGGCATCGAAACTTTGTCTGCGTGTTTTTTCGGCTCCGAGGTGACTTTTTTCCTTTTCGGGGCCGAAACCTCTCGGCGTCGATCTGTTTCGGTGCCGCTGTCTCGGCGTCGAGCCGTGTCCACACCGGCATCTCGGTGTCGAGGCTTGTCTCCAGCACTTTCTCGGTCCCGAGAAGGCTGCGTGCCGGTGTCTCGACCGGAGTCGGACGATCTCGGCACTGTTTGGGCCTTTTTCGGTGCCGACGGTCGGTCACCGATTTTATGGGTTGAGCCATGGCCTGGTGGCAGTGGCGTCCCCTGGGCCTTGTAAATGTTTCTTTGTGTGGTTTTCGACGTCTTACTCACGGTTTGTGTATCGTCGAATCCTTCGGAGTCTGAGTCTTGGATCGAGAAGGTACCTTCCTCTTCCTGTTCCTCGAACTCCCGTCGGGCTGTCGGTGCGGACGCCATTTGAAGTCTTCTGGCTCGACGGTCTCGGAGTGTTTTTCGGGACCGGAACGCACGACAGGCCTCGCAGGTGTCTTCGCTGTGCTCAGGTGACAGGCACAGGTTGCAGACCAAGTGTTGGTCTGTGTAGGGGTATTTATTGTGGCATTTGGGGCAGAAACGGAACGGGGTCCGTTCCATCGGCGTTCTTCAGCACGCGGTCGGGCCGACCAGGCCCCGACGGAGGATCGAAAAACTACCCCGAAGGGCACCGGAGCTCTTCGACCTTCGATGCGGTGTTGAATCTAAGTATGCCGATCACGAACGCAACAATACCGACGAAAATCTTCCGAAATTAACTATTTTTTCTGTTCCGAAACTCGGAGCGACAGGAACACGTCCGAACCCGATGGCGGAAAAAAAACAATCGAGGATGGAGTCGACGCCCATGCGCAATGGAGACAAAAGGAGGAGTCACTCGGTCCCGTGACTCGAAAGACTTCTTCGAAGAAAAACAACTTGTAACACTCCGGCCCAACACCAGATGGCGAGCTATTGCAGAACATGCGTATCTACAGCGACAGATGCCATCGAACATATATTTTCTTAGTTTATTTTAAGAACCACAGGTTCAAATTCTACATGTAATATCTCATTCGAAAGGTATTGCAGGTAAGTACTTTAGGAACTTCAAATCATCAAAATTGCATGTATACTTTTCAAGTTATTCACAAATAGCTGTTTTAAAAGTGGACACTTGGTGCAATTTTCACAGTTCCTAGGGGAGGTAAGTATTTGTTAGGTTAACCAGGTAAGTAAGACACTTACAGGGCTTAGTTCTTGGTCCAAGGTAGCCCACCGTTGGGGGTTCAGAGCAACCCCAAAGTCACCACACCAGCAGCTCAGGGCCGGTCAGGTGCAGAGTTCAAAGTGGTGCCCAAAACACATAGGCTAGAATGGAGAGAAGGGGGTGCCCCGGTTCCGGTCTGCTTGCAGGTAAGTACCCGCGTCTTCGGAGGGCAGACCAGGGGGGTTTTGTAGGGCACCGGGGGGGACACAAGCCCACACAGAAATTTCACCCTCAGCAGCGCGGGGGCGGCCGGGTGCAGTGTAGAAACAAGCGTCGGGTTTGTAATGGAAGTCAATGGGAGATCTAGGGATCTCTTCAGCGCTGCAGGCAGGCAAGGGGGGGGTTCCTCGGGGAAACCTCCACTTGGGCAAGGGAGAGTGACTCCTGGGGGTCACTTCTCCAGTGAAAGTCCGGTCCTTCAGGTCCTGGGGGCTGCGGGTGCAGGGTCTCTCCCAGGTGTCGGGACTTAGGAGTCAAAGAGTCGCGGTCAGGGGAAGCCTCGGGATTCCCTCTGCAGGCGGCGCTGTGGGGGCTCAGGGGGGACAGGTTTTTGTACTCACAGTCTTAGAGTAGTCCTGGGGTCCCTCCTGAGGTGTTGGATCGCCACCAGCCGAGTCGGGGTCGCCGGGTGCAGTGTTGCAAGTCTCACGCTTCTTGCGGGGAGCTTGCAGGGTTCTTTAAAGCTGCTGGAAACAAAGTTGCAGCTTTTCTTGGAGCAGGTCCGCTGTCCTCGGGAGTTTCTTGTCTTTTTGAAGCAGGGGCAGTCCTCAGAGGATGTCGAGGTCGCTGGTCCCTTTGGAAGGCGTCGCTGGAGCAGGATCTTTGGAAGGCAGGAGACAGGCCGGTGAGTTTCTGGAGCCAAGGCAGTTGTCGTCTTCTGGTCTTCCTCTGCAGGGGTTTTCAGCTAGGCAGTCCTTCTTCTTGTAGTTGCAGGAATCTAATTTTCTAGGGTTCAGGGTAGCCCTTAAACACTAAATTTAAGGGCGTGTTTAGGTCTGGGGGGTTAGTAGCCAATGGCTACTAGCCCTGAGGGTGGGTACACCCTCTTTGTGCCTCCTCCCAAGGGGAGGGGGTCACAATCCTAACCCTATTGGGGGAATCCTCCATCTGCAAGATGGAGGATTTCTAAAAGTCAGAGTCACCTCAGCTCAGGACACCTTAGGGGCTGTCCTGACTGGCCAGTGACTCCTCCTTGTTGCTTTCTTTGTTCCCTCCAGCCTTGCCGCCAAAAGTGGGGGCCGTGGCCGGAGGGGGCGGGCAACTCCACTAAGCTGGAGTGCCCTGCTGGGCTGTGACAAAGGGGTGAGCCTTTGAGGCTCACCGCCAGGTGTCACAGCTCCTGCCTGGGGGAGGTGTTAGCATCTCCACCCAGTGCAGGCTTTGTTACTGGCCTCAGAGTGACAAGGGCACTCTCCCCATGGGGCCAGCAACATGTCTCTGGTGTGGCAGGCTGCTGGAACTAGTCAGCCTACACAGACAGTCGGTTAAGTTTCAGGGGGCACCTCTAAGGTGCCCTCTGTGGTGTATTTTACAATAAAATGTACACTGGCATCAGTGTGCATTTATTGTGCTGAGAAGTTTGATACCAAACTTCCCAGTTTTCAGTGTAGCCATTATGGTGCTGTGGAGTTCGTGTTTGACAGACTCCCAGACCATATACTCTTATGGCTACCCTGCACTTACAATGTCTAAGGTTTTGTTTAGACACTGTAGGGGTACCATGCTCATGCACTGGTACCCTCACCTATGGTATAGTGCACCCTGCCTTAGGGCTGTAAGGCCTGCTAGAGGGGTGTCTTACCTATACTGCATAGGCAGTGAGAGGCTGGCATGGCACCCTGAGGGGAGTGCCATGTCGACTTACTCGTTTTGTCCTCCCTAGCACACACAAGCTGGCAAGCAGTGTGTCTGTGCTGAGTGAGAGGTCTCCAGGGTGGCATAAGACATGCTGCAGCCCTTAGAGACCTTTCTTGGCATCAGGGCCCTTGGTACTAGAAGTACCAGTTACAAGGGACTTATCTGGATGCCAGGGTCTGCCAATTGTGGATACAAAAGTACAGGTTAGGGAAAGAACACTGGTGCTGGGGCCTGGTTAGCAGGCCTCAGCACACTTTCAATTGTAAACATAGCATCAGCAAAGGCAAAAAGTCAGGGGGCAACCATGCCAAGGAGGCATTTCCTTACATCCAGCGACGCTTTCCCCAGGACCAGCGACCTCTGAATCCTCAGAGGACTGCCCTGCTCTAGAAGGACCAAGAAATTCCCGAGAACAGCGGCACTGTTCACCCAAGACTGCAACTTTGTTTCCAAAGGAGCAACTTTAAAACAACTGCGTTTCCCGCCAGAAGCGTGAGACTTGCAACTCTGCACCCGACGCCCCCGGCTCGACTTGTGGAGAACAAACACTTCAGGGAGGACTCCCCAGCGACTGCGAGACCGTGAGTAGCCAGAGTTGCCCCCCCCCCCTGAACCCCCACAGCGACGCCTGCAGAGGGAATCCCGAGGCTCCCCCTGACCGCGAGTGCCTGCTTCTAAGAACCCGATGCCTGGTAGGGACACTGCACCCGCAGCCCCCAGGACCTGAAGGATCCGACCCCCAGTGCAGGAGCGACCCCCAGGTGGCCCTCTCCCTTGCCCAGGTGGTGGCTACCCCGAGGAGCCCCCCCCCTTGCCTGCATCGCTGAAGAGACCCTTTGGTCTCCCATTGCTTTCTATTACAAACCCGACGCTTGTTTGCACACTGCACCCGGCCGCCCCCGTGCCGCTGAGGGTGTACTTTCTGTGTGGACTTGTGTCCCCCCTGGTGCCCTACAAAACCCCCCTGGTCTGCCCTCCGAAGATACGGGTACTTGACTGGAACCGGGGCACCCCCTTCTCCATTGAAGCCTATGCGTCTGGGCACCACTTTGACCTCTGCACCTGACCGGCCCTGAGCTGCTGGTGTGGTAACTTTGGGGTTGCTCTGAACCTCCAACGGTGGGCTACCTTGGACCCAAACCTGAACCCCGTAGGTGGTTTACTTACCTGCAAAAACTAACAAACTCTTACTTCCCCTAGGAACTGTTGAAAATTGCACTGTGTCTAGTTTTAAAATAGCCATATGTGATTTATGTGAAAACTGTATATGCTATTTTGCTAATTCAAAGTTCCTAAAGTATCTACCTGCAATACCTTTCATTTAAAGTATTACATGTAAATCTTGAACCTGTGGTTCTTAAAATAAACTAAGAAGAGATATTTTTCTATACAAAAACCTATTGGCCTGGAATTGTCTGAGTGTGTGTTCCTCATTTATTGCCTGTGTGTGTACAAAAAATGCTTAACACTACTCCTTTGATAAGCCTACTGCTCGACCACACTACCACAAAATAGAGCATTAGTATTATCTCTTTTTGCCACTATCTTACCTCTAAGGGGAACCCTTGGACTCTGTGCATGCTATTCCTTACTTTGAAATAGTGCATACAGAGCCAACTTACTACAGTATCTTAACCATTTTACTGCATAGCATTTTCACGCAGTAACCCTTCTTGCTTCCTTGAGAATTTCCATTATTCTAGGCAGAAGTTTCAGGTGTCCAAATTTGAAGTATTCAGGAGCCAGGCTGCTAGGCTGAGTGTTGCTGGCCCTGGATGGTACACTCTCCCCTCATGTATTGTTAGCAGATCCAAGTCTGCTTTGATTATCATCCTTTGTCAATTAGTCATCTCTAGTAAGTCCGAGTACCTGCTTTTACTGGCCTATTGTGGTCCAATGAGGATGAGATGTGTCCCTGGCTTTTTCCAGATCCTTAGATATCAAGGGTAAAGGAGCAAAGGCGTAAGCAAATTTCCCTGTCCAGTTTAGTAACAGGGCATTCCCCTCTGACTGGTGGTGTTGAGACTTGGGGGTGAAGTGTTGGCATTTGGCATACTTTCCTGCTGTGAATGGATCTATTTCTGGTTTCCCCATGCCTTGAATATTTTCTCCAGGGTCTGCTTGTAAGGAAATGCCTCCTTGGCATGGTTACCCCCTGACTTTTTGCCTTTGCTGATGCTATGTTTTGAATTGAAAGTGTGCTGAGGCCTGCTAACCAGGCCCCAGCACCAGTGTTCTTTCCCTAACCTGTACTTTTGATTCCACAATTGGCACACCCTGGCACCCAGATAAGTCCCTTGTAACTGGTACCTCTGGTACCAAGGGCCCTGATGCCAGGGAAGGTCTCTAAGGGCTGCAGCATGTATTATGCCACCCTAGAGACCCCTCACCCAGCACAGACACACTGCTTACCAGCTTGTGTGTGCTAGTGAGAACAAACTGAGTAAGTCGACATGGCACTCCCCTCAGGGTGCCATGCCAGCCTCTCACTGCCTATGCAGTATAGGTAAGACACCCCTCTAGCAGGCCTTACAGCCCTAAGGCAGGGTGCACTATACCATAGGTGAGGGTACCAGTGCATGAGCACTGTGCCCCTACAGTGTCTAAGCAAAACCTTAGACATTGTAAGTGCAGGGTGGCCATAAGAGTATATGGTCTGGGAGTCTGTTTTGCACGAACTCCACAGCACCATAATGGCTACACTGAAAACTGGGAAGTTTAGTATCAAACTTCTCAGCACAATAAATGCACACTGATGCCAGTGTACATTTTATTGTAAAATGCACCACAGAGGGCACCTTAGAGGTGCCCCCTGAAACTTAACCGACTATCTGTGTAGGCTGACTGGTTCCAGCAGCCTGCCACACTAGAGACATGTTGCTGGCCCCATGGGGAGAGTGCCTTTGTCACTCTGAGGCCAGTAACAAAGCCTGCACTGGGTGGAGATGCTAACACCTCCCCCAGGCAGGAGCTGTAACACCTGGCGGTGAGCCTCAAAGGCTCACCCCCTTTGTCACAGCACCGCAGGACACTCCAGCTAGTGGAGTGGCCCGCCCCCTCCGGCCCCGGCCCCCACTTTTGGCGGCAAGGCCGGAGAAAATAATGAGAATAACAAGGAGGAGTCACTGGCCAGTCAGGACAGCCCCTAAGGTGTCCTGAGCTGAGGTGACTCTAACTTTTAGAAATCCTCCATCTTGCAGATGGAGGATTCCCCCAATAGGATTAGGGATGTGACCCCCTCCCCTTGGGAGGAGGCACAAAGAGGGTGTACTCACCCTCAGGGCTAGTAGCCATTGGCTACTAACCCCCCAGACCTAAACACGCCCTTAAATTTAGTATTTAAGGGCTCTCCCTGAACCTAGAAATTAGATTCCTGCAACAACAAGAAGAAGGACTGCCTAGCTGAAAACCCCTGCAGAGGAAGACCAGAAGACAACAACTGCCTTGGCTCCAGAAACTCACCGGCCTGTCTCCTGCCTTCCAAGGAACTCTGCTCCAGCGACGCCTTCCAAAGGGACCAGCGACCTCTGAATCCTCTGAGGACTGCCCTGCTTCGACGACGACAAGAAACTCCTGAGGACAGCGGACCTGCTCCAAAAAGACTGCAACTTTATCCAAAGGAGCAGCTTTAAAGAACCCTGCAATCTCCCCGCAAGAAGCGTGAGACTTGCAACACTGCACCCGGCGACCCCGAGTCGGCTGGTGGAGAACCAACACCTCAGGGAGGACCCCCGGACTACTCTACGACTGTGAGTACCAAAACCTGTCCCCCCTGAGCCCCCACAGCGCCGCCTGCAGAGGGAATCCCGAGGCTTCCCCTGACCGCGACTCTCTGAAACCTAAGTCCCGACGCCTGGAAAAGACCCTGCACCCGCAGCCCCCAGGACCTGAAGGACCGGACTTTCACTGCAGAAGTGACCCCCAGGAGTCCCTCTCCCTTGCCCAAGTGGAGGTTTCCCCGAGGAAGCCCCCCCTTGCCTGCCTGCAGCGCTGAAGAGATCCCTTGATCTCTCATTGACTTCCATTGCGAACCCGACGCTTGTTCTAACACTGCACCCGGCCGCCCCCGCGCCGCTGAGGGTGAAATTTCTGTGTGGGCTTGTGTCCCCCCCGGTGCCCTACAAAACCCCCCTGGTCTGCCCTCCGAAGATGTGGGTACTTACCTGCTGGCAGACTGGAACCGGGGCACCCCCTTCTCTCCATTGAAGCCTATGCGTTTTGGGCACCACTTTGAACTCTGCACCTGACCGGCCCTGAGCTGCTGGTGTGGTAACTTTGGGGTTGCTCTGAACCCCCAACGGTGGGCTACCTTGGACCAAGAACTGAACCCTGTAAGTGTCGTACTTACCTGTGAAAACTAACAAAAACTTACCTCCCCCAGGAACTGTGAAAATTGCACTAAGTGTCCACTTTTAAAATAGCTATTTGTGAATAACTTGACAAGTATACATGCAATTGAAATGATTCAAAGTTCCTAATGTACTTACTTGCAATACCTTTCAAACAAGATATTACATGTTAAATTTGAACCTGTGGTTCTTAAAATAAACTAAGAAAAGATATTTTTCTATACAAAACCTATTGGCTGGATTTGTCTCTGAGTGTGTGTACCTCATTTATTGTCTATGTGTATGTGCAACAAATGCTTAACACTACTCCTTGGATAAGCCTACTGCTCGACCACACTACCACAAAATAGAGCATTAGTATTATCTCTTTTTACCACTATTTTACCTCTAAGGGGAACCCTTGGACTCTGTGCATGCTATTCCTTACTTTGAAATAGCACATACATAGCCAACTTCCTACACTGCTGTTTCAGTTCATATTTGTGGCAGCTTGTCTGCTTAGTTTGTCCGTCTCTGTGCTCTCTTTTCCTGGTAGCTGGAATGTTTGCAGTGTGATCTTCTGTGGTATTGCCCGTTGTTATATCTCCTGGGCTACTTTGCTCAAAGTGAATGGCTTTGTTCCAGCCCGTTTGTTAAGGTACAACACAACTGTTGCGCTGTCTGTCTGTTTTAGTACAGTTTGACCTTTGATGTGTGTTTGGAATGCCTTGAAGGCTAGGAAAACTCCCAGGTAGTTGATTTGTTTCAACGCATCTGTGTTATTCCACTGACTTAAGACCTTAAGGGTGTGTGCTCCCCGACCCTTATGGGTGACATCCATTGTGATGGTCAATGTTGATGGAGTTGATGTTTGAATGGTTTCCCTACTGTCACTCTCTAAGATTTCTACTACTGTGCTTCCTTTTGTATCCTTACTGTGACGACCACTAGATCCTCCGAACTCCCGGTGGCTTCATGCCGATTAGATTCATGACTGTCCTCACTGTCAGAGATGGCCCCTTCTGGTATTGGTGAACTTGGTCTGTGATTGCATGTATTGTCTTCTGGACATGATAAGCACATGCTATCCGGAGTTTAGTGTCGGTCCCAGAAACACCTTCTCTTGTTCCAGATGTGGTGACACTTTTTTGTGGTTTATTGAGAAACCGAGGCACTGTAGTGTTTACTGTTAGAATATCCTTCAAACATTTCTATTTTGATTGTGCCTTTACCAGCCAATAGTCTAAGTATGGGTAGACATGGATACCCTGTCTCCGTAGGTGGGCTGCAACTGTGGTGAGACACTGTGAAGACTGGTGGTGATTATGTTATTCTAAAGGGCAGTACTGTGAAGGAAAAGTTACTGACCTTTGATAACGTGTAATCTGGTAGAGAATGTATCTACCTGCAGATTCCTTATCTTTCATTTCTCCCCAGGCGTCACACTGGATCCAAAAGATTTTCATGAGCAGTACCCATGCATGCCATTAAGTGGCGTCAATTGGCTCTGCGTCCAAGGGTCCTATACAGGCGCCACCCCAGCGTGCTTATGGCAATGTTTTTTCACAACGTTCCACGCCAGAAGCACAGAACCAGGAACAACACTGATTACTTGTGCATCAAAACTAATTCCCTGAAAGGTGAGTTCCTGCTCCTAGAAATCAGTTCGGAGAGCAGGAAGTGTAGGAAAATGGCTCCCTAATGAAGTTACCGCCCACTCTTTGCCTGGTATTGATGCTGACATGACTGAGAAGTGTGCTGGGACCCTGCTAACCAGGCCCCAGCACCAGTGTTCTTTCACTAAAAATGTACCATTGTTCCACAATTGGCACATCCCTTGCACACAGAGGAGTCCCTTGTAAAAGGCACCCAAGAACCCAGGAAATCAGATTCCTGCAACCTGAACTAAGAAGGACTGCTGACCTGCAAGCCTGTAGAGACAACGGAAGATGACAACGGCTTTGGCCCCAGCCCTACTGGCCTGTCTCCGGACTAGAAAAACTGCACCAGCGACGCATCCAACAGGGACCAGCGACCTCTGAATCCTCAGAGGACTGCCCTGAACCTAAGGACCAAGAAACTCCCGTGAGCAGCGGCTTTGCTCAAGAAACAGCAACAATCTTGCAACTTTTAAAGGACTTCACTCTTCCTGCTGGAAGCGTGAGACTTCTCCCTCTGCACCTGACGCCCCCGGCTCGAGATCCAGAGAACCAACACCACAGGGAGGACTCCTAGGCGACTGCGACCTCGCGAGTAGCCCGAGATGACCCCCCCTGGATCCCCATAGCGACGCATGCAGAGAGAATCCAGAGGCTCCCCCTGACCGCGACTGCCTGTAACAAGGGACCCGACACCTGGACCAAGCACTGCACCCACAGACCCCAGGACCAGAAGGAACCGAACCTCAGTGCAGGAGTGACCCCAGGCGACCCTCTGCCTAGCCCAGTTGGGGGCTGGCCCGAGAAGCCCCCCTATTCCCTGCCTGCACCGCTAGACTGACCCCCGGGTCTCTCCTCTGAATCCAATACAAAACCCAACGCCTGCTTTGCACACTGCACCTGGCCGCCCCTGTGCCACTGAGGGTGTGTTTTGTGTGCCTACTTGTGTCTCCCCCCCCCCCCCCCCCCCCCCAGTGCTCTACAAAACCCCTCTGGTGTGCCCCCGAGGACGGGGGTACTTACCTGCTGGCAGACTAGAACCGGAACAACCCTGTTCTCCATAGGCTCTTTGACCTCTGCACCTGACCAGCCCTGAGCTGCTGGTGTGGAAACTTTGGGGTTGCCTTGAACCCCCAACGGTGGGCTGCCTATGCCCAGGAACTGAGACTTGCAAGTGTCTTACTTGCCTCACAATCTAACCAATACTTACCTCCCCCAGGAAATGTTGATTTTTGCACTGTGTCCACTTTTAAAATAGCTTATTGCCATTTTAACAAAAACTGTATATGTTGTTGCTCTAATTCAAAGTTCCTAACTTACCTGTCTGGAGTACCTTGCATTTTATGTATTTAATTCAAATCTTGAACTTGTGGTTCTAAAAATAAATTAAGAAAATATATTTTTCTATAGAAAAACTATTGGCCTGGAGTTAAGTCTTTGAGTATGTGTTCCTCATTTATTGCCTGTGCGTGTACAACAAATGCTTAACACTACCTTCTGATAAGCCCACTGCTCGACCACACTACCACAAAATAGAGCATTAGAATTATCAAATTTTGCCACTATCTTACCTCTAAGGGGAGCCCTTGGACTCTGCACACTATCTCTTACTTTGAGATAGTATATACAGAGCCAACTTCCTACAGGGAGGATGTGTGGGTCTGTAAGGAATATGAAGCTCGATTTTGCCTCTACCAGACAAGGCATTACTGAAGGTAAGTAACTTTTCCATCTGATAGAGAGTTCTAACTGCAGATGCCTTACCTGTGAATAAATATCCAAACAATACCATTCCCGGAGGCAGATGTGCGAACCAAGCTCAGACAAGTAAGTCCTGTGGGACCGAACGGGAAAAGTACCCATCCCTACGGACCTGACTGTCCAGGCAGTAGTGTCTGGTAAGTGTGCAGAGAAGACCATGCTGCCGTCTGACAGATGTCAAGGACTGGAACTTCACATGCTAACGCAGTGGTCGCAGCTTTAGCTAGGGTAGAATGAGCGTGCACTACCTCAAGAGGTTGCTTTTTTACCAGTGTGTAGCAGATCTTAATGCAAAGGATGACTTATCTGAAGATGGTCCGCTTCTGCACTACCTGACCTTTCTTCGCATCCACATTCCCTACCAAGAGTTGGTCAGCCTCCCGGAACCCTTTTGTACGATCAAGGTAGAACGTCAACGCTCTTTTCTAGTCCAGGCAGTGGAGTCTCTCCTCTTCCTTAGAAGGATGGAGGGGTGCGTAAAAAGTAGGAAAGGTGATTGGTTGGCCTACGTAAGAGTGTAACCACTTTTGGCAGAAAAGAAGCCCTAGCGTGAAGCGATCAATAGAAAGGTAGGATGGCTTAGATGACGATGCCTGCAGCTCATTCACCCTTGGGACAGATGTGACCACCTCAAGGAAGGGAGTTTTCAAAGTAAGAAGCCTGAGTGGACAATTGTGGAGCAGCTTAAATAAGCGCACATTACAATGGTAAAAAATGTAATTCAGATCCCATTGGTGCATTATGAATGAGGATGAAGAAAAAAGATGTATAAGACTTTTGAGGAACCTAAGTACAATAGGAAACTTAAACAATGAAGGTTTATTAGGCAACCTTAAGAAAGCAGAAACAGCAGACAAATATCCCTTAAGAGTGCCTAGAGCAGAGCCCTGCTGGGCAAGGGAATAAATAAACAACAGGACGTCAGAGAGAGGTGCAGAAAAGGGTTCAACAGACTTGTCTGTGCACCATGCCACAAACTTCATCCAACGACAGGCATATACCATTTTGGTGGAAGGTCGCCTGGCTACCAAGATTACATTACAGACTTCGGGAGGAAAGTTAAAAGCGGTCAACTGTCGCCACTCAATCTCCACGCAAGAAGGCGGAGAGTAGACAGGCAAGGGTGTAAATCCCTCCACTGTTACTGCGATAGAAGATTCTCCTGAATGGGCAGTCTGATCGGAGGATTGATGGGACATGCACAGCAGCCGGGATACCAAACTCTCTGTGCCCAGTAAGGAGCCACAAGGATTACTTGTGCCCGGTTGTCCCTGATCATCTTGAGAACTCTTGAGTAGGAGTGGTATGGGTGGAAAGGCGAACAGGAGGCCTGAACCCCCACTTGAGACAAAAAGCGTCTCAGGGTGATTTCCACCTTGGAAAGTCCAAGGCGAAAAACTAATGATAGTGTGTGTTCTCCGCAGATGAGAACAGATCTAACCAAAGGCCCTCCCCACTGCTGTCAGCTCTGGCGTTCAGAAAGCCTGCCAGATACTGAACCACCAGGGATAAGCCCTGCTGTTCCAGCCATGTCCAAAGGTGCAGACTCTCCTGACCAAGTGTCTGCGACCCCACCCTGCTTTTTGCAGTACCACATGCCAGTAGTGTTCCCCATGAACACCTGCACGATTCTTCCTCTGAAAAGAGGGGAAAAAAGGCTTTTAATGCCAGTCGGATTGCAAGGAGCTCCAACAGGTTGATGTGTTGGCTAGTTTCCGCTGGTGACCAAATGCCTTTGATCTCCACCTAACCCAAGTGGCCGCCCCATACCAGGAGTGATGCATCTGTCACTACTGTCAGATCTGGTTAGGGAAAGGAGAGGGTTCTGCCTCTGACCCAATCGTGGTTTGTTAAACACCACTGCAAATCTTTTGCAGTTCCTTACGAGAACTGGACCTTGTTGAAGATTTTTCCCTGACGCTGCTCCCACTGGAACTTCAGGTCCCAAGGTAGAGCCTGCGTACTATTCTGAAATATGTCACTAGCACGATGCAAGAAACTATGAGGCCCAGCAGCTTATTCATTCTCACCTAAATCCAGGATAGTTGCTGAAACATCGGTATCATAGCTGAAACACTCTGGACAAGCCGCTCAGGAAGATAAGCCCAAAACTGCAGTGTCCAGAACAGCTCCAATAAAAGGGAGCGTCTGAGAAGGAGTCAGGTGTGACTTTGGCATGTTTATAGTGAATCCCTTCAGGAAGGTCACTCTTTTTGGCATGGTTACCCCCACCTTTTGCCTGTCAGTGTGTTTAGACCCCAGTGATTGTGTTCTCTCCTCTAACAGTGGTTACCCTGTACCTTTTACACCCCACAATTAGCATACTGGTGTACCCTTGTCCCTAGTATATGGTACTCAGGAACCCAGGGCATTAGTGCACCAGGGGACCCACATGGGATGCAGCATACATTATGCCACCCATGGGTGCCCATGCAAACTGTGTTTGCAGGCCTGCCACTTAAGGTTGCGTGAAAAGGTGCACGCACCCGTTCACTGCTGGTCACTGCACCAGGTCACTAAGTCACCCCTATGGCAAGCCCGTTCAGCACAAAGGGCACTGTGCAGGTCCCTGTGTGTGAGGGCACCACTGCATGAGCACAGGTGTCCCTACCAACTCCAGGTCCAATACCCAGAACTTTTTAAGTGGAGGGAAGCCATTTTACCTGTGTACTGGCCACAGGTCAATACGTGTGCTCGAGCAATATTAGGAACCGAGGCATGCTTGGTATCAAACTTGTTGGAATCATACCCAAATACCAATGCCAGTATTTGTGGCATGATTTGGCTCCTTAGAGGACCCCCTAGTATCGCTCTAACCAGTATTCCAGGGTTTGAGGACAGCTCAAGCTGCTGCCAGCCCCCAGACAGGTTTCTGCCCTCCTGCTGCTTGACCAGCTCATGTAGAAGAAGGCAGAACAAAGGTTTTCCTGTGGGAGAGGGAGGTAACACCCTCTCCCTTGGAAAAAGGTGTTACATGGCTTGGGAGAGGTAGCCTCCCCAAGCTACTGGTAGGCTTTGAATGGCACATTTGGTGCCCTCCTTGCATAAACCTGTTTGCACCAGGACAGAGACCCCAGGTCCCTGTTCTAACGTGAAACTGGAGAAAGGAAAGAGGTGGCGGCTTTGACGTCACCTGCCTTGCCTGGCCAATCAGATGCTCCCAGAGCTCCCTTTCAACCTTGGAACCAAGATGGCAGAACCCAGGGACCCTCTGGAGAAGCTCTGAGCACCACCCCTGGGATGGTGATGGACAGGGGAGTGGTCACTCTTCTTTCCATTGTCCAGTTTCACACCAGAGCAGGCACTGGGGGTCCCTGAACCAGTGTGGACTGGTTTATGCATGGAGGGCACCAAATGTGCCCTTCAAAGACCACCAGTGGCTTGGGGAGGCTACCCCTCCCAAGCCAGTCACATCTATTTCAAAAGGGAGGGGGTGGTACCTCCCTCTCCTAAAGGCAATCCTTTGTTCTGGCTTCCTGGGCTTGATCAGATCAGGCAGCAGGAGCACAGAAACCTTTCTGAGGTGTGGCAGCAGCTTGGGTTGCCCAGAAAACCTAGAAGACGGGTGGTAGCAATGCTGGGATCCTCTAGGATGCCCCAGAGTGCATGGGATCATACTTCCAATACTTGCAACATTATTTGGGTATGATTCCGACATGTTTGATACCAAACATGCCTAGGTTCAGAGTTACCATTTTGTAGCTGGACATAGGTAGTGACCTATGTCCAGTACACACACAAAATGGCGTCCCTCCACTCACGAAGTCCAGGAAAATGGAACTGGAGTTCGTAGGGGCACCACTGCTAGTGCAGAGGTGCTCTTCCACACAGGTATTTGCACCCTGTCTTCTGGGCTAGGAGGGCTTGCCACAGGGGTGACTTACAGTGACCTGGTGCAGTGACCTGTAGTGTTAAGTGTGCATGCACCCTTTTACACAGACTGCAATGGCAGGCCTGCAGAACATTTTGTATGGGCTCACCATGTGTGGCATAAGGCATGCTCAGCCCATGGGGATCCCCTGGTACCCCAATGCCCTGTGTACCTGGGTACCATATACTAGGGACTTGCAGTGGGGTGCCAGTATGCCACATGTAGGAAGATAACCAAGTTAGAAGGGAGTGAGCATAATCACTGGGGTCCTGTTAGCAGCATCTCAGTGAACACAGTCAAACACACTGACAAACAGGCAAAAAGTAGGGGTAACCATGCTAAAAAAGGCTACTTTCCTTCCCAAGGTAATGAAACCGCCAAAGGACCATGGCCCTAAAACCCGGGACAGTAAACACCAAAAGGCAGCCTTGGCTTCGAAGCACTCGACGACCAAAGCTCAGCCTTAGCTCTAAGGGGCCACATGGATTTCGAACAAGGGATACCAAGGAGATCATGGTTACTTCGAAACCCCCATCATCACCATCTAGTTGAGTGAAACCGAAAGAGAATGTGAAAGTTTCAGACGCAACAGACCTGTTGACGCCGATAAAGAGAATGATGTTGATGCCGAACAAAAAGCGCTTGAGGTTAAACGGATAAAAAGAAGGCCTGAGGCTGAAATGGCTACTGTCCTGCAAGATATGAAGGAATTGAACGAAATTCCTACTAAGCCTTTGTCGTCAACTGAGACGGAAGGTGACCAGTCTGCCCTTGAGGCCTCAGCAATACTGGAAGAGTTCTACGAGTTCAGAGGGGGCGAAGAAGCTGCAGGTTTCGATGAAGAGTCGTGGCAGGACCTCAATGTCGACTGACCAGAAGGAGTTGACAACTATTTTTAGAGCCCATCACGTAGCCCTCTAAAAAACCCTCAGAAAGAGGGCTCCAGAAACCTATAAGGTCCAGTTAGAGGAGGAGAAAGGAGACTCTTGCTTCCTCCTAGAAACATTGATGCCCTCTAACAAGGGGAATTTGTATGTGCAGTGACCTGTAGTGAAAGGGTGCATGCACCTTTTCACGCAGGATGCAATGGCAAGCCTGGAGTCACATTTTGCATGGGCTTCCACGGAGGCACAATACATGATGCAGTTTATGGGGAACCCCTGGTGCCCCAGTGCACTGGGTACCTAAGTACCATTTACTAGGGACTTATATGGTGGTACCAGCAAGCCAATTGTGGGGTGTGCAAAGTCCTAAGCAACCAAATTTAGAGGGAGAGAGGACAATCACTAGGGTCCTGGTTAGCAGGATCCCGTGAAAACAGTCAAACACACTGATAGCAGGCAAAAAATGAGGGTAATCATGCCAAAAAGAGGGTACTTTACTGCATAATGAGACTACTGTAGCCATACCTCCTTCTCTGCTGATGGATGTTAAAAGAGAAACTCTAGGAAAATGTTAAAATTTGGGCCTCCTCTCCTCACAGTTTAGTCTAGCCCCTCTGTTGTGATGAGTTCCACGGGCATTTTGGAAAGAAAGGTTAAGAGGTCCCCCTCTAGCCTCACATCAGGCATAGACCTAGTGTAGGAATTAGGCCTGGTGTGTGTGGGGATCTAAGGTACTTACACCTTATACCAGGTCCAGGTATACCCCCTTAGTGAAGTGTAGGCAGTGTCTAGAAGCCAGGCTTTATAGAGGTAGCTGTGGATGAGCAGCCACAGCTTATTTAGGAGACGTGCAAAGTTCATGCAATAGCACTGTGGTCACACAGTACTTGCACACATGAAAGAAACCCCACTATGTTACAAAAATGAAGTTACTTTATTTTAATGACAAACTACCAAATTTGCTAAAAATGCAATACTCCCTTAGGAGGTATCTAAACACACTAAATATCTATACTAGTAATCAGAAATAGGAATAAAGTGAGAAAACAGTGCAGATATAGACAGATATAGATAACGAATAGTGACGCTAGGGGAGCCCAAACCATATACTAAAAAAATGGAATGCGAACACAGGACCCCCACCTAGGAAAGTGGAATGTGTAGAGGGGAGCGGGGAGTACTAGAAAACCACACAGGTAAGTAACAGTACTTGCCCCCTTCCGCAACCAGGAAAGCAGGAGTAAATCACTGGAGTTTCCCCAAACCGCTCAAATTGAAGGAAAAGAAGACACCCAGACAGGACTGCTAGAAACCAGAGGTGGATTCCTGGAGAGGAAGACCTGTGGAGAGAGGGAGACCAAGTCCAAGAGTCACAGTGGAGTCCAGGAGGAGTAGGTGCTACCACCCACCCAGCTGTAGTTGCAGAAATTGGTCGACGGTGATGAGAAGGAGGTCAGCACAGCAGCCCTGGAGATGGAGAGGAGTTCCTGAGGGATGCAGATGACGTCCCACGCTGGAAGGAGAATTGCAGTCGGGTGTCGGTGCAGGAATTACACAAACAAGCTTTGGCAAAGGCAAACGTTATGGTTTGCTAAATGAGCTGCCGGGGACCAGCAAGGCCCAGGAGGACTCAACCCAGGAGGGGGTATCAGAGGGGACCCTTACAGAAGCAAAGGCGGTGCCCATAGGAGTCCCAAAGGACAGGGGCACAAGTTGCAGAAGGAGCCCACACGGCACACAGAAGAAGGGTCCCATGCCGCAGGAGAACCATGCAGAGGGCTGTGTGTCACAGGAAGTAGTGCTGAGGGCTGGAGCTGTATGTAGCCTGAAGTTCCCCTGGAGGAGATGCAAACAAGCCTTGGCAGCTGCAAGAGACTAGGTGCACAGGGATACTGTCCCGCGGGGGAAGGCAAGGGCTTACCTCCAACAAGGTTGAACAGCTGGCAGAGAGAACCAAGAGGACTACTCCGGACCACCACACATGATGGAGGATCCACAGAACTCAGAATGAGAGACGATCCACGCAGCCAGGCGTCGTTGCAGTAGGTGCCTGCAGATGCAGGGGAATGACTCCTTCACTCCAAGGGAGATTCCTCCTTCCTTCTCGTGCAGACTGAAGACTTGCCGCCCTCAGAGGAGGCACAGCCGGGGAAATGTTGCAGAAGCTGGAAGGAGCAGTGGAAACAACGTTGCAGGAAGAGTCTTCTTCGTGGATGCAGATTGTGTCTTCCTGGAGGGTCCAGTTTCATTTCCAGTGGCTAGAAGGCGAAGTAAGGTTGTAGAGAAGTTTTTCTGGAATCTTGCAAGACGAATCTGAGGACCCACCCAAGAGAGAGCCCCTAAATAGCCATGAAATGAAAATGTCACTTACCCAGTGTACATCTGTTCGTGGCATCAGTCGCTGAGATTCACATGGTATGCATGAGCTCGCCATCTGGTGTTGGGTCGGAGTGTTACAAGTTGTTTTTCTTCGAAGAAGTGTTTTCGAGTCACGGGACCGAGTGACTCCACCTTCTGTGCTCATTGCGCATGGGCGTCGACTCCATCTTCGATTGTTTTCCCCGCAGAGGGTGAGGTAGGAGTTGTACTATAGTAATAGTGCCCGCGCAATGAAAAATGTAAGTATGTACCTATTAAAGGATTAAGTAATATATATACAAATGTACAAAATTGAAGGTAACTTCTGAACTGCTACAGGCTTCCGGGGAGGTGGGTGGGTCCATGTGAATCTCAGCGACTGATGCCACGAACAGATGTACACTGGGTAAGTGACATTTTCAGTTCGATGGCATCTGTCGCTGTAGATACACATGGTATGCATAGACTAGTAAGCAGTTAGTTCCCCATAAGCGGTGGTTTAGCCTGTAGGAGTAGAAGTTGTCTGAAATAGAGTTCTTAATACAGCTTGACCTACTGTAGCTTGTTGTGCGGATAGCACATCTATACAGTAGTGTTTGGTGAATGTGTGAGGCGTAGACCAAGTGGCTGCCTTACATATTTCTTGCATTGGGATGTTTCCTAAAAAGGCCATTGAAGCACCCTTTTTCCTTGTTGAATGTGCCCTGGGAGTAATGGGCAGTTGTCTTTTTGCTTTAAGGTAGCAGATTTGGATGCATTTAACTATCCATCTGGCTATACCTTGTTTTGATATTGGGTTACCTGCATGAGGTTTTTGGAATGCAATAAATAGCTGTTTAGTTTTTCTGATGTTCTTTGTTCTGTCAATGTAGTACATTAATGCTCTTTTGACATCTAATGTATGTAGTGCTCTTTCAGCCACAGAATCTGGCTGTGGGAAAAATACTGGTAGTTCTACCGTTTGATTTAGATGGAATGGTGAAATAACTTTTGGTAAAAATTTTGGATTAGGTCGTAGGACGACCTTATTTTTATGTATTTGTATAAAAGGCTCTTGTGTTGTGAACGCTTGAATTTCACTTACTCTTCTTAGAGATGTAATGGCGATGAGAAAGGCAACTTTCCAGGTTAGGAATTGTATTCCGCAAGAGTGCATGGGTTCGAAAGGTGGGCCCATGAGTCTTGTTAGAACCACGTTTAGGTTCCATGAAGGAACAGGTGGTGTTCTTGGTGGTATAATTCTTTTAAGCCCTTCTATAAATGCTTTGATAACTGGTATCCTATACAAGGAAGTTGAATAGGTAGTTTGCAGGTATGCAGATATTGCTGCAAGGTGTATTTTAATAGAAGAGAAGGCTAGCTTTGCTTTTTGTAAATGGAGCAAGTAATTTACTATATGTTTTGGAGTTGCATCTAGCGGTTGTATCTGATTATGATGGCAGTACCAAACAAATCTTTTCCACTTACTTGCGTAGCAGTGTCTAGTGGATGGCCTTCTGGCCTGCTTTATGACTTCCATACACTCTTGGCTAAGTTGTAAGTGTCCGAATTCTAGGATTTCAGGAGCCAGATTGCTAGATTCAGCGATGCTGGGTCCGGGTGTCTGATCTGTTGGTTGTGTTGCGTTAACAGATCTGGTTTGTTGGGCAGTTTGATGTGTGGTACTACAGACAGATCTAGCAGTGTTGTGTACCAGGGTTGTCTTGCCCAAGTTGGTGCTATTAAAATGAGTTTGAGTTTGTTTTGACTCAATTTGTTTACTAGGTAAGGAAGGAGAGGGAGAGGAGGAAAAGCGTAAGCAAATATTCCTGACCAGTTCATCCATAGGGCATTGCCTTGGGATTGCTTGTGTGGGTATCTGGACGCGAAGTTTTGGCATTTTGCGTTCTCTTTTGTTGCAAATAAGTCTATTTGTGGTGTTCCCCAGAGTGTGAAGTAGGTGTACAGAATCTGTGGGTGGATTTCCCATTCGTGGACTTGCTGGTGATCTCGAGAGAGATTGTCTGCCAGCTGATTCTGGATCCCCGGAATAAACTGTGCTATTAGACCAATCTGATGGTGGATTGCCCACTTCCATATTTTTTGAGCTAACAAGCTTAACTGCGTTGAATGTGTTCCTCCTTGTTTGTTTAGATAATACATCGTTGTCATGTTGTCTGTTTTGACAAGGATGTATTTGTGGGTTATGATTGGTTGGAAAGCTTTTAGTGCTTGAAAAACTGCTAATAATTCTAGATGATTTATATGCAGTCTTGTTTGATGTATGTTCCATTGTCCTCTTATGTTGTGTTGATTGAGATGTGCTCCCCACCCTGTCATGGAAGCATCTGTTGTTATTACGTACTCTGGCACTGGGTCTTGGAAAGGCCGCCCTATGTTTAAATTTATACTGTTCCACCATAGAAGCGAGAGGTAAGTTTGGCGGTCTAGCAACACCAGATCTAGAAGGTGACCCTGTGCTTGAGACCACTGTGAGGCTAGGCACTGTTGTAAGGGCCTCATGTGCAGTCTTGCGTTTGGGACAATGGCTATGCATGAGGACATCATGCCTAGGAGCTGTAGTATTGTTCTTGCTTGTATTGTTTGGTTTGGAGACATGTGTTGAATGACCCTGTTGAAATTGTGGATCCTTTGTGGAGTTGGCGTTGCTACTCCTTTTGTCGTGTCTATTATGGCTCCTAGATATTGCTGTACTTTGCTTGGCAGAATGTTTGATTTTGCAAAGTTGACGGTGAACCCTAGTTTGTAGAGGGTTTGTATGACTTGATTTGTGTGGTTTGAGCATTGTGTGAGCGAACTGGTTTTGATTAGCCAGTCGTCTAGATACGGGAACACATGTATTTGCTGCCTTCTGATGTGTGCAGCGACTACTGCTAGGCATTTTGTGAATACTCTTGGAGCGGTTGTTAAACCAAAAGGCAATACTTTGAATTGGTAATGTATTCCTTTGAATACAAACCTTAGATATTTCCTGTGTGATTGATGTATTGGTATATGGAAATATGCGTCCTTGAGGTCTAGGGTTGTCATGTAGTTGTGTTTTTTGAGCAATGGTAACACTTCTTGTAGTGTGACCATGTGAAAATGGTCTGATTTGATGAATGTGTTTACTACTCTGAGGTCTAGAATTGGTCTCAGTGTTTCGTCCTTTTTTGGTATCAAGAAGTACAGTGAATAAACTCCTGTGTTTATTTGTGTGCTTGGTACTAATTCTATTGCATTTTTTTGCAGTAGTGCTTGAACTTCTATCTCTAGAAGCTGTGAATGGTATTTTGTTAAATTTTGTGATTTTGGTGGTATGTCTGGAGGGAATTGCAGGAATTCTATGCAATAACCATGCCGGATAATTGCTAGGACCCATGTGTCTGTAGTTATTTTGTCCCATGCTTCGTAATATTGACGTATCCTCCCCCCCACTGGTGTTGTGTGGGAGGGGTGTGTGACATGTGAGTCACTGCTTGTTGGTAGTGGTTTTGGGGCTTTGAAATCTTCCCCTATTCCTAGGGAATTGCCCCCCTCTATACTGGCCCCGAAAACCTCCCCTGTACTGTCCCTGGTAGGTGGGCGGTGCGGACTGTGAGGTGCTAGCTTGTGTGGCCTGACCCCGAAACCCTCCTCTAAAAGGTGTTTTGCGGAAGGTGTTATAAGATCCTCTGCCCTGCGGGGAATAGAGTGCGCCCATGGCTTTGGCAGTGTCAGTGTCCTTCTTGAGCTTTTCTATGGCTGTGTCGACCTCCGGACCGAACAGAAGTTTTTCGTTTACTGGCATGTTAAGCACTGCCTGCTGAATTTCTGGCTTGAATCCAGACGTTCTGAGCCATGCGTGCCTACGGATGGTAACCG
The DNA here is from genome assembly GCF_031143425.1 of Pleurodeles waltl. NCBI lineage: Eukaryota > Metazoa > Chordata > Amphibia > Caudata > Salamandridae > Pleurodeles > Pleurodeles waltl. Next base: position 974,085,403 of record NC_090440.1, on the reverse strand, counting down.
ACGTATTAATGGTTCTTGCGGCCGTGTCTGCTGCATCCATGGAGGAGCGTATTTGATTGTTGGAAATGTTTTGACCCTCCTCAACAACCTGTTTTGCTCTTTTTTGCAGATCTTTTGGGAGATGTTCAATGAGATGCTGCATCTCATCCCAGTGGGCTCTGTCGTATCGCGCTAGCAGCGCTTGTGAATTTGCGATGCGCCACTGGTTTGCTGCTTGGACAGCAACCCTCTTCCCGGCTGCATCGAACTTCCTACTTTCTTTATCTGGGGGAGGTGCATCCCCAGAAGTGTGTGAGTTTGCCCTTTTTCTGGCAGCCCCTACCACCACAGAGTCTGGTGGCAGCTGAGAGGTGATGAATACAGGGTCCGTAGGAGGCGCCTTATACTTCTTGTCCACCCTAGGCGTCACTGCCCTACTTTTAACTGGCTCCTTGAAAATGTCCTTTGCATGGCGTAGCATGCCTGGGAGCATCGGCAGGCTTTGGTAGGAGCTGTGGGTTGAAGAGAGGGTGTTAAATAAAAAATCATCCTCTACTTGTTCCGAGTGTAGTTCCACATTATGGAATAGTGCTGCTCTAGCCACCACTTGTGAGTAGGCTGTGCTGTCTTCCGGTGGTGATGGCCTAGTTGGGTATGTGTCTGGGCTGTTATCAGACACTGGTGCGTCGTACAAGTCCCACGCATCCTGATCTTGGTCATCGTGGCTCATGGCGGTGTGAGCTGGCGAATGTGACGGGGTGTAAGTTGGCGAAGCCGGAGTTACAGGTGGAGGCGAGGGAGGAGGTGTTACCTTTTGTGCTGTTTGTTGCTGAGGAGTAAACTGAAGCGTTCTCTTTCGTTTGACAGGTGGAAGGGTACTGATCTTCCCAGTCCCCTGCTGAATAAAGATACGCTTTTGCGTGTGATCCACGTCAGTGGATTGCAGTTCTTGTTCAAATCTATGTTTCTTCATTTGAGAAGACATAGAATGCTCTTCAGTGTAGGAGCCAGAAACAGGGTCTGATGTCGCTTTTTTCGGCTCCGAAAACCCTGTCGGTTGTTTTTTCGGCTCCGAGGTAACCTTCCTCTTTTTCTGTGCCGGAAATTCTTGGCCTCTATGGTCTTCGGCGCCACTGTCTCGGCGTCGATCCGTGTCGACACCGAACTCTCGGTGTCGATGCTTCTGTTTAGCACTCTCTCGGTCCCGAGGAGGCTGCGTGCCGGTGTCTCGACCGGAGTCGGACGATCTCGACACTGAATGGGCCTTTTTCGGTGCCGATTGTTGGTCACCGAGAATTTGGGTGGAGCCATGGCCGGTTGGCAGTGGCGTCCCCTGGGCCTTCTTTCCTTTTTTAAGGTTTGATCTCGACGTCTTACTCACAGTTCTTGTAGAGTGTAGCTCGTCGGAGTCTGAATCCTGGATGGAAAAGGATTCCTCCTGTTCCTCTTCTGTCTCGAACTGTCGACGCTCTTTTGGCGTGGACGCCATCTGCAGTCTTCTCGCTCGACGGTCGCGCAGAGTTTTTCGGGACCGGAACGCCCGACAGGCCTCACAGGATTCTTCGCTGTGCTCGGGTGACAGGCACAGATTACAGACCGAGTGTAGGTCCGTATAAGGATATTTGTTGTGGCATTCGGGGCAGAATCGAAACGGGGTCCGATCCATCGGCGTTGTCCTCCACGCGGTCGGGCCGACTAGGCCCCGACGGGGTGCCGAAATCTACCCCGAAGGGCACCGAAGCGCTTCGATGTTCAACGCGTCGTCGTATGTGTCTATCTCTAACCGGATCGCAACGATACCGTCGAAAATCTTCCGTCTTCAGCTATCTTTCCGTTCCGAAACTCGGAGCGACAGGAACACGTCCGAACCCGATGGCGGAAAGAAAACAATCGAAGATGGAGTCGACGCCCATGCGCAATGAGCACAGAAGGTGGAGTCACTCGGTCCCGTGACTCGAAAACACTTCTTCGAAGAAAAACAACTTGTAACACTCCGACCCAACACCAGATGGCGAGCTCATGCATACCATGTGTATCTACAGCGACAGATGCCATCGAACACACTGTTTTCAGGCATTGGTAGCAATGTTGGGGGTCCTCTAAGGGGACCCCAGAGTGCATGGAATCATACTTCCAATACTTTCAACAGTATTGGGGTATGATTCGGACATGTTTGATACCAAACATGCCCAGGTTCGGAGTTACCATTATGTAGCTGGACATAGGTACATAGGACATTCTGGCACTCACAAAGTCCAGGAAAATGGGCCTGGAGTTTGTGGGGGCACCTCTGCTAGTGCAGGGGTGCCCTCACACACAGGTACCTACACCCTGCCCTCTGCGCTGAGAGGGCCTACCATAGGGGTGACTTATAGTGACCTGGTGCATTGACCTGTGGTGAAAATGGGTGCATGCACCCTTTTCACGCAGACTGCAATGGCAGACCTGCAGAGCCCTTTGTATGGGCTCCCTATGGGTGGCAGAGTAACTGCTGCGACCCATAGGGATCCCCTGGTACCCCAATGACCTGGGTACCTAGGTACCATATACTAGGGACTCACATGGGGATACCAGCATGCCAATTGTGGGGAGAAAAAGGTATAGTTACCAAGTTAGAAGGGAGAGAACATAACCATTGGGGCCCTGGTTAGCAGGATCCCAGTGGACACAGTTAAACACACTGACAGCAGGCAGAAAATGGGGTTAACCATGCCAAGAAAGAGGGCACTTTCCTACACCTCACTATTTGCTATTGCATTTACCAATGCCTATTGCTTTCTATGCTAGTTACTGATTGCTAATGTATATATAGTAGTGTATTTACTTACCGCCAGGTGGGGTATTGCCTTTTCAGTATTCAGGCATTTGTGTTACTATAATATAGTACCTTTATTTTTGTAACACTATGTGGTTCTTTCTTGTGTGTAAGTGCTGCAGCTATAAGCTTTGCATGTCTCCTAGATAGGTCTTGGCTGCTCATCCACAGCTACCTCTAGAGAGCGCTGGCTTCCTAGACACTGCCTAGACTTCACTAATAGGGGATACCTGGACCTGGTATAAGTTGACAACACCATAGGTGCTCACCACACACCAGGCCAGCTTCCTACACAAAACATTTCAGCAAACTCAGAGAGATAAAGAGGCAGAATTCTCACACCATTCCTAGCATAGCATGGCACATATCATTAGAATGTGCATGAATGTGGCCGTGGTATTAACTCAAATAAGCACACTCACCAGGAGAGGGGGGCTGAATTTTTGCAGCCTTCTTAGCATCAGCAGCTGCAAAGATATCTGGTGGTGGATCTTCACCCCTCTCTATTTTGCACTCAAACGCATAGAGACACTGAATATACTGTTTCTTCAGTGAGCTAGCTGCGCTGCTCGAGGTACCCACGTTCAAGTTCGTAGACAGCTCCCTCCATTTTTTGTTCTTGTTGACCTGACACGGAAAAAAAAAAGCAAATTAGACTCACCAATTTCTACATGCTGCAGCCCTAAATACCCATTAGGCATGGACCCTCTGAATCTTCTCTTCTTGTCAAAATACAACTACAAGTGTGTAAACAGCTAAGACACTCACCTGAGTCAGTCCTCCAATTTCCTTTACAGAGACATAGAGCCTGTAGAGATCGAGGGGCTTGCGCCCCACCGCAGGAAGATTGTTCATTCCCATGGCTTTCTCTTCAGTGAAGGACAGGTAACGATCCACCCACATTTTCCTGTCAGGTTCCATTCCAAGCTCATACAGCTTAGTGATTTTCTCATTGGTGGTCGTGGATGAGTTGGATTTCTGAAACAATTTTAGCAAATTCTAAGTGCAAATCCCATTAAAAAGGCTATCAGTGTGTTATGCCTCGTGCCCCAAAAAGAGGAAAGAGAAAAGTCAGAATGCAGGGGATTATAACAAATAGCCATCTGGTTTCAGGAATTGTACACAGGTACCAGCATGATCACCATCTTTAAATTGACTGGCAAGGCATAAACTATGCATCCGACAAGCCAGATGCACATGGCACATTACACTAAATTTGCTGTCTGCCCTAAAATGACACACACTAACTTCAACAGACAGAACCTCTGCACGACTGCAGACCAGCCACCTGACAATTCACAGATCTTTAACACACAACACAGAAGGTATGGCCACTGCACCGGGCATGCTCTTCTTATCTGGCAAAGCACACTTGAACACTGACCCACCAAAGCAGATACTAATGGCACCTGATGGCCTCGCATGTGTAGTGGCTGACTGGCACATCTACAACTAAGGTGTCAAGACATACCCATCTGCATCAGATGCATGTCACACTTATGTCTAATATCACTCACATCAAACACAGCATTCAATCCCCTGCCTTAGACTTTTTATCTACAAACACACACACACAGAAGGTTGTACCTTAGACTTGGGCTCAGATTTAGGAGTGCCATCAGCTTTGTTGTTCATTTTTGGTGCTGGTGTCATTTTGACGTCAGGTCCAAGGCCCATCAACTCAGGGCTGCCAGCCATCCCTAGAGAAGAAGGAACACATGTAAGAGACATATGCACACCTGAGAATGCCTTAAGACATTTAAAGCAATGCATAGGTGTTGCTTACCTGCCACATTGTTAACCATGTTGCCCCCAATAGAATAAGGTGGGCCTTGCTGATTCATCATTCCCGCCATACTGTTCATCCCTTGTCCATAAGGAGGTCCAGTCCCCATCATACCCCCTTGGTTCATGTTTGGATAACCAGGTGACCTGGAATGTAAGAAGTAAAAAGCAGGTATGCTTACAGTTGGCTATTGTGTCCAAATTAGTGTCAACACCTCCTGTTACTTTAACATATATGAAGAGACAACTTTATTTGCAGTTTCGCTAAATAAGCTTCGAAAGGAAAATGTTACTTACCATTAGACATATGTTTGAGGCATGTAGTGCTGTAGATTCACATTTGTTGCACTTGCTTAAGGTCGCCTTCTAGAGTTGGGTCCTGACTGGCACTACTTGTTTTTCTTCGAAGAAGCTTTTGGAGTCACGGGATCGAGTGACTCCTCTAAGTGATACTGCGCATGGGCACTGAGTCCTTTGTTAGATTGTTTTGTCCGCAGGCGGGAGAATAAAAAAGTGTGAAGAGAATAAGAGAGAAAGTTATTTCCATGCAATTTATCTACATATGTACAATATTTACATGTTAACAATTGCAACAGCAGTAGGCGTCCGGGGACGAGGGAGGGCTCATGTGAATCTACAGCACTATATGCCACGAACAGATGTTTACTGGTAAGTAACATTTTTTTTTCGATGGCATGTGTGGCTGTAGATACACATGCTTTGAACAAATTGTAATGCAGGCCCTCCATAAAGTGGTGGCCAGCATGAGGGAGTTGCAATTGTTTGGAAACTGCCTGCCCAACATTGGCTTGTTGAAGTGCTGGTACATCTACATAATAGTGCATTGTGGCGAAGACCATGTGGCTGCTTTACAAATATCTTCTATAGGTATGTTACCCATAAATGCCATTGAAGCACCCTTTTTCCTAGTGAAGTGTGCTCTAGGTGTCACAGTTAAGTGTCTTGCTTTAGCATAGCAAGTTTGCATACATTTGACTATACCAGTTTTTGATATGGAGTTTCCTTTGTGGGGTATTGAAAAGTTTACTTTTTCTGAAGTGTTTGGATCTATCTATATAGTACATAAGAGTCTTTTTAACATCAAGAGCGTGTAGAGCCCTTTCTGCTACAGAATCAGGTTGTGGGGAAAAAAACAACTGGTAATTCTATTGATAGAGTGATATGAAATTGTGAAACTACCTTTGAAAGGAATTTGGGGTTAGTTTGAAGAACTACTTTATCTCTATAAATTTGGAAGATTGGTTCTTCCAAGGTTGAAGCCTAGGGCACATTCACACGTATAAGGGAAGCAACAGCCATCAGAAAAGCTACCTTCCATCATAGGAATTGCAAGGGACAAGCATGTAGGGCTCAAAAGGGAGACCCATGGGCCTTGTGAGAATAATGTTAAGGTGCCAGGAAGGTGCTGGAGGTACCCTTGGTGGAATGGCTCGCTTAAGACCATCCATCAATGCTTTAATGGCTGGAACTCTAAATAAAGAAATATGCTGTCTGTTTTAAAGATATGCAGTTATAGCTTCTAAATGAAGTGGAATGGATGTGTAAGCTAAATTAGCTTTTTGTAAATGCAGTAAGTAAAAATCACTTGAATGGTTGGCTCAAGAGGGTGTTTTTTAGTTGGCAGTAGCAGCTAAAGCATTTCCACTTTGCTATATAACATTGCCTAGTTGTAGGTCTACGTGCTTTTTCAAGAATGTCCATATATTTCCTTGGTAGATGGAAATATCCAAACTCTATGAGCCATACTGATAGGTTGAGTGACTTGGGGTGCGGATGTCTTATTTGCCCTTGATTCTGTGTTAAAAGGTCCGCCTGTTGGAGAGCTTCTGGTGTGAAATTAGTGAGAGATCCAGAAGTGTTGTGAACCATGGTTGTCGGGTCCATGTAGGAGCTACAACTATCACGGTGAGGGAAGCTTGTCTGAGTTTCTGAACTACAAAGGGAATGAGTGGAAGAGGCGGATAAGTGTGAGAAAATATTCCTGACCAGCTCATCCATAGAGCATTGCCTTTGGACAAAGGGTGAGGGTACCTTGATGCAAAATGTTGCCATTTTGTGTTTTGGGCTGTGGCGAATATGTCTATTTGAGGGGTTCCCCAGTTTAGAAAGTACAGCTGAAGAACTTTAGTTTGGAGTTCCCATTCTTGTCCGTTCCTGGGAGATACTGCGCCATTTTATGTGAATGTGGTGATGAAATTGTCCATGTCCATATTGTCTGTTCAAGATGGAACAGCTGTGATGATCGTGCCCCCACCCTGTTTTTGAAGATAATATATGGCAGTCAAGTTGTCTATACGTACTAGTACTACTTTGCATTGCAGTGTGGTAGGAACGCCTTCATTGCTATAAAGACTGCTTGTAGTTTCAGGTAATTGATGTGCATGGACTGGTGAGTGATATCCCATAGACCTTGCATTGTGAGGTTTTGGACATGAGCTCCCCAAACCGTCTGTGATGCGTCTGTTGTGGGAATGATCCGAGGCAAAGTGGCCAAAAAGGGCCGTCCTTCCATAAGGTTGGTGGTGTTCCACCATTGCAGAGAGCAGTGACCTTGGCGGTCCAACAACACTAAACCTTCCAGTTGACCCTGTGCCTGAGACCACTGAGGGGAGACACTGTTGAAGGGGATGCATGTCAAGTCTGGCATAAGGTACGTTGGCAAAGCAGGATGCCATCATCCCTAGCAGTTATATGAAAGTCCTCTCTGTGTATGGGTGGTTCTCTGTTAATTGACAAATAAGGTAAAAGTTTGAACACAGGCTGGGCTTGGAAAAGCTAGCCCCAACTGCGTATTGAGTAATGCTCCTAGACAAGGTTGTATCTGAAGGAGTTGAAGATGGGATTTGAGATAAGTGATCGTGAATCCCAGAGAATGTAGGAGATTGATTGCGAGTTGAGTGTGGTGTTGACATTGTTGTAAACATGCTGGCTTTGATGAGCCAGTCAAACAAGTAAGGGAAGACATGAATGTGTTGTCATCTGAAGTGTGCAGCAACTACTGCAAGACACTTGGTGAATACTCTGGGAGCGGTTGTGACCTCCAAAAGGTAAATCCTTGAACTGGTAATGTGTTCCTGCATCCACGTATCTGAGGTATTTGCTGGATGTATGGGAATGTGAAAATAAACATCTTTTAGATCTAGTGATGACTTGCCTTGTTGGAAAAGGGGAATGACATCCTGAAGAGTGACCATATGGAAGTGCTCTGATAGAATTTGGCAAAAGACTCCGCACTCATATGTGATTAATGTTGTAAAAAAATTTTTTTTTTTTGTATATCACATATCCTTATAAGAAGCCATATTTATGATATTCCACCAGTCAAATCTTCATAAAAACAGTAAAAAAAAAAAAAAAGCCCTGATGAAGTCCGTAAGAATGAAAAGCATTGGCTATGGCTAGTTTGATTTCTACAAGAATATATTTATGGATAATGAGCGTCAAGAACAAATAAAGATTTTTTATGAAGATTTGACTGGTGGAATATCATAAATGTGGCATCTTATAAGGGTATGTGAAATACAAAATTCTTTATATTTTACAACACTGAACATATACGAAAGCTGAGTCTTTCGCCAAGTTTGTCTTACCAGGAATCTGTTCCTGGTGTTTTGAGGATTAGGGGGTTGGTCCTCAAGACTCGCGCAACATGCATATGGACTAACTTTCTACGTAATTGAGTGCAAAGGTGCAGCAGTGATCGCCTCTGCCCTCTTCTCATTCATATGCTCTGATAGAATGTAGTGATTTAACGGCCTCAGATCTAGAAATGGCCGGAGTGAACTGTCCTTTTCAGGTATAAGAAAGTACAGGGAATATACTTCTGAACCTTGATGTCTTAATGGAACTGGCCCTTTTGAGGAGAAGAGATTGCACTTCTTTCTTGATAAGAGTGAGATGTTCCTGTAAAAGTTTGGGAGTACGAGGGGGTTTAGTGGAAATGAGCTCCAGACGGTAACTATTTTGAGGAACTGAAAGAACCCCACTGGTCGGTGGTGGTATTTGACCACTGCGTAGAAATGTTGAAGTCTTCTCCTTACAGGAGAGGTGTGCGGCGGAGGAAGGTGGAGGCAACCATTGTTTGGCAGTGGAGGCGGAGCCTCTAGAAGTGGATGACTTTCCTCTGCCTCTGTTATTGTTTCCTCTATAGGAACCTCTATAAACCCCTCTGGTCTATGATTAGGAGGCAGCCTTGGTTTATGTAGAAGACTGTCTGTAAAGGATGACCTAAACCCTCTTGTAAAACCTGGGCGATGTAAAGTACCATGGGGTGTAGTGGCTTGGAGTGCCCCTATAGCTTTTGCGGTTTCATTACCTTTTTCCAATTTTTCTACTGTAGTGTCGACTTGTGGGCCCAAACAGGTGCTCTTTATCAAAAGGAACGTTCAACACTTCTTAAAATTACGCTGAAATGAATGCTGTGTGTGGCTGTATCAGCAGCATCCAGAGCACAATGAATGGAATTATTTGTATTAGCTTGTCCTTTTGCCACAATTTTGCAAATCCTTTTAAAATGCTTCTCAGGAAGATACTGAAGGAGCTCTTCTATGGTATCCCAATGCGCCCTGTCATATCATGCTAGCAAAGCCTGTGTGTTAGCAATGCACCAGTGATTGGCTGCCTGAGCTGTAACCCTTTTACCTGCTCCATCTAACTTTTTATTTTCCTTCTTGAGAGGTGGAGTGTCTCCTGTAGATTGGCTATTGGCCCTTTTGCGGGAGGTTGACGTAACAATAGAATCAAGAGGAACCTGAGCCTTTATGAACAAAAGGGTCTGTAGGTGCAGCCCTTACAAATTTTTTTAGCAACTCAGGGAGTGAAAATGCGTGCTCTTACTAGTTCCTTAAAGATCTCATTAGTGTGCTGGATCATGCCTGGGAGCACGGGAAGGAACTGACTTTCTTTTTGTGTTGTAGCAAGAGTGTCAAATAGAAAGTCTTCCTCTATAGGATCAGTGTACATCTGTACATTATGAAAAGCTGCTGCCCTAGCTATGACTTGTTGATATGAGGTAGAAGCCTCATGTGGTGATGGTCTAGCTGGGTAGAGATTTGGATCACTGGGCGTAACAGGATCTGGATCATATATGTCCCACCCATCTGAGTCATCTAAAATGTCTCCTAGGTCATGAGACCCATGTGGGGTGAGTCTGCTGGTGTAAATCCCGAGGGAGTGGGATGTGTTGGTGGAGGAGAAGGAGCTGCAGAAGGAGTTAGTGGTGGAGGGTATTGAGGAGAAGGCTGAGGAAAGATGGAGCCTTATCTTTGGTGGGCTTTTTTGGAGGTGGAGAGGTATCAAGCGCCTCTTGAAAAATACATTTTCTCTTTAAAGGAACAGAGGGTGATGTAATTTAACAACCTATTCCCTCATGAATATAAAGTTGGCACTGCTGGGGGTCCATTACTTCGAGAATTGGCACCAACGGTGAAGGGGTGGTCGAAAACTGTTCAGAATGCACAAGTGGATTTTTAAAAAACTTTTCGGCTCAGAGGCCTTTCATCAGTGCGTTGGTGTCAGCAGTGAAACAGAGGCGGCCAGTTTTTTGGTCGGTCCTGAAGTGCTTGGTACCAAAGCACAGTGTGCACTTGGTTGAGTCAGAGCCGAGGTGGAGCTACCAGAGACAGAGGTCAATGGCGAAGATTTCACTTTTTTTTTTTTTTTTGGTACCGAGCCAAAGGGCAGGGCATCCAATGCTGTTTCTCGGCTCAGACCATGGCCAGAAGGCAGTAGTGGACCAGTAACCTCTTTAGATGCAGCTTTAGCAGTATTTGTCCGGCCTGCATGGGTCTTTGTACTCATGGTCTGCATTGACTGCAATGGTTGGCTCTTGATATCGGACTGAACGTCTGAGTTGGAGTCTTGGATCTAGAAAGCCTCTTCTTGCTCCAGCTCCTCCTGTGCGTGTTCCTCCCCGAAGATGTCTGGTGTGTCGTCTGGAGTCCGAGATGTAATTTCTAGTCGAGGAGCTCGCCTGTCTCCAAGTGTCTTCTTCGACCAAAAAGATTGACACACATCGCAGGTTTGCTCTTTGTGGTCGGGTTAGGCACACAAATTAAACACCTGGTGTTGATCGTTGTGGGGAAATTTGGAATCGCATTGAGGGCAAAAGTGAAATGTAGTCCGTTTCATCAGGTCTGAATAGCTGGATGCCACATGGAGGATGCAGGCCCAAAGAAGGGCGCAGACACTCAAAGGTCAGGGGAGTCGCTATCGGGATAGACAGGGAGAAAATTGTATCGAGCCGAGAACTCAGAGTGAGAGGAACACACGTCCAAGCCCGATGGCGGAGAGAAAACAATCTAACAAAGGACTCGATGCTCATGCGCAATATCACCGAGAGGCGTCATCATTCGATCTTGTGAGCTGAAAAGCTTCCTCGAAGAAAAACAAGTTGTACCACTCCGGACCCAACACTAGATGGCGAGCTTATGCAAATGCAAAGCATGTGTATCGACAGCCACGCATTTACAATTGTACATAAAATTACATAAGCATGTCAGCTTCATATCACTTAGAACTAATCTCACTAGGGAGGTTGCTATTTTTATAAGCATGCAAATTTAATAACCTTCATGTGCCCAACAAAGAAACTTTTATTTAACTTAAACACTGGTTTCGCAGCTTCGCACTTGTACATTAACAGGGTTTGCATAATTCTGCCTTTCACTGGGAGAATCTACAGTAGCCTTAAGAAGGTTTTGGAAAAACAAATACTCAGTCACAATGGTATTTCTGAAAGAAATTTGCCAATAGGAAGTGTAAGGAAATGCCTCCTTGGCATGGTTACCCCCTGACTTTTTGCCTTTGCTGATGCTATGTTTTGAATTGAAAGTGTGCTGAGGTCTGCTAACCAGGCCCCAGCACCAGTGTTCTTTCCCTAACCTGTACTTTTGATTCCACAATTGGCACCCCCTGGCATCCAGGTAAGTCCCTTGTAACTGGTACCCCTGGTACCAAGGGCCCTGATGCCAGGGAAGGTCTCTAAGGGCTGCAGCATATCTTATGCCACCCTGGGGACCCCTCACTCAGCACAGACACTTGCTTGACAGCTTGTGTGTGCTGGTGAGAACAAAACGAGTAAGTCGACATGGCACTCCCCTCAGGGTGCCATGCCAACCTCATACTGCCTATGCAGTATAGATAAGTCACCCTCTAGTAGGCCTTACAGCCCTAAGGGAGGGTGCACTATACCATAGGTGAAGGCACCAGTGCATGAGTACTGTGCCCCTACAGTGTCTAAGCCAAACCTTAGACATTGTAAGTGCAGGGTAGCCATAAGAGTATATGGTCTGGGAGTCTGTCAAACACGGACTCCATAGCACCATAATGGCTACACTGAAAACTGGGAAGTTTGGTATCAAACTTCTCAGCACACTAAATGCACACTGATGCCAGTGTACATTTTATTGTGAAACACACCCCAGAGGGCACCTTAGAGGTGCCCCCTGAAACCTTAACCGACTATCTGTGTAGGCTGACTGGTTCCAGCAGCCTGTCACATCCGAGACATGTTGCTGGCCCCATGGGGAGAGTGCCTTTGTCACTCTGAGGCCAGTAACAAAGCCTGCACTGGGTGGAGATGCTAACACCTCCCCCAGGCAGGAGCTGTAACACCTGGCGGTGAGCCTCAAAGGCTCACCCCTTTGTTCCAGCACCGCAGGACACTCCAGCTAGTGGAGTTGCCCGCCCCCTCCGGCCACGGCCCCCACTTTTGGCGGCAAGGCCGGAGGAAATAATGAGAATAACAAGGAGGAGTCACTGGCCAGTCAGGACAGCCCCCAAGGTGTCCTGAGCTGAAGTGACTAACTTTTAGAAATCCTCCATCTTGCAGATAGAGGATTCCCCAATAGGATTAGGGATGTGACCCCCTCCCCTTGGGAGGAGGCACAAAGAGGGCGTACCCACCCTCAGGGCTAGTAGCCATTGGCTACTAACCCCCCCCGACCTAAACACGCCCTTAAATTTAGTATTTAAGGGCTTCCCTGAACCTAAGAATTTAGATTCCTGAAACTACAAGAAGAAGACTGCCGAGCTGAAAAACCCCTGCAGAGGAAGAACAGAAGACACCAACTGCTTTGGCCCCAGTCCTACCGGCCCGTCTCCTGCCTTCCAAAGAACTATGCTCCAGCGACGCTTTCCAAGGGACCAGCGACCTCTGAATCCTCTGAGGACTGCCCTGCTTCAAGAAAGACCAGAAACTCCCGAGGACAGCGGCACTGCTCCAAAAGAACTGCAACTTTGTTTCAAGGAGCAGATTTAAAGACCCCTGCAACTCCCCGCAAGAAGCGTGAGACTTGCAACACTGCACCCAGCGACCCCGACTCGACTGATGGAGAACCAACACCTCAGGGAGGACCCTCCGGCGACTCCGAGACCGTGAGTAACCAAAGTTGTCCCCCCTGAGCCCCCACAGCGACGCCTGCAGAGGGAATCCCGAGGCTCCCCCTGACCGCGACTGCCTGAACTCTATTTCCCGACGGCTGGAAAAGACCCTGCATCCGCAGCCCCCAGCACCTAAAGGAACGGAACTCCTGTGCAGGAGTGACCCCCAGGAGGCCCTCTCCCTTGCCCAGGTGGTGGCTACCCCGAGGAGCCCCCCCCCCTTGCCTGCCTGCACCGCTGAAGAGATCCCTTGATCTCTCATTGAAAACCATTGTAAACCCGACGCGTGTTCGCACACTGCACCCGGCCGCCCCCGCGCTGCTGAGGGTGTACTTTTTGTGCTGACTCGTGTCCCCCCCGGTGCCCTACAAAACCCCCCTGGTCTGCCCTCCGAAGACGCGGGTACTTACCTGCTGGCAGGCCGGAACTGGGGCACCCCCTTCTCTCCATTGAAGCCTATGTGTTTTGGGCACCTCTTTGACCTCTGCACCTGACCGGCCCTGAGCTGCTGGTGTGGTAACTTTGGGGTTGCTCTGAACCCCCAACGGTGGGCTACCTTGGACCAAAAACTGAAACCTGTAAATGACTTACTTACCTGTGAAACCTAACAATACTTTACCTCCCCCAGGAACTGTGAAAATTGCACAGTGTCCACTTTTAAAACAGCTTATTGTGTTTTATGTAAAAAGTATACATGCTAATGTAATGATTTAAAAGTTCCTGAAGTACTTACCTGCAATACCTTTCAAATGAGATATTACATGTAGAATTTGAACCTGGGGTTCTTAAAATAAACTAAGAAATGAAAATGTCACTTACCCAGTGTACATCTGTTCGTGGCATCAGTCGCAGTAGATTCGCATGTTCTGCAATAGCTCGCCATCTGGTGTTGGGCCGGAGTGTTACAAGTTGTTTTTCTTCGAAGAAGTCTTTCGAGTCACGGGACCGAGTGACTCCTCCTTTTGTCTCCATTGCGCATGGGCGTCGACTCCATCTTCGATTGTTTTTCCCCGCAGAGGGTGAGGTAGGAGTTGAATTGTAGTAATAGTGCCCATGCAATGGAGTGACTAAGTATGCACCTATTTAAGGTTGAGATGATACATATATAAATAATTGAAGGTAACTTCCAAACTGCTACAGGCTCCCGGGGAGGCGGGTGGGCACATGCGAATCTACTGCGACTGATGCCACGAACAGATGTACACTGGGTAAGTGACATTTTCAGTTCGATGGCATCTGTCGCTGTAGATACGCATGTTCTGCAATAGACTAGTAAGCAGTTATTTCCCCAAAAGCGGTGGATCAGCCTGTAGGAGTGGAAGTAGTCTGAAATAATGTCCTTAATACAGCTTGACCTACTGTGGCTTGTTGTGCGGATAACACGTCTACACAGTAGTGCTTGGTGAATGTGTGAGGCGTAGACCATGTGGCTGCCTTACATATTTCTTGCATTGGGATGTTTCCTAGAAAGGCCATGGTAGCACCTTTCTTTCTGGTTGAGTGTGCCCTTGGTGTAATGGGCAGCTGTCGTTTAGCTTTAAGGTAGCAGATTTGGATGCATTTAACTATCCATCTGGCTATACCTTGTTTTGAAATTGGGTTTCCTGCATGAGGTTTTTGAAATGCAATAAAGAGTTGTTTAGTCTTTCTGATGTTCTTTGTTCTGTCAATGTAATACATTAATGCTCTTTTGACATCTAATGTATGTAGTGCCCTTTCAGCTACGGTATCTGGCTGTGGAAAGAACACTGGAAGTTCCACTGTTTGATTTAGATGGAACGGTGAAATAACCTTTGGCAAAAATTTAGGATTGGTCCTTAGGACGACTTTATTTTTGTGTAGTTGTATAAAAGGTTCCTGTATAGTAAACGCCTGAATCTCGCTTACTCTTCTCAGGGAAGTAATGGCGATGAGAAATGCCACCTTCCAGGTTAGGAACTGTATGTCGCAGGAGTGCATGGGTTCAAAAGGTGGACCCATAAGTCTAGTTAGGACAACATTTAGGTTCCATGAAGGAACAGGTGGTGTTCTTGGTGGTATAATTCTCCTAAGGCCCTCCATGAATGCTTTAATGACTGGTATTTTATATAGGGAAGTTGAATAGGTAGTCTGCAGGTATGCAGATATTGCTGCAAGGTGAATCTTAATGGAAGAGAAAGCTAGGTTAGATTTTTGTAAGTGAAGCAAGTAACCCACTACATGTTCTGGAGTTGTGTGTAATGGTTGTATTTGATTAATATGGCAGTAGCAAACAAACCTCTTCCATTTACTTGCATAGCAGTGCCTGGTGGATGGCCTTCTTGCTTGTTTTATGACTTCCATACATTCTTGGGTAAGTTGTAAGTGCCCGAATTCTAGGATTTCAGGAGCCAGATTGCTAGATTCAGCGATGCTGGATCTGGGTGTCTGATCTTTTGGTTGTGCTGTGTCAACAGATCTGGCCTGTTGGGCAATTTGATGCAGGGTACCACTGATAGGTCTAGCAGCGTTGTGTACTAGGGTTGCCTTGCCCAAGTTGGTGCTATCAATATGAGTTTGAGTTTGCTTTGACTGAGTTTGTTTACCAGGTAAGGAAGGAGAGGGAGAGGAGGAAAAGCGTAAGCAAATATCCCTGACCAGTTCATCCATAGGGCATTGCCTTGGGATTGTTTGTGTGGGTACCTGGATGCGAAGTTTGGGCATTTTGCGTTCTCCCTTGTCGCAAACAAGTCTATCTGAGGTGTTCCCCAGAGTTTGAAATAAGTGTTCAGAATTTGGGGGTGAATTTCCCATTCGTGGACCTGTTGGTGATCTCGAGAGAGATTGTCTGCGAGTTGATTTTGTATCCCTGGTATAAACTGTGCAATTAGGCGAATTTGGTTGTGAATTGCCCAATGCCAAATTTTTTGTGCTAGCAGGCTTAACTGCGTGGAGTGCGTCCCTCCCTGCTTGTTTAGATAATACATTGTTGTCATGTTGTCTGTTTTGACGAGAATGTATTTGTGAACTATTATTGGTTGGAAAGCTTTTAGTGCTTGAAAAACTGCTAGAAGTTCTAGGTGATTGATATGCAGTTTTGTTTGATGTACGTTCCATTGTCCTTGTATGCTGTGTTGATTGAGGTGTGCTCCCCACCCTGTCATGGAAGCATCTGTTGTTATTACGTATTGTGGCACTGGGTCTTGGAAAGGCCGCCCCTTGTTTAAATTTATGTTGTTCCACCACAGAAGCGAGAGGTAAGTTTGGCGGTCTATTAACACCAGATCTAGAAGGTGACCCTGTGCTTGAGACCACTGTGATGCTAGGCATTGTTGTAAGGGCCTCATGTGCAGTCTTGCGTTTGGGACAATGGCTATGCATGATGACATCATGCCTAGGAGTTGTAATACCATCTTTGCCTGTATCTTTTGTGTTGGATACATGCGTTGTATGATGGTGTTGAAATTTTGAATTCTTTGTGCACTCGGAGTGGCTACTCCTTTTGATGTGTCTATTATGGCTCCCAGGTATTGTTGTACCTTGCGTGGCAGAATTTTGGATTTTGTGAAATTGACGGTGAACCCTAGTTTGAAGAGGGTTTGTATGATATGATTTGTGTGATTTGAGCACTCTATTAACGAATGGGCTTTGATTAGCCAGTCGTCTAGATATGGGAACACATGTATTTGCTGCCTTCTTATGTGTGCTGCGACCACTGCTAGACATTTGGTAAAGACTCTTGGTGCGGTTGTTAATCCGAAAGGCAGTACCTTGAATTGGTAATGTATTCCTTTGAATACAAACCTTAGGTATTTCCTGTGCGATGGGTGTATTGGTATATGGAAATAAGCATCCTTGAGGTCTAAAGTTGCCATGTAGTCGTGCAGTTTTAGCAATGGCAATACTTCTTGTAGTGTGACCATGTGGAAGTGGTCTGATTTGATGAAAGTGTTCACTACTCTGAGGTCTAGGATTGGTCTCAGCGTTTTGTCCTTCTTTGGTATCAGAAAGTACAGTGAGTAAACTCCTGTGTTTATTTGTGTGTTTGGCACTAATTCGATTGCATTCTTTTGCAATAGTGCCTGCACTTCTATCTCCAGGAGATTGGAATGGTGTGTTGTTAAATTTTGTGCTTTTGGTGGTATGTTTGGAGGGAATTGTAGAAATTCTATGCAATAACCATGTTGGATAATTGCTAGAACCCAAGTGTCTGTAGTGATTTCCTCCCATGCTTTGTAATGATGACCTATTCTTCCCCCCACTGGTGTTGTGTGGAGGGGGTGAGTGACATGTGAGTCATTGTTTAGTAGTAGGGGTTTTGGGGCTTTGAAATCTCCCTCTATTTCTAGGGAATTGCCCTCCTCTATATTGTCCCCGAAAACCTCCTCTATACTGTCCCTGGTAAGTGGACGGTGTTGCTTGTGAGGTGCTGGCTTGTGTGCTTTGACCCCGAAACCCCCCTCGAAAGGGCGTTTTACGGAATGTGCTGTAATTCCCTCTGCTCTGCGGGGAGTAGAGTGCGCCCATGGCTTTGGCAGTGTCTGTATCTTTTTTGAGTTTCTCAATCGCTGTGTCCACTTCTGGACCGAACAGTTCTTTTTCATTAAAAGGCATATTGAGAACTGCTTGTTGAATCTCTGGTTTAAATCCAGACGTTCGGAGCCATGCATGCCTTCTGATAGTTACAGATGTATTAATTGTCCGTGCAGCTGTATCTGCAGCGTCCATGGAGGAACGGATCTGGTTGTTGGAGATGGTCTGTCCCTCCTCAACCACTTGTTTTGCCCTATTTTGGAAGTCTTTGGGCAGATGTTCAATGAGATGTTGCATCTCGTCCCAGTGGGCTCTGTCATAGCGTGCAAGTAGTGCCTGGGAGTTCGCGATGCGCCACTGGTTTGCAGCTTGTGCTGCGACTCTCTTACCAGCTGCATCGAACTTGCGGCTTTCTTTATCTGGGGGTGGTGCATCTCCAGAAGTGTGAGAGTTGGCCCTTTTCCTAGCTGCTCCTACAACAACAGAGTCTGGTGGCAGCTGTGTTGTGATGAAAGCCGGGTCCGTAGGAGGCGGCTTATACTTTTTTTCCACCCTTGGTGTGATTGCCCTACTTTTGACCGGGTCCTTAAATATGTCTTTTGCGTGCCGGAGCATACCAGGGAGCATAGGCAGGCTTTGGTAGGAGCTGTGGGTGGAGGAGAGTGTGTTGAACAAGAAATCATCCTCGACCTGTTCTGAGTGGAGGCTTACGTTGTGAAATTGTGCTGCTCTAGCCACCACCTGAGAGTACGCGGTGCTGTCTTCTGGTGGAGATGGTTTTGTAGGGTATGCCTCTGGGCTGTTATCTGACACTGGGGCGTCGTATAGGTCCCATGCGTCCTGGTCTTGGTCACCCTGGCTCATGGTGGTGTGAGCTGGGGAGTGTGATGGCGTTTGTGCTGGTGAAACGTTAATCACGGGCGGAGGAGAGGGTGGTGGTGTAACTCTTTTCACCACTTTTGGTTGTGGTGCTTGTTCCGTCTGGAACTCCAACCTTCTCTTTCTCCTAATGGGGGGAAGGGTGCTTATTTTTCCTGTCCCCTGCTGAATGAAGATACGCTTTTGCGTATGGTCCGCATCAGTTGCTTGTAGCTCTTCCTCAAACCTATGCTTTTGCATTTGGGAGGTTAGCGAGTGCTCTTCTGTATAAGAGCCCGAAGCTGGGTCGCTTGCAGTTTGTTTCGGCATCGAAACTTTGTCTGCGTGTTTTTTCGGCTCCGAGGTGACTTTTTTTCTTTTCGGGGACGAAACCTCTCGGCGTCGATCTGTTTCGGTGCCGCTGTCTCGGCGTCGAGCCGTGTCCACACCGGCATCTCGGTGTCGAGGCTTGTCTCCAGCACTTTCTCGGTCCCGAGAAGGCTGCGTGCCGGTGTCTCGACCGGAGTCGGACGATCTCGGCACTGTTTGGGCCTTTTTCGGTGCCGACGGTCGGTCACCGAATTTATGGGTCGAGCCATGGCCTGGTGGCAGTGGCGTCCCCTGGGCCTTGTAAATGTTTCTTTGTGTGGTTTTCGATGTCTTACTCACGGTTTGTGTATCGTCGAATCCTTCGGAGTCTGAGTCTTGGATCGAGAAGGTACCTTCCTCTTCCTGTTCCTCGAACTCCCGTCGGGCTGTCGGTGCGGACGCCATTTGAAGTCTTCTGGCTCGACGGTCTCGGAGTGTTTTTCGGGACCGGAACGCACGACAGGCCTCGCAGGTGTCTTCGCTGTGCTCAGGTGACAGGCACAGGTTGCAGACCAAGTGTTGGTCTGTGTAGGGGTATTTATTGTGGCATTTGGGGCAGAAACGGAACGGGGTCCGTTCCATCGGCGTTCCTCAGCACGCGGTCGGGCCGACCAGGCCCCAACGGAGGATCGAAAAACTACCCCGAAGGGCACCGGAGCTCTTCGATCTTCGATGCGGTGTTGAATCTAAGTACGCCGATCCCGAACGCAACAATACCGACGAAAATCTTCCGAAATTAACTATTTTTTCCGTTCCGAAACTCGGAGCGACAGGAACACGTCCGAACCCGATGGCGGAAAAAAAACAATCGAAGATGGAGTCGACGCCCATGCGCAATGGAGACAAAAGGAGGAGTCACTCGGTCCCGTGACTCGAAAGACTTCTTCGAAGAAAAACAACTTGTAACACTCCGGCCCAACACCAGATGGCGAGCTATTGCAGAACATGCGTATCTACAGCGACAGATGCCATCGAACATATATTTTTCTATAACAAAACCTATTGGCCTGGATTTGTCTCTGAGTGTGTGTTCCTCATTTATTGCCTGTGTGTATGTACAACAAATGCTTAACACTACTCCTTTGATAAGCCTACTGCTCGACCACACTACCACAAAATAGAGCATTAGTATTATCTCTTTTTGCCACTATCTTACCTCTAAGGGGAACCCTTGGACTCTGTGCATGCTATTCCTTACTTTGAAATAGCACATACAGAGCCAACTTCCTACAGGAAGTCACTGCTAAGAGTCTTTATTCTATAGTCAATTGTACCTCTCTTTGAAGAATATTTGGTATTATTCTGATTGATACCCATTTTACCTGTAATAACTTAATATGAAAGGTATTAATATAATTTCAATACTTGTTTATGTTTATTGAACATAACATCCAATCTGGTTATGTGCTCTGCAAGACGTTTCCAGTTGCTTTCAATAATCCAACTTTTATAACTTTCACCAAATTGAATTAAAGTGTTTAAAGTCAATAAGGATATAACAACAAACCTATTTCCTAAGAATTAACTCCATAATTAACACTATCACCAAGTGAAAAATGTAGCTACCTTTATTTTGCAATTCAGATCAAGTTGCAGTCCTAGTGGTCCCTATGAAATTGCATATCTACAATACAACATCCTATGTAATTACTCTTAGTTCTGATATCACAGACAAAACGTTACTCACCTTTAGTAAGGAAAATGTTACTTACCCAGTAAACATCTGTTTGTGACATCTAGTGCTGTAGATTCACATGCTTCGCATAAGTCTACCATAAAGTGCTAAGCTAGGAGTGTTGCAAGTTGTTTTTGTTCGAAGTATCTTTTCAAGTCACAAGATCAAGTGGCTCTTCCTCTCAGTGATAGTGTGCATGGGCATTGAGTCCTTTGTTAGATTGTTTTCATGCAGGCGTGTGAGGTAAGATGTGTATACACATGTATGTATGTATGTATGTACATTAATATATTTACATATGTAAGGAAAATATCACTTACCCAGTGTACATCTGTTCGTGGCATGTAGTGCTGCAGATTCACATGCTGTGCATATATCGCCATCTAGTGTTATGCTCGGAGTGTTACAAGTTGGTTTTCTTCTAAAAAGCTTTTTTTGAGTCACGAGATCGAGTGACTCCTCCTCTCGGTGATATTGCGCATGGGCTATATAATGTCCATGCAGTGTATACACATATGTTCAGTATTTGTAGAAATATTCTACTACAATGACCACAGTCTCCCGGGGAGGAGGGAGGGCGCAAGTGAATCCACAGCACTACATGTCACAAACACAAGTCCACTGGGTAAGTAACATTTTCCGTTCCATGGCACGTGTGGTTGTAGATAGACATGCTTTGCATAGACTATAAAGCAGTCCTTTCCAAGTAAGCGGTGGCTAGCCTGCAGGAGTTGGAGTAGTCTGAAAAAGTGCTCTGAGCACTACCGGGCCAACATTTGCTTGTTGGCGAGCAAAAACATCTACACAATAGTGCCTACTGAATTTGTGTGGTGTAGACCAAGAGCAGCTTTAAAAATATCTGCTATTGGAATGTTCCCTAAAAAAAGGCAATAGAGGCACCTTTCTTCCGAGTAGAATGTGCTCTAAGAGCTGTAGGTGACTGTCTTTTAGCTTTCAGATAACAAGTTTGAATACACTTGACATTCCATCTAGCTATCCCAGTTTTTGAAATTGTATTGCCTTTGTGAGGAATTGAAAATGCTACAAAAAGTTGTTTAGATTTTCTAAAGCTTTTGGTTCTATCAATGAAATACATAAGAGCTCTTAACATCTAGTGTGTGCAGAGCTCTTTCAGCAACTGAGTCTGGCTGTGGGAAAAAACAGGTAACTCAACTAATAAAATGTAAAATGGTGAAACTACTTTTGGGAAAATGTAGGGTTTGTCCTAGTGACTAATCTATATTTATGTACTTGGAAAAAGGGTTATTCTTAAGTGAAAGCTTGTAATTTACTTACACATCGTAGGGAGTGATAGCCACTAAAAAGGCAACTTTCCATGAACGATATTGCAAAGAACAGGAGTGCATGGTTTCAAATGGTGGATCCATGAGTCTTGTAAGGACAACGTGAAGGTTCCATACTGGAACTGGAGCAACCCTGGGTGGAATAACCCTCTGAAGTCCTCCCATAAATGCTTTAATTACAGGCTTCTGAACAAAGAAATAGTTGTCTGTTTTTGGAGGTAAGCAACTATGGCTGCTAAATGAAGTCTAATAGATGAGTATGCAAAATTTGCCTTTTGTAAATGTAGCAGATAAAAAACAATGTCTTGCACTGATGCTTTCTGGGTGGATCAATGTGTTTAGGTTGACAATAGAATACAAAATATTTCCATTTTGCAGCATAACACTGTCTAGTTGTAGGTTTACGTGCCTCTCTAAGAATGTCCATACATTCAGAGGGAAGTTGTAAATATTCAAACTGTATGCCTGCAGTAGCCCTATTGCAAGATTCAGTGGTTTGGGTTCTGCATGTCTGATCTGACCTCGCTTTTGAGTCAAAAGGTCTGGTCTGTTCGCAAGTTTCTGGTGGGGAACCACAGACAAATCTAACAGTGTTGTGTACCAAGGCTGACGTGCCCATATGGGGGCTACAAAAACCATGGTGAGTGAGGTTGGTCTCAATTTGCAAACCAGAAATGGAATGAGTGGGAGAGGCGGAAAAGTGTAAGCAAATATAACTGACCAATTCATCCACAAAGCATTGCCCTTGGACAGAAGGTGTAAGTACCTGTGTAGGAAGTTGGCTCTGTATGTACTAGTTCAAAGTAAGAAATAGCATGCAGAGTCCAAGGGTTGCCCTTAGAGGTAAGACAGTGGTAATTCTAATGCTCTATTTTGTGGTAATGTGGTCGGGCAGCAGGCTTATCAGAGGGTAGTGTTAAGCATTTGTTGTACATACACGGGCAATAAATGAGGAACACACACTCAAAGACAATTCCAGGCCAATAGGTTTTTATATAGAAAAATATATTTTCTTAGTTTATTTTAAGAACCACAGGTTCAAGATTTACAAGTAATACTTCAAATGAAAGGTATTTCACTCAGGTATCTTAGGAACTTTGAATCAACACAATATCATGTACAGTTTTAGCAAAAATGGCAATAAGCTATTTTAAAACTAGACAGTGCAATTTTCAACAGTTCCTGGGGGAGGTAGGTTTTGGTTAGTTTTTGCAGTTAAGTAAAACACCTACAGGGTTCAAAGTTGGGTCCAACGTAGCCCACCGTTGGGGGTTCAGGGCAACCCCAAAGTTACCACACCAGCAGCTCAGGGCCGGTCAGGTGCAGAGGTCAAAGTTGTGCCCAAAACGCATAGGCTTCAATGGAGAAGGGGGTGCTCCGGTTCCAGTCTACCAGCAGGTAAGTACCCGCGACTTCGGAGGGCAGACCAGGGGGGTTTTGTAGGGCACCGGGGGGGACACAAGTCAGCACAAAAAGTACACCCTCAGCGGCACGGGCGGCCGGGTGCAGAGTGCAGACAGGCGTTGGGTTTGCAATAGGTTTCAATGGGAGACCCAGGGGTCTCTTCAGCGAAGCAGGCAGGCAATGGGGGTGGGCTCCTCGGGGTAGCCACCACCAGGGCAAGGGAGAGGGCCATCTGGGGGTCGCTTCTGCACTGGAGGTCGGATCCTTTAAGTCCTGGGGGCTGCGGGTGCAGTGTCTTTACCAGGCGTCGGGTTCTTTGAAGCAGGCAGTCGCGGTCAGGGGGAGCCTCTGGATTCCCTCTGCAGGTGTCGCTGGGGGGGCTCAGGGGGGTCAACTCTGGCTACTCACAGGGTCGCAGTCGCCGGGGATTCCTCCCTGTAGTGTGGGTTCTCCGCAGGTCGAGCCGGGGGCGTCGGGTGCAGAGTGGAAAGTCTCACACTTCTGGCGGGAAACGTGTGGTCTTTAAAAGTTGTTTCTTTGTTGCAAAGTTGCAGTCTTTGTGGAACAGGGCCGCTGTCCTCTGGAGTTCTTGGTCCTTTTAGATGCAGGTTAGTCCTCTGAGGCTTCAGAGGTCGCTGGACCCTGGGGGACGCGTCGCTGTTGCAGTTTTTCTTGAAGTGGGGAGACAGGCCGGTAGGGCTGGGGCCAAAGCAGTTGGTGTCTCTGTTCTCTCTGCAGGGCTTCAGGTCAGCAGTCCTTCTTCATCTTCAGGTTGCAGGAATCTATCTTCCTCAGTTCTGGGAGCCCCTAAACAATCAATTTAGGGGTGTGTTTAGGTCTGGGGGGTTAGTAGCCAATGGCTACTAGCCCTGAGGGTGGCTACACCCTCTTTGTGCCTCCTCCCTGAGGGTAGGGGGCACATCCCTAATCCTATTGGGGGAATCCTCCATCTGCAAGATAGAGGATTTCTAAAAGTCAGAGTCACCTCAGCTCAGGACACCTTAAGGGTTATCCTGACTGGCCAGTGACGACTCCTTGTTTTTTTCATTATCTCCTCCAGCCTTGCCGCCAAAAGTGGGGCCGTGGCCGGAGGGGGCGGGCATCTCCACTAGCTGGGATGCCCTGTGGCACTGTAAAAAAGGGGGTGAGCCTTTGAGGCTCACCGTCAGGTGTTACAGCTCCTGAAGGGGGAGGTGAGAAGCACCTCCACCCAGTACAGGCTTTGTTACTAGCCACAGAGTGACAAAGGCACTCCATGTGGCCAGCAACATGTCTGGTGTGTGGCAGGCTGGTAAAACTAGTCAGCCCACACTGGAAGTCGGGTATGTTTTCAGGGGGCATCTCTAAGATGCCCTCTGGGTGTATTTCACAATAAAATGTACACTGGCATCAGTGTGCATTTATTGTGCTGAGAAGTTTGATACCAAACTTCCCAGTTTTCAGTGTAGCCATTATGGTGCTGTGGAGTTCCTGTATGACAGACTCCCAGACCATATACTCTTATGGCTACCCTGCACTTACAATGTCTAAGGTTTTGCTTAGACACTGTAGGGGCATAGTGCTCATGCACCTATGCCCTCACCTATGGTATAGTGCACCCTGCCTTAGGGCTGTAAGGCCTGCTAGAGGGGTGACTTATCTATGCCATGGGCAGTGTGAGGTTGGCATGGCACCCTGAGGGTAGTGCCATGTCGACATAGTCATTTTCTCCCCACCAGCACACACAAGCTGGCAAGCAGTGTTTCTGTGCTGAGTGAGGGGTCCCCAGGGTGGCATAAGACATGCTGCAGCCCTTAGAGACCTTCCATGGCATCAGGGCCCTTGGTACCGGGAGTACCAGTTACAAAGGACTTACCAGGATGCCAGGGTGTGCCAATTGTGGAGACAAAGGTACAGTTTTAGGGAAAGAACACTGGTGCTGGGGCCTGGTTAGCAGGCCTCAGCACACTTTCAAATCATAACTTGGCATCAGCAAAGGCAAAAAGTCAGGGGGTAACCATGCCAAGGAGGCATTTCCTTACAACCTGGATGCAACGTTTTGGCATTTTGAATTTTCTGCTGTAGCAAAGAGAACTATTTCTGGTGTGCTGCACAAGTGAAAGTATTGGTGAAGTACTTGTGGGTGAAGTTCCCATTTGTGGACTTGTTGCTGCAGCCTGCTTAGGAGGACTGCAAACAATGTCCATTCCTGGGAGCTATTCTGCCAGTAACTGAATGTGATTGTGAAATACCATTTTCAAATTGTCTGAACAAGAAGGGACAACTGAGAGGAGTGTGTCCCCCCCTTTTCTGCAGATAATACAGGGTTGTCATGTTGTCTGTACGGACTAGAACCACTTTGTCGGAGAGTTGTGGCAGAAATGCTTTGCGCGCTAGAAAGACTGCTAGTAACTCCAACTAGTAGATGTGGTAAGTTTGTTGTAAGGGATCCCATCTGCCCTGTACTGTAAGGTTATTGAGGTGAGCTCCCCAACCTATCTGTGATGCACCTGTAGTGAGAGTGATTTGAGGTACAGGGTTTTGAAAGGGCCGCCCCTTTGAAAGGTTGGTGGGATTCCATCATTGCAGACAACGGTGAGTCTGGTGGTCTAACAACACTAGATCCTGAAGATGACCGTGTGCCTGAGATTAATGAAGAGACAGACACTGCTGTAATGGACTCATGTGTAGTCTGACATGAGGAACGATGGCAATGCAGGAAGCCATCATCCCTTATAGCTGCATCACTAGTCTCGCCGTTTAAGTGTGATTCTCCTGTAATTGAGACAGAAGATTTTGGAAAGATTGGGTCCGTGTTGGGTTTGGATATGCCAATCTCTATTGAGCATTGAGAACTGCTCCCAGATAAGGCTCTATTTGTGAGGGTTGGAGATAGGAATTGAGAAAGTTGATTGTATGGAGTGTGTAGAAGGTTTACTGTGTACTGAGTATGCTTCTGACATTGTTGGATGGTATTGGCTTTGATGAGCCAATCGTCCAACTATGGGAAAACGTGAATATGTTGTCTTCTGAGGAATGCAGCCACTACCGCTAGGCATTTTCTGAACACACTGGGAGCAATTGTTACCCCGAATGGTAGAACCTTGAATTGTTAATGTTTTCCCACAATGACAAATCTGAGGTATTTGCGATGTGCTGGATTTATGGGAATAAGCATCTTTGAGATCTAATGTTGTCATGTAATCTCCTTGCTTTAATAGGGGAATAACATTGTGCAAAGTGACCATTTGACAATGCTCTGAAAGTATGTATAGGTTGAGGGGTCTGAGATCGAGAATTGGTCTTAATGACCTGTCTTTCTTAGGTATAAGGAAGACTAGAGAATATACTCCTAATGCTTGTTGAGACTCATTCGCTAGCCCCCTTTGAGAAGAAGGGATTGTACCTCTTCTTTGAAGAGAATGAGATGACTGAGGGAGTTTGTGAACACGAGGGGGAATGTTTAGTGGAGTGGAAATGAGTTTGAGACAATAACCATGAATGATAATGAAAATGTCACTTACCCAGTGTACATCTGTTCGTGGCATCAGTCGCTGAGATTCACATGGTATGCATGAGCTCGCCATCTGGTGTTGGGTCGGAGTGTTACAAGTTGTTTTTCTTCGAAGAAGTGTTTTCGAGTCACGGGACCGAGTGACTCCACCTTCTGTGCTCATTGCGCATGGGCGTCGACTCCATCTTCGATTGTTTTCCCCGCAGAGGGTGAGGTAGGAGTTGTACTATAGTAATAGTGCCCGCGCAATGAAAAATGTAAGTATGTACCTATTAAAGGATTAAGTAATATATATACAAATGTACAAAATTGAAGGTAACTTCTGAACTGCTACAGGCTTCCGGGGAGGTGGGTGGGTCCATGTGAATCTCAGCGACTGATGCCACGAACAGATGTACACTGGGTAAGTGACATTTTCAGTTCGATGGCATCTGTCGCTGTAGATACACATGGTATGCATAGACTAGTAAGCAGTTAGTTCCCCATAAGCGGTGGTTTAGCCTGTAGGAGTAGAAGTTGTCTGAAATAGAGTTCTTAATACAGCTTGACCTACTGTAGCTTGTTGTGCGGATAGCACATCTATACAGTAGTGTTTGGTGAATGTGTGAGGCGTAGACCAAGTGGCTGCCTTACATATTTCTTGCATTGGGATGTTTCCTAAAAAGGCCATTGAAGCACCTTTTTTCCTTGTTGAATGTGCCCTGGGAGTAATGGGCAGTTGTCTTTTTGCTTTAAGGTAGCAGATTTGGATGCATTTAACTATCCATCTGGCTATACCTTGTTTTGATATTGGGTTACCTGCATGAGGTTTTTGGAATGCAATAAATAGCTGTTTAGTTTTTCTGATGTTCTTCGTTCTGTCAATGTAGTACATTAATGCTCTTTTGACATCTAATGTATGTAGTGCTCTTTCAGCCACAGAATCTGGCTGTGGGAAGAATACTGGTAGTTCTACCGTTTGATTTAGATGGAATGGAGAAATAACTTTTGGTAAAAATTTTGGATTAGGTCGTAGGACGACCTTATTTTTATGTATTTGTATAAAAGGCTATTGTGTTGTGAACGCTTGAATTTCACTTACTCTTCTTAGAGATGTAATGGCGATGAGAAAGGCAACTTTCCAGGTGAGGAATTGTATTCCGCAAGAGTGCATGGGTTCGAAAGGTGGGCCCATGAGTCTTGTTAGAACCACGTTTAGGTTCCATGAAGGAACAGGTGGTGTTCTTGGTGGTATAATTCTTTTAAGCCCTTCTATGAATGCTTTGATAACTGGTATCCTATACAAGGAAGTTGAATATGTAGTTTGCAGGTATGCAGATATTGCTGCAAGGTGTATTTTAATAGAAGAGAAGGCTAGCTTTGCTTTTTGTAAATGGAGCAAGTAATTTACTATATGTTTTGGAGTTGCCTCTAGTGGTTGTATCTGATTATGATGGCAGTACCAAACAAATCTTTTCCACTTACTTGCGTAGCAGTGTCTAGTGGATGGCCTTCTGGCCTGCTTTATGACTTCCATACACTCTTGGCTAAGTTGTAAGTGTCCGAATTCTAGGATTTCAGGAGCCAGATTGCTAGATTCAGCGATGCTGGGTCCGGGTGTCTGATCTGTTGGTTGTGTTGCGTTAACAGATCTGGTTTGTTGGGCAGTTTGATGTGTGGTACTACAGACAGATCTAGCAGTGTTGTGTACCAGGGTTGTCTTGCCCAAGTTGGTGCTATTAAAATGAGTTTGAGTTTGTTTTGACTCAATTTGTTTACTAGGTAAGGAAGGAGAGGGAGAGGAGGAAAAGCGTAAGCAAATATTCCTGACCAGTTCATCCATAGGGCATTGCCTTGGGATTGCTTGTGTGGGTATCTGGACGCGAAGTTTTGGCATTTTGCGTTCTCTTTTGTTGCAAATAAGTCTATTTGTGGTGTTCCCCAGAGTGTGAAGTAGGTGTACAGAATCTGTGGGTGGATTTCCCATTCGTGGACTTGCTGGTGATCTCGAGAGAGATTGTCTGCCAGCTGATTCTGGATCCCCGGAATAAACTGTGCTATTAAACCAATCTGATGGTGGATTGCCCACTTCCATATTTTTTGAGCTAACAAGCTTAACTGCGTTGAATGTGTTCCTCCTTGTTTGTTTAGATAATACATCGTTGTCATGTTGTCTGTTTTGACAAGGATGTATTTGTGGGTTATGATTGGTTGGAAAGCTTTTAGTGCTTGAAAAACTGCTAATAATTCTAGATGATTTATATGCAGTTTTGTTTGATGTATGTTCCATTGTCCTCTTATGTTGTGTTGATTGAGATGTGCTCCCCACCCTGTCATGGAAGCATCTGTTGTTATTACGTACTCTGGCACTGGGTCTTGGAAAGGCCGCCCTATGTTTGAATTTATACTGTTCCACCATAGAAGCGAGAGGTAAGTTTGGCGGTCTAGCAACACCAGATCTAGAAGGTGACCCTGTGCTTGAGACCACTGTGAGGCTAGGCACTGTTGTAAGGGCCTTATGTGCAGTCTTGCGTTTGGGACAATGGCTATGCATGAGGACATCATGCCTAGGAGCTGTAGTATTGTTCTTGCTTGTATTGTTTGGTTTGGAGACATGTGTTGAATGACCCTGTTGAAATTGTGGATCCTTTGTGGAGTTGGCGTTGCTACTCCTTTTGTCGTGTCTATTATGGCTCCTAGATATTGCTGTACTTTGCTTGGCAGAATGTTTGATTTTGCAAAGTTGACTGTGAACCCTAGTTTGTAGAGGGTTTGTATGACTTGATTTGTGTGGTTTGAGCATTGTGTGAGCGAACTGGTTTTGATTAGCCAGTCGTCTAGATACGGGAACACATGTATTTGCTGCCTTCTGATGTGTGCAGCGACTACTGCTAGGCATTTTGTGAATACTCTTGGAGCGGTTGTTAAACCGAAAGGCAATACTTTGAATTGGTAATGTATTCCTTTGAATACAAACCTTAGATATTTCCTGTGTGATTGATGTATTGGTATATGGAAATATGCGTCCTTGAGGTCTAGGGTTGTCATGTAGTTGTGTTTTTTGAGCAATGGTAACACTTCTTGTAGTGTGACCATGTGAAAGTGGTCTGATTTGATGAATGTGTTTACTACTCTGAGGTCTAGAATTGGTCTCAGTGTTTCGTCCTTTTTTGGTATCAAGAAGTACAGTGAATAAACTCCTGTGTTTATTTGTGTGCTTGGTACTAATTCTATTGCATTTTTTTGCAGTAGTGCTTGAACTTCTATCTCTAGAAGCTGTGAATGGTATTTTGTTAAATTTTGTGATTTTGGTGGTATGTCTGGAGGGAATTGCAGGAATTCTATGCAATAACCATGCTGGATAATTGCTAAGACCCATGTGTCTGTAGTTATTTTGTCCCATGCTTCGTAATATTGACGTATCCTCCCGCCCACTGGTGTTGTGTGGGAGGGGTGTGTGACATGTGAGTCACTGCTTGTTGGTAGTGGTTTTGGGGCTTTGAAATCTTCCCCTATTCCTAGGGAATTGCCCCCCTCTATACTGGCCCCGAAAACCTCCCCTGTACTGTCCCTGGTAGGTGGGCGGTGCGGACTGTGAGGTGCTAGCTTGTGTGGCCTGACCCCGAAACCCTCCTCTAAAAGGTGTTTTGCGGAAGGTGTTATAAGATCCTCTGCCCTGCGGGGAATAGAGTGCGCCCATGGCTTTGGCAGTGTCAGTGTCCTTCTTGAGCTTTTCTATGGCTGTGTCGACCTCCGGACCGAACAGAAGTTTTTCGTTTACTGGCATGTTAAGCACTGCCTGCTGAATTTCTGGCTTGAATCCAGACGTTCTGAGCCATGCGTGCCTACGGATGGTAACCGACGTATTAATGGTTCTTGCGGCCGTGTCTGCTGCATCCATGGAGGAGCGTATTTGATTGTTGGAAATGTTTTGACCCTCCTCAACAACCTGTTTTGCTCTTTTTTGCAGATCTTTTGGGAGATGTTCAATGAGATGCTGCATCTCATCCCAGTGGGCTCTGTCGTATCGCGCTAGCAGCGCTTGTGAATTTGCGATGCGCCACTGGTTTGCTGCTTGGACAGCAACCCTCTTCCCGGCTGCATCGAACTTCCTACTTTCTTTATGTGGGGGAGGTGCATCCCCAGAAGTGTGTGAGTTTGCCCTTTTTCTGGCAGCCCCTACCACCACAGAGTCTGGTGGCAGCTGAGAGGTGATGAATACAGGGTCCGTAGGAGGCGCCTTATACTTCTTGTCCACCCTAGGCGTCACTGCCCTACTTTTAACTGGCTCCTTGAAAATGTCCTTTGCATGGCGTAGCATGCCTGGGAGCATCGGCAGGCTTTGGTAGGAGCTGTGGGTTGAAGAGAGGGTGTTAAATAAAAAATCATCCTCTACTTGTTCCGAGTGTAGTTCCACATTATGGAATAGTGCTGCTCTAGCCACCACTTGTGAGTAGGCTGTGCTGTCTTCCGGTGGTGATGGCCTAGTTGGGTATGTGTCTGGGCTGTTATCAGACACTGGTGCGTCGTACAAGTCCCACGCATCCTGATCTTGGTCATCGTGGCTCATGGCGGTGTGAGCTGGCGAATGTGACGGGGTGTAAGTTGGCGAAGCCGGAGTTACAGGTGGAGGCGAGGGAGGAGGTGTTACCTTTTGTGCTGTTTGTTGCTGAGGAGTAAACTGAAGCGTTCTCTTTCGTTTGACAGGTGGAAGGGTACTGATCTTCCCAGTCCCCTGCTGAATAAAGATACGCTTTTGCGTGTGATCCACGTCAGTGGATTGCAGTTCTTGTTCAAATCTATGTTTCTTCATTTGAGAAGACATAGAATGCTCTTCAGTGTAGGAGCCAGAAACAGGGTCTGATGTCGCTTTTTTCGGCTCCGAAAACCCTGTCGGTTGTTTTTTCGGCTCCGAGGTAACCTTCCTCTTTTTCTGTGCCGAAAATTCTTGGCCTCTATGGTCTTCGTCGCCACTGTCTCGGCGTCGATCCGTGTCGACACCGAACTCTCGGTGTCGATGCTTCTGTTTAGCACTCTCTCGGTCCCGAGGAGGCTGCGTGCCGGTGTCTCGACCGAAGTCGGACGATCTCGACACTGAATGGGCCTTTTTCGGTGCCGATTGTTGGTCACCGAGAATTTGGGTGGAGCCATGGCCGGTTGGCAGTGGCGTCCCCTGGGCCTTCTTTCCTTTTTTAAGGTTTGATCTCGACGTCTTACTCACAGTTCTTGTAGAGTGTAGCTCGTCGGAGTCTGAATCCTGGATGGAAAAGGATTCCTCCTGTTCCTCTTCTGTCTCGAACTGTCGACGCTCTTTTGGCGTGGACGCCATCTGCAGTCTTCTCGCTCGACGGTCGCGCAGAGTTTTTCGGGACCGGAACGCCCGACAGGCCTCACAGGATTCTTCGCTGTGCTCGGGTGACAGGCACAGATTACAGACCGAGTGTAGGTCCGTATAAGGATATTTGTTGTGGCATTCGGGGCAGAATCGAAACGGGGTCCGTTCCATCGGCGTTGTCCTCCACGCGGTCGGGCCGACTAGGCCCCGACGGGGTGCCGAAATCTACCCCGAAGGGCACCGAAGCGCTTCGATGTTCAACGCGTCGTCGTATGTGTCTATCTCTAACCGGATCGCAACGATACCGTCGAAAATCTTCCGTCTTCAGCTATCTTTCCGTTCCGAAACTCGGAGCGACAGGAACACGTCCGAACCCGATGGCGGAAAGAAAACAATCGAAGATGGAGTCGACGCCCATGCGCAATGAGCACAGAAGGTGGAGTCACTCGGTCCCGTGACTCGAAAACACTTCTTCGAAGAAAAACAACTTGTAACACTCCGACCCAACACCAGATGGCGAGCTCATGCATACCATGTGTATCTACAGCGACAGATGCCATCGAACTTGATGGAACCCACTGATCTCCGATCATATTGGACCACTGGAGATATAAATTTGCCAGTCTTCCCCCTACTAGAGAGGTGTGTGCTGTGGGGATTTGAAAGAGATCACTGTCTTGTTTTTGACGCAGTACCTCTTGAGGAGGACGCATTACCTCTGCCTTTATCATGTGTGCCCCTGTGAGAGCCTATAAAGGAACCTCTATTGTAAAAATGTGTTCCTTGTTTGGTTTGGAAGGTGGAAGGCTCGGCAGATTAGGTCTTGAAACCTCCCCTAAATTGTGGCCTCTGAAAATTAGCCCTACTTGATGCAGTTAGTATTATCGAAAGGCATGTTGAGATCTGCATATCATATTTCTGACTTGAAGCATGAGCACCTTATCCAAGCATGCCTTCTTATAATAACACTGGTGTTTACACCAAATGCTGCTATACCTGCTGCATCAATGGCACATCTAATTGAATTGCTTAAAATGGCCTGGCCTTCTGAGACTTTCTCCTGACCCCTTTTTCGATGTTCCTTTGGAAGATACTGGAGCAGTTCCTCCATTTCGTCCCAGTGGGCTCTATCATACCTTGCAAAGAGTGCCTGACAATTTACAATTCTCCGATGATTAGCAGCTGGCGCAGCTACCCTTTTGCCCGCAGCATCCAGTTTTTTGCTCTCCTTATCAGGAGGAGGAGCATCTCCTGTGGACTGACTATTACCACACTTTTGTGCAAAATTACTACTATAGAATCAGTAGGTAGTTGTGATTTTATACATATTGGATCTGAGGGTGCGGCTTTGTACTTTTTATCAATGCTTGGTGTAATAACTCTTACCCTAACAGGTTCCTTGAAGATCTCTGTGGCATGTCTAAGCATACATGGCAGCATGGGTAGGAACTGACTCTTTATGAGTGTTGGTTAATGTATCAAAGAGGAAATTGTCTTCGGTAGGGACGGTGTGCATATGTACCTTATAGTATGCCGAAACCCTTGCAATAACCTGATTGTATGTTGTTGCATCCTCAGGGGATGAAGGCCATGCTGGATATAAATTGGGGACATTAGGATGTGTGGGGTCTGGATCACATAAATACCATGGATCTACATCCTGTGGAACATCACCTAAATCATCTCCATGAGGTGATGATGACCCTTGTGGAGAGAATTTTGGATGTACGAAAGATGTAGGAGATTGTGGTGGTGGTGGAGTAGGAGGAAGTACAGGAGAGTGAGTGGAGAAGGCTGAGGTTTATCTGGAGCCTTGTCTTTCTTCTTGGAGACATTTTTAGGAGGAGGAGCAGTGTACAATGTTTCTTGAAAGGTAAGTCTCCTTTTAATTGTAACAGGAGGTGATGCATTATTTTCCTTGTTCCCTTTTGTATATGGATCTTGCGTTGACGAGCGTCCATTACCTCTAAAATGGGCTTCACTGGTGAAGTCTCTTCAGATGAAATAGGGGCGTCTTTGGAAACCATTATCTTCAGTTCCTAAGTTTTCGGAATTGAAGCCTTCTTTCGATCCGAAGGTGTTGGCTCCGAAGCTGATGTTGAAGGCTTCTTTTTTGGAGCCTAAGTGTTTGAATCAAAAGCTCAACTCGATCCCGTGATTTGTTGGGATGCTGTTGAGTCCTTGGTTGGTGCCGAAGACATCTTGGTCTTGGCAAATTTCTGTGCCGAACCGGAGGGAGGGGCAGCCACATGTAATTTTCGGATCCTACCATGGCCCAAAGGCAGTGGTGGACTGATGACCAGCTTGGAAGTCTTTTTCAAAGTCTTTATGTGCAAAGATGGGCCTTGTGTACTCACATATTGTGCTGCTGGAATCGACTGGCTCTCAATGTCAGAACTGACGTCCGACTCAGAATCTCGATCACGAGGGCTGTCTGATGTCCAATTTCCTCTTGTGCATGTTCCTCTCCGAAGATGTCGGGAGCGGCTTCCTGTGTCTTCGATGCCATTTCTACCCGATGCGCTCTTTGGTACCAGAGAGTCTTTTTTAGAGCAAAAAGATCTACAAGCATCGCAGTTTTCCTCTTTATGTTCCGGGGACAAGCACAAGTTACACACCAAGTGTTGATCCGTGTGCGGGAACTTGGAGTGGCATTGAGGCCAGAACCTAAACGGAGCTCGTTCCATTAGCCCCGAGAAGGGCGTGGACGCCCCTAAAGGAGTTGAACCGACCCCAGCGCTGAGAACTGGAAAGTCAGAAAGGAAAGTTCAAAAGAGACCGAACCGAGATCTACCCGAGCGAGAAGAAACATGTCCGAACCCGACGGCGGAGACAAAGCAAACTAACAAAGGACTCAATGACCATACGCACTATCATCATGAGGAGCAGACACTCTTTCTTGTGGTTCGAAAAGATTCTTCGAACAAAACTTGCAACACTCCGAGCCCAACACTAGATGGCGGACTTATGCAAAGCATGTGTAGCTACAACCACACATGCCATTGAACCAATATTTCTCCTGGATACTACTGCTGCTGTAGATTCCTTTAGCAACACAAAAGGATGATGGATGGATTGCTGAAACTTTTCAAACTTTACAAACACTCACCCCCAGACACAGATATGGGTTTAATCCATCGTTATTTTGCTCATCATGTCACCCCAGTTTGGACTCACCCATATGCAAATCAGTCTTGACCCTGCTCTCCATGGGAACAGTCCAGCCGGAACTGCTAAGCCAATTTCTTCCTGGACTGGTAACAAGCATCCTGGGACCAGTTTTGGGGTATCAATGGGAAGGGTATGCCCAGACATGGGCCCGTGCTCATTGTGCTGGCGAATTTAAGCTAGCCTCCTATAAAGACTTCTATAAAGTTCCTAAATCTAGTATTTAGGTGCACCCATGAAACTTGCTCTTCAGACTTTTGGCAGCCTGAAAAGAAGGACGACTAAAGAGCTGCACCACTAGAGAAGAATCCAGATGACAACTGACTTGGCCCCAGCCTTACTGGCCTGTCTGCAGCTTCAAGACTCCTGCTACAAGAAGACTACTCGTTCTGCAGGACCAGACTGCCTACCCAAGGATGAAGAGTTTCGGAGGACAGCAACCCTGTCCACAAACAAACCTCCAAGAAGGACTTCAGAACCGCCCCGGATCTGCGAGTCCTGCCCATTCTGCACCCAAGACCACGGCTCATGTCCAGGTGGCCCACCGGTCCAGAGAAGGTCCCCAGGTGATTCTGACCTTGAGTTGCCCCTCCTGGCCAAGACAATGCCTGCAGCCTAAATCCAGAAGACATAACCCCCCATGACCTGCTCCGGTCAAGATTTCCCGATGCCTAAAGGTACCCCTGAACCTGCAGCCCCTTGGCCTTTGGGAACCCAACCAATGGTCCAGCAACATCCAGTAGGCTCTCTACTGACTTGCCAGCAGTTAGTTTTCTTCAGTCAACTCCCTGGACCATGCCTGCAGCATCTTTGTAACCCCCAAAGTTACCTTATTGAAAAGCATTTGATGCCCAATGCTGTGTTTTCACCCTGCAGCCGGCCACCCCTGTGACACTGAGGGTGTGTTTGGTCCTGACCTATGGCCCTCTCTGTGCCGATTTAAACCCTACAGGTTTGTGCCCTGAAGCCGTGGGTACTTATCTGCAAGCTGTTTCTTTTTAAGTGCCACCAGTCGCCATATGATTCCACCCACTTTAACCTCTGCACCAGGCCTGCCCATGTTGCTGGACGTGCACCCTGGGGAGGGGAGGGGGGGGGGGGGGGGGGTCCTAATCTTTGCCCTGTGGACACCTTAACCCCAAAGACTGGGATTGTAACTCAGGTACTTACCTTCAAATTTTGATGTTACTTTTCCTCCCCTATGACTGCATTGCTTTCTAAGAGAAACTGCACTAAGTGTCCACTTTTGAAATTAAACAGCATTACTTACCTGTAAACAGTTTTACCTGTAAATTCTAAACAAAGTGTATTCAATACTTGAAAGTGATACATTCTTGAAACTGTACTTACCTGCAACAAAGACCCTTTTGGTTCCAGAAATAAAGTAACAAAGTATATTTTTGATACATAAACCATTGACCTGGAGTTAGTCATTGAGTGTGTACATTTCTGTGTACAACAAATGGTTAGCACTACCCTTTGATAAGCCTAACTGCTCTACCACACTACCACAAAAGAGAGCATTAGTATTATCTACTTTAGCCTCTATAAAACCTCTGGGGTTCCACTGGACGCTGTGCAAGCTATACCTTACTTTGTTATAGTATATACAGAACCAGCGTTCTACACAATGGACTCATTTAAATGAAATGACAACACTAACTATTCTGAAGAAATGCTACCCATAGAGATATACAAGGTAATGAACGCAGTGACTGGCAGGGAGATTCCTTGAGTCTATTAATAACAATATTTAAGCCCCAGAAAGTTTGTTTTTCTCCAGAGATGTATTAGTAATAACCTTTTTGAACCTTCTATGAAGGCACTGATGATTGGAATTCCAAAAATAGATAGTCTATAGGCCAAGCAAGCCTTTTGCAGGTGTAACAGATAACATCTATTGTGTTTTACCAAAGCTGTTTATGGTTCAATATAAAGGTTTTAACAGTGAACAACACAGGGCTACCTTTTTGTAATAAAACACTCATATGTTCCTTAGGAAGCTGCAGGTAACCACATTCTAAGACTAAGTGCAAGATTGCAAGGTTGAGTACTTTGATGCGGAGATGCAGGACAGGAGAGCTGCATAAACTTGTAATTTCTCATGTGAGTGAATGGACACTTGTAAAAGTTGAGAATGCCATGGCTGAAACCGTTGGTTCTGAAGAGTCAATCCTATGTTAAAGATACAAGAGACGTGTTTAGTTTGATCAGTAAGATGGATTTTGATCTGGATAGAGACTTATTAGTGGGCCTTGAAATTGAGTCTTTATATACTAAGATTCCCCAGGCGAAGACTCTTAGGGTTATAGAAGATATTTTATACCAACAGGACTGACGCTTCAATTCACCCAGAGCTTTCATTCTTGATTTGGCACATCTGGCCCTAATGAAAAACATTTTCGAATATGATGGGACGATCTATCTCCAAAGCCCTGGTACGTCAATGGGCAGTACATTTGCTCCTAACTTAGCCTGTCTATATGTGGCAGACTTCGAACATAGATTTATTTTTTAATGAGGAACAATCTTGGCAGAGTTCAATAAGATTGTGGCGTCAGTTTATAGACGATGTCCTCCTAATTTG
Source organism: Pleurodeles waltl (assembly GCF_031143425.1). Classification (NCBI taxonomy): domain Eukaryota; kingdom Metazoa; phylum Chordata; class Amphibia; order Caudata; family Salamandridae; genus Pleurodeles; species Pleurodeles waltl. The sequence goes on along the minus strand of NC_090440.1, from coordinate 974,047,758 downwards.
GAGAGGGGACAGACAGTCCCTGAATCAATTCATCAAATGGCTGAGTGAGCGAAATCCACTTCTTTTGTTCACAGCCACCATTACAAGAGAATCATCACCTTTCCTGGATCTAGAAATTAAACCGGAAAGGGGGACGCTGATTACTAAAGTTTATCATAAACCGACAGATAGAAATGGCCTATTATCTTTGAAAAGCTTCCATCCGAAATCCTTAAGGGAAAATGTGCCTTATGGACAGTTTCTCTGTATTAGGAGGAATTGTTCGGAGCTGAGAGACTTCAAAGAGGAATCCAGGTCCCTTGAACGGAAATTGATGGAATGAGATTACCCACTGAGAATTTTTCGGAGGGCCCAAATAAGAGCAAGACACTGTGATAGGGAGACACTCATGGAAGAGAGAATCAGACCACAAGGGAATCGACCTATCTGTGTCACGACCTTCAATACAGCCTCTAAACAGATCAAACGGATCATTATTGGAGGAATCTGAATCGTGATTGCATTAAGGTAGAAAAAATTATGTTCTCTTTCAGAAAGTGTGAGTTTACGTATTTTACTAGTCCACACTAGACCCCAAAATCCAACCATCAAAAGAGAGCCCACAATGTGGGACTTACCACCAGTAAGGGGTCACACTACATGTGGCTCATGTAGTGTTTGTCACTTAACAAGGAATACTAAAGTAATTGACGTAGGTTTGGCCTCACCTTGGGTACAAATGAAGGACACGAATTGTAATTCTGAAAATGTTATATACTTGATTTGGGGCCCGTGTAATCTTCCCTATATAGGAATGACAACTCGGAAAGTGAAAGTACGAATCATGGAACATAGGAGTAACATAAGATGTATAAAAAAAAATATTTTTTTTAAATGATGACTGTAAGGAAATGCCTCCTTGGCATGGTTGCCCCCTGACTTTTTGCCTTTGCTGATGCTATGTTTACAATTGAAAGTGTGCTGAGGCCTGCTAACCAGGCCCCAGCACCAGTGTTCTTTCCCAACCTGTACTTTTGTATCCACAATTGGCAGACCCTGGCATCCAGATAAGTCCCTTGTAACTGGTACTTCTAGTACCAAGGGCCCTGATGCCAAGGAAGGTCTCTAAGGGCTGCAGCATGTCTTATGCCACCCTGGAGACCTCTCACTCACCACAGACACACTGCTTGCCAGCTTGTGTGTGCTAGTGAGGACAAAACGAGTAAGTCGACATGGCACTCCCCTCAGGGTGCCATGCCAGCCTCTCACTGCCTATGCAGTATAGGTAAGACACCCCTCTAGCAGGCCTTACAGCCCTAAGGCAGGGTGCACTATACCATAGGTGAGGGTACCAGTGCATGAGCATGGTACCCCTACAGTGTCTAAACAAAACCTTAGACATTGTAAGTGCAGGGTAGCCATAAGAGTATATGGTCTGGGAGTCTGTCAAACACGAACTCCACAGCACCATAATGGCTACACTGAAAACTGGGAAGTTTGGTATCAAACTTCTCAGCACAATAAATGCACACTGATGCCAGTGTACATTTTATTGTAAAATACACCACAGAGGGCACCTTAGAGGTGCCCCCTGAAACTTAACCGACTATCTGTGTAGGCTGACTAGTTTTAGCAGCCTGCCACAAACCGAGACATGTTGCTGGCCCCATGGGGAGAGTGCCTTTGTCACTCTGAGGCCAGTAACAAAGCCTGCACTGGGTGGAGATGCTAACACCTCTCCCAGGCAGGAATTGTCACACCTGGCGGTGAGCCTCAAAGGCTCACCTCCTTTGTGCCAACCCAGCAGGACACTCCAGCTAGTGGAGTTGCCCGCCCCCTCCGGCCAGGCCCCACTTTTGGCGGCAAGGCCGGAGAAAATAATGAGAAAAACAAGGAGGAGTCACTGGCCAGTCAGGACAGCCCCTAAGGTGTCCTGAGCTGAGGTGACTCCAACTTTTAGAAATCCTCCATCTTGCAGATGGAGGATTCCCCCAATAGGGTTAGGATTGTGACCCCCTCCCCTTGGGAGGAGGCACAAAGAGGGTGTACCCACCCTCAGGGCTAGTAGCCATTGGCTACTAACCCCCCAGACCTAAACACGCCCTTAAATTTAGTATTTAAGGGCTACCCTGAACCCTAGAAAATTAGATTCCTGCAACTACAAGAAGAAGGACTGCCTAGCTGAAAAACCCCTGCAGAGGAAGACCAGAAGACGACAACTGCCTTGGCTCCAGAAACTCACCGGCCTGTCTCCTGCCTTCCAAAGATCCTGCTCCAGCGACGCCTTCCGAAGGGACCAGCGACCTCGACATCCTCTGAGGACTGCCCCTACTTCGAAAAGACAAGAAACTCCCGAGGACAGCGGACCTGCTCCAAGAAAAGCTGCAACTTTGTTTCCAGCAGCTTTAAAGAACCCTGCAAGCTCCCCGCAAGAAGCGTGAGACTTGCAACACTGCACCCGGCGACCCCGACTCGGCTGGTGGCGATCCAACACCTCAGGAGGGACCCCAGGACTACTCTGATACTGTGAGTACCAAAACCTGTCCCCCCTGAGCCCCCACAGCGCCGCCTGCAGAGGGAATCCCGAGGCTTCCCCTGACCGCGACTCTTTGAACCTAAAGTCCCGACGCCTGGGAGAGACCCTGCACCCGCAGCCCCCAGGACCTGAAGGACCGGACTTTCACTGGAGGAGTGACCCCCAGGAGTCCCTCTCCCTCGCCCAAGTGGAGGTTTCCCCGAGGAATCCCCCCCTTGCCTGCCTGCAGCGCTGAAGAGATCCCTAGATCTCCCATTGACTTCCATTACAAACCCGACGCTTGTTTCTACACTGCACCCGGCCGCCCCCGCGCTGCTGGGGGTGAAATTTCTGTGTCAACTTGTGTCCCCCCCGGTGCCCTACAAAACCCCCCTGGTCTGCCCTCCGAAGACGCGGGTACTTACCTGCAAGCAGACCGGAACCGGGGCACCCCCTTCTCTCCATTCTAGCCTATGTGTTTTGGGCACCGCTTTGAACTCTGCACCTGACCGGCCCTGAGCTGCTGGTGTGGGGACTTTGGGGTTGCTCTGAACCCCCAACGGTGGGCTACCTTGGACCAAGAACTGAACCCTGTAAGTGTCTTACTTACCTGGTAAAACTAATCAAAACTTACCTCCCCTAGGAACTGTGAAAATTGCACTAAGTGTCCACTTTTAAAACAGCTATTTGTCAATAACTTGAAAAGTATACATGCAATTTTGATGATTTGAAGTTCCTAAAGTACTTACCTGCAATACCTTTCGAACAAGATATTACATGTTAAATTTGAACCTGTGGTTCTTAAAATAAACTAAGAAAAGATATTTTTCTATATAAAAACCTATTGGCTGGATTTGTCTCTGAGTGTGTGTACCTCATTTATTGTCTATGTGTATGTACAACAAATGCTTAACACTACTCCTTGGATAAGCCTACTGCTCGACCACACTACCACAAAATAGAGCATTAGTATTATCTATTTTTACCACTATTTTACCTCTAAGGGGAACCCTTGGACTCTGTGCATGCTATTCCTTACTTTGAAATAGCACATACAGAGCCAACTTCCTACATTGGTGGATCAGCGGTGGGGTACAAGACTTTGCATTTGCTGGACTACTCAGCCAATACCTGATCACACGACAAATTCCAAAATTGTCATTAGAAATTGATTTTTGCAATTTGAAAAGTTTTCTAAATTCTTAAAAGACCTGCTAGGGCCTTGTGTTAGATCCTGTTTAGCATTTCTTTTAGAGTTTAAAAGTTTGGTAAAAGTTTGAATTAGATTCTAGAACCAGTTTTAGTTTCTTAAAAAGTATTCCAACTTTTAGAAGCATAATGTCTAGCACAGATGTGAATGTGGTGGAACTCGACACCACACCTTACCTCCATCTACAGATGAGAGAGCTAAGGTCACTCTGTAAACTAAAGAAAATAGCAATGGGCCCCAAACCTACCAAAGTACAGCTCCAGGAGCTTTTGGCAGAGTTTGAAAAGGCCAACCCCTCTGAGGATGGCAACTCAGAGGATGAAGATAGTGACTTGGAGGGAAATTCCCCCCCTCCAGTCCTACTTAGGGAGAGCAGGGCTTCTCAAGCCCTGACTCCACAAATAATAGTCAGAGATGCTGGCTCCCTCACAGGAGGGACCAACAACTCTGAAATCACTGAGGATAACCCCAGTGAAGAGGACATCCAGTTAGCCAGGATGGCCAAAAGATTGGCTTTGGAAAGACAGATCCTAGCCATAGAGAGGGAAAGACAAGAGATGGGCCTAGGACCCATCAATGGTGGCAGCAACATAAATAGGGTCAGAGATTCTCCTGACATGTTGAAAATCCCCAAAGGGATTGTAACTAAATATGAAGATGGTGATGACATCACCAAATGGTTCACAGCTTTTGAGAGGGCTTGTGTAACCAGAAAAGTGAACAGATCTCACTGGGGTGCTCTCCTTTGGGAAATGTTCACTGGAAAGTGTAGGGATAGACTCCTCACACTCTCTGGAAAAGATGCAGAATCTTATGACCTCATGAAGGGTACCCTGATTGAGGGCTTTGGATTCTCCACTGAGGAGTACAGGATTAGGTTCAGGGGGGCTCAAAAATCCTCGAGCCAGACCTGGGTTGACTTTGTTGACTACTCAGTGAAAACACTAGATGGTTGGATTCAAGGCAGTGGTGTAAGTAATTATGATGGGCTGTACAATTTATTTGTGAAAGAACACCTGTTAAGTAATTGTTTCAATGATAAACTGCATCAGCATCTGGTAGACCTAGGACCAATTTCTCCCCAAGAATTGGGAAAGAAGGCGGACCATTGGGTCAAGACAAGGGTGTCCAAGACTTCAACAGGGGGTGACCAAAAGAAAGGGGTCACAAAGACTCCCCAGCAGAAGGGTGATGAGACAACCAAAACTAAAAATAGTAAAGAGTCTTCTACAGGCCCCCAAAAACCTGCACAGGAGGGTGGGCCCAGAGCCTCTTCACAAAACAATGGGTACAAGGGTAAAAACTTTGATCCCAAAAAGGCCTGGTGTCATAGCTGTAAACAGCATGGACACCAAACTGGAGACAAGGCCTGTCCCAAGAAAGGTTCCACTCCAAACTCCCATCCAGGTAACACTGGTATGGCTAGTCTCCAAGTGGGATCAACAGTGTGCCCAGAGCAAATCAGGGTCCACACTGAAGCTACTCTAGTTTCTGAGGGTGGGGTGGATTTAGCCACACTAGCTGCCTGGCCGCCTAACATGCAAAAATACAGGCAGCAGCTCTTTATTAATGGGACAAGTGTAGAGGGCCTGAGGGATACAGGTGCCAGTGTCACCATGGTGACAGAGAAACTGGTTTCCCCTGGCCAATACCTGACTGGAAAAACTTATACAGTCACCAATGCTGACAATCAAACTAAAGCACATCCCATGGCAATGGTAACTTTAGAATGGGGAGGGGTCAATGGCCTGAAGCAGGTGGTGGTCTCCTCAAATATCCCAGTGGACTGTCTGCTTGGAAATGACCTGGAGTCCTCAGCATGGGCTGAGGTAGAGCTAAAAACCCATGCAGCAATGCTGGGTATCCCTGAACTGGTGTGTGTGAAAACAAGAGCACAGTGCAAGGCACAGGGTGAAAAAGTAGAGCTGGAGTCTGGAAAAATGGCCCAGCCTACCAAGAGAACAGGAAAGTCAGTTGGGAAACCAACTGCAACACAGCAAAAGAAAGGGAACCTCTCTTCTCAGGAAGAAGTTCTGCCCTCTGAGGGAACTGAGCCTTTGGAGCTTGAACCTTATCAGGTTGAGCTCTTGGGCCCAGGGGGACCCTCAAGGGAGGAGCTGTGTAAGGGACAAGAAACCTGTCCCTCTCTTGAAGGCCTTAGGCAGCAAGCTGCTGAAGAGTCCAAAGGCAAGAAAAATGGAACACATAGGGTCTATTGGGAAGATGGGCTCCTGTACACTGAGGCCAGAGACCCCAAACCTGGTGCCACTAGGAGAGTGGTAGTGCCTCAGCTGTTCAGAGAGTTCATCCTAACATTGGCCCATGACATTCCCCTTGCTGGACATTTGGGACAAACCAAGACGTGGGAGAGGTTAGTCAACCACTTCTACTGGCCCAATATGTCCAACATGGTTAAGGAGTTTTGCCTCTCCTGCCCCACCTGTCAAGCCAGTGGTAAGACAGGTGGGCATCCAAAGGCCCCCCTCATTCCACTTCCAGTGGTGGGGGTGCCCTTTGAAAGAGTGGGTGTGGACATAGTTGGTCCACTAGAACCTCCCACAGCCTCAGGAAATATGTATATCCTGGTAGTAGTGGATCATGCTACCAGGTATCCTGAAGCTATTCCCCTTAGGTCGACTACTGCCCCTGCAGTAGCCAAGGCCCTCATTGGTATCTTTACCAGAGTGGGTTTCCCTAAGGAGGTGGTGTCTGACAGAGGTACCAACTTCATGTCAGCATACCTAAAGCACATGTGGAATGAGTGTGGAGTGACTTATAAATTCACTACACCTTACCATCCACAAACTAATGGCTTAGTTGAGAGATTCAACAAGACATTAAAGGGCATGATCATGGGGCTCCCAGAAAAACTCAAAAGGAGATGGGATGTCCTCCTGCCATGTCTGCTTTTCGCTTACAGGGAGGTACCACAGAAGGGAGTAGGGTTCTCACCCTTTGAACTTCTGTTTGGTCATCCTGTAAGGGGACCACTTGCCCTTGTTAAAGAAGGCTGGGAGAGACCTCTCCATGAGCCTAAACAGGACATAGTGGACTATGTACTTGGCCTTCGCTCTAGAATGGCAGAGTACCTGGAAAAGGCAACCAAAAACCTTGAGGCCAGCCAACAACTCCAGAAGTTTTGGTATGACCAAAAGGCTGCACTGGTTGAGTTCCAACCAGGGCAGAAAGTCTGGGTTCTGGAGCCTGTGGCTCCCAGGGCACTCCAGGACAGATGGAGTGGCCCTTACCCAGTGCTAGAGAGGAAGAGTCAGGTCACCTACCTGGTGGACCTGGGCACAAGCAGGAGCCCCAAAAGGGTGATCCATGTAAACCGCCTTAAGCTCTTCCACGACAGGGCTGATGTCAATCTGTTGATGGTAACAGATGAGGATCAGGAGGCAGAGAGTGAACCTCTCCCTGATCTTCTGTCATCAGACCCAAAAGATGGTACAGTAGATGGAGTGATCTACTCAGACACCCTCTCTGGCCAACAGCAAGCTGATTGTAGGAGAGTCCTACAACAGTTTCCTGAACTCTTCTCCTTAACCCCTGGTCAGACACACCTGTGTACCCATGATGTGGACACAGGAGACAGCATGCCTGTCAAGAACAAAATCTTTAGACAGTCTGACCATGTTAAGGAAAGCATCAAGATGGAAGTCCACAAGATGCTGGAATTGGGAGTAATTGAGCGCTCTGACAGCCCCTGGGCTAGCCCAGTGGTCTTAGTCCCCAAACCTCACACCAAAGATGGAAAGAAAGAGATGAGGTTTTGCGTGGACTACAGAGGGCTCAACTCTGTCACCAAGACAGATGCCCATCCAATTCCAAGAGCTGATGAGCTCATTGATAAGTTAGGTGCTGCCAAATTTCTAAGTACCTTTGACTTGACAGCAGGGTACTGGCAAATAAAAATGGCACCTGGAGCAAAAGAAAAGACAGCATTCTCCACACCTGATGGGCATTATCAGTTTACTGTTATGCCCTTTGGTTTAAAGAATGCCCCTGCCACCTTCCAAAGGTTGGTGAATCAAGTCCTTGCTGGCTTGGAGTCCTTTAGCACAGCTTATCTTGATGATATTGCTGTCTTTAGCTCCACCTGGCAGGATCACCTGGTCCACCTGAGGAAGGTTTTGAAGGCTCTGCAATCTGCAGGCCTCTCTATCAAGGCATCCAAATGCCAGATAGGGCAGGGAACTGTGGTTTACTTGGGCCACCTTGTAGGTGGAGGCCAAGTTCAGCCACTCCAACCCAAGATCCAGACTATTCTGGACTGGGTAGCTCCAAAAACCCAGACTCAAGTCAGGGCATTCCTTGGCTTGACTGGGTACTACAGGAGGTTTGTGAAGGGATATGGATCCATTGTGACAGCCCTCACTGAGCTCACCTCCAAGAAAATGCCCAAGAAAGTGAACTGGACTGTGGACTGCCAACAGGCCTTTGACACCCTGAGACAAGCAATGTGCTCAGCACCAGTTCTCAAAGCTCCAGATTATTCTAAGCAGTTCATTGTGCAGACTGATGCCTCTGAACATGGGATAGGGGCAGTTTTGTCCCAAACAAATGATGATGGCCTTGACCAGCCTGTTGCTTTCATTAGCAGGAGGTTACTCCCCAGGGAGCAGCGTTGGAGTGCCATTGAGAGGGAGGCCTTTGCTGTGGTTTGGTCCCTGAAGAAGCTGAGACCATACCTCTTTGGGACTCACTTCCTAGTTCAAACTGACCACAGACCTCTCAAATGGCTGATGCAAATGAAAGGTGAAAATCCTAAACTGTTGAGGTGGTCCATCTCCCTACAGGGAATGGACTTTATAGTGGAACACAGACCTGGGACTGCCCATGCCAATGCAGATGGCCTTTCCAGGTTCTTCCACTTAGAAAATGAAGACTCTCTTGGGAAAGGTTAGTCTCATCCTCTTTCGTTTGGGGGGGGGTTGTGTAAGGAAATGCCTCCTTGGCATGGTTGCCCCCTGACTTTTTGCCTTTGCTGATGCTATGTTTACAATTGAAAGTGTGCTGAGGCCTGCTAACCAGGCCCCAGCACCAGTGTTCTTTCCCAACCTGTACTTTTGTATCCACAATTGGCAGACCCTGGCATCCAGATAAGTCCCTTGTAACTGGTACTTCTAGTACCAAGGGCCCTGATGCCAAGGAAGGTCTCTAAGGGCTGCAGCATGTCTTATGCCACCCTGGAGACCTCTCACTCACCACAGACACACTGCTTGCCAGCTTGTGTGTGCTAGTGAGGACAAAACGAGTAAGTCGACATGGCACTCCCCTCAGGGTGCCATGCCAGCCTCTCACTGCCTATGCAGTATAGGTAAGACACCCCTCTAGCAGGCCTTACAGCCCTAAGGCAGGGTGCACTATACCATAGGTGAGGGTACCAGTGCATGAGCATGGTACCCCTACAGTGTCTAAACAAAACCTTAGACATTGTAAGTGCAGGGTAGCCATAAGAGTATATGGTCTGGGAGTCTGTCAAACACGAACTCCACAGCACCATAATGGCTACACTGAAAACTGGGAAGTTTGGTATCAAACTTCTCAGCACAATAAATGCACACTGATGCCAGTGTACATTTTATTGTAAAATACACCACAGAGGGCACCTTAGAGGTGCCCCCTGAAACTTAACCGACTATCTGTGTAGGCTGACTAGTTTTAGCAGCCTGCCACAAACCGAGACATGTTGCTGGCCCCATGGGGAGAGTGCCTTTGTCACTCTGAGGCCAGTAACAAAGCCTGCACTGGGTGGAGATGCTAACACCTCTCCCAGGCAGGAATTGTCACACCTGGCGGTGAGCCTCAAAGGCTCACCTCCTTTGTGCCAACCCAGCAGGACACTCCAGCTAGTGGAGTTGCCCGCCCCCTCCGGCCAGGCCCCACTTTTGGCGGCAAGGCCGGAGAAAATAATGAGAAAAACAAGGAGGAGTCACTGGCCAGTCAGGACAGCCCCTAAGGTGTCCTGAGCTGAGGTGACTCCAACTTTTAGAAATCCTCCATCTTGCAGATGGAGGATTCCCCCAATAGGGTTAGGATTGTGACCCCCTCCCCTTGGGAGGAGGCACAAAGAGGGTGTACCCACCCTCAGGGCTAGTAGCCATTGGCTACTAACCCCCCAGACCTAAACACGCCCTTAAATTTAGTATTTAAGGGCTACCCTGAACCCTAGAAAATTAGATTCCTGCAACTACAAGAAGAAGGACTGCCTAGCTGAAAAACCCCTGCAGAGGAAGACCAGAAGACGACAACTGCCTTGGCTCCAGAAACTCACCGGCCTGTCTCCTGCCTTCCAAAGATCCTGCTCCAGCGACGCCTTCCGAAGGGACCAGCGACCTCGACATCCTCTGAGGACTGCCCCTACTTCGAAAAGACAAGAAACTCCCGAGGACAGCGGACCTGCTCCAAGAAAAGCTGCAACTTTGTTTCCAGCAGCTTTAAAGAACCCTGCAAGCTCCCCGCAAGAAGCGTGAGACTTGCAACACTGCACCCGGCGACCCCGACTCGGCTGGTGGCGATCCAACACCTCAGGAGGGACCCCAGGACTACTCTGATACTGTGAGTACCAAAACCTGTCCCCCCTGAGCCCCCACAGCGCCGCCTGCAGAGGGAATCCCGAGGCTTCCCCTGACCGCGACTCTTTGAACCTAAAGTCCCGACGCCTGGGAGAGACCCTGCACCCGCAGCCCCCAGGACCTGAAGGACCGGACTTTCACTGGAGGAGTGACCCCCAGGAGTCCCTCTCCCTCGCCCAAGTGGAGGTTTCCCCGAGGAATCCCCCCCTTGCCTGCCTGCAGCGCTGAAGAGATCCCTAGATCTCCCATTGACTTCCATTACAAACCCGACGCTTGTTTCTACACTGCACCCGGCCGCCCCCGCGCTGCTGGGGGTGAAATTTCTGTGTCAACTTGTGTCCCCCCCGGTGCCCTACAAAACCCCCCTGGTCTGCCCTCCGAAGACGCGGGTACTTACCTGCAAGCAGACCGGAACCGGGGCACCCCCTTCTCTCCATTCTAGCCTATGTGTTTTGGGCACCGCTTTGAACTCTGCACCTGACCGGCCCTGAGCTGCTGGTGTGGGGACTTTGGGGTTGCTCTGAACCCCCAACGGTGGGCTACCTTGGACCAAGAACTGAACCCTGTAAGTGTCTTACTTACCTGGTAAAACTAATCAAAACTTACCTCCCCTAGGAACTGTGAAAATTGCACTAAGTGTCCACTTTTAAAACAGCTATTTGTCAATAACTTGAAAAGTATACATGCAATTTTGATGATTTGAAGTTCCTAAAGTACTTACCTGCAATACCTTTCGAACAAGATATTACATGTTAAATTTGAACCTGTGGTTCTTAAAATAAACTAAGAAAAGATATTTTTCTATATAAAAACCTATTGGCTGGATTTGTCTCTGAGTGTGTGTACCTCATTTATTGTCTATGTGTATGTACAACAAATGCTTAACACTACTCCTTGGATAAGCCTACTGCTCGACCACACTACCACAAAATAGAGCATTAGTATTATCTATTTTTACCACTATTTTACCTCTAAGGGGAACCCTTGGACTCTGTGCATGCTATTCCTTACTTTGAAATAGCACATACAGAGCCAACTTCCTACAATGACACACTTTGTTGAAATGGGTCATCAAATAGATGACTTGACCTGGACGGTTATCCGATAAACCATCTCTGCCAACTCATGTTACAGATATAAGTGAATTTTTATTTAACCATGAACAACAATGGATTTTTCGAATCCGCAGTCACATACAGGGTATGAATGATGATATCCCCTGGCATCAGCTAAATTGTTATTAGGAGTCTGCCAGAGTGAACTGATAGATGGGCAGTATAGCGATGTAGATTATTGTTGGTCACTATAATAATGTCCTACAATATGGCGAGTGGATTCCCCGCCCGGAGTTTGACAGCTCGGTCCCGTCCGGCCCCCTACCTGCACCTCTTCCTCTTCCCCAACCCCTCCATTGCTCTCAATCCTCTCTTCATTTCCCCCCTGCTTTCTGAGTTATTATGATATCTATGTAGTGGGGGAGAATGGCTTATACTGATGAGGGATGGGCACTTAGGAGGAGAGAGACTGGCAAGAGAGTGTTGATAAATTATTAAAATATATTTTTTTATTTTTGATTCAATTGCCACATTTTTTTTTACATCTAAAATGGTGCCAGATGTGGATCATCTATACATTTTTTATTATATTGCGCGCATGAACAGAATACCTCCAACATGGCTGCCGATTTGGGCCACGAAAGGGAGGTGGGCCATCTCTGAAATAGGGCAGATATGGACAACGCGATGACACGCTGCCGTCAGGGGAGGAATATCAGAGGGCCTCAGAAACCGGCCCGGTTCCATAAATGGAGCTGGGCGGTGGCAGATTAGGAGGCACTGGTCCCTTGAAGTAAGGAACAGGGGCGGGTGAGGGGCTGGTATGACCACAGAGGGAAGGATGGTTGACTGTGTAAAATACTATAGTTTTTTAATAATTCTCACAAATACCATTAACCTCGATATCAGGGGAAAAGAATGAACGATGATCTGGGAGGGTAAGCGGTCATATAATGCGCTTGTGAATTTATGGAAACCCGGGATGTTTTCCCTCGGTGGTTGCGTTTGGATAAAAATATGGTCTCCCTTTAGTTTACTTAGTGTGTGACTACAGGGTGGTGCTTCCACCTGGCTCCAGGTTGAAAAATGACCTAATGGAAACTTGGTGAGTGTGAGATTGGTTTTATTTAAAGATGATAAGCTACACTTAGGTGTACTGTTTTTTCTTGTCCTTTAGTGATAGTGGTTGATGTATCGGGAGATTGGACCAGGAGAGTTTTTCCTCTCACCACTTTATAGGTGCTCTGGTGCACATGTTGAAACAATGAGTATCTGAGTCACTGGTGATTGCTTCATTTTGCATACTACATAAGGAAACATTGGCAGTTGAGGGCAAAGCGTAAGCAAATATCCCTGACTAGTTTCTCCACATGGCATTGCCAAAGAACCATAAGGGTGGGTAACTAAAGGTGAGGATTTAGTATTTTGCGTTTCTGTGGGTGGCAAACTGGCCCACTGCTGACACACCATAACACTGGAAGTATGTGTGTCGAGAAAGAGTTCATCTTCCATTCCTGAGTTTACTTATGTGTCCTGTTTAGCAGGTCTGCAAAGCTCCTGCCCAACCCCAGAGATAGTCTGCAATATTAAATTACAAATCTTTCAGTGCTAACTTGGACAGCAGAGTGGTGAATGTTTGCTCCCTTAATTCTGTATGCTGTACATTGGTTCATATTGTCTATGTGAACGGGGATAGTAGCTTGGGTAGAAATGTTTGACTAGTCATATAAAATGCTATCAGTTACAATACAATGATGAGGAGAGGGGTGTCCACAAGCCTTGTACCCTTAAGACTGTCTAAGTGAGCTCCCCAACGAGGAAGGGATGCATCTGTCACTTGCGGTTGTGGATCATGGAATGATCTCCCCAGTAATACAGTCCAACAATGGAGGAAAGGTGGTACTGAAGCCCAAGGCGAGACAGCGGTGATGGGATGCAAGCAATTCAGGGACCAGGAAGTGCACATTGAAAAATCTTAGGGCAAGTACTTCTGGGATACCCTTGCTAAGACGAGGAACTCCTAATGCCGCTGTCGGTGACCCAGGGGGTGAAGTCTTGTAAATTTGTGGGTATGAGTGACACTACTGCCGCACTACTGATAGCATGACGGAGTGGAACCAGACTGTTTGCTAAGCAAGTCCACCAGAATTAGGTTACATTTCTAAGATTCTCAACATTGACCTAGAGTGACAGATAGTTTGGGGCAGGAAGCATTGAATGAGGGGGTTGGGGATAGGTGGTTTGGGAGAATTGGGAAGATGTTGAATTAGGTGTTCTTGTTCTACAACAGGTTTACAATGATACATATGTCAAGTAGGCTAGTGGTTTATTCCCCAAGCTGGGTATGCATGAATCAGCACGCAGAGGGCGGCTCCTTCAGACTCTGGGGTGTCAGGACCCCAGATGATGTTTTAAACTTGGTGCCCTGGAGCCATCATGGGCTCCCACTTAAACAGCACACAAACTGCACATTGACACACATGATGTAACTAAAGGTCAATTGTGTATTATTTCATGGAATGTCAATGGGTTAAATAAAATAATTTAAGGAGGAGCAGTCATGCTATTCTAGAGGTTGAATACCTTCTGGCTTAAGGCAAAATATTTTGAAGCCACTGAGTGCTTGGTTAATTTGCAGGCAACATTATATGAACATTTAAGATGGTTGTCAGAAAACGTGCTATGTTCTACTGCCGAGGTAAAAGCAAGGAAAGAGTGTAGGAGCTGGAGGGAAAATCTGTCAGCTGGAGACACACCCTGCCAGTACACAAAGAGCAGTTCAGGCAGCTTGAGAGGTTTAAGCACACAATGAAAGTGACAATGGCGGAGTCTGCCCGTTATGCCTGGCTACACTTCCAGCATAGAACATACAAATGGAGGTAAACCTTGCAAGTTCCTTTATTGGCTCACTGATAAAGTAAGTCAAAGCAAGGGTGGTCCGCTCGATCTCTAATGAGTCATGGCAAATAATCACAGAGGGCGTTGAAACTGCAAAAGACTTGCACAGTATTATACTGCCCTCTATGCTAGGCGAGAGCCTTCAATGATAGAAGGTAATGCCACAAGCACTTAATTGGGCCTTGGGGGAGCTCTCACAGAAAGATCAAATAGATCCTGAATTCTTTATTACAGCCGACTAAATTCTTCAAGCGATAATGGACCTGCCCTCTACTAAGGTACTTAGCCAAGAGGATTCCCAGTGGCATTGCTGATACGGCCACACTTACAAGTGCTTTTTGAACAGGTCCTTACTTCAGGTTTGCTCACACACGATTTACAAGACATCTTAATCGCAGGGAATCCAAAATCTGGTGAGTTCCATGTAGTGTCCTGCATGATTTTAGAACAGAACCTTTCTGGCTCCCAGCAGGCTCGGTATCAGTGTGACGTAACTGCTAGAATGGAAACTAATGAAAGCTTGGTTTGGAATGTTAAAGTCACAGGTACATGCAGAGGACTAAAGAGGTGTGATTTACAGCTGTGTGTCTGGCCTAGTCGTGGGAGGGTATCCAGGCTGGGGAAGACACTATAACTGGAGATGAAAAAGGGGATAAGTTACCGTAAGAAGAAAGTGCTCTCCTGGGGAGTTCGTTGAAATGCCGAGTCAAGGGTTGGAATAGGAGGAGAAAAAGTGCAACTCCAGCCGGTGTGAAGCACTGAATGAAAAGAAAACTTCAGTAAAGCCTACGCATCGTTAGTCAAAAAGCTATGACCAAGAACATAAAAAAAGGTACTGCTCTTTCACGCAAAATAAAGTTATACATTGTATGGAGTGCTTTTGTTGAAGGTGAATTCATTCAGGTTTACAAAGCACAAAGAAAATGATCAAATATTGAATAGCGTTGCAAGGCAGAGATCAACCAGGAAACAGTCATATCACAGTTGACAGGGTTTTGCCAATGGAATGTTCATATTTACAGCGCCCAGAAAATTGGCAGAAGACCGTTCTGCCGATGGAGCCCATCAAGAACGACCCTGAGACCGGCCCATCGCTGGGATGGGAAAGGACATGAATGGAACAGGTCCAAGTTTCCAGCCTTTGGAATGTGGGTGTGTTTTTGGTTGGTGCGGGCACCACCACTTTTCGATACAGCCAAAAAGCAAAATATTGGCGACAGATGGACTGCCTGGATAGAGACATTTGAAGCTTTTGTTGATGCACTTAAAGAGACTAATAACAGAGATTATCA